>NC_090026.1:64767251-65367251 GCF_037176765.1 Anolis sagrei
TACAGATCAGTTTAGCAGAGTCTAAGAGGGATGGAGAATTGATGTCATCTACCGTGAGGCCTCTTTGTTTTTGTTTTTACTGTGAATGCTGCTGGCTTAACCATCATTTAGATATATTGTTATCATACGCTTCCACAACAGAGAAGAGCAAACTGCAGATGTCAACATGAAAAATGTCCCATCTAATGAAGAACTATTGCATTTTACTTATATGACTGATGGCCTATCTTGCTTGTATGGCAGAGTTGCTTGAGAAGCAGAGTGACTGTCACGTGTGACTTTAAAATCAAGGGCATTTTCATTGGAGGGCAATCAATTATTTCATGTTCTCTTTATAGCACTCTATTTTCAATCTGACAAAGAGAAACAATGGGCATTGACCAAAGTGATCTGAAGCAGGGTGTTTGGGCTGGAGTGGAAAGACTTCATATTGTGGCAAAGTTTATGCATTTCTATAAATGGGCATTACATCACAGATAACTTGCCACATAAAACATCCCATCTTTCAATACCAGAAGTTAAACTAGTTGACAGGGTAGTTTCTTTCCAACCATAATTTGCTATTCCTCTCCCAACAACGTCAGGGAGGGGTGGGCTTTAAATTTTCATTGCCTCATGGTAAAGTGGACATTCTCTTACAGAAAGAATCTTCCAAATTTTCATAACGAAGGCATTGATCTCTATCATGCAAAGTGCAGCATAGCCAATACAACATGAGCTTGTTATAGAAAACAGAAGGGGAATGTGTATGATGCCCTTGTAAGGTAACACAAAGGGAATGGATGGAAGCAGAGAAGAAGGCAATTGAGTGGAAAAAGGACAACATATTCTTTAAGGAAATTTCAAATAAAGAGATAAAACAGATTGGAAATATATCATTAAGAAATATAATGGAAATATGGAGCAAGTATAAAGGACAACTAATCAATAAAAAATCGGTCTTAACACCAATAATAATGGAAAAAGATTTCCCAAAGGTACTAAAAGGAAATTTAGATAAATAATTAGAAAAAAGGGAACTAAAAAGGGTAGGAAATTGGATAGAACGCAAAATGGAAAAGGTAAATATGAGAAAAGAATTGAGGGGGATAAACATTTCTTGGCTCCATTGGATTCAATTAGAAAAATGGAATAACAATTGGTGGGTCCGAAATAAAACTGGGAAACAAATAACACAATTTGAGGAATTTATAATAAAAGAATTAAAAAGATAAAATGGTGAGCAATTAAAAGGAACAACAAGTGAAATATATAAAATACTAATTAAAGACACAGGAAAAAAGAAAAGATTAACATTAAGAGAATTATGGGAGGAGGAAGTAGGAACAATGATAACTGAAAAAGAATGGGAAGAGATATGGAAAGCAAGACACTTATAAAACATGTCAATTAGAATAAAAGAAAATTATTACAAACTAATTTGGAAATGGTATTTAACACCAAGAAGGTTAAACATTATAAATAAGAACAATAATGAAAATGTTGGCGAGGATGCCAAGAAATTGGAACCTACATGCATATGTGGTGGGACTGCAAATATGTAAAAAAAAAAGGGAATTGGTTATAACAGAAATAGAAAATATCATGGATATAAACATTAGGGGGAATCTAGTAGGAATATTACTTTTAATTGAAAAAAGAGGATGGGAAAGATAAGAGGGAATTTTTTTTAATAGATATGCTATTAACAGCAGCTAGACTATTAATTGCAAAATATTGGAAAGGGCCAATGAAAATGCATATTAATGAATGGTATAAAGAAGTCTGGAAAATGGCACTGAACAATAAGCTAACATCAAACTTAAAAGTAAAGAAGGGATTATGTAAAAAAATGACTTTGAAAGTATCTGGAGAAAATTTCTAGAAAAATTATTGGAAAAAGAAGATGGGAATTTACCTCGAAATGAAGAACTGATTTTTTGGTGGGACTTTAAGAAAAGAGATGGCTCTGGAGAAGGGGAGCACAGGGGTGAATGTAAATAAAAGAGAAGGAAATGTATAGTATATGTCTATGTAACTGTATTTTCTCTTCTCAAATAAAAAATTAATTTTAAAAAAAGTAAGGTAACACAAAGAAGGTAAAACTTTTATATTATTTCTGGAAATCCATTTGGGATAGAAAAGGAGATTACTTTAAAAGATTACTTAAATTTCAGTAGAAGATTTCATAAAGCTGGTTCTCATGTGTGGGTGCAAGCTATCCTGAGGCATCTAAACAGAGAACAATAAATGTTATATTCATGTATAAATTGACCTTACGTATAAGTTGAGGGCAGATTTGGGAGCCAGAAATCATTGATTTTGGCATGACCCATGTATAGGTCAGCCATAAGTGCTCACCAGAAGGCAGGCAGAGGACAACAAATTAGGAACGTCTTGAACTGCAGTAGGACATGTGGTGGGGTATAGGGTCAAGCCAGATGATGAATGAAGAAACACCAGGAGGAATATTTCTCTGAAGGAGCTGCTGATTTCTCATCTTTTGCCTATCTTCTCTGGGTCCACTTTGCCACCACCACTCCTCAGTTGTTTCTATCAGCCCGCTTGTCTGCCCAACTTCTCTAAGGAGGCAAGCATGCAACTGATGAGTGGTGAAGTGGAGACATACACACACAGCTCAAGAGACTGCTGATTTCTCATATTTTGCCTGTTGAAGAAGAATCCATCTGAATGGATAGATCCATTCAGCAATGCTGAGAAATATTTTGTTGAAGGGGCTGCTGATTTCTTTTGCTTGCCTTCTTTGGCTCTACTTTGCTCCATCTCAGCCAGCCTATTGGGGAGTTAGGAAGGAGGAGGAGACAAGTGCATTAGATGCAGATAGATGCAGATTAGATAATTGTGCAAAGGCCCTCCCGGCGGTGGCCAAGAGGGCCTTTTCACAATTAAGACTCATGCGCCAACTGAGACCGTACCTCGTGAAGGCAGATCTAGCCAGGGTGGTCCATGCCTTAGTCACCTCCAGATTGGACTACTGTAATGCACTCTATGTGAAAATGGCCTTGAAAATGGCTCGGAAATTTCAGTTGGTCCAACGGGCGGCAGCCAGGTTGTTAAGTGGCGCTCCTTACAAGGAGCGGTCAACCCTCCTGTTTAAGGAGCTCCACTGGCTGCCATTTATTTTCCACAACCAATTCAAGGTGCAGGTTCTTACTTACAAAGCTCTGAATGGTTTGGGACCTACCTACCTGTGCGCCCGCATTTCTGTGTACGAACCCACACGATCTCTTCGATCATCTGGAGAGGCCCTACTCGTGCTCCCACTTGTATCGCAAGCACGATTGGTGGGGATGAGAGAGAGGGTCTTCTCGGTGGTGGCCCCTCAACTCTGGAACTCACTTCCTAAGGAATCAGACAGGCCCCAACTCTGGCAGTCTTTAGGAGGAGTTTAGGAGGCACTGGTTGTTCCAGTGTACCTTCCCAGAATAATGAACCCTTAGCATTATGTCCTCTAAAAGCACTTTATATTGATTTAGGATTGCTTGTACATTTCCAACAATGCCCTACCTCCTCTATCTTGTTCATGCCCAGCATTATTTTTTAACTTTAATTACATTTGGCCCAGCCATAGATTTTAAATGTGTTTTGTGCTATTGATCAATGTATATGCTATTTATGTATGAATTTTATTTTTAATTGCTTTGTTTTAGTATTTGTATTTTGCTTTGTATTGTGGTTATTATTGTATGTATTGATGTATTGTGGGCTCGGCCTTATGTAAGCCGCACCAAGTCCCTTGGGAGATGGTAGCGGGGTATAAATAAAGTTTTATTATTATTATTATTATAACCAAGTGTGGGTAGTGAAGGGTCAATCTGAGAGAGCCTACCATAAAAGAAACTGTGACATCCTCAACTGTTCCCACCAAGAATGGTCAGTACCAAAGAGCCACAATTGTCATTTTCTTGCCCAGACATTCAAAAAAGCCACAACTGGTGGCAGAGCACACACATCTACTGTTTCAAGCCTGTGTATCATTTGACTCCTGTTTTGGGGGTCAATTTTTGGCATAAATTTTGACTTAAATACATGAGTTGAGTATATATTGTAATTAACTTTTTGAAAGGAGAGGAAAGCAACCTCTGCAGTCAGAGAGAAAAAAAGAGGCTTGAGTGCATAGATCAAAGAAAAAACAAAAAGGTGGTACAAAAGGGAAGGCATGCCCTCTAGAGCTCCCTCTCACTAATCAATCTGTACAAGCTTTAATGCCTGCTTGCTTCCAACAGACATGCCTAACATATTACCCTAAAGGCTATGGCTTTTTCAGGTGCAAATTATGTTTGGGGGCCCTTTCAGTCGATAGGCTATTTTCCACGGACTGAAAGAGCTTCCAACCATAAATCCTTTTCTGTTGAATGTATTTTTAGTGATTAAAGTAGTATGGGATATTATAATATGTATGTTTAGATCCTCATAATCTACTACAATTGCAATTTAGAAGAGTTTTATACATATTCCTTCACATTAAGGCAATTCAATGTTGTGTTTGTGATGATCACAACAAAAGGGCAATGTGAACCTAATTAATTTCAGGTGACATTAGCATAAGACTCAATCATCTTGTCCCCACTGTGTTCAGATGCCACCTTATTCAGTATGAAAGCCTTGAAATGGTGATATTCATCTAGATTAGATACTCAGGGAAGAGCATTCTTAACCATATCTGGCTTTATTTGCCCCGACTGGCTAGGAACATTGTGACATTTTCATTTCGTAAACCCCAGTTGTATGGGATCATTGCCCTTGTTTCTGATCAGGGAAATACAATAATATCCAAGAATGTCTTAAAGCAACTTGTGAGGAAAGAAATCTCTCAGTTGCACTTTCTCTCACATTGAACTGTTTTGAAATCTCAAATTATTTGTAATATGATGTTCATTAATTTTGGTGAAGTACTCAAAAACATACAATCCAATATTCCAAATTCACAACCTAAAGAGGACTGGGTTGTTGTAGGTTTTTTTTTTGTTTTTTTTTTTTTGTTTTGCTATATGGCCATGTTCTAGAGGCATTTCTCCTGACGTTTCGCCTGCATCTATGGCAAGCATCCTCAGAGGTAGTGAGGTCTGTTGGCACTAGGAAAGTGGGTTTATATATCTGTGGAATGACCAAGGTGGGGCAAAGGACTTTTGTCTGCTGGAGCTAGGTGTGAATGTTCCACAGATATATAAACCCTGGGGTTTTTTTTTTCAATGCAGTCTTAAATATTCTTTTTTGGAATTAAATTCTGTGGTGTCCAATGAGAGCTTAAACCTAGGATAAGTCTGTGCCTAATGGGGCTGACACACAGTCTTAAAACTATGCAAATTTTGCTCTTATATCACATCCACAGCTTGATATGTGAATGTCAGTGACATGACTTGACATTGTCTACTTTCTTTTTCACTTCTATTATTCATGCAAATAATTATTTGGAAAGAGAGGCTCACTGTGTTCCATCCTGAATTGAAACAAATCCTATTTGTAAGTAGCCTATTCTTATCTTATCACCAAGTTAGTTAATAGGAAAAGATATCAATCTTCCTCTTATCAACACAAATGCTTGGGATTTTGCCCAACTATAAGACTGCAGTGCGACATTGAGAGGATGGAGAACTCTACTATTTAACATTGTTATCTTATTGTAGGAAATGCTGGCCATACATCTACTCTGTCTGTAATACTCTCAGCTAAACTGCAGAATCTGAATAGATCAAGAGGCAGTAAACACATACACACACACTGCAAGAGGAAAGCCATTTTAAGTATTTCTTTTCTATTTCCCTTGACAATCTTAAATTTTCAGTGCCTATTGTAGTAAGCATATACACTGGCATTTGGCAACTTCATACCTTAACTAGCTGTGCCCTGCCACGCGTTGCTGTGGCCTATAGTAAAACTTATCAAAGTTGAGGTAGATATCTGGACTATTATGAAAGAGAGGTACCTACCTATTCCTTCCCCCTTTCTCTCCTTTCTTCCTTCTCTACCTCTTTCTTTCTTTCCTTCTTTCACTACTTGGTTTCATCCTTCTCTCTTTCCTTCATTCCCTCCCCCTTTCTTCCTTTGCCTTTCTTCCCTCCCTGTTTGCTTCCTTCTTTCGCTTTTTATTTCCTTTTATTTCACCACCATCATAACAATAACAATAATGCAATGCATTGCCTCTGGGACCTGACACCTCTCCCATTCCCCCTAAAAGGGTCTCATAGGAATAATAGCATCATAATAATCATAGAAATAACAACCTTTACCCGCCACGCATTGCTGTGACCAACCTTCCCTCTTTCTCTCCTTCTTTCCCTCCTTCCTTCCTTCCCTCCCATCTTTCCTTCTCCTCTTCCTTCTCTATCTCCTTCCTTCCCCCTTTTTCTTTCTCTTCTGGCCTCTTTCCTTCCTTCTCTCTTTCCTTCTTTCCTGCCCTCCCTCTTTCTCTACATCTTCCCCCTTCCTTCACTCCCTCTTTCCTTCCTTCATTCCCTTTTTTCTTTCCTTCTCTCCTTCCTTCCTTCCCCCTTTTTCTTTCTCTTCTGGTCTCTTTTCTTCCTTCTCTCTTTCCTTCTTTCCTTCCCTCCCTCTTTCTCTACATCTTCCCCCTTCCTTCACTCCCTCTTTCCTTCTTTCATTCCCTTTTTTCTTTCCTTCTCTCCTTCCTTCCTTCCCCCTTTTTCTTTCCCTCCCTCTGTCTCTCATTTCTTCCTTCTCTACCTCTTTCCTTCCTTCCCCCTTTTTCTTTCTCTTCTGCTGTCTCTCTTTTCTTTCCTTCCATCTTTCCTTTTCTTTCCTTTTCTTCTTCCTTCTTTCTCTAACTTTCCTTCCTTCCCCCTTTTCTTTATCTCCCTTTCTCTTTCTTCCTTCTTTGCTTCCTTCCTGTCTTTCCTGGATTTTGACAGGGCGGGAAGGGGTGCGGTGGGGTTTGGAGGTGGCGTGAAGTAAAAGGAGGTAAGATTGGGGCAGGCGAGTGATGGAGCGTGAGGTTGTGTGTGTGTGTGCGGCAGCGGGGGGAGTGATGGAGTGTGGGGTTGCATGTGTGTGTGCGGCAGCGGGGGGAGTGGGGTTGCGTGTGTGTGTGTGGCTGTGAGGGGAGTGATGGAGCGTGGGGTTGCGTGTGTGTGTGCGGCGGGGGGAGTGATGGAGCGTGGGGTTGTGTGTGTGCGTGCGGCGGGGTGTGTGTGTGTGCGGGAAGCGGCGCGGCGGGGCTTGGAGTGTGTGAGCGCGGAACTGTGTGCGCGCGCCAGGGAACTTGCGGCTGGGCACCAATGTGTATGCTCAGTTGTTTTGCCGTTTTGTGAGTGTGTTGCTGTGTTGTTTTTCATTTTGAGTAGATATGTTTGTACCTTATGGGTTGTGTTATGGGCATGGGAATTTTGGTTAAGTTTCGTTGGGGGGTTTGTGAGTTTTGTTGATTTGCCGTTTTGTGAGTGTGTTGTTGTGTTGTTTTTCATTTTGAGTAGATATGTTTGTACCTTGTGGGTTGTGTTATGGGCATGGCAATTTTGGTTAAGTTTCGTTGGTTTTTTTTGAGTTTTGTTGTTTTGCCGTTTTGTGAGTGTGTTGTTGTGTTGTTTTTCATTTTGAGTAGATATGTTTGTACCTTGTGGGTTGTGTTATGGGCATGGCAATTTTGGTACATTTTCGTTGGGGGGGGTTTTGAGTTTTGTTTCCTCGTTGGATGCCCCTAACAAATTTATATATATAGATGTTAAAGTGCTACTGCACTTTGTTTCAAAGTAGACAGTTGCAGAGTATATAATTCAAGATGGAAATTGTCAGGAATTAGGGAACAGAAAATATTATGGTTTTCAGCTCCTGCTTCACCACTTCACCAAAGTAAGTAAGTAAATACTAGGCATGATTAGGTTCAGTCAGAATCTTTGTAATTAGGAATACATTCGGAAAGATTTCCTTTTTGAAGCAATTTTGAAGTTTTTAAGGAAACCAGAAGTCCGTTTGCCCTTCCGAAGCTTTTTCTGCTATTTCTCTTACGAATCAGTAAGTGAGTTGGAAATGATTCAGCTTTTCAAACCAGTGTGGATGGATTTCCTTAGATTTCCTTTCCCTCCCATGTCAGTCCCGGGCAAGAGCCGCAGTTAAACCCAGTGTGGATGGATTTCCTCCAGTTTCCTTTCTCTCCCTCATCAGTCGTGGGTGAGAGCTGCAGTTTAACCCAGTTTGGATGGATTTCTTCCCTCTGCTTCCACCCCCCCCCCCCCCCCCGGAATAAAACAACTACTTTCAAAGTAAAGACCATCCAATGAAACAGAAAATAACACTTTGAAATCATTAACAAAGTATGTTTTGAACTTTTTTTCTGTGAAAATCGGAATTGACTTTAGATTTGAACCACCAGTTTTGAACCATTTTTTTAATCAAACAAGCCTAGTAAAAACATATTATCAATCTGCATTGATACAGATCTATTACGATCTGATCTCAACCACAAATCTAAATTGAGATTTATGAAATTCAGATTGCCCCACAGATTTCCATCAGAAAGCCAAATAAGAGTGTACTGGCAAAAAAGAGTGTACTGCGACCGCTTACTTTGCGTAATGGACGAGCCGCCCCTGAGTCTTCAGTAAGTCAGGGAATACATTGGTCTTCCAAGTCTGGAAATAATTTCCATAAATTAATTACTGATTTCTGACATCACCTCAAGTACACCCCATCCACCTTGGTACACAATGACATCCTTGAATCACTGTTTGCAATGTATGTGTTTAGGCAAGCTGTTGAAACTGGCTACAGATATGTATGCACTTGAAATGGCATCTATGCCATGAAAACAAACTTTGGAATCTAGATCATGTACAATGTGCATTTTGAAGCTTCTGGATTTCTTAACTTTTTGCTGTTCAGTGTTGCTAAAGCTTTGATTGTTTTAACTGTATTTTAAGGATGTTTTTAACTTAAGAAATGTAAAACTTCAGGAAGACACCCATAGTGTTTACTTTTAGTGAATGAATAGCCCTCAGATGCTCAGGATTTTTTTAAAAAAAAATCACTGTGAATTAATGAGTGGTGTCTCACATTTCAACAGTTAAGAAACATGTATACACAGCATGTCATAATTTGATGAAATAATTGTAGTTATAATATGTTGACATTCCCTGTTGCTTTGAACTCTGACCTCTAGGCTTTGCTTTCAATGCCATTTATGGGTACTCACAGTACAATACTATGGCTAGAAATAGATCACACTGGGTGAAATTGGATTCATTCCAAATTAGTATGTATTGCATTGAAACCTCAGGGCATTTCTCCAGTAGGGAAATGTGCATTGATGAAATTGCTGCCAAGTTCAAAACTTCATTGGAGTTTTCTGGAGATATGATAAACCACAACAACTTCCTTGTTGAAGAAAAGAGTTAAGATGCTTAAAGATTCACTCATGTACCAAAAGGGACATTACAGTAAAAATTAAGGCAAGCACCAAATGGTGGAGAAGCAGTACCATTTGGTTCAAGTGCTGCCTCAGGTTATGTCTTGTGATGCCAGTGGCATGGTGTGTGTGCTTCAGAAATTGAAAGTAATAGTTTTAATGAGTTTAAAGTAACAGGGAAGCATATATATATATCTATATATATAAATTTGTTAGGGGCATCCAACGAGGAAACAAAACTCAAAAACCCCCCAACGAAACTTAACCAAAATTCCCATGCCCATAACACAACCCACAAGGTACAAACATATCTACTCAAAATGAAAAACAACACAACAACACACTCAAAATGGCAAAAAAACAAAACTCAAAAATCCCCCAATGAAACTTAACCAAAATTCTCATGCCCATAACACAACCCACAAGGTACAAACATATCTACTCAAAATGAAAAACAACACAACAACACACTCACAAAACGGCAAAACAACAAAACTCAAAAATCCCCCAATGAAACTTAACCAAAATTCCCATGCCCATAACACAACCCACAAGGTACAAACGTATCTACTCAAAATGAAAAACAACACAACAACACACTCAAAACGGCAAAAAAACAAAACTCAAAAAAACCCCAACGAAACTTAACCAAAATTCCCATGCCCATAACACAACCCACAAGGTACAAACGTATCTACTCAAAATGAAAAACAACACAACAACACACACAAAATGGCAAAACAACTGAGCATGCATATTGGCGCCCAGCCGCAAGTTCCCTGGAGCACGCACATGCCCTTCCGGACAACGTTCCCTCTGCGGAAACCATGCCCACTCCAAGCCCCGCCGCGCCGCTTCCCGCACACACACACACCCCTGCCGCACACACACACACAACCCCACACTCCATCACTCCCCCCGCTGCCGCACACACACACGCAAACCCACACTCCATCACTTCCCCCGCTGCCGCACACACACACGCAACCCCACTCCCCCGCCGCCGCACACACACACGCAACCCCACGCTCCATCACTCCCCCCGCCGCCGCACGCACACATGCAACCCCACTCCCCCCGCCGCCGCACACACACACGCAACCCCACGCTCCATCACTCCCCCCCGCCGCCGCACACACACACGCAACCCCACGCTCCATCACTCCCCCCGCCGCTGCACACACACACGCAACCCCACGCTCCATCACTCCCCCACCCCAATCTTTCCTCCTTTTACTTCACGCCCCCTCCAAACCCCACCCCGCCCCTTCCCGCCCTGTCAAAATCTAGGAAAAACAGGAAGGAAGGAAAGAAGGAAGAAAGAGAAAGGGAGGTAAAGAAAAAGGGGGAAGGAAGGAAAGTTAGAGAAAGAAGGAAGAAGAAAAGGAAAGAAAAGGAAAGATGGAAGGAAAGAAAAGAGAGACAGCAGAAAAGAAAGAAAAAGGGGGAAGGAAGGAAAGAGATAGAGAAAGAAGAGGAGAAGGAAAGATGGGAGGGAAGGAAGGAAGGAAGGAAGGAGGGAAAGAAGGAGAGAAAGAGGGAAGATTGGCCACAGCAACACGTGGCGGGTAAAGGTTGTTATTTCTATTGTTATTATTATTATGCTATTGTTCCTATGAGATCCTGGAAGAATGGGAGAGGTGTCAGGTCCCAGAGGCAATGCATTGCATTATTGTTATTGTTATGATGGTGGTAAAATAAAAGGAAATAAAAAGTGAAAGATGGAAGCAAACAGGGAGGGAAGAAAGGCAAAGGAAGAAAGGGGGAGGGAATGAAGGAAAGAGAGAAGGATGAAACCAAGTAGTGAAAGAAAGAAAGAGGCAGAGAAGGAAGAAAGGAGAGAAAGGAGGAGGAAAAGGGGGAAGGAATAGGTAGGTACCTCTCTTTCATAATAGTCCAGATATCTACCTCAACTTTGATAAGTTTTACTATAGGCCACAGCAACGCGTGGCAGGGCACAGCTAGTATATATATATATGGCTTGGTTGATCAAGAAAAAAAAATGGTTCTAAACTCATTTTGTATATAGGGGGCGCTGGCGGTTCGATTTTGAAATTATTTCCAAAATTTTCTTTAAAAAAAGATCAGAAATACCAGGAAATACAAATCGTTTCCTTTGTTTCATTAATGGAAGGTGCCCTTCCCTCCTTCCAGAACCATTAAAATCTTGCAGTTTCCCTTCCTTCCCTTGCAGTGAGCTTCCCCAGCGACCTCCGAGGAGCGCTGTACTTGGCCACGCCCACCTCTCCCTTCTGCATGACTGACAGCTTGCCAGGGAAGAGAAGAAAAGGTGAGCGATTTTAAAACTAACACTTTTATGCCCAGCTCTTCCTCATTGCTGCTTGTCGCCAGGGAGGTAGCCACGCCCACCTCACAAAGCCCACCTCGCAAAGCCGCCGATGCAAAGAGGAAGGAGGTGGGCGTGGATAAGAACAGCTGTTCCTGAAGGCCACGCCCCCAGCATTTACGATTCACTGGCGGAGTCGTAAGGAAGATGGCGGACGCGGCTTCGAAATGACAAGATCACTTCCAGGTTCCCAAATCGTGTCGATACTGCTTCTAAAGGTATTTAGTTAACGAATTAATAACGAGATAAGAAATTAACGAACTGGATCAACCAAGCCATATATATATATATATATATATATATATATATATATATATATCACTATAATGTTACCTTATTTCTTTTGAGATTCTGGAAACTAGAATACTAAATCATATTAAAAAGCAACTCCAAACTCCATTTATCTGGAATAAACATGCTCTACATATGTGAATAACACTGAGAGAAGCCACTTGAAGTATAGTAAAAGTAACAGAATTTTTCAAGCAGGGATATACACTTCTGTGGTTTTTAACTTTGAATATGTTTTAACGGTTTTTAACTGGGATTTTAAAAAAAAATACTGCTTATATTTAATCCTGTTTTAATGTCTGCATAATTGTATATTTTAAATTGTAATATAATAATAATAATAATAATAATAATAATAACAACAACACTTTATTTGTACCCCGCTACTATCTCCCCAAGGGACTCGGTGCGGCTTACATGAGGCCGAGCCCAAACACAACAATACAAGCAATAATCACAACAATACAAGCAATTAAAATAAAAACATAGACAATAAACATATAACATTATCAATAAGACAACATACACTTAAAACTGTGGGAAGGCCAAATGTAAAATTAAAATTGGAAATAGTGCTGAAGCATGGACAAGAAGGTGATAGTGGCGTTTGTGGAAAGACATACGAGCAGACCTAAAAAATGTAAAGTGCTTTAGAGGGGCAAAGTGCTATGGGATCATTATTCCGGGAAGGCACACTGGAACAACCACATCTTGTATGCTGCTGTTTACATGCTAATCATTTTGAGTCACCTGCAAGAGAGATAAAATGGGATTTGATAATAATAATAATAATAATAATAATAATAATTATTATTATTATTATTATTATTTTGAGACAGTGCTGTGTAGTGGTTAGTAGGCCTGGGTAACAACGGAAAAATTTGTTTCTAAAATCGATTTGTATTTGGGGGGGGGGGTTGTTTTGATATTTAAAATAATTACAAAATTTTCCTTTTAAAAAGTTCGATATTTACGAAATTTCGTAAATGGTAAAAAATTAACGAATCGATTTCCGAAACAATAACGAATCGATTCGTTAATGGCGGATGCGACCGCGAAATACGCTAAAAAACCTCCAAAACCTTCTGAAGCTTCCCTCTCCCTCTGTTGTTGACTGTTGGTGTGATATTATAATTTTTTTTCACTAATTAAACCATAAAACTGGCCCAGACATGCGGAAATAATAACGAAACGACCTCAAAACAATAACGAAACGAATACAATATCAAAATACGAAGCATTTACAAAACGTTTTTGAAAATTCGTTTTTTTATATAATTGCTCCAGAATGGTTCGTTATCGTTTTGTAATTGAAAAAATTAACGAATTATTAACGAATTACGAATTAACGAAACGAAACTGCCCAGCCCTAGTGGTTAGAGTGTTGGACTTACAGTTTCATCAGATGGTGTGCTGCCAGGACAGAGTCTGCTGGAGCCCTTCATATGATGTAGGGTTACTTCCATCAGGGCTCCATTGGGTTTGATCCCGGCAGCATGCTGACAGTGCACTAATAGGGACCCCTGAGGATATGCATGACTACTCATATCCTCATTGAAGAAGCAGAGGACAGCATAGGAGGAGGTCGGTAACAGCTGGGAAATGTTGTGTAATGGCAGCCCATGACCAACCATGGTAAAGGGACAAGCTGGATGCTGCCCCACAGTTTCACCCTCTGTCCCCTACAGTCCTCTGATTTCTGAACCTTCATATGATGAAGTCCTTAGTAATGTGATGTCATGCTTAGGATGCTGCACTAAATGAGATCCAGGTTCAGATCTCTCCTCAGTCAAGCTGAATTGCCTTTCGGCACAACTTGCATTCCAGGACTTTTAGGATAAAATGAGAAGGAGAAGTGTGATGGATGCTGCTGTCAATGATCCTGGAAATTCAATGAAGAATTAGCGAAATAGCACAGAATCTGTTTCTTTGTTTCCTTTTTCTTTTCTGTGGCAGCAATGACAAAAAAAATTCAACACACCATCAGCAGTGTCAAGCATGAATTATAAATATGTGCTAGCCATCTACAGAGCACTATCTCATTCTTTGGATAAGGATTTTCTTATTATGTCCTTAGAACTGAAGCTATTTTTCTCCCTTTCTCCAAAGGGAAGTTATTTTTCTTTTGGCCTGCATTGTCAGGCGCTTTGTAGAGATTCAGAAGAAAAAGGCTGTAAATTATTTGGTTTATGTCAATTTTCTTCTGAAAAGAGGAAGGCACACCGTTTGCCCAAAAACTGTGGTCAACAGAACAGCCTTTTGCACTGTGGTGACCTATGTAATATCAGTTGCAAAGACTTCCATTGCAACTGAAGAATGTAACAAAATGTTCTTTTCATTTATGCATATAAAAGAAGTGAAGAAAATGTAACTAGTAGATTGTATGTGGCTCCCCCACCATGGAAATAAGTGGAAAATGCCCCCTCAAAGTAAATCCCAACTTCTTGAAGCATCCAGGAATGGGAGAATAGGTAAAAAACCTTCAAAAGAGAAGCTCTGAGAACACCCTAAAACCCTCCCTTCAATTAAAAAAATGATTTTAAGGTCATCATGCAGCAATGATAGTTTGTAACAAAAAATTACCCCTGTAGCTTTTTTTCATTAATGGTCTATAACAGGGGTCCCCAAACTACGGCCCACGGGCCACTTCTGGCCCGCCAAGGGCACTTATCCGGCCCGCGGAGGAGGAGTGCCCCTCACACAGTGCCCCTCCCTTGGCTGGCTCACGCTATCTGTCAGGTCCGATGGGCAGCGTGAGCCAGCCAAGGGCAGCAGCTCTGCGCAGCCTACTCACGCGTAAAGCACCTCGTGAGGTGCTTTACGCGCGAGTAGGCCACACGGTGCTGCTTCTCCCTTGGCAGGCTCATGCTGCCCATTGGGCCATCAAGAAAGTAGGCCGCGCAGTGCTGCTCCTCCCTTGGCAGGCTCACGCTGCCCATCAGGGAGGCTGCCCCGGTGCTCCATGCAGTCATGCCAGCCACATGACCTTGGAGGTGTCTACGGACAACGCCGGCTCTTCGACTTAGAAATGCAGATGAGCACCACAACCCCAGAGTCAGACACGACTGGACTTCATGTCAGAGGAAAACCTTTAACTAGGAAAATTGTGGAAGATCCAGGGTGGGAGAAAGAACTCTTGTCTGTTGGAGGTAGGTATGAATGTTTCAATTGGCCACCTTGATTACCATTTCATAGCCTGACAGTTTTTAGGGAGAGGTGATTAGCTGGCCCTGATTGTTTCTTGTCTGGAGTTCCCCTGTGTTTGAGTGTTGTTCTTTATTTACAGTTATAATTTTAGAGGTTTTTTTAATACTGGTAGCCAGATTTTGTTCAGACTAGAAATAGGAAGATTTCCCATTCTGTGCTCCTGGAATTACTGCCTAAAGAGGGCTAGAAAGAACCCCCTCTAAGGGCTCTTCCACACAACAAAATAAGATATGTGCAATGTGCATAGGAATTTTTTATTGATTTTTTTTTAAAAAAAACTATAGTCCGGCCCTCCAGTGGTCTGAGGGACAGTGAACTGGCCCCCGGTTTAAAAAGTTTGTGGACCCCTGGTCTATAATATGCACCATACATTTTCCAATTCTGTAGTCAAATAGCATATGTTACTTCTTCATACAAGTGTTTTCTTTTATATTGGAAATCTTAGAAGCTGCTATGCTTAGGACTGGTTGGATCAGGCTATGAAGAAACGCTTTAGAGGAATGCAGAATAAAACAAAACTAAAACAAATAAGATGTTGCTTTAACAATTTTGTGAGAAGCTTCCAACAGCTGAAGTAACATAGGACTTCATCACAAGGAGCTGGAGAACACGAGGGAAAGCAGGGGAAAGGTTGGAGTTTCATGGGGTTCTGTCTTTCAAGAAGTTGAAGAATTTACCCACTCTCATCATACTAGATCATCTCCTCCAGCTTCTAACTCAACTATCCACTTAATTCCCATCACATGGGCAGGCAATAACTCCTCCCATTTCACTTTTTAAAACAGGTATCCTTTAAGGCATTACCTTCAAGATCCTTCCACTGGAGCAGATTTAAGGCACCTTTATTAAGGCGGCACTTTCCCTGGAGTCATTTGCACTGAGATTTTTTTCCTCCATTGTCCCTCTAAGATTTTGATTATCTTTTTAAAAAAATAATAATCCCTGATCGTAGGAAGTGGTTTTCAATTAACCCTAATTTTCCCCAGAGCTTCTGCATTGGCTATCTGGGGAAATGTGCATTTCAGCTCCTCTTACACACAGCATTATCATTTTATTTACAAACTAGCTGTACCCATCACACGTTGCTGTGGCCCAGTCTGGTGATCTGGAAAATAAAGTAATGAGAAAGTGTTGGTTTCTAATATATGTAATGTCTTAATGCTTGTGGGTAAACAGTATTTCTTGTTGTTTCTTTGTCATTGTTGATGTGGTTTGCCTACTCTGGAACATGCAACATATTTCTGTCCTTCTTTGGGGGTCCCTTTCAAATCTATGATAATATATCTGTGCATGTGTGTGAATAATATATATCTATCTATATCTATGGCTAGATGGCTCTTTGTCAGGAGGGCTTTGATTACGTTTTCTTGCTCCGGTGAAGGGAGTTAGACTGGATGGCCTTAAGGCAGCATTTCTTTTGGTCATGGGAGTTGTCTGTGGAAAGTTTGGCCCAATTCTCTTGTTGGTGTGGTTCAGAATTTTGTAGGTGAACAATAAATCCCAGTAACTGCAACTCCCAAATGTCAAGGTCTCTTCCCCCAAACTCCATCTTTGTTCATATTTGGCCATATTGAGTATTCGTGTAGAGTTTGGTCCAGATCCATCATTGATTGAGTCCACAGTGATCTCTGGATGTAGGTGAGCTACAACTCCAAAAACAAAGGACACTGCCCACCAAACCCTTCCAGTATTTTCTGTTTGTCGGAGAACTGTGTGCCAAGTTTGGTTCAATTCCATGGTTGGTGGGGTTCAGAATGCTCTTTGATTGTAGGTGAACTATATGTCCCAGCAACTACAACTTCCAAATGATGAAAGCAATTTATTTGAGTGAAGGACATATATTGGGTTGTTAGGTGTCTTGTGTCCAAATTTGATGTCAATTCGTCCAGTGGTTTTTGAGTTCTGTTAATCCCACAAACGAACATTACATTTTTATTTATATAGATGGGGAACAGGGATTACCATGGCATGGGGAAAATGGCAATTTTGCCTATCTCTATGTGGGGATTTATTTTTATTTTTTAAAAAAAGTCAATTGCTTGAGGAGTCATTGGAAAAAACCACCACTTTAGAAATGGCAAAATACCTCAATCCCACAGTTGAAACTGTGTCCTGTGAAGGGTACTGTGAGTTGCCATTTCTTAAAGGTGTAGAAACACTGATTTTACTGCGTGTGATGAAGTCATTTGAAAGGCCATCTCCCTGGGTATTATTTTTTTTTTGTTTAATCTGTTTCAAATCTTCCCATTGCATAGCAGATTTTTATATCACCAGAATATATAGAATTAGATCACAGAGTCTATTTATATAATGGACTCAATTCCTAAGGGAAAGTATATGCATTGATGGAACATGGTCCATAGTAAAATTCTGAGAGAACTGACAAAGTGTAAAATCATTCTTGTTTCATCTGCCTTTAATCTCATATTTGCATCAATTATGCATTCTTAAGGTAACTACTGCTATAGGAAGCCAAATGCTAAAGTAGCGCACTTTGATGTTACAAGACTGAAAGTTGAGTTCCTGAATCTAAATTACCTGATTTATTTCTGGCATGACCCCTTGACATATCAAAGACTACAGCAAGAAGCCATCTTGGGATAATTAAACTAGTATAATACAAACTGCACTATGTTGTTCTTTCCCTTTCTTTCAACATAAGTTAAGGGTGTCATGGCTACTTGCAAACCCCATCCCACCATAGTTTCAACACCAACCTTCCATCTCGGAAATGGGTGAAAAACTTATCATTTCTGGTAGAAAAATTAGAACTGTTCACATCATATCGGTAGGATGATTTTCAGCTATAACTGCACTTTCATTTTCAATTATGGGTGGTAATATAGCAGTTAAAGGTCAGGAATTGCTCCAAGCTAATGCTGTCTACTCATCTCATACAGCAGCAGCCAAGAAATTGCCCTGTCTATTGCAATTAGATGTGCTAATAGGTGGTGAAAGGTCATAACAAATGCTCAAACAGAATGTACTTGGCAATAATAGCTATAAATAATGTTGAGTAATGTTTAGATGCATTTCTCTATTAAGGAGAACAAAGCATTCAAATGGCCATCCAATGCAAAGTCTAGTGTGTGTATCCACACTACAATTTAACGCAGTTTCCCACCCCCACCCCCCAAATACTCCTATCTTGTGGAATGTTAGTTAGTGCTCACTGAAAAGATTTATTTATTTATTTATTTACAGCTTTTATATTCCGCCCTTCTCACCCCGCAGGGATTACAGTGTACACATATATGGCAAACATTCAATGCCAATTTTTGACATACAAACATATACAGACATACACAGAGGCTATATTTAACTTTTTCTGGCCGCCAGGGAGCTGTCGCTTTTATCGTCCATCTGCGACGCTGATGAAGCACTTCCGCATTCCCACATGCTTTCCCGCTGGAATGCTTGCTGGAGTCTTCTTTATGGCCTCATAAATCAGTTAATTTAGCCTCCCCACACTTTAAGGTGGTACCTTATTTTCTTACTTGACAGATGCAACTGTCTTTTGAGTTGCAAAGGTCGACAACAGGCTACCCACAATTGGTTGGAAACCCACTCCAACCCGGGCTGGCTTCAAACTCATGACCTTTTGGTCAGAGTGATCTTAATGCAGCTGACACTCAGCCAGCTGCGTCATAATCCCAGTGCTTCTTCCCCTTTCAGAAATGACAACTATGCCAAATGGTGCAGTAAATTTCCAGCCCCTGATCAACCACGTCATTATACCTCTGATGAACATTGGCGGTGGTGCTCCACTTTGTTGTGGGGAATGGAGAATCTGGTGTGCCATGCCCCACATTGCCTGAATCCAAGGGAGGGTGATCACATGGAGAGAAGTGTGAGTGTGCTTGGTGTGTGCGGCTTACCCCCATAGACTGTATGGCAACATGGGAGCTCTCCAGTGTTGCCCTGCCGGCAGCATGCACTGGTTCTGCCCTGTTTTACCCACGGAGCTAGCATGACATCATGGGATGGGAGCTATCCAGCTCCGTGGGTGTCCTGGACTAAAATTGGTGAATGCTACTGATTTTAACCCAATATTATGAGGTTGTTAATTGTAGAGCAGAACTCATGTGACAAACCTTTTCCTATCCTAATAACCAAAATGGTAGTACATTATAGTTGCAATAGTGTTGTGTTGGAACTTGAGACAGCCTGTTTCCAGTTCCCATTGAGCCACGAGACTTTACATTTCAGAGTTGAGAGATTAAAGTGGGAAGGGAGATGGAACATGTAGTATCATCTTGAACATATTCTAAAGACTATGGGACTATAAATGCTGTAAATCACAAATAAATAAATGACAGCTGGTGGTGGAGGCAGAGGTGTGGGCCCACAATGTGTGATGGTTATGGATCAGATTCTCTTTTGTGTCACAATATGGTGACAGAATGGGAAAAAGTGAAATAGTCCTGACTTAGCATGGACAAAATACCACATACCTTGGCTTTAATGTATGAGTTGTAAAAGAAAGTCAATTTCAAACAAACACTGATGGATGAGGTGCTATTCAGAGGCAAGTTATTATACAATAGAAAGATGTATGGTTACGGAGAATTAGATTTCTGCCACTGCAAGCATTGGGGGAAAGTCTTTTTCTTGTCCTTCTACTCTCTGCTGCTGCCTCCACACCTGATGGAGGGCCTTGACTTCTCTCCCTCTTTCACTGGGCTACTTGTTGCCAATTTGTGGTGGTTGCACTGGAATATGCTAGGAAGTTGTGGCATCGGTTACACTAGAATATGCTAGAAAGTTTGTGGTTGGGTTTGGCTTGGACCTATCAACTGTTGAGATGGGACACCAGCATCATCACCTTTTCACTGCATGGAGCAAGTCTATGTGGCTGCCAGTTCTCCCAGACAGTCATAAAGCTCCATACCAGCTCCTGGATGTTGAGAGCATCCCGTTCTGACACCAGCAAGATGAAGGAGGAGGGAGCAATCTCCCCTCCTTTCTCTTAATCATATGAAATCAGAATGGGGCACCCATGACAGTAAGGCACTAGGGCTGGGCAACCACGGAAAAATTTGTTTCTAAACTCGATTCGTTTTTAGGGGGTTTTTGCGTTTCGATTTTTAAAAGAATTCCCAATTTTTTCTTTAAAAAAGTTCGAAATTTACGAAATTTCGGAAATTACGAAACAATTACGAAACAATTACGAATCGATTCGCTAATGGCGGACGTGACCACGCAATACGCTAAAAAAACCTCCAAATGGGACAGGGGGAACTTCTGAAGCTTCCCTCTCCCTCTGTTGTTGACTGTTGGTGTGTTAATTATATATTTTTTTCACTGATAAAACAAACAACAACTATAAAACTTGCACCAGACATGCGGAAATAATAACGAAACGATTTCGAAACGATTTCAAAACAATTACGAAACAATTACGAAACGAATTGAAAAATTCGTTTCGATTTTTAGTTGCTCCTGAATGGTTCAATATCACTTCATTATAAAAAAAAACGAATTAATAATGAATTACGAAATTAACGAACGAAACCGCCCAGCCCTATAAGGCACAGTTCTGGTGGCGATGTGGTGGGGGAGATGATAGTCCAGCTGGGTTGATGTGGTCTTGACCTGCAGCAGATTCTGTAGGTTCTGCCAATGCAGTAATGCAGCAGGTTCTGCCAGGAGCATCTGGCTGCTTCTAAGGCCATTCTGGAGCATTTACGCTTTGGACTGGCCCAGATTTAGCAGTCAGTTTAGACTCACTCTGTGACAAAGGAAAGCTAAAAACAGAATGTTAATCACAGTAAAAGAGAGAGAGAGAGAGAGAGTAGATATCCAAGGTATTGAACTCTCTTGTGGAGAGTAGTTAGTCACATAATCTTATGATATTGCTCCCTCAACGTTCTTGTCCTAGGAGTACACCCCCATTGTACAAAGCTCCGTTTATTTCACTGTTCTCTCTATGAGTTCTCCCTTACAAATAATTCTGCTCCTTTATCTCACCCTGAGTTTTTAAATCATGTTATGTACATGCTCACTATCATTATGTTTGGTTTATTCCTTTTTCTTTCTTTCTTTATGTTTTGTGTATATTGTTAATAATAATAATAATAATAATAATAATAATAATAATAATCCTTTATTTATACCCCGCTAACATCTCCCGAAGGACTCAGTGCAGCTTACAAGAGGCCGAGGCCAAGTACAACAGTAAAACAATAGCATAACAAATACAACAATAAATAAACTCATAAAACAAAGCAATAAACATTAAACAATAGCAATAAACATTAAACAATAACACCATGATGCAGTTACAATTTAAAGCCGGGCCAAATGCAATGATTAAAATTTTAAAAAATGCTGGACATGATCAAGTGAAATAGTTTTTTGAAGATAGGTGGGGTATACAATAAATCTTAAATCTCTAGTAAAGTGCATTTGGGACATGATGCTTGGAGTTTCCTATTCTGGGAAGGCACACTGGAACAACCACGTCTTCAAGCTCTTCCTAAGTTTATATGCTTATATGTTTTATATTTTAATGCTATGTTGTTTGTATCTTATTTTATTGTAATTTGTTGTTTGGGCTTGTTGTTCAGTCGTTCAGTTGTCTCTGACTCTTCGTGACCTCATGGACCAGCCCATGCCAGAGCTACCTGTTGGCCGTCACCACCCCCAGCTTCTTCAAGGTCAGTCCAGTCACTTCAAGGATGCCATCCATCCATCTTGCCCTTGGTCGGCCCCTCTTCCTTTTACCTTCCACTTTCCCCAGCATAATTGTCTTCTCTAGGCTTTGCTGTCTCCTCATGATGTGGCCAAAGTCCTTCAACTTTGTCTCTAGTATCCTTCCCTCCAATGAGCAGCCGGGCTTTATTTCCTGGAGGATGGACTGGTTGGATCTTCTCGCAGTCCAAGGCACTCTCAGAACTTTCCTCCAACACCACATTTCAAAAGCATCAATCTTCCTTCGCTCAGCCTTCCCTAAGGTCCAGCTCTCACATCCGTAGGTTACTACAGGGAATACCATGGCTTTGACTAGGCGGATCTTTGTTGCCATTGTGATGTTCAGGCTTGGCCTCATGTAAACCGCCCTGAGGGAGATGGTGGTGGGGTATAAATAAAGATGATGATGATGATGATGATGATGATGATGATTATTATTATGACCAAAAAAGTCAGCCCAGCCCCTTTCTAGTCTATGAAGTCTCATGAAGCAATATAGTTGTTCATCACCATTGTGATGTTCAGGCTTGGCCTCATGTAAACCGCCCTGAGGGAGATGGTGGTGGGGTATAAATAAAGATGATGATGATGATGATGATGATGATGATGATTATTATTATGACCAAAAAAGTCAGCCCAGCCCCTTTCTAGTCTATGAAGTCTCATGAAGCAATATAGTTGTTCATCTTAAGACCCGTTGCAAACTAGCCTCCTTCAGGAGCAAAATGTGCAAGCACGTCCTTGCCGTCATGAGACTCCGCCTCTCTCTCTGCCCCTTTCTCCGCCTCTTTCTCCCTGCCAGAGTGGTTTTTCCTTTGCTAGGGCAGCATTGCCAGCGTACTCTCGTTGTTGGCAGAATTCAACAACAAGAGAATGCTGGCAATGCTGCCCTAGCAAAGGAAAAACCACTGTGGCACGGAGAAAGAGGCGGAGAACGGGGCGGAGAGAGAGGCGCAGTCTCATGACGTCAAGGACGTGCTCACACAGTTTGCTCCCGCAGGAGGCTAGTTTGCGGCGGCTCTGAAATTATCACAGATTCTTTGTTGCTTTTTGTGAAGCAACCTCAAACACAGATACTTTCTGGAAAATGAAAGGGAGGAAATTCATATAATTACACCATCCCCCTAAACCTGTAGATTGGATCTCTTTCAATCTAATTCTTCTAAGCACAGTATGTACTATTAAAGAAAGGAGTATTTGTTCTTCAACAAATTATATACTTTAAACTCATCTTCATATAATATATATTCATGTCAGATATTTTAAACCCTTTTGCTAGCTGACAGAACTTCATTGATATTCCAAGGCCTTGCTGCCTGCCAGCAATGCCGTGTCTCCTAGCCTGTAGATGCTGATTTAAGGCCTGAGGCACCAGTCAGGCTATCCCATGTGGGAGGGAGTAGAGGATGCTAGATTAAGATTCCCAGCAGAGCCAACCATTAGGATTAATTTTCTGAACCACAGCCAAATGTGACTGATATACTTTTATTCCCAGAGATACAGACAATCCCTGGATGTGTGAAAGAAATAATTCACTTCCTTCATTATTTTTAGCATTTTTTTCCACATGGTTTTAACTGCCTTTTGTGTTCTGTACCATTTCTGAGATTTATCCCTGAGCTATAGAAGTGATCTGAGATCTAGACATAAAAACACTGCAGCAGATGGTTAATTTCCAATTGAGCTCAAGACTAGAGAAGCCACTCCATAGATCATTTCTGGAAAAATCCACTGAGCATTTTTTTCTATCCAGAAAAAGGGAACTTTCTGGCTCTCTCTATATTTTGGCTTGTGGTTTTTGGAGGTGCCGCTGATGGGTGGTGGAGTCAAAACCATCTGGAAGACCATATGTTCCCTAACCTTGCTCTATATTAGTTGCCTTGATGTGCCAAGGAACCCTTTATGACCGATTCTTCCTTAGGAATACTTCCGGCATAGTATGAGTCCTCCTCATAACTTTGCCTCCCTCCTGAGGCCAGTGTGTTCTGCCCATACTTTTTTTTCTGTCTCTGACATCCAGCCTTCATAATCATAGTTCTGCTGCCTCAGAATCATAATTCTGCCAACTTCAGTAGAATTTGATCTCCCTGGAAATGGGATCAAGATTGAAGGATTCCAGCAATGATATTTGTTCAAAAGACTTCTAGGCTTTGCTCATGGGATATTAGCTTTTAGCTTCACCAGCTGCTCTCGATTCTCTGTGCTAAATATTTTGTTAATCACTTTTCCTGTCTGCTTGTTTGCTGAGCCAACCTACAGGGTGTTTCAAAAAGATGGACCCAATTTGAAATTGCTGTATTTCTGCAGTCACAAACCACCCATGAATGAAACTTTTACCACTTGAACAGTTGGGGCATAGTGTTTGCAGTGATTCCAACTAGTGTCTCTCCCAGCATATAAATAGAACCTAGCCTGAGTCATTCACAAAATGACAGCCCTGCAACATAAGCTTAATGAGATATTATCCTTTTACAAAGTTATTTTTTAGATTTGTTTCTGATTCAAGCTAAAGAAATAGAACTTGCTTTAGTTCTAACTAAAGTTTGTCCATTATCATGGAAAGCAAAAAAATCACCCAGAGATAAGACATGTTTGTTTATTATATATTGCAGTGTGCAAAAAAAGGAGACACCAAGGATTTCAACAACCAGGGACAAATGAAACTATTTCCCATGTATCAAAGTGATTTTCAAAATTTTAGAACAAAAATGTTTTGCCATAAATGGAACAAAAAATGCCAGATATCCAAGCTGGATCCAGGGATGGAAGAAGTGTTGGAATTCAACTCCACACTGCCCAAATCTCAAGTCCTCAATGAGGAACAGTTTAGTTAGTTTTGTATAGACTAAGAATTTCCCCCATGCCTCCTGTATGACAGTTGGGAATGTATGTTCTGTCATGCGCTGGGCCTATAACAGCTGTACTTTTCTATAGGACGTATACTTTAAGCCCAACGGGAAGCCAGGGGCGCCTCAAAGAGAGATTCTTTGGGATTTTCTGAAGTGATGGTCTTTAGAGTCTTTAATGATACAACAAAGTCTTTATTATGGAACAAACAACAAATCTTCAAAGGTTCAAACAACACTTCAAGGCTTTCTTAGTCTAGTCCTCAATGGACTGGCACCTGACTTTGATTAACTAAACTTTCTCTGTAGGAAAAACCCTTTTTAACCTCTCCCAGGCTGCTTTCTATCTATGCCTCATCGGTGTGGGACCTACTACTGATTCCAAATGTGTCTGGGTATCGAGTAGACCTACCAGCCAAGGTTTGAAGATATTTCAGCTGGATCTGTAATGCTGTCCTCCCTCCAAGAATTCTTTGAAACTTCAGGTATCTTGTGTGAGACTGCCCAAAAATGGCTCCTTTCCCTCCCAGAGCCCAGAACAAGGGGCGGAACCAAAGCTTAATTATGATGGACAGGAGGCCTGTCCTATGACTGCAAAACAGATAACAGAAAGAAAATAAAGTTGGAGCTTCTGGTACAGCCGTACCAGCACAATGTATATGTTTTCTTCTCTCCTCTTTGTTTCTGCTCTCATTCTGATTGGTTGTGTACAATGGATACTTTTCTACTGTAAACCTTTTTGAGTCTGTCTTCTGTTTCTTACATCAAAGTATGTGCTGTGTGCCTTGAGATCTCTCTCTGCATGTGTGTCAGAGAGAGATGCAGTGGTTGGTGTTTTCCCCCCTATCTTTGAAACCTTAGAAGAGATGGATATTATAGTATCTCAACATGTGTTATGAGATGGATGTTAGAGGATCTCAACATGTGTTATGACAGTATTTTCTGCCCATTTTACTGTATTGTTGCACTTTCCTGCACTCCTGTAAAAATGTATTGCACTTATTGAACCTGTACCTCAGCTATGTTTCTTTTAGCCGTATTGTCTTTATATTGCTTTCAATTGTGTTGTTATTTGTTTTATATGATGTTTTAATTGGTTAAAGTGTTTTGCATGTGTGCTTTAATTGTAATCTTGGGCGTGTCCCTTGTAAGGCACCCCGAGTCCCCTAGGGGAAATGGTTGGTGGGGTATAAAAATAAAGTTGTTGTTGTTGTTGTTGTTGTTGTTGTTGTTGTCATCATCATCATAATCTCAGACCCAGTTTTTTAATATGGAGAAATGTATTGTCGAAGGCTTTCATGGCCGGAATCACTGGGTTGTTGTAGGTTTTTTCGGGCTGTATGGCCATGGTCTAGAGGCATTCTCTCCTGATGTTTCGCCTGCATCTATGGCAAGCATCCTCAGAGGTAGTGAGGTCTGTTGGAACTAGGGAAAAGGGAATGTATATAGGGAAAAGGGAAAATATATCTGTGGAATGACCAGGGTGAGACAAAGGACTCTTGTCTGCTGGAGCTAGGTGTGAATGTTTCAACTGACCACCTTGATTAGTATACAATGGGCTGACTGTGCTTGGAGCAAACTTTTCTTGAGAGGTAATTAGATGTCCCTGCCTGCTTCCTCTCTGTTGTTGTGCGATTGCAATTTTAGAGTTTTTTAATACTGGTAGCCAGATTTTGTTCATTTTCATGGTTTCCTCCTTTCTGTTGGAATTGTCCACATGCTTGTGCATTTCAGTGGCTTCTCTGTGTAGTCTGACATGGTGGTTGTGAGAGTGGTCCAGCATTTCTGTGTTCTCAAATAAAATGCTGTGTCCAGGTTGGTTCATCAGGTGCTCTGCTATGGCTGATTTCTCTGGTTGAAGTAGTCTGCAGTGCCTTTCATGTTCCTTGATTCGTATTTGGGCAATGCTGCGTTTGGTGGTCCCTATGTAGACTATGTATCCTTGCCAAGAAAACTAAATGGACCAGTACAACCAGAGATATGTCGGTATGCCATTGGAAGATGGGACTCCCAGGTCGGAAGATGGCCAAAATGCTACTGGGGAGGAGCAGAGGATAAGTTCAACTAGCCCCAGATGTGATGACGCAGCTAGCTCAAAGCCGAAAGGAAGGCTAGCGGCCGACGGTACTGGAGGTGAACGACGAATCCGATGCTCTAAAGATCAACACACCATAGGAACCTGGAATGTAAGATCTATGAGCCAGGGCAAATTGGATGTTGTTATTGGTGAGATGTCAAGACTAAAGATAGACATTCTGGGGATCAGCGAACTGAAATGGACTGGAATGGGCCACTTCACATCAGATGACCACCAGATCTACTACTGCGGACAAGAGGAACATCGAAGAAATGGAGTAGCCTTCATAATTAATAAGAAATTCGCTAAAGCGGTGCTTGGATACAACCCAAAAAATGACAGAATGATCTCAATTCGAGTGCAAGGAAAGCCTTTCAACATCACAGTGATCCAAATATACGCCCCAACCACAGCTGCTGAAGAAGCAGAAGTAGATCAGTTCTATGAGGATCTGCAGGAACTACTGGATAATACGCCAAAAAGAGACATTATTTTCATTACAGGAGACTGGAATGCCAAGGTGGGAAGTCAAATGACAACAGGGATCACAGGCAAGCATGGTCTGGGAGAACAAAATGAAGCGGGACGCAGGTTGATAGAATTTTGCCAGGAAAACTCGCTGTGTATAACGAATACTCTCTTCCAACAACCTAAAAGACGGCTTTATACATGGACCTCACCAGATGGTCAACACCGAAATCAGATTGACTACATCCTTTGCAGTCAAAGGTGGCGGACATCCATCCAGTCGGTGAAAACAAGACCTGGGGCTGACTGTAGCTCAGATCACGAACTTCTTATTGCCCAATTTAGAATAAAACTAAAGAGTTCAGGGAAAATACACAGACCAGTTAGATATGATCTCACTAACATTCCTAGCGAATATACAGTGGAAGTGAAGAACAGATTTGAAGGACTAGATTTAGTAAACAGAGTCCCAGAAGAACTATGGACAGAAGTCCGCAACATTGTTCAGGAGGCGGCAACAAAGTACGTTCCAAAGAAAAAGAAAACCAAGAAGGCAAAATGGTTGTCTGCTGAGACACTGGAAGTAGCCCAAGAAAGGAGGAAAGCAAAAGGAAACAGTGAAAAGGGGAGATATGCCCAGTTAAATGCGCAATTCCAGAGGTTAGCCAGAAGAGATAAGGAACTAGTTTTAAATAAGCAATGCATGGAAGTGGAAGAAGACAACAGAATAGGAAGGACAAGAGACCTCTTCCAGAAAATTAGAAACATTGGAGGTAAATTTCAGGCAAAAATTGGTATGATAAGAAACAAAGATGGCAGGGACCTAACAGAAGCTGAAGAGATCAAGAGAAGGTGGCGAGACTATACAGAAGATCTGTATAGGAAGGATAACAATATCGAGGATAGCTTTGACGGTATGGTGAATGAATTAGAACCAGACATCCTGAGGAGTGAGGTTGAATGGGCCTTAAGAAGCATTGCTAACAACAAGGCAGCAGGAGATGATGGGATCCCAGCTGAACTGTTTAAAATCTTAAAAGATGATGCTGTCAAGGTGATGCATGCCATTTGCCAGCAAATATGGAAAACACAAGAATGGCCATCAGACTGGAAAAAATCAACTTATATCCCCATACCAAAAAAGGGAAATGCGAAAGACTGCTCAAACTTCCGTACAGTGGCCCTTATTTCTCATGCCAGTAAGGTAATGCTCAAGATCCTGCAAGGAAGACTCCAGCAATACATGGAGCGAGAGTTGCCAGATGTTCAAGCTGGGTTTAGAAAAGGCAGAGGAACCAGAGACCAGATTGCCAATATCCGCTGGATAATGGAGAAAGGCAGGGAGTTTCAGAAAAACATCTACTTCTGCTTCATTGACTATTCTAAAGCCTTTGACTGTGTGGATCATAATAAATTGTGGCAAGTTCTTGGTGGGATGGGCATACCAAGCCACCTTGTCTCTCTCCTGAGGAATCTGTACAAGGACCAAGTAGCAACAGTCAGAACTGACCACGGAATAGCAGACTGGTTCAAGATTGGGAAAGGCGTACGGCAAGGCTGCATACTCTCACCCAACCTTTTTAACTTGTATGCAGAACACATCATGCGATGTGCGGGGCTGGATGAATGCAAAGCTGGGGTGAAAATTGCTGGAAGAAACATTAACAACCTCAGATATGCAGATGACACCACTCTGATGGCCGAAAGCGAGGAGGAGCTGAGGAGCCTTCTAATCAAGGTGAAAGAAGAAAGCGCAAAAGCTGGGTTGCAGCTAAACGTCAAAAAAACCAAGATTATGGCAACAAGAATGATTGACAACTGGAAAATAGAGGGAGAAACCGTGGAGGCCGTGACAGACTTTGTATTTCTAGGTGCAAAGATTACTGCAGATGCAGACTGTAGCCAGGAAATCAGAAGATGCTTACTTCTTGGGAGGAGAGCAATGTCCAGTCTCGATAAAATAGTGAAGAGTAGAGACATCAGACTGGCAACAAAGATCCGCCTAGTCAAAGCCATGGTATTCCCTGTAGTAACCTACGGATGTGAGAGCTGGACCTTAGGGAAGGCTGAGCGAAGGAAGATCGATGCTTTTGAGCTGTGGTGTTGGAGGAAAGTGCTGAGAGTCCCTTGGACTGCGAGAAGATCCAACCAGTCCATCCTCCAGGAAATAAAGCCCGACTGCTCACTGGAGGGAAAGATACTAGAGACAAAGTTGAAGTACTTTGGCCACATCATGAGGAGACAGGAAAGCCTAGAGAAGACAATGATGCTGGGGAAAGTGGAAGGCAAAAGGAAGAGGGGCCGACCAAGGGCAAGATGGATGGATGGCATCCTTGAAGTGACTGGACTGACCTTGAGGGAGCTGGGGGTGGTAACGGCCGACAGGGAGATCTGGCGTAGGCTGGTCCATGAGGTCACGAAGAGTCGGAGACGACTGAACGAATGAACAACAACAACATGTAGACTTGTCCACAGCTGCATGCTACACGGTAGACTCCTGCAGAAGCGAGAGGATCCCTCTTGTCCTTTGCTGAACCTGGAGAAATGTAATTAGCTCATATTATTAATTGTAAATAAATCTTTTGTGATTTTCAACTCTGCATCTTTGCCTGCCTAAATTCTAAATTCTTTACAGCTACATCACATGGCACTTCATGCTTTGCTTGCTGTGAGCTTATTGCTCAACTTTTAGTATCCCGTTTCTTTTTGGATGTTCTGCTATATTTTTGATAGTTTTCCCCAACAAGAAGCACTAGGGAGCACATTGGAATTATATATTGGATAACAGAGCACACTAAAGAAATTCAGAAGAAAATCAGCCTGTGCTTTATAGATTACAGCAATTCTTTAATTGTGTGGGCACTGAAAAACTATGGATTGCTCTTAAACAAATGAGTGTGCCACACTCATTTGATGCATAACCTGTGCTAAGGACGAGAGGTTGCCATCAGGATAGAATATGGAAAACCAGAGTAGCTTCCAGTTGGCAAGGCAATAAAAGCATTTTATTGCTTTATCAGTTTAACTTGTATGCTGGCTAATGCTATATCATTGGTAAAGCAGAATTAGACTGGGAGGACGAAGACATAAAATTAGAAGAAGGATAATGAGAAATTTAAGATATGCAGATAACACCATACTTCTAACATGAAACAGCACTTGGAACATTTACTGAAGAAATCAAGGAAGAAAAAAAATGCAAAGTCAGGTTTTAGTAGAACATCAAAAGAAAACAAAATTAATGGCCACAGATGATTTACATAACTTTAAAGTAAACAATGGAAACACTCAAATAGTTAAAAGATTTTTCATATCTTAGTTCATAGAAGTCATGCCATAAATGTCAACATGAGACATATAACTTTGTATTATGGATTATAGAATGATATACAAGCTTTAGAGGAGACCATTTATCCAAAACATTTGGCTAAGCAGATGCAATAAAAGACTGTTGGTAATGAGTCTGGATGAGTTTAAATACATTGAACCTTTTATGATATATAAATATTAGAACAAAGGATTGAGGCACATGCTCAATGAACTAATGAACAGTTCAGATGAGGGTTTTTCTCCTGAACAAGAGTTTGCATGCAGGACCTTTTGTAAAGCTGGTGCTGGCATCCTTGCTTAGTTTTGACAACAAATGTCATGTGTAAGTTTTTTCTGCTGTTTGTTAACAAATAATGTACCATCTGCATGAGAGTAAGATTTTTCTTTGAACAAATCGTTTGACTGCCTAGAATCCTGCCAGTCATTATTTAGACTGGAAATTGCAGTAAAGCAATATAATAGTTTTATACATTTTATTTGGGGGGAGTATAAGGAGGAAAACAATTTTCCCTGTTTTTGCTGATTATTCCCCCTCATAGAATCATAGAATCAAAGAGTTGGAAGAGACCTCATGGGCCATCCAGTCCAACCCCCTGCCAAGAAGCAGGAATATTGCATTCAAATCACCCTTGACAGATGGCCATCCAGCCATCCACCCTCCCCACTTTCCATATCACAAATGAGTATTGTTTCCACTAAGGCAGTGTTTCTCAACCTGGGGGTCGAGACACCTGGGGGGTTATGAGGGGGTGTAAGAGGGGTCACCAAAGACGCAACAGGAAACGCAATATTTTCCATTGGTCATAGGGGTTCTGTGTGGGAAGTTTGGCCCAATTCTATTGTTGATCATTGTAAAGAACGTATCAATGCCACCAATAAGTTTAGAGACGCTGGTCTTAAAGTCTCTGTTTATCCCTATTTGCGTTGTGAGGTAACTTTGGTAGAGTGGAATGCACCGAACGTAAAATCAATGGAGGAGGCAGGTTTAAAATACAAAGAGAACAAGTTTATTATTAACAAAGCGTAATTGTTGCAATATTGAGATGTTGAACTTGGCACATGCTTGATGGTTACAATATGGCTTGGTTGAGATACATTCAGGCTTTAGATGTTACAATCTTATAAACTCCTTCTTCAGTGAAGTGCTTTATTATTTCAGTGTTCCCTGTTGTGAATATTCACACTGTTTGTCCTATACCGGATCAAACCACTGATCCCCAGTCTTCCACTACTGGCGATCCTAAAACCCCCTCTGTTAGATTCTTTTTAACTCAAGCAATCTAACGAGGTTTCACCTTCAGCTCCCTTGCTGAAGAAATATTCACAAATACCAAGAACTAACTGAATCTACACTGCTTCACACCACAGAGCCCTAACTGACTCTGCCCTCTTCTCAGGGTCTCTTCCTCCTGACTGAACTACTTTTCCAGAGTCCTATCTGACTCTGCTCCTCCTCTCAGGGTCTCATCCTCCTGACTGAGTTACTTTCTCAGAGTCCCTATTTGACTCTGCTCTCCCTCAGGGTCTCTTCCTCCTGACTGAAAATTAACTGTCACTTTCAAACCTTTTTCTCCTTAAGCTCCGCCCACCTCCTCTTCTGCCTTGTCACCATGGCAACCTATCTCTCACAGCTAGGCCATGGCAACCAATGTAAAACATAAATACAGTTTAAACACAGTATAATAAACACTTTATAATAAACATTTCTCTACAATCATCATCATCATCATCATCATCATCATCTAATAACTTATTAATCGCCCTCCATCTGAGAATGCTCTAGGCGATTTACAGCTAAATTATAAAAGATAAAATACATACATACAAAAATTAAAAATTAACAGAGATCGAATGCTCTAGTAAAAAGCCAGGTCTTAAGTGCTAGAGTAAAAGGCCCTAAATCGCGCATGGCTCTCATGTAGGGCGGCAAGGAATTCCACAAGGCAGGGGCAGAAATAGAAAAAGCCCTGCGTCTGGTCCTTTCCGAGTGCACTTCTCTAGGACCCGGTATATGGAGTAAGTCACGTTGGGCTGGTCGTTGTGACCTCCGATGATGGGAGAAGAAGAGCAGTCCCTAAGGTATGATGGACCCTGGCCATAAAGAGTTTGAAAGGTCAGAACTAGCATCTTATACAGGCCATGGTACTCAGTTGGAAGCCAATGTAAATGTTGCAGCACTGGTGTTATATGCATGTCATGGGCATTCTTGTGAGTAACCTAGCTGCCGCATTCTGAACAATACGAAGCTTTCAGGTCATAGACATCGGAAGGCCCACATACAGGGCGTTGCAATAGTCCAGCCTAGATGTGACCGTGGCATGGATGACAGTTGCCAGAGCCTCGTCAGATAGGTAGGGTGCCAGTTGCCTCGATTGTCATAGATGGAAAAAGGCCTGTTTGCTGGCAGCAGCGACCTGAGCTTCCATTGTCAGCTGTGAATCCAGGATGATACCTAAGCTCTTAACAGTGGTCGATGGAGATAGGGCGGCACCATCGAAGGTGGATAATGGAGGAGTCAGACCTGCCGGGCGGCCATGCCAGAGAATCTCAGTCTTCGCCGGGTTCACCTTCAGTCTGCTAGCATGTAGCCAGTTCGACAGAGCTTCCAGACATAGGGTGAAATTGTCTGGAATTGACATTGCTCCAGGCTCCAGGCGCAGAAGGAGTTGGGTATCGTCTGCATATTGGTAGCAGTCCAGGCCGAAACTCTGAGCCAAACTACCAAGGGGTCTAACGTAGATGTTGAAGAGAAGAGGAGAGAGAATTGCACTTTGGGGGACCCCACATAGGAGGGGGGATCTATCGGAGACTTGATCCATGTACTCTACGCATTGACTCCGGTTCCGGAGAAATGAGTTGAACCAATTAAAGGCCTGACCACGAACTTCGCACATGGCAAGACGGTGAATCATTAGATCGTAGTCGACGGTGTCAAACGCTGCGGTAAGGTCGAGAAGTACCAGTAGCGTGGATCCACCGTTGTCAGACTGAATGTTTCAACTGACCACCTTGATTAGCATTTGATTGCCTGGCACCTCTCAACAAAAGATTGCTCCAGGCACTGCCAGGCAATCAAATGCTAATCAAGGTGGTCATTTGAAACATTCACACCTAGCTCCAGCAGACAAGAGTCCTTTGTCTCACCCTGGTCATTCCACAGATATATAAACCCTTTTTCCTAGTTCCAACAGACCTCACTACCTCTGAGGATGCTTGCCATAGATGCAGATGAAACATCAGGAGAAATGCCTATAGAACATGGCCATATAGCCCGAAAAAACCTACAACAACCCAGTACCAAGATACATAATTGAATAATAAAGTAAAGTAGTGAAATAGTATTTCTAAGTATATTCGTAAAATCCATACACTGAAGAAAGCTGACAAAAAGAAAATCAGATCAGATCATTTGAAATACACTGTAGAAGACATTTACAGATACTGTATGGACTACTAAAAAGACAAAAAATAGGCTTCTAGGTTCTTGTGGGTTTTTTCGGGCTATAGAGCCATGTTCTAGAGGCATTTCTCTTGACGTTTCGCCTGCATCTATGGCAAGCATCCTCAGAGGTAGTGAGGTCCTCACTACCTCTGAGGATGCTTGCCATAGATGCAGGCGAAACGTCAGGAGAAATGTCTCTAGAACATGGCTCTATAGCCGAAAAAACCCACAAGAACCTAGTGATTCCAGCCATGAAATCCTTCGACAATAGGCTTCTAATTTATAGGGTCACCTTAAGTCAAAGTTGACTAGGTGGTAGTTAAAAATAAGTGTTAGTTTTCTGAACTATTTTCACATCATCTGAGAGTATGCAGGTTCTATATATATATATATAGGGGAGAGAGACGAGTCCTGCATGCACAGTTAGACATACAATATTTTGCTGGCAGAAAGGCCGTTGATACATTGCCAGAAGAAAGGCTACCCTTCACTACAAAGAAAATAATAATACAGATTTGCATAAGACTTCCATATGCTCACTCAGATGCTCACTTAGAAATAATTACTTTAATTGAAGTATAAATGCAATACATCTCACCACAATGGGAGATACCATGTCATGTGACTCATGTGCCTGCTTGCTATTCAGATACTATACTGGTGATGAGAAATTTCAAGGTTCTTGCTGCCCTTTCTTAAAAGTCTTCGCATGTAAAACAGCTATGAACAGGGCAAGAAAACAGCCCGTGTCTGATGAAACCACCAGTTTGAAGGGCTGTCCTACTCATAGCTGGATGGCATCTTGAAATTTCTCATCACCATTTTAGTACTTGATGTTTTTAGTGATATATAGTTCTATTTACATCATTTGTTTCAATTTTTATAAATAGCTTTAAGCCTCAGGGTCAGGGGGAAAGGAGCATAAATCTTCATCATAACCACCATCAATTCAAGTATGGACAGAGAGGTATCTTACATGCTTACAGTATATACACACATTATCTCAAAAAGCTCAAGATTCATACCCAGTAATTCCCTTGCCACACTTACCGTTTGAGTCTATTCTGTATAGGGCAGACAACCTAACATTAAAGAACACTGAAAATCTAGAAATTAATTTAGAACTTATATGGAAGCTGATACACATGAAAGATCTCCCCTCCCAGTGTTATTTTTAAGGGACAGTCAGAAAATCTACATTTAAAATGTTTCTGATGTTCCTCCGGAGCCACATCTGTGAGCTTTTAACCTTTACTGATTCCTTAAGGGGGAGATTATTTCAATGCTAAAAGGATGGTTATGTGTTTGCTATGCAGAAAAAAAACATAACAAGGTGGTTTTTCCTTTAAGCAACTGTGACTTGCATTAAAATTGAATTAAGGTCTTCCATTTTTCTGCTCAATACTTTTTCCATCCTCAGTTCCCCAAACTCTAGCTTAACTTCAACCAACTCTATCTTCCCAAGAGTGTTTCAAATGCAGATTCTTAAAACTGTACACTTCCTAGGAAAACTTTTAACAGTAGATTTCTGCATTCAAAGTGGTTTGAATTAGATAGTCCTAGGGCCTTCTTCCAACAACAAGATTGTTGCACCATCTCTGTGGTAATTTGTGGGAGCGAGTATCAAAAACAAGAAATTATAGAAAAGAAGCACCTCAGAAAAATAGCTCAGCATTGCTCAGAGAGAGACCTATGAGCAGAATAAGTAGTAAAACTATTGAAAATAATGCTAAGTAAAATAAAATACAGCCAGAAATGTGCATTTGTTATAATGCTTGCTTCCTCGATTATGCAGAAACTTTGAATACATCTGTTTTACTTTACACTTAATGTGCACATTTATTCATATTTAACAATGTATCTACTTTCTTACCATGCAATCTATATATAATCTGAGAAGTAAGTCCTGTTGAGTTGAATTCAAGCCTCCAGGACTTGAAAATTACATCCAAAGATCTGGCAGAAGTAATTTCTGACTCACTGGCAATCATTTTTGAGAATTTCTGGAGAACCAGAGAAGTTCCAGAAGATTGCGGGAGGGCAAAAGTTGTCCCTATCTTCAAAAAGGGGGGAAAAGAGAACACAACTGATTTCCATCCTGACATCAATATCACAAAAGATTTGGGAGCAGATCATTAAGGAGGCAGCCTGTAAGCACTTAGAAAAAAATGCTATATTGACTAAAAGCCAGTGTGGATTTCTCAAAAACAAGTAATGCCAACTACCCTTAGCATTTGTTTTATAGAGTTACAAGCCGGTGAATGAAGAAGAAGAAGAAGAAGAAGAAGAAGAAGAAGAAGAAGAAGAAGAAGAAGAAGAACTTTATTCTTCTAACCCGCCTCCATCTCCCCAAAGGGACTCGGGACTGCTTATGTGAGGCCAAGCTTGAAAAACATACCGTGAAAACAAGTCAAATAAAAATTTAAACAGTGTACAACCAACGTCATAAGCAATAATAAAACAGACATCATAAGCAACAACCAGAAATACATCTAGTCTCACTTGGGGTGTGTGTGTGGGGGGGGAGGGGGGGGTGCTGGCATACAAACAAGTTGGAGAATAGGCTGGTCAAAAGATGGATAGTACATATCACAGTAATCAAATAGAGGAAATTGAAGAATACAGTAATCAAATAGAGGAAATTGATTTTAGGCCATGATTAGGGACCATCTGTCAAAGGGATCATCAGTCGAATGCACAATGGAACATTTACATCTTTTGTTCCTTATGAAATGCGGATGGGGGAGGGGGAGGTGCTAACCTGATCTCCCTGGGGAGGGAATTCCAGAGATGAGGGGCCACCACCGAAAATGCCCTTTCTCTCGTCCCCACCAACCACACCTGAGACAGGGGTGGGAGCGAGAGAAGAGCCTTCCCAGAAGATCTTAGAGACCATGTGGGCTCGTAGGGGAAGATGCAATCATGAAGATAGTCAGGTCCTGAACTGCTTAGAGCTTTATAGGTAATAACCTGCACCTTGAATTGAGACCGGAAACCTATTGGCAGCCAGTGGAGCTGTTTAAACAGGGGGGTTGACCACTCCCTGTAACTTGCTCCAGTTAACAATCTGACCACCGACCTTGGCACCAACTGTAGTTTCCGAACCATCTTCAAGGGCAGCCCCACATAGAGTTCATTACAGCAGTCCAATCTTGAGGTAACTAAGGCATGGACCACCATGGTCGTCAGACTTCTTGAGGTACGGTCACAGCTGGTGCACAAGCTTTAACTGTGTGAAGGCTCTCCCGGCCACCACCAACACTTGAGCATCAAGCGTCAGTGCTGAATCCAGGAGGACCCCTAAACTGCAGACCTGTGTCTTCAGGGGGAGTGTAACCCCGTCGAACACAGGTTGACACCCTATACCCCATTCGGCCAAGTGACTGGCCTGGAGGACCTCTGTTTTATCAGGATTCAATTTCAGCTTGTTGGATATGCAGCATATTGTGCTTTCAGTAAGGCCTTCAGCAAGGTCACCCATGATATTCTTGCAACCAAATTAGTAAAATGTGGGATATCAGGGCTTCTTAACCTTTTTTGACTGGCAACCCCTTTTTTACCTGAGCAAAGTTTTCTGTGACATTCAGCATATGGGTTAAAGGGAGAAAGACACCTGCATGCAACCATGGCAGACAGAAGGAAAGGAGAAACCAGCAACCAGAGAGACATGTGCATGGAAGAACATTGAAGACAGCAAGATGTGTACACGTGTAGGAGAAAACAAAAGGCAAAGCCAAGAGTGCATCTTAGTGAGATAAAATGAAAGGCAGAGAGATGCACATGTGTACACGTGGAAAAGAGGGGAAGTCAGTGAGACACACACTCAGGTATGGGAGAAAAGGGAAGGTGACACCAACATACAGTTACAGCAACCCCATTGGGGTCATGACTGATAGTTTAAGAAGCTCTGGGCTAGGTGGATTGGTTGACTGGCTGAACTCAAGGGTTGCTTACCTCTTCAGCCTGGAGAAAAGTGACTAGCAGGGTGCCATAGGCCTCCATCCTGGGCCCAGTGCTATTTAACGTATTTATCAATGACTTGGATGATGAAATAGAGGGCATGCTGATCAAATCTGCAGAGAATACCAAATTGGAAGGGACAGCTAGTACCCCAGAACAACAGAATCCAAAAAAGATGTTAACATATTAGTGAGCTAGTCCAAAACTAGTAAAAGGAATATCAACAGGGAGAAATGTATACTACTACACTTAGATGATTTTAAACAAAAAATACACTGATATAGGATGGCTGCCACCTAGCTTGAAATCTGAAAGGTATCTCTAGGTGTCTTAGTAGTTTATTGAAGCCTTAGTAGATCAAAATCTGAGTGTGAATTAACAGTATGATGCAGCAGTTTAAAAACCCAAAGTGATTCTAGGCTGTATCAACAGGAGTGTAGTGTCTAGACCAGGGGTCTTCAAACTAAGGCCCGAGGGCCAGATACGGCCCTCCAAGGTCATTTGCCCAGCCCTCGCTCAGGGTCAGCCTAAGTCTGAAATGACTTGAAAGCACACAACAACAACAACAACAACAACAACAACAGTCCTATCTCATCAGCCAAATGCAGGCCCACACTTCCCATTGAAATACTAATCTATATATATAAATTTGTTAGGGGCATCCAACGAGGAAACAAAACTCAAAAACCCCCCAACGAAACTTAACCAAAATTCCCATGCCCATAACACAACCCACAGGGTACAAACATATCTACTCAAAATGAAAAACAACACAACAACACACTCACAAAACGGCAAAACAACAAAACTAAAAAAAAACCAACGAAACTTAACCAAAATCCCCGTGCCCATAACACAACACACAAGGTACAAACATATCTACTCAAAATGAAAAACAACACAGCAACACACTCACAAAACGGCAAAACAACTGAGCATGCGCATTGGCGCCCAGCCGCAAGTTCCCTGGCGCGCGCACATGGCCTTCCGGCCAACGTTCCCTCTGCAGAAACCATGCCCACTCCAAGCCCCGCCGCGCCACTTCCCGCACACACACACCCCCTGCCGCACACACACATGCAACCCCACGCTCCATCACTCCCCCGCCACCGCATACACACACGCAACCCCACTCCCCCCGCCGCCACACACACACACGCAACCCCACACTCCATCACTCCCCCCGCTGCTGCACGCACACATGCAACCCCACTCCCCCCGCCGCCGCACACACACACGCAACCCCACGCTCCATCACTCCCCCCGCTGCCGCACGCACACACGCAACCCCACTCCCCCCGCCGCCGCACACACACACGCAACCCCACGCTCCATCGCTCCCCCCGCCGCCGCATACACACACGCAACCCCACGCTCCATCACTCCCCCGCCCCAATCTTACCTCCTTTTACTTCACGCCACCTCCAAACCCCACCCCGCCCTTTCCCGCCCTGTCAAAATCTAGGAAAGACAGGAAGGAAGGAAAGAAGGACGAAAGAGAAAGGGAGGTAAAGAAAAAGGGGGAAGGAAGGAAAGTTAGAGAAAGAAGGAAGAAGAAAATGAAAGAAAAGGAAAGATGGAAGGAAAGAAAAGAGAGACAGCAGAAAAGAAAGAAAAAGGGGGAAGGAAGGAAAGAGATAGAGAAAGAAGAGGAAAAGGAAAGATGGGAGGGAAGGAAGGAAGGAAGGAGGGAAAGAAGGAGAAAAAGAGGGAAGATTGGCCACAGCAACATGTGGCAGGTAAAGGTTGTTATTTCTATTATTATTATTATTATTATTATTATTATTATTATTATTATGCTATTGTTCCTATGAGACCCTTTTAGGGGGAATGGGAAAGGTGTCAGGTCCCAGAGGCAATGCATTGCATTATTGTTATTGTTATGATGGTGGTAAAATAAAAGGAAATAAAAAGTGAAAGAAGGAAGCAAACAGGGAGGGAAGAAAGGCAAAGGAAGAAAGGGGGAGGGAATGAAGGAAAGAGAGAAGGATGAAACCAAGTAGTTAAAGAAAGAAAGAGGTAGAGAAGGAAGAAAGGAGAGAAAGGGGGAGGAAAAGGGGGAAGGAATAGGTAGGGACCTCTCTTTCATAATAGTCCAGATATCTACCTCAGCTTTGATAAGTTTTACTATAGGCCACAGCAACGCGTGGCAGGGCACAGCTAGTAAGTTTATATTTGTTGAAATTGTTCTTCATTTTAATTATTGTACTGCTTTAAAGGGTTTTTTTGTGCTACAAATAAGATATATGCAGTGTGCATACGAATTCATTCATGCTTTTTTCAAATTATAATCCAGCCCTCCAACAGTTTGAGAGACTGTGACCTGGCCCTCTGTTTAAAAAGTTTGAGGACCCCTGGTCTAGACTGAGAGAAATAACAATACCACTCTATTCTGCTTTGGCCCGACCTCACCTCAAATACAGTGTCCAGTTACAGGGAACTACAATTCAAGAAAAATATTGGCAAGTTAGAATAAGTCCAGAGAAGGGAAGATTCTACCTAATATTAGGAAAGATTTTCTGATGTTAAGAGCTATTTGATAGTGGAACATACTGCCTCAGAGGGGCACTGTAGTCTCATCAGGCTGTCTGTGTCCATACAAGAAACTGCACCCTGGACTAAAAAATAATACAAGCAAATCTGGCTCCAGAATTTGGAATTATACCTACTACTCCTGAGTGCACTCCTGAAAGAGTTATCTTGGAGAAAAGGTGTCTCCACTGAAGCTTTTTCATCAATCCTTATTTCCAGAACAAGCCAAATTTTTCAAAATCCAATTATCACTGGGACAAAAAGTGAGGTGAAATCTTCTGAACAGGAGCACAGACAGCAAAACAAACACCACAGGGTGTTAACCCTTTTTTACTCTATCCAACACACATAAATATTAGGCTTGGACGCTTTCGTTCGTTAATTTCGTAATTCATTATTAATTTGTATTTAAATTAGCTTACGATCCAATATTGAGCCATGCAGGAATAGTGTGAGGAGTAAATTAGATTTGAAATAATTTTTTCAATTTATTTCGTAATTATTTCGTTATTATTTTGTAATTATTTCAAAATTATTTCGTAATTATTTTTGCGTGTCTGGTGCAAGTTTTATAGTTGTTGTGAGTTTTATCACACCAACAGTCAACAACAGAGGGAGAGGGAAGCTTCAGAAGTTCCCTCTGTCCCATTTGGAGGTTTTTTTAGCATATTGCGCAATTGCGTCCGCCATTAACAAATCGATTCGTAATTATTTATTTATTTATTTATTTTATTTTATTTATTTATTTATTTATTATTTGCACTTGTTAACTGCCACTCTCAGCCCGAGGGTGACTCGTGGCGGTGTACAGAACATAGAACATAGAAGACAACAGTTTACAGTAGATTAAGACCATAACACAACATCTTACTAATACACAACTAATTAAACTAAAAATCCGCTTCGTCTTGTTTGGGGTCATAATCAATCTCATAGTCATAGTCCATTCCGGTGGTCATTCCAAAAACATAGCACTTAGTTGAAGGCCTTTTCGAAGAGCCAGGTTTTCAGGCCCTTGCGGAAGGCCATGAGGGAAGGCGCCTGTCTGATTTCTGCAGGGAGGGAGTTCCATAGCCGGGGGGCCACCACCGAGAAGGCCCGCTCTCTTGTCCCCGCCAGGCGTGCCTGTGAGGCAGGCGGGACCGAGAGAAGGGCCTCCCCAGATGATCTCAAGGTCCTCGTGGGCTCGTAGGCCGAGATGCGGTTCTCAAGGTATTTTGGGCCGGAACCGTTTAGGGCTTTGTAGGATAACACCAGCACCTTATATTGGGCCCGAAATTTTTAAAAGGAAAATTTTGGAATTCTTCAAAAAAACAAAACGCGATGGACCCCTAAAAACGAAACGAGTTTAGAAACAAATTTTTCCATTGTTACCCAAAAAAGTATCTGATCCAATTTACATAGAAATTAAACTTAAGAACAAACCTACAGAACACATTTTGTTTGTAACTTAAATAGTACCTGTAATTCATTTTGAAGCCAACTTAAGGTGGTGGTGGCCACAAAATGCACACTGACAATGTGTGTTGCAGCATGCATGTCTGTGTCACAATATGATATTCAGAGCCCTGTAAGTTACTTTCCATCTTGGCTTGTTTTTATTTTATTTTATTTTATTGTTCACTGATTTTTTTTCTCCGTGTAGCACTTGTACCAGGAACTATGTCAAGTTTCCCAAGCAGAATTAGATATGTCTGGCAGATGGCATTTAGTCCAACTCCGGTTGACTTGCCATTGTTCTTTGAGTACTGACACTACTGACCCAAGATTTCTTTCTGATAGCTAGCTGTCAAAAGTATCTTGACTATGCTAGATTCATCCACTTTATAACAACACACCCTGCTCGTGTATCTGAGTTCCAGCATTTTGACAATCTTGTCCAAAAAAAATCTCACTTATGCATTTTGCTTCTTGGAAAATCCCAAAATATCTTTGGTGCTTATATACATGCAAGATTTTTGGAATAAAAGTTTGGAAAGGTGACCTTGAAAATAAATGTATGTAAGGATATGCTGAAGCCACTCATAACTGAACAGCTGTAGGACAATGCTCTCAGAACTAACATATCATTGATTGTCTCTATTAGCTTTCAGTCTGTTTCCAAACAACACTGAAAATACTGCTTATAATCTATATAAAAACCTGGGCTATTTAAAGGATATCTAAAGGATCATATTCTCCCAAATGAATATTCCAGGATACTGAGGCCCTATGAACACCACCATATAATCCAGTTTCAGATTGCAGATTAACTACATTGAATATGTCAGTGTAGATATGACCCAGTTCACTGTGGACCAATCTACATTATATCCGTCTACTCTAGACTAACTATTATAATGCAGTTCAAACTGGATTATATAGCAGTGTAGATTGGTCTGGAGATCTAGCTATCTTGGTGGATGCTCTGTGCCGTGAAACTACCATTTTTGGGAGGCGAGACTTGATCCCTTCATGGCAGGCATGTAGCCGGAGGGGGGGGGGGGCTTGAGGGGCTTCAGCCCCCCCCCCCCCCCGAAATTCTCATGGTGGTTAGCGAAAAGGCCTTACTGGTGCATTATTTAAACTGTTATGTTTATTCATATCATGAGCTGATAATCATACTCAATATATCCCATATGCATAGGGGTATTGGGGTAATGATACAAAAGGTTTGCTAGGGTAGACCCCCTTTCACTCAGACTCAGCCCCCCCCCCGAAACTCAGCCCCCCCTGAAACCCCCCCTGAAAAAAACTCAGCCCCCCCCCACCCCTACGGGCCTGCTTCCTGGTAAAGATGTTTGGCTTTGACACTTGAGACAGGATTTCTAACAATGCACCATATATTCTATTTTATGTGTTTTAATGGGTTTTTAAAAAATAAAAAATGCCTTAATACCAATGATAATATAATTTTAAATTAACTAATATGTTTTTAGCAATGTGCAATCTTTTGTAAGCCATTTTGAGTGCTAGGCTTAGGAAAAAGGTGTCAAATCAATGATTCTTTAAAATACCTTTCAGAGCTTTGCTATATAATGGTGTAGCAGCAGGCTAAGTCATGTGCAAAATTGATCAGAAAGGGTGATCCCCAGATCTATATAAATAAAAATGTAATGTTCGTTTGTGGGATTAACAGAACTCAAAAACCACTGGACGAATTGACACCACATTTGGACACAAGACACCTAACAACCCAATGTATGTCCTTCATTCAAAAAATGGATTTTGTCATTTGAGAGTTGTAGTTGCTGGGATTTATAGTTCACCAACAATCAAAGAGCATTTTGAACCCCACCAACATTGGAATTGAACCAAACTTGGCACACAGTTCTCCCATAACCAACTAAAATACTGGAAGGGTTTGGTGGACATTCACGTTGAGTTTGAGAGTTGTAGTTCACCTACATCCAGAGATCACTGTGGACTCAAACAATACTGGATCTGGACCAAACTCTACAAGAATATTCAATATGCCCAAATGTGAACACTGATGGAGTTTGGGGAAAATAGAATCTTGACATTTGGGAGTTGTAGTTGCTTGGATTTATAGTTCACCTACAATCACAGAGCACTCTGAACCCCACCAACAATTGAATTGTGCCAAACCTCCTACACAAAACCCCCATGTGGGCCACAGCAATGCGTGGCAGGGGACAGCTAGTTGATAAATAAAAGTGTGATTAACTGATTATGTTTGCCATTCTATGCCATATGACCAGAGATATCCTATATTGGCAGACACTGATGTGAGAGCTTATGTGTAGAGTAGGCTTGGACCCAAATCAGTTTGAACGAAAATGATTTGTAATATTCGGTGGTCCATTTTATATAAAGTCCAAAATCAGAACAGGGAGGAGGAAGCCGCAAAGCCCAGCAAACTGGATTAAGGGAGCCAGATTTTATTGGTTCCTGGAGAGGAAGGAATTAAGTCTGCAATATACCTGAAGCAGGGATTTACTGTGTTTTTTCTCCCTCCCTAGCCGGGGCATTGAAAAGTTCCTCTCTGAGCATTATGGAAGTTGAAGTTTCTCTCTGTGTATGTTTCTCAGTCAATAAAAAGACTGGTTGTGTACATGCTCTGGTTGGCTGAGAATGGACACAACTGGAAACTACAATTACCAGAACCCTCTCTTGTGGTTTATCTTATTTTTAAAAAATGTTATGGTTAAAACTTAAAATAATTCTGAAGAATCAGAATATTGGTAAATTGTTTTAAAACTTGGCAGGCCTGTAATTCTAAATGGGTCTAAAACTGAGTGTTCCGTCTCCTAGGAGCCTGGTTTGCCCTACCTTTCAGCTGTTTGAGGCTGCTTTCTTTTGCATTTTGTCCCAGGGCTGCTGCAGTTTGCAAGAGCCCTAAAGGTTAATAGTAGGCTTGGGCGGTTTCGTTCGTTAATTTCGTAATTCGTTATTAATTTGTATTTAAATTAGCTTACGATACAATATTGAGCCATGCAGGAATAGTGTGAGGAGTAAATTAGATTCGAAACAATTTTTTCAATTTATTTCGTAATTATTACGAAATTATTTTGTAATTATTTTCGCATGTCTGGTGCAAGTTTTATGGTTGTTGTTTGTTTTATCACACCAACAGTCAACAACAGAGGGAGAGGAAAGCTTCAGAAGTTCTCCCTGTCCCATTTGGAGGTTTTTTTAGCATATTGCGCAATTGCGTCCGCCATTAACGAATCGATTCGTAATTTTACGAAATTTCATATATTTCAAAATTTTTAAAAGGAAAATTTCGGAATTATTAAAAAAAACGAAACGCAAGGGCCCCCTAAAAACAAAACAAGTTTAGAACCAAATTTTTCCGTGGTTACCCAAGCCTAGTTAATAGTAGCGGGTTTGCAAAGCCAGTCTGCAGGCCTCCTTTGCAGTTATTGGCCCAGAGAGTAACTTTTGAGCCCGCCCCTTTTACCTGGCCAGACCTCATTTTGGAGTCCTCCTTGCCTGTTCAGATCTGAAGAAGGAATCTGATGTGCTGGAGGCCAGAAAGGTAGCTCCGACAAAACCACTGCAAAAACAATTGAGAACTATTGAAAATTATTGAGAACAATTGAGAACAATTGAGAAAAGAGAATTGAGATAAGCTTAATTGAGAAATTAAGATAGAGAAGTTTATTGAGAAGAATTGAGCTATAGCTAGATAGATTATAAGAGTGTTATAGAGTATAAAGAAGAATATATATTGAGCTTTGAGAATTGAGTCTTATAGAGAGAGAGAGACTGCATTGCCTTATCTCCAAGGCTAATCTGAAGCTTAGATAGATAGGGAAAGATTTGTTCTTTCTAAAAGACAACAGCTCTGGATTAGGGTGAAGGATCCCTAGATCCCTTTGCCACTTGGGGAAAGGCTCACTCAGTAACTGGTGGAGAAGAGAAAGAAGAAATATCTATTTGGTTTATCTATTGACTGTTCTGTTTGCAACTTTGAGAAATAAATATCCTTTTTGATGTTCAGAACTTGTGATAGACTCAGTTACTGAGAACCTCAATCTTCTCAAGAAAAACACCGGCAGTTCACCCAGGCATAAGGAACAGCACATCATAGCTTTATCTTTATAAAAGTGTCTGGGTGTAACGGCACACTGAGGCAAGTTTCATGCAGATAGTAGGCTTGGGTAACAACGGAAAAATTTGGTTCTAAACTCGTTTCGTTTTTAGGGGGGCCCTTGCGTTTCGTTTTTTAAAAGAATTCTGAAATTTTCCTTTAAAAAAGTTTGAAATATACAAAATTTCGTAAAATTACGAATCGATTCGTTAATGGCGGACGCGATTGCGCAATATGCTAAAAAAAAACCCTCCAAATGGGACAGGGGGAACTTCTGAAGCTTCCCTCTCCCTCTGTTGTTGACTGTTGGTGTGATAATTTATTTTTTATCATTGATAAAACAAACAACAACTATAAAACTTGCACCAGACATACGGAAATAATTACGAAACAATTTCGAAACAATTTTGAACCAATTACGAAACAATTACGAAACAATACGAAATAAATTGGAAAAATTGTTTCGATTTTTAATTACTCCTCACAGTAGTCCTGCATAGCTCAATATTGGATCGTAAGCTAATTTAAATACGAATTACTAACGAATTACAAAATTAACGAAACCGCCCAAGCCTAGCAGATAGGTCTTAAAATGACTGAGGATTGAGCCTTTAAAGTTTCCCATTGTAGCCGAATCTTTGTTGAATGAAAATGGTAACACCCCTCCCCATTCGAGTAACTTCCCAGTAAACAGAATGAGGGGTCAGCTGACAATGAACCCCAAAATGGCATGCCTTTTGGCCAAATTGCATGCCTCTAGTGTGAAGATATAGAAGAGACAAAATTGAGGTGACAAGTCTGAGACCTAAATAGTACTGTTTATTCCATCATTCTATAATATTCCTGACCTGTGTCCTTTTTTATAGCATGTATCCTTGGGTCTTGCGCAATAACCTAACCTTAAAAATGCTCTTAGTGTCCCTACATAAATTCTGCATTAGCACATGCATAACATATGGGCCTTTGGGCCCAATTTCCTCCTATTTCTATTTATGAGTATTGCTACCTCTGAAGCTAGTAAGGACCATTGTGTTCTGGCTGCTATACTAAGATAAATAATAGAACAGACTTCGAGGAGTGGAGGGGATTTGGTAGGTGCTATTTGGAAATACACAGTATCACTTCAAGGATTTTTTAAAATGAGAAATGGAAGGATGTTTTGCTTAATAAAATGAACAAACCATGTCTCTTTTAAAAATATCAAAGGATCCTGTTGTTTTTGCTGTAGAAAGACAGACTAAAACGACGTTGATTCTAAAACATCTCTCCAGTTTTCTGTATAAATTTAGGTCAAAGGCCACAGTGCTATCAATCAGAAAACAAGCATACCTTGTTTTCTACAACACTATAAAGAGGAGAGAGGCAGGTGATAGTTTTTCTTCTGTGAAACCCTTTTATAATTATGAACCACTTTTAATACCTTTGTCAAGGTTACATCCAGGGATACTACTATAACAAATCTTACTATAAAGTTTTATACATATTGTCTTTAAATCTCTACCTGCACAAATTCCTGAGAAGACTAAATTGACAGCACGACTCAGTCTGCAAGTGTAGGTTTACATTTTTTTTAATTTCCTATAGAGTTGCACATTTTGGGGGAAGCTTTTAATTAGTTGTCGTTGCACCACAGAATATTTATTTATTTACCATATTTCTATCCTGCCCTTCTGAACCCCGAAGGGGACTCAGAGCAGTGAACATAAAAGCACAATTTGATGCTATACATTACATACAATCAGGCCCGTAGCCAGGATTTTGAGTTTGATTCGGGGGGGGGGGGGGTGAATCTGAGTGAAAGAGGGTCTACCCTAGCAAACCTTTCGTATCGTTACCCCAATACCCCCATGCATATGAGATATATTGAGCATGGTGATCAGATCATGATATGAATAAATATAACAGTTCAAATAATGTACCAGTAAGGCCTTCTCGCAGACCACCATGAGAATTTGGGGGGGGGGGGGGGCTGAAGCCTCCCGATCCCCCCCCCCCCCCCCGGCTACATGCCTGATACAATACATATCCAGTAAATAAAAACACATATATGAAAACATCTGCTAAAACATTGATTCATAAAGAACTTAATGTGGTTGCACCCCAGATTAAAGCAACTCAGAGGAAAGCCTGAATCCTGCAACAGTGTTCAAGCTTTCCCCTGAGATCTGGCAGTACAGACACCTACAATCTGTTCCTAAGCATGGCGGGCATCAGGTGTCCCAACAGCCATTCTGAACTCCCTAGGCTCAGGCGACACAGGGATAGGAGCCTCTATCCCCTCCCACCTTTCTACATGTTGCTGCCAGCTACAGTGGTGACAAGGAGACCTACCAAGTGCTCAACAATCCCTCTTCCTCCTTCCATACCATGTGAATGTCAAAAGAGGCCTATGAGAAGGGAGGAGGACAGCTGAAAACCAACTTCAAACAGCTTAGCAGTAGGGACACTATTCCTCCACCCAGATGCCTCAGATTGTCCTTAACAGGCCATAGTGTGGGCTGTAGTGACACTATCCAGAGCTACAAGGCAATCAGAGAAGGAAGGTGGAAAAGGAGAGGCTGATTCCTCCTTGCTTCTTCCTCATCACTCTGGCACCCTGGTCAGTGTCACTCCATCTTTGCCCCCTTGTGATAAAGAAAATGGGAGGGGATGGCAAGGATGGCTCCGATAGCACCGAACCAGGTTCAGTACCAATGGACAGTTGATACTCCCTTCTACCTTTGCAGAGACCAGAGGACTGGCAGTCAAAACAATCCTGGGGCCAAGCCAGCATTCAGCAGTCCAGATCAGCCCCAGGATAAAAGGTCCATGTAGAGCTGCTCAGTTCAATAAAATTATTTACTTACTGTGTGCTTGCTACTTAGTCTGCTATTCAGGGGTTAATCCTTGATGGACAATATATTGGTTCCTGCTGTCTTTGGTATTGCCATCATATAGTTTAGCCTTGGAACAGGCATTCCCTGAACAAGAGAATATCTTCAAGGAGAAAGATTGCCTTCTCAATGTTATATAGAATGGGACATGTCCAGGCTGTACAGCATGCTTGGTTATATGACCAAGGACCTCATTACATTAAGGATGGGATTCGTCGCACATTGTGGTGAATCCAACAGGTCCCAGCATGGGGTGTGGGGAACGAGTCACACCACATCACCAACCTTTCCCCTGTGTCTGCCACCTGGCTTCCCCCCATTGTTGCCTATGCAACACTTGAAGCCCCCCACCCCTGTGTTGCCAACATAGTGTCTTACCATGATTTCACTTCACTTGTGTCATGGAGTCCCACCAAAAGTAGATTGACATCATGGGATGGGAGCCAGCAAGCTCTGTGTCACAAGTGAAGTATGAGTGTCATACAACGGGCCATTTTGTCCATATGATGAGGCCCTATAGCCTTGTTTAGGACCTTACTAGAATCAAGCCTCTTGATTCTTGGTGAAGTAGAGAGCTGCTCAGTGTAAATGTTGGTCTCAATGTGGAATTCTTAGGTAAGAGTCTGTACATTTGCCCTTTTCACACTCACATGAAGTAAGAAAATTGACATTTGCTTTTTAAGAAGCAAAATTTCCACATCACACAATTTGTCAGCAATTCAGTTAATCCTGTCTTACAGGCTTCCTCTCTCATTTTTCTGTTTCCAGTTGGAGATACATTGTCCAAAATGCCTTGGACTGATCTGCCAAATATTTTTTTTCTTCTCTTCAATTTTGAGTGGAGGGCTTCTATACACCACAGACTTATGTAGAACTCATATTTCATTTTTTCACAGCAATGTGAAATTACCATCAAATTGTGCAAAAAAACAAAAACAAAACAAAACAAAAAGTGGAGGGAAAGTTATGTTACATTGAAAACCGCCCACCACAGTTAGAGATGCTTCTTCCCCCTTTGAAAAAAGAAATATTCCTCAGGGTAGGTTAACTTTATAGTACACATAAAACAGTAGAATTGACTTCATCAGTATGTACCAACCACATCTTAGTACTGAGCTTCTACAAACTCAAAAAAGATAAAAGAGACCCTAGCTTCTTGACCAAGAAGATAAACTCACTATATACCTTCAGGATAAGGGTTTTTACACTAAAACCCAAAGCCTTCGTCACATAGTTGAGTCAATTATAGATTATCGATTTGTATTTCAGCTGTATCAAGTGATCATTAAACTGTTTTCTCTTCTTTTTTGAAAAGATATATTGCAGACTACTACAATATATCATCATCATCATCATTTAATAACTTATTAATCGCCCTCCATCCGAGAATGCTCTAGGTGATTTACAGCTAAATTATAAAAGATAAAATACATACATACAAAAATTAGAAATTAACAGAGATCGAATGCTCTAGTAAAAAGCCAGGTCTTAAGTGCGAGAGTAAAAGGCCCTAAGTCACGCATGGCTCTCATGTAGGGCGGCAAGGAATTCCACAAGGCAGGGGCAGAAATAGAAAAAGCCCTGCGTCTGGTCCTTTCCAAGTGCACTTCTCTAGGACCCGGTATATGGAGTAAGTCACGTTGGGCTGGTCGTTGCGACCTCCGATGATGGGAGAAGTTACTATTGTATTACTATGGCAGGAATATTAACCCATGTGCAGAAATGGAAGAATACTTCATTACCAACAAAAAGAAAAAAGAAAAAGTTTTTGAATGAATTGGCTAAGGTAGATAAGCTGTCAGTATTGTTTAGGAAAGGACATTTAGAGATATTTGTAAAAGGTTAGAAACTCCTGATTGACATTTTATGAGGAAAAGAAAATGATTTGGCAGTTGTGAGTTTGCAGAATTTAATCAAGAAGATTATCTGAAGAACTAGATATTAAATAGGTTATACGGTGATGTTTATCTGTATTGCAAGTAACTACCAAAGAGAACGTTTAAAGTCACTTTCTTAATTCTTTAGTTATCGTCATCTATATTTTACTTGTTCTGTTTTTCTGTTTTTTCAATTCCTCGTTATTATTTTTGGTTTACTTATTCATAACTTTCATTGGATGTAGAAAATTATAACAAAATTAAAAATCTGTTTAAACTTATGATATCCTGACTTGTTTTTTTTCCCAAAATTCACAGAGGCATTGGGAATCAATTAAGAAAGCACATCACTGATGCCGAGACCAATCTTCTGCAGAATATTGGAGATCTGTCTTTCAATTGCCTCACTTGTCTCATTACTGTCATTGCAAAATTAAGTTATGTCTAATTTCTTCTATGATGGAATATTAACATGCAGTTAATGGGAAGAGTTTTCTATGTGTCTTAAGAACAGCTTAATCAGAGTACTTAAGCAAAACAAATGTAATGATTTTGACACCCAAACATTTTCTGCTTTGACTGTTTCTTCTTACTTCTCATATGAAACTTTTGAGCCATTTCAGGTTTAGGCAATATTGTTGGGCACACAGTCTTGGCCATTATAACTACCAAGAACAATTGCATACCAATAGAGCTGTTTTAATCTATAAAGAAAGAATTGACTCTAGTTCTAACTGAAATTGGTTAATAAATAAAGAAAACAAGAAGGATGATCCACATAATAGAAACACTCAATATATTTATTTATTTATTTATTTATTTACAGCTTTTATATTCCGCCCTCCTCACCCCGCAGGGGACTCAGGGCAGATTACAGTGTACACATATATGGCAAACATTCAATGCCAATTTTTGACATGCAAACATATACAGAGGCTATTTAACTTTTTCTGGCCGCCGAGGAGCTGTCGCTTTCATATACTGGTTGAGTATCCCCTATCTGGAATTCCTAAATCCAAAACACTCCAAAAGCAAAACTGTTCACAAAAGTGGCTGAGATAGTGCCACCTTTGTTCTCTGATGGTACAATTTACACAAGTGTTGTTCCAAACCAGGGGTCCTCAGACTTTTTAAGTAGAGGGCCAGGCCACAGTGCCTCAAACTGTTGGAGGGCCGGATTATAATTTGAAAAAAAATGAATGAATTCCTATGCACACTGCACATATCTTATTTGTACTGCAAAAACACTTTAAAAATACAATAATTAAAATGAAGAACAATTTTAACAAATATAAACTTATTAGTATTTCAGTGGGAAGCGTGGACCTGCTTTTGGCTGATGAGATAGGATTGTTGTTGCTGTGTGTTTTCAAGTCATTTCAGACTTAGGTTGACCCTGAGCGAGGGCTGGGAAATGACCTTGAAGGGCCGTATCTGGCCCTTGGGCTGTAGTTTGAGGACCCCTGTTCCAAACTATTAGCAATATTTTTAATAAGCATTTGAGATAAGGGATACTCAGCTTGTAATTATAATAATATAATAATAAAACTTTATTTATACCCCGCTACCATCTCCCCATGGGACTCGGTGCGGCTTACATGAGGCCGAGCCCACAATATTACAATACAAGCAATACACAATAACAATATAATACAAAGCAATTAAATAAATCTCATAACACAAAAAGCATAAGCATTAAACAAAATACAGTGCACAATTAAAATCTATGGCTGGGCCAAATGTAATTAAAGTTTAAAAAAACAATGCTAAGCATGAACAAGATACCGGAGGTAGGGCATTGATAGAGACATAGAAGCAGTCCTAAATCAATATAAAGTGCTTTTGGGGGACATAATGCTAAGGGTTCGTAATTATTCTGGGAAGGCACACTGGAACATCCATGTTTTCAAGCTCCTCCTAAAGACTCCCAGAGATGGGGCATGCCTGATGTCCTTAGGGAGTGAGTTCCAGAGTTGAGGGGCCACCACCGAGAAGGCTCTCTCCCTCGTCTCCACCAATCGTGCTTGCGATGCAGGTGGGAGTGTGAGTAGGGCCTCTCCAGATGAACGAAGAGATCGTGTGGGTTTGTATACAGAAATGCGGTCACGCAGGTAGGTAGGTCCCAAACCGTTCAGGGCTTTGTCCCCAAGAAAGGGGCAGTGTAACAATAAGGCAAAACCTGCACATTCACATGGCACAATAAAAAAGAAAATGGTAGAAGCACAAAGTTGTGGCTCAGTGATAAAAGCACAAATAGAAGAGGCAGAAGCATCATTTTCTTCATAGTGTACTAATTCCAGCCTCCCTATCTTGCTCTCTCTCCCTCTCTCTTTTCATGATGCCTCGAATATCACAAATAAAAACCACACAAAATCAGCTAACCCAAAGTTCCTCAAAGTGGACAAGAGCAAAGCGGACAGCAAGTGCACAAGGCACTGAGGCATGGAGGAATGAGAGACAGAGGTTGCATCCCTGAAGTCCTATAATCCTATACTCTTGCACTAATGCTCCCTCTGGAACTGACTCTTAGCTCAAAATTGTGCTCTTGTGTCAAAGTAAAACCAGGGCTGAGTGACGGCTTTTATCTCAAAACGCTCTTAAACTGAGATGCTCTTAAGTATAGGTTCCACTGTACCTTAAACTAATTCAAATGCCGTAAACTAATTACAATTTATATCACTCTTCAGTAGCATTAAGCGTGGCTAGTAGGGCTGGGAAACCACAGAAAAATTTGTTTCTAAACTCAATTCGTTTTTAGGGGGTTTTTGCGTTTCGTTTTTTAAAAGAATTCCGAAATTTTTCTTTAAAAAAGTTCAAAATATACGAAATTTCTGAAATTACGAAACAATTACGAACCAATTACGAATCGATTCGTTAATGGTGGACGCGATTGTGCAATACGCTAAAAAAACCTCCAAATGGGATAGGGGGAACTTCTGAAGCTTCCCTCTCCCTCTGTTGTTGACTGTTGGTGTGATAATTTATTTTTTTATCACTGATAAAACAAACAACAACTATAAAACTTGCACCAGACATACGGAAATAATAACGAAACAATTTCGAAACGATTTCGAAACAATTTCAAAACGATTTCGAAACAATTACGAAACAATTACGAAATGAATTGAAAAATTCATTTCAATTTTTAGTTGCTCCTGAATGGTTCAATATCGGATCATAAGCTAATTTAAATACAAATCAATAACGAATTACAAAATTAACAAATGAAACCGCCCAGCCCTAGTGGCTTGTAGTCATAAAATAATATTTTTACATACCACTTATAATCTGATACAATAAAGCACAGCAGTAGAATTAACAGGGAAAAAACCCCCATACAAATGATAAAATGTATCTGATTAATGCCATGTAGTTGAGTCATTGGTGGTTATGGAGAGGGAGCTGTAATCATATAAACCACCCTAGGAAGAATGACACAAATACTGGATGCTAAATTTATTTTGCTGAGAGATCAACTGCATTTGGCTCTCCAGTGTTTCCAGACTGCCTAAATTGCTTTCATCAAGCTTTTGATAGTAACTATAAAATTAAGAGCTGGTTCTTTATGTTGCTTTCCCTCTATTTCTTCCCCCCTTACAGTTTTTCTTTTATATCATGTCTTAAAAATTTAAGGTTGGCTGGCAACCTTTGGACTGTGGTACAAAAAAGCCAAAACAAAACAATTTTTCAAGTTCCATGGAACCAACAGTAGTGCCATTCTCCTATCAATATTAGCATTTTAGATTTGTGTCATATGTTGATGAAATTTTGATTTTATCTGTCAAATGTAATAGAATTATAAATATATGTCTATCAAGAATATCTTGATTCTTTCTGTTTGTTCAATACAAGTTGGAACATCTTCGTTTAAGAAATGCCTTAGATATTATGTGCGCTATATGAAGGAGGGATAAACCATTATATTTTACTAACTAAGAAGCTGAAATTGTGGGCACATTCTATCTGGTTGGGGGAAATTTATGTTTAATTTCAATTTTTTCCCTCTCCTACTGATTAATTAAATTAAATATTATGTGAGCTCAGACTGTTCACTTTCCTTCAGTAAACAATTCATTTATCTTGATTGACTATGCACTATGGGGAACTATTAATGGAAGGTATTCTCAAGTTTGATGAGAGAGGCTTGGCAATTAAGCAATTTCAAATTATAAATTATAATTTATTTGTTTTAGTAAGGATTTTAAAAAAATAGAGGCTGTGCATCTGAGGACATGCAAGTTCTTCTCCAGTGCTATGTTTAACCTAGAGGCAGGTGCTCTATGGCCTAAGGAGGGGATATATGTGCTTCTGAAGTACTACAGGCCAGCCATAATGCAGAAACTAGTAGTAGCGAGTCCCAGCAATGGAACTCATGGCATAGATTAGATAGTGAAAATGGAGGGTCATAAACAATCATGGATAAAATGTGGGACTTGCTGCCCTTTGACCTTTATCTGTTTTAATGTTGGGAAATTCCTAGTGAAGGGACTATAACTACTTGATTTAATCTATAGGACCTCCTGCCAGTACTAGGTTTTGGGCCAAAGTCCATGACATGCTAGCAATCAATGTATACCAGGGGCAGAGAACTTTGGTGGGCTGTAGGAAGAGCACAGGGATATATTGACAGGGGTGACAAATGAGGGAATTGCCCCCACAAGAATTCTGCCCTCCTTCTCTCTTTCCCCCCTGCCCTCTGTACTGTATGTAATATTCATAACTATGGAAAATTGTACAATAAAGACAATTAACAAAAAAAGAAAGAATTCTGCCCTCCTTCTATGATTTTTTTTATTCATAAATTTATCAAATAACTCAAAACTTGTTGAGATTTACTTCACAATTCAGCAGCAGATCAGTTGCACAACTTCAGCGCTTTCCAGTAGCTTCTTCCTGCACAGTATTTTCAGTCAACTGCTCCCACAGCCTGCAGCCACGCTGGAACCTTTTACAGACACTTGAGCACATGCCCGGCCATTGTCAGTTTTACCATTGTCTTTCCTTCAGTCTAGATGATATTACAAACTTACCACCGCATACAGTTATAGCTTGTCTTAGCAGACAGGTTCTTTTAATTACATATAGCCTTCGACGAACAACATCACAGCACAAGGAGAAATATACACTGTACATGACTTCCTTATATACAATTCATTTACACATAGCAATCTCTGATTGGTTTCCAACTCATTGACTTAACTCAGACCCAGGATTACATCATTCACAATCACCTGGACTAGGCCAGAACACATTCCCCAAATGATTCCCTATATACAGTTAATGCATGACTCAGCATTTCCAATAGAAGCCCATTATCAGTGCATGACTCAGCTATATTACATTACAATACATTGTAAAACGTGACAAAACTTTATCAGAGCATTCTGAAATAGGATACTAGGAGATGATTGTATTGCCCACTCCACTTTCCTGAATGTTCTCCTACTCTGGACAAAATAATTTCCATCCCAGCTTTTCCTTGGGGCTATTGTCAGCAAGAGAATGAGGCTTAACAAAGGTGGCCAAAGTGTATGGAAACAAAATTAGTTCTGCTAACCCAAGCAGAACTAATCTTGCTATTTCATCACACTCACCCTCTCATTTGTCATGGAGTGTGGTGAATCTGGTGGGGTCCGGTGGGTTGCTTTGAGCCCCACATCATCCTCCTTTTTCCCCATCCCACAGGAGGAAGCATTGCAGCCCCCCCCCCTCCGGTTTTGATTCTTATGCAACATGGGAAGCATCGTGTGTTACCACCACTGCCTCCTGCAATGGTTGGACTTCAGTTGAGGCATGGATCCCTGCCATGTGAGGGGGCTCTGTGCCTCAACTGAAGTCCAAGCATCCAAGGATGGGCAACTTTGCCTGTCTGATGAGGTCCTTGGAATTAGCCTTCCCAAACACCAGCTTCTGAAACATCAGAAGATAACAGGATGATCCAGAGACTTTCCCTGATATTTTAACCAACATCTCTATATGTGTTTTTTGGAGCGGGGTATGCGTTCCAAGTTTGTGCTGATTTACAGCACAAAATTTAAAAGGTTTTCTGTTGGAAATGGCAGAGTGGAATGCCATTCTTGGCCATTATCACTTATTTGAGAAACTGCCTGAAATTATCTTAAATTAGCAACTCTATGTGATAGGCTGCTGGGCATTTCCTTATAAAAAGTGGTGTAGAAAGACCGCAATTAAAAAAATTAAAGGTAAAAGGCTATCAACTTTTAACTCTAGTTGGTTGATTTTTCATTAACTTCACACCAGTGATTCTTATAGTACGTGATTGTTCACTGTGTAAGGATCTTACTATTTATGAGCGCATCAAATGACCTCATCACAAAAGCCACTGGAATTGCCACACATTGTGCACGTTGGGGGGGGGGTGCACGTTGGGGGGGGGTGCACGCAGTGCACGTTGGGGGGGGGGGCTCACTGAATTTCTCATCACACAGGGGAAGCGTCAACTGCTCAGCTTTCCTCCATTGCTTCTGGTGCAACACGTGAAGTCTCCCATATTTCTGCAGCAGCAGTATGTGCCAGTTTCTAGATAGCTTTATGACAAAGCCCCACTGGAAGTTCCTCTATGTCATGGGATTGGAGCTGGCAGGCTCAGTCATAAAATTATCAAGGAATTGGCACATGTCACAAAAAAAGCCAATGTCATGACATCGTTAGTTTTGCAGTTTAAATTCAAATGAACAATACAATAGAAAAATCATGTAAAGCACTTTTCATACTGCAAATGCATTATACAATTATTCTTCAAAAATAAGTTGTGGAGGACCAGGAAGTTGGCCTTGCAGGAAAAAAAAAACAACAAAATTTCAGTGACATCATGCTGATACCTTTATTTGACCAGATAAATGCATAAAATACATTACACAGGCATTCAAAGCTCTACAGGCTTTTTAATCAAGCAGATATGTTAAAAGCTGCCTAAGGGTGGAAAAAATGAGATGTTTGTGTCCAGAGCAACCTACTGCTGGGGATATTTAAAATGGAGTTTAAGGTTGTCTTAAGCAGAGTTTATGCAAATAGTTACAGATACCCCCATCTCCCTCCTTTGAGGATCTAAGGGAACTTGAAATAAATAAATAAAAATAGATTTGCATTGAATTTTTCTCCATTGATAGTTCAAATAATCACTTCTTTCAACATATATTTATTTATTTATTTATCTATTTATTTATTATTCGAACTTATATGCCGTCACTCCCCTGGGGCTCGGAGCGGCTTACAAGAACAGGCTAAAATCTAACACAATTTAAAAACAGCAATATTAAAAGTCAAAGGCCTGTTGAAACAGATATGTCTTACATGCCCTGCAGAAAGCTGATAAGTCCCGCAAGGCAGGGACTTCAGGTGGCAGAGTATTCCAGAGCGATGGTGCCACTGCTGTAAAGGCTCTGCGTCTGGTTGCTGTTAGATGCAAGGTCTTGACACTGGAAATTTCCATCAAATCTTGGTCCTCAGAACGGAGGGATTTCTGGGGTTGGTAGGGGGTGAGGTGGTCCCTCAGTTACATTGGCCCGAGACCATGCAAGGCCTTAAAGGTAAGTACCATCACTTTGAAAGTGATCCGGTGCTCAATTGGTATCCAATGCAGCTGCCATAAGATTGGTGTTATGTGGCATCTCATCGAAATTCCCACAAGAAGCCAAGCAGCTGCATTTTGTACCAACTTGAGCTTCCGAATCACTGACAGAGGAAGGCCAATGTAGAGGGTGTTACAGTAGTCCAGTCTTGAGATGTCCGTAGCCTGGATCACCGTAGCTAGGTCATCCCTGGACAGGTAGGGGACCAGTCATCTAGCCTGCCATCGATGAAAAAAGGTGGAGACCTGGGCCTCCATCGTCAGCAGAGGGTCCAAAAGGACTCCCAGACTCTTTACCAATGATAACGGGCATAGTGCCTCGCCAACCAGGGTAGGCAGCTGGATATCCCCACTGCCTGGTTGACCCAGCCATAGCATCTCCGTCTTTGCTTGTGGTTGTGTCATTATCCTTTTAAGGCCAAAATCCTCTTCCTAGGCAGAATACAATATTTTTCCTAAGAAGCATCTGCATTGTAAACTAATTAAGATAATTTTAAGTATCGTACCAAATAAACCTGACTTTACTTGCAGAAGCTTCTTAAAATAAATACAGTACTCTGCCTAGGAAGGGAAGTGAGGTGGGAGTAGGAGTTAAAAACAGAGTTATATGCCTGGCGAAGAAACCTTGGGCGCTTCCACACAGCCCTTTACCCAGGAGCATCCACATTTTAAAAATGGACATTTTCCTGGGCCCCTATCCACACCCACCACAGAAAGCATGCACTTTCTGAGGTAGATGTCCAGATGTTCTTCCAGGAATGCCCCAGGATAACATCTGCAGACCCTACCCCCCTCCCAAAGCCCCCCCAAACCCCCTTTAAAAGTAAGGAAAACTTACCCAGCCTCCATTACAGTGTTGCTAGAGCTCTCCCAGTGTGTAGAAATGACATGCCAGGAGAGCGGGAAGGGGTTGGGGAGCAATTTCTACGTGCCAGGAGAGCTCCAGCAATACTATAATGGAGAAGTTTTCCTTACATTTAAAAGGGGGATGGGAGATTTGGGGGAGTGGGGTGGGATTCCCATAGTTTTCCAGACTAATTTAGTCAAGTCCAGACACCAGAAGTAGTGGGTTTATCCCGTGCCTTCCAAGAAGGTGTGGAATAAATCCACTATCTAATTAATTCACCACAAACCAGGTTTTTCCTGGTGAATTAATTGCGGGTTGGCCGGAACATCATTTGGACAGCTCCTTTTTACTGCAGAAGTTTCTGCAATAAAAAGACAGTCTGGATGGGCTCCTTGTCACTTAAAATTAGATAAGGAACATTTTACTCTCCTGAGGAATCTGTACAAGGACCAAGTAGCAACAGTCAGAACTGACCACGGAACAACAGACTGGTTCAAGATTGGGAAAGGCGTACGACAAGGCTGCATCCTCTCACCCAACCTTTTTAACTTGTATGCAGAACACATCATGCGATGTGCGGGGCTGGATGAATGCAAAGCTGGGGTGAAAATTGCTGGAAGAAACATTAACAACCTCAGATATGCAGATGACACCACCCTGATGGCCGAAAGCGAGGAGGAGCTGAGGAGCCTTCTAATCAAGGTGAAAGAAGAAAGCGCAAAAGCCGGGTTGCAGCTAAACGTCAAAAAAACCAAGATTATGGCAACAAGAATGATTGACAACTGGAAAATAGAGGGAGAAACCGTGGAGGCTGTGACAGACTTTGTATTTCTAGGTGCAAAGATTACTGCAGATGCAGACTGTGGCCAGGAAATCAGAAGACGCTTACTTCTTGGGAGGAGAGCAATGTCCAGTCTCGATAAAATAGTGAAGAGTAGGGACATCAGACTGGCAACAAAGATCCGCCTAGTCAAAGCCATGGTCTTCCCTGTAGCAACCTACGGATGTGAGAGCTGGACCTTAGGGAAGGCTGAGCGAAGGAAGATCGATGCTTTTGAGCTGTGGGGTTGGAGGAAAGTGCTGAGAGTGCCTTGGACTGCGAGAAGATCCAACCAGTCCATCCTCCAGGAAATAAAGCCCAACTGCTCACTGGAGGGAAAGATACTAGAGACAAAGTTGAAGTACTTTGGCCACATCATGAGGAGACAGGAAAGCCTAGAGAAGACAATTATGTTGGGGAAAGTGGAAGGCAAAAGGAAGAGGGGCCGACCAAGGGCAAGATGGATGGATGGCATCCTTGAAGTGACTGGACTGACCTTGAGGGAGCTGGGGGTGGTAACGGCCGACAGGGAGCTGTGGCGTGGGCTGGTCCATGAGGTCACGAAGAGTCGGAGACGACTGAACGAATGAACAACAACAGTGGTGGGTGCAGAGATTGTAGGTGAAGAGCAAAGTGGAGTGGGAGTTTTGATGCCACTATAGCTGGGAAAGGACCAATCTAAATACATGCAAAAACCATTCTCCCTGAAGGGTCTTTGCAAGTTGCAGCAACATATTAATAAAGCCTTGTGACAAGTTCTGGCTTTATTAGCTTCACTAGACATTTGTAGGCAGCCCTTTCCTCCTGCCCACTGCAACTGGAGAATTTAAATCCTTGTTTCCTTCCTGGAAATGAGAAACAAAAATTGAAGACTCAGGACCAAGCCTTAACGCTTGGCAATTACAAAACTACAGACCTACACAACAGGAAGGATGTCTATAATCTTTTTAGTAAACATATCGTCCTGGGAAGAGTTAGCTAAGAAGGAAATGTCTAAGCAATCTAATCTCTCAGATATGATCAGGCCAGACTATGTCCATTCGTAACTTTTTTCATTCACGAACTTCCAGATACCTGTTTCGCTCTCTTTCACTCATTCATAAATTCTGGAAGCCCATTTACAAATTTATGTTTAATGTTTCTCTCATGATCTTGCAATCTTGCCACCCCAGGAAAGTCAAACAGGCTGCAACCCCCTTTTCCTTCCAAAGTGTAACGTGGAATGTTTGTCTAGCTGTACCTGGAAATTCAATTTATCAAATCTATCACAAAGGAACAGGGGGCAGAAGGTGGAAGCGCTCAAGGCACATATACACAAAGTGCTCCCCGCTCCCATAGACGAGGGCCATATGAACTCAATTAACAGAAAACCCATCTAATTGAGAAATTCCTATTTCATATTTTCTGTTGCCGTTGAGAAGTTTTCCAACTTCCATTGATATCCTCTGATAAGATTCAGCGCACAAGTTACAAAAATGCTTCACCCATTGTACTGTTTATCACTTATAATTCATCATTCTCTTTTATTGAGCCCACACATTTGTGTGTATCTGAACTGAATTGTCAATCAAAAACTTATTTGCATGTTTCATCACCAAATTCCTGGGATTCATGACTCTCTCAGGGATGGAATAATGAATGGACTCAGACTTCAAACCAACAAATGAGAGCTGTTTATTTTTCCTGCCATAGGGGAACACCAACCAGAATTGACATCAGAGAGAATCCCAGCCATTGGCAGCCTGGATCCGAAATGTGCTGTTTCTCAGCCAACAAGAGGCTGATGCAGGCATTCCCAATGGATATCAAAAGGAATAAATATTATCTGTATTTCCCAGTGAAGTATGGCAGATCTTTGAGAGCACAGACTCTATACATGCATCTTTTTGGGCCTGAAAGAATAAACCTCTGTTCTTTTTGACTTCAAACCAGTTTGTGTCCTCATTTGACCTTTGGTTAAGCATGGCATGCTGGGCTCTGGACCCGCGGTTTTAGTACTTACTGAAATCACTCAACACACTGGTACTTTTTCACAGCTTGCATCCTTGTGGGTGAGCAATTTCAGCAGTTCATAAGCATCAGACCTCTCAGAAATTCTATGGCCTAGGCAACTTCATGTCAGACTACACAGAGAAGCCATTGAAATACACAAGCATGTGGACAATTTCAACAGAAAGGAGGAAACCATGAAAATGAACAAAATCTGGCTACCAGTATTAAAAAACTCTAAAATTGCAACAGCACAACAACAGAGAGGAAGCAGGCAGGGACATCTAATTACCTCTCAACAAAAGTTTCCTCCAGGCACAGTCAGCCCATTGTATGCTAATCAAGGTGGTCAGTTGAAACATTCACACCTAGCTCCAGCAGACAAGAGTCCTTTGTCTCACTCTGGTCATTCCACAGATATATAAACCCTTTTTCCTAGTTCCAACAGATCTCACTACCTCTGAGGATGCTTATTTATTTATTATTTATTTACTTTATTTCTATACCGCTTTTCTCAGCCCTTAGGCGACTCAAAGCGGTTTACACAACAATGCAAAATATCACAAAACAGTATAATGCAATTAAAACAGATTATAACATCAACAATTAACAACAGTATAACAGTCATAATGCCTCAACAATAAAATCAGAATCCACTCTCATTATCCATTGTTCCGTATTCCTATGTTCAATTTCACTGTTTAGTCAAACGCTTGTTCGAATAGCCAGGTCTTCACCTTCCTCGGGGGCCGATCTGATGTCTGCAGGTAGGGCATTCCACAGCCGAGGGGCCACCACTGAGAAGGCCATCTCAAGGCGGGACCGAGAGCAGGGCCTCCCCAGACTATCTTAGTGTCCTGGTCGGTTCATAGGAGGAGATGCGTTTGGAGAGGTAAGTAGGGCCAGAACCGTTTGCTTGCCATAGATGCAGGCAAAACGTCAGTAAAGTAGCTGGTGGTGAGGCAATGGTGAAACAGAGCTGTGATGTCTTCTGGGAACCTCCTAGTTCCAACAGACCTCACTACCTCTGAGGATGCTTGCCATAGATGCAGGCGAAACGTCACGAGAGAATGCCTCTAGACCATGGCCATACAGCCCGAAAAAACCTACAACAACCCAACTTCATTATGGTCCTTACTTTATCTAAAGCTCAATCTGCCATATAGTCCAGTTTTGTAAATGTAGATTAACTATATTGAACTAGATTATATGGAAGAGTGCACTCATATAATCCAGTTCAATTCAGTTAATCTGCATTCTTAAACTGGATTATATGGCAGTATAAATCCAGCCTAAGTCTATTATTTATTTATTACTTATGTGTTGCAGAGATTTCTATGCTGCCAGGACAGGCCCAAGGCGGCTCATATCGTGTGTGTGTGTGTATATATATACATACACACACACATACATACATACATACATACATACATACATACACAGACACAAATAGTTAAAAACTGTAGCTAAACAAGTATTAGAGGTTCAATAATTCTTAAAAACCTTTCATGTTATTGAACATATAAGTCTACTCCTAATCCTTTACATCTTTATCAATGTCTCATATTGTTTCCAGTTCTACCCCACAGTTTCTTCTTTGTATCAGCCATTAATAACTATGTATACAGACTAAATTCCAGTTTCCACTGATTCCGGGTCTGTGCTAGTCTCTTCACATGCAAATCCAGCACATCTGGGTGTTTCAAGTCCTCTGGAGCACAGTCTTTATTTTCCCTAATGAAGCCTTCAAACTTCCATTTGGAGACCTTCTCACACTTTATGTTGTCACTCCATTTCATATGACACTTCATATAATTAAAAACAACTTTTGTATTAATATAAACATAAGTCCCTAGGATCAGTTACTGGGGCTACTGGATTCTTTTTACCTTTCCCCAACACACTTCAGTGGCTTCTACACATCTCCTGATTCTAAGCCTCTCTGCTACTGTTGACTTTACTTCTATCACTTATATACGAGGGGTATTTTTAAAGTAAGGTCCATTTGAACATAAGTACAAATTTATTTTCAGAAAGTACATACTTCACTCTATTTTTTGACATAGTTGCCAAGTTTGTTCAAACACTTATCATACCTCTGAACCAATTTTAAAATACCCTCTTCATAACAACTTGCTCCCACCAAAAGCCACCAAATCATCTGTAATCAAAGAAGGGCGACCAGAGTGGTCCTCATCATGGATGTTGTCACGGCCATCTTTGAATTGTCGTACCCACTTACGCACTTTGCTTTCACTCATAACAGTATCACCGTACACTTCACAAATCTGTCGATGAATTTCTGCAGCAGGCAGGCTCCTTGCTGACAAAAACCATATCACTGAGCGAACCTCACATGCGGAGGGTGAGGTGATAGTCTTAAACATTTTAAAAGCACAGAACAGAACCGTACAGGTTAGTTACAGAGCGGAAACTAAGCACAGTTGTTCCCAAGGCATGCCGGTACATGATGCACGCGCTCGTTGCAGTATGCCCGCGAACTACTAGTGTCTACAACAAAACGGACCTTACTTAAAAAATACTCCTCGTATATTGTCACATTAGGCCCAGTTTAGGACAGATCTCACAGGTAACTGCAGGGATTTTCTCCTAACCGGATTCTTCTATGAACGAGAAAGAGAAAAGAGAATCTTGGCTTCTGAACATACTGTTTTTCTTATCAACATTTTAGAAAGGAATTTAAAACAAGAACATATAAAGAACTGAGCAAATTAAAATAAACAGTAGGCAGCAACGATAATTTAGTTTGATCACCTGTTTTCTTTACTATTTATTACAACATGAAAGAAATTAAGTGTCCTTTTATTGTTTATGATGCTGGTCAATATGATCCCCTACACCAAAAAGAAAAAAGAAAAATCCAAAGAAGCCACCATTTTTCTCTGTTTCTTTTGCTATTCAGTTTGGCCTCCTGGTGCTTCAGAGTAGCTCTTCATTAATTTTAGTGATTGCAGAATGAGAAAAGTCAAGCAGCTGTGAATATTGGAAGCTGATTAATCTCCCCATCTGAATCAAAAGCAAAGGTGGGGAAAACAAGCTAAACTCCACATCAAAGATGAGAAGTTTTGCTTTTTTGAAAGAGCCTTTGAATTGGCAGGAGGACAGGAATAAAAATAATCAAGTGTCATTTCTGGGCCACTATCAGTGATTGCTTCCCAGTTACAGTCACACTTGGAGAGTCACTCCACCCGAGAGCACTTGGAGTCCCTGCTTCTCTTTTGACTCCAGTTCCTTAGTTCCTCTATGTCAGGAAGAAGGAAGAGAGTGCTAAGAAGAACCCCCGGAGTGCCCTGTTTTATCTTTTGGGTAATTTCCCAAAGCTGTTACAAGCATTGAATCTTGATCTGTACCACTTTAGGTTTTAGATCATAGACTCGATTTAAATGTATACATGTTTAGCCTATAGTATCTCATAAGACAGGAATGAGAATATTGAGAAATCAATTTCATTCACAACCATTGTGATAATAAGAAGGAAACAAACCTGCATTAACAATTGTGTCTAACCACCTCATCAGGCAAGGTAATTTTAGCATTCTATGATGCTTTCACCCCGACTGATGCAAGGGAGCTTCCTGTAATGGGGAAAGCATCGCTGAGAGAGAGATCTACACGTGGGGTGACAGATTCAGACTGCTACTCCCTCTTTCCTTCCGAGAAGCCCAGCAAAGTGAGACACTTCACCAGGTATTTATGGTGAGGTCAGAAGGCCTCTTCCACACTAGCCCTATATCCCAGGATCTGATCCCAGGTTATCTTCTTTTCCCAGATTGTCTGGTAGTGAAGACTCTGTTGAGATTAACTTCACAATTCAGCAGCAGATCAGTTGCACAACTTCAGCACTTTCCAGTAGCTTCTTCCTGCACAGTATTTTCAGTCAACTGCTCCCACAGCCTGCAGTCACTCTGGAACCTTTTACATACACTTGAGCACATGCCCGGCCATTGTCAGTTTTACCATTGTCTATCCCCCAGTCTAGATGATATTACAAACTTACCACAGCATACAGTTATATCTTGTCTTACCAGACAGGTTCTTTTAATTACATATAGCCTTCGACGAACAACATCACAGCACAAGGAGAAATATACACTGTACATGACTTCCTTATATACAATTCTATACAATTACACATAGCAATCTCTGATTGGTTCCCAACTCATTAACTTAACTCAGACCAAGGATTACATCACTCACAATCACCTGGACTAGGCCAGAACACATTCCCCAAATGAAGTTCTATATAAAGTTAATGCATGACTCAGCATCTCCAATAGAAGCCCATTATCAGTGCATGACTCAGCTATATTACATTACAATACATTGTAAAACCTGACACATTCATATAATCCACTTTAAATCAGATAACCTGGGATCAGATTGTGAGATATATGGCAGTGTAGAAGGGGCCTATGTTCAAATTATAGTAAGTTATTGCCTTTCATTTGGTAATAAACGAAGTACATCTGCATAATTTTGGCCCTGCCATTAGGCAAAATGAGGCAACCACTTGAGGCATCAAATGAAGGCATCCAGTCAGTCCTCTTGAATCCCACAGGCATTTCCTTCTTAGGTCCCTTCTATACTGCCATATAATCCAGATAATCACAGTAGATAATCTACATTATCTGCTTTTGTTGGAGTTCAGCCTGTGATTGTGTTTCAGGATCAGGGTGCTTTCGATGTGGTAAATGATGTTAATGAGATTCAAGATGAGTTTCAAGATGGCAATGGCTTGATCTGTGATATTGATGCAGAGAATCACCAGGAGATCCCTGTAATTTCACATGAGAATGTCCCTGAGAGGTGTGGGGTTGATGGTATGCTTCCTGAATTGTTACCAGAGAGTTCTCATGAGAGAGAACATAAAAATAGCTTGGCACCTGAGCTAGTTAATGAGCAAGTAGATAACGAGCCAAGAGATAGATGAGAAAAGATCAGTCAAAACAGGAGAGTTGAGCAATGGCTTAGGCGCTCTGCCAGGCTTCAACAGAAAACAATAACAAAGCCTCAATTAAAGAGAAACCAATTTCTGACCACTAGTGACCTAGCTAATGAGGGGATAAAAGTGTCAAGTTTGGGATGTGTAGTCAGATGAAGCATCATTTAGAATCACACCAAGTTCTCATCCTTGTTCATGGAAACTTTATTTTAAAGATTCATGTTAAGATATTTCTTGTTTCAGGGTTTTGATTCCTGGATTTCATGATTGCTTACCCAAGCCTTGGATCAACGTATTCCTGATTTTCTGGATTGTATTGGAGTTGAGTGGTCTTTGCTTTTATGGACTTTGTTGAATTCTACCTTGGACTAATTTGATCCTGCTTATCTTCTTACCCAATTGAATTTACCCATTTCTTTAAAGTGCCTTTTGCTTTACTGTTTTTTTTTACTTATCTTCAATAAAAGGATTGGAGCCCCTGGTGGCGCAGTGGGTTAAACCCCTGTGCTGGCAGGACTGAAGACCAACAGGTTGCAGGTTCAAATCTGGGGAGAGGTGGATGAGCTCCCTCTATCAGCTCCAGCTCCTCATGCAGGGACATGAGAGAAGCCTCCCACAAGGATGATAAAAACATCAAATCATCCAGGCATCCCCTGGGCAACGTCCTTGCAGACGGCCAATTCTTTCACACCAGAAACAACTTGCAGTTCCTCAAGTCGCTCCTGACACGACCAAAAAAAAAAAAAGGATTGTTTTTTCGTATTCAATGTGTGGTGTTTAAACTCAGAGGATTATTCCTGTCCTAGAGTGCAACAGCTTTGAATGGGATTATGAGTCTACACTGCCATAAAATCCAGTTCAAATCAAAGAGAGATATGGCAGTGTAGAAGGGATCTTTGATATAAGGGCTGTAGGTGTCACACAACCTCTCCTCAAACTATGAACACGCCTTGTACCCTTGGGTCTATTGAACAATCCTATCATTTTGCCCATTTTGGAGTAAGGTTCAACTCGACTGCTTCTTTGTGTGGCATTAAGAAGCCACCTTTTTATTTTATGCTTCCAGAAACAAAAAATATCTTAGGCCAGCTGTCCTTTGCCGATGCAAGCATTCTTCTGGAAATCTGAGTGTATGACAGAGAAGACAGAAATCCCAAATCCCAAATACAGATATTTTATTTGGGTAAAAAATATTAACTTAAACTGTAATCTAACCGGTTCTCTCATTCATAGTTTAGAGATGATGTGTCCAAAACCATTTTCATCCTTATTACCTGTCTCAACCTCTTTTCATAACAAAACTAAGCACTTCTTACCCTCAGAATACAGTGTTTCACTTCAGCTTTCTTCCCTCATCAACAGTGACAAGTTACGTAGTGTTGGAAGACAAAGGATTTTTCTGTAATCATCTATTCCAGAGATGTAGTAGATTTGACACAAATAGGACATTTCAGATTTGCAAATCAAATTTGATTTTTTTCACCCCCTAATAAATTCAGCTGTGAATCCTTACATTTTGAGAACCTCAATGAGTCTGAAAAACTTGAACTATCTGGGATTTCTAATTTGGGAGTTCATTAATGGGAGGGTTTATGAATTTTTTATCCATGATTAAACACTTCTGGTTAAATATTTAATCAGTACTATAAAAACAAGGCTCTTTACATCCCAATTTACTAGTGAGATAAAAACTAAAACAGTGATATACGAGTCTTTGAATAATAAGTAATTAATTAGAGCTTGATGGACAACTGTGGTGGTGGCCTCCAAGCACCCACAGCAGGCTGCACAGCTGTATTTTCAGCTGAAAATGGCTACCAAAGCTCATTTCCAGTTGCATCTCCCTGGTTTATCTATTAGAGTAATAGAATCGTGGGGGACTGAAGGAAGAATTAGCTTTGACCACCTATGTAGGAAGATGAGGGTCACATACAATTCACAGATTCAGATCCCCTGTAATTATTAGATGGTTTTTTGAATCTATAACCAAAGTATGAATATTTATTTATTATTTATTTATTTAAAAGTTTTGTATACCGACCTCACCTCTCTTGAGGGACTCAGACCATAATATCACATACAATCAATAAAACATCATAATACATATTACAGTGAAACATTAAAACATTAATTACAATCAATAACTATAATGGTCAGTCGTCATACTAAAATTGTTGCTCATCATCCTCCATCCATATTAGGCCTGGGTAACAACGGAAAAATTTGTTTCTAAAATTGATTCGTTTTTTGGGTTTTTTTGCGTTTCGATATTTAAAAGAATTCCGAAATTTTCCTTTAAAAAAGTTCTATATTTACGAAATTTCGTAAATGGTAAAAAAATTACAAAACAATAACGAAACAATAACGAATCGATTCGTTAATGGCGGCCGCGATCGCGCAATACGCTAAAAAAACTTCTGAAGCTTCCCTCTCCCTCTGTTGTTGACTGTTGGTGTGATATTATAATTTTTTTTCACTAATTAAACAAAAAACAACTATAAAACTTGCCCCAGACATGCGGAAATAATAACGAAACAACCTCAAACCAATAACGAAACGAATACATAACAAAATACGAAGCATTTACGAAACGAATTGAAAAATTCGTTTCGTTTTTAAGTTGCTCCAGAATGGTTCGTTATCGCTTCGTTAACAAAAAAATAACGAATTTTTAACGAATTACGAATTAATGAAACGAAACCGCCCAGCCCGAATCCATATCTCAGGGTGTTGGCTCACTCGTCGAATGCCTTTCTCCATAACCAAGTCTTCACCTGTTTCCTAAATGTCAGGATAGAAGGGGCAGTTCTGATCTCCAGTGGGAGAGAGTTCCAGAGTCGAGGGGCCACCACCGAGAAGGCCCTGTCCCTCGTCCCCACCAGACGCGCTTTCGAGGCCGGTGGGACCAGGAGCAGGGCCTCTCCAGACGATCTTAATAATCTTGATGGTTCATAGGGAAGAATACGTTCGGAGAGGTAAACAGGGCCGGAGTTGTTTAGGGCTTTATAGGTTAACACCAGCACTTTGAATTGTGCTCGGAAGTTAATTGGCAGCCAGTGGAGCTGGTGTAACAGCGGAGTGGTGTGCTCCCTGTACCCAGCACCCGTTAGTAGTCTGGCTGCCGAGCGTTGGACTAGCTGCAGCTTCCGGGCAGTCTTCAGAGGCAACCCCACGTAGAGAGCGTTGCAGTAGTCTAAACGGGATGTAACCAAAGCGTGGACCACAGTGACCAAGTCAGAATATACCCTTCTTCTTACTGCCCCTCTTCCCCTGTTTTCCTACAAACATGGATCTATCTCTTGCTATTATCCCTAGTATCAGATGGAGGCTAATTGAGACTCATCCTCTCTGCAAGTGTCACTGGCACCCTACCGGAATTCTTAGCCTCCTTCTCTCACTCCTTTTGTTATCCCTGCAGTATATTAAATTCAGGCTTAAATAGGCTTATGCATGCTAGACCAGGTCCTGAAAATAAATTCAGACACATTTTTGTACTGAGAACTAAGCAAGGGTGGTAAAGTGTGGCCATCCAGGTGTTGATAAACTGCTACTCGTATCAACTTCATCTAGAGTCATGGCAGTGAAGAATTCTGGAGTTGCAATTCAACTACAACTGAATAGGCTGCATTTGCCTGTGCTAGTGAGTGAGAGTGCTAACACTGAAAACTAGAATAAAAATGCTCTGATGGCAAGAGATTCCATTAACATTTATTTTATGTTGTGTTCTTCTCCTGAATACTTCAATAGGCCTGCATTTCATTTTTCTCTCTCTTGTTTTGATGTGCTATGTCATATCTAGGTAAAAAATGAAAAAGATAACCGATATTGATTTCTTGTTAGTGTTGTTAGCGCTGTATTTTAAAATTAATACTTATTTTTATTTATTTATTTAGAAATTTTGTATACCGGTCTTCTCACCTCCATCGAGGGACTCAGGCCGGTTTCCAACAACAATATCACAAACAATCATTAAAACATCATATTCCATATTACACTAAAACATTAAATAAGCAAAATACAGTCATATAATTACAATGGTCAGTCATCACAATAAAATCGTTCATCATCATCCATCCATATCACAGGGTATTGCCTCACTCGTCGAATGCCAGTTTCCAGAGCCACGTTTTCACCTGTTTTCTAAACGTCAAGGTAGAAGGGGCAGTTCTGATCTCCAGTGGAAGGGAGTTCCAGAGCCGAGAAGGCCCTGTCCATCATCCCCACCAGACGCACTTGTGAGGCCGGTGGGACCGAAAGCAGGGCCCCTCCAGACAATCTTAACAATCTTGATGGTTCATAGGGGAGAATACGTTCGGACAGGTAAACTGGGCCGGAGTAGTTTAGGGCTTTATAGGTTAACACCAGCACTTTGAATTGTGCTCGGAAGCTAATTGGCAGCCAGTGGAGCTGGCGCAACAGAGGAGTAGTATGCTCCCTGTACCCCGCTCTTGTTAGTAGTCTGACTGCCGCTCGTTGGACTAGTTGGAGCTTCCGGGCAGTCTTCAGAGGCAACCCCACGTAGAGAGTGTTGCAGTAATCTAAACGAGATGTAACCTGAGCGTGGAGCACCATGGCCAAGTCAGACTTCCCAAGATACGGGCGCAGCTGGCGCACAAGTTTTAATTGTGCAAAAGCTCCCCTGACCACCGCCGAAACCTGGGGCTCTAGGCTCAGCGATGAGTCCAGGATCACTCCCAAGCTGCGAACCTGCACCTTCAGGGGGAGTGTAACCCCATCAAGCACAGGCTGTAACCCTATGCCCTGTTCGGCCTTACCATGAAGACTTAAAAACCGCTGACTGGTAAGCTTGACTGAATGTTAAAACCCCTCTTATGGATAACACATGCATATTTGAAGGATTTGTGGCTTACACGAAAACAGAGTGGTTCCAGACAGAACTTTAAAGTGGGCCCAATCAGGGTTTGAAAACCTGACTGGGTCCGCATTGCAGCCCACACATGCCCCATATTGTGTATTTCTGGTGTCTTTCTGTATTTCTCGTGTATTTCTGGGGGTTGTGGTGCAGATGCCCTGCTGGACTTTCTGTGTCTGGATGCCCTGCCGGACTTTCTGGCAGGGCACCCAGACACAAAAGAAAATTTTCCCAAAAAAGCTTTAAAAAGAGAACATAATTTACCTGGATGCCGTTCCCCCTTCTCTGGAGTTCTCCTGGCACATAGAAATGACACACTAGGAGAAGGGGGGCAGGAGTGATTTTCCTCCCCCCCCCCCTTCTCCTGGTGTAGCATTTAGGGCTGGGTGATTTCGTTCGTTAATTTTGTAATTCGTTATTAATTCGTTTTTTTTATAACGAAGCGATATTGAACCATTCAGGAGCAACTAAAAAAGGAAACAATTTTTTTCAATTTGTTTCGTAATTGTTTCGTAATTGTTTCGAAATCGATTCGTAATTGATTCGATATCGTTTCGTTATTATTTCCGCATGTCTGGTGCAAGTTTTAGGGTTGCTGTTTGTTTTCTCAGTGAAAAAAAAAATTATCACCCCAACAGTCAACAACAGAGGGAGAGGGAAGCTTCCTGTCCCATTTGGAGGGTTTTTTAGCGTATTGCGTGATCGCGCCCGCCATTAATGAATTGATTCGTAATTGTTTCGAAATCGTTTCGTAATTGATTCGTAATTTACGAAATTTCATAAATAACGAAAAAATTTTAAGGAAAATTTCGGAATTCTTTTAAAAATTGAAACGCAAAACCCCCCTAAAAACGAATCGAGTTTAGAAACAAATTTTTCCGTGGTTGCCCAGCCCTAGTAGCATTTCTATGTGCCAGGAGAGCCCCGAAGAAAGGGGAATAGCAGCCAGGTAAGTTATTTTTCAATTTTAAGACTTTTAAAGGGGGCGTTTGAGGAGGGGGTTGCAGCCATCTGAGTTTTCCAGGCTGATTCAACCCAGAAAACATGAGAAGGCTGTGCAAACGGCCCCCTCAGAAGTCCCAAAACTTCCGATGGGGCAATCCAGATAGGGCCTATACTGAGTTGGAAACAGTCCTTTCAGGAAGACTCTGGTCTTTCTAGTATGTACTTTAAGACAAAGCAAGGTTTTCCTGCTCTGTCCCAAAGGAATTCATTTTTAACTGAGCCATCGTTTGGACACCCCAGGTAACGTCACTGAATGCAACGTCACTGAAATAGTTTTAAATCTTTGCCTACTAAAGCAAAATGTTAAATTATCTAGAGATTGTATTTTATTTTATTGCACTCTGGGTGACCAGTAGAGCAAAGCAAAATTGGTACAAATATCCAATAGGATATTGTGCTCTACAAAAAACCCATTTGCTTCTCTTTATTCATTTTTTTAGATGTGCAGTGAGATATCTCCGCATTTTGACAGGTTTAGGCTGCATTTTCACCCCTGAATAGTGAAAGTTAATGCATTTTCTCACATCCACCAGTATGCAAGTGACAGTAGTATGAGGTTTATCAAAAGTCACCATAAGTTCTGGCAATGACTGTTTTGAAGTGTCTTGTCAAGATGAATGAATACATTTTAGACTCTCCTTTGGCAAGAAAAAGCTGTGGAGATATGAGCATTGCACATCAGAAATCACTCAACAGACGCTGAAGATAAATCTTCCTTTCTCCAATAGCCAGATCAACTGCCAGGAATTTTTTATGGGAAACTCAGGTCTGTCATTGGTGCTCCAAGCCTGAACCAATGATATGTGTTTGGCAAAGGCAGAGTACAATTTCCGCCTCTAAAGAAAAAAGTGATATAATGAAACCTGAGTTTGCAGGGTGAAGTGTTGGGGTTGCTTGATTAGTAGGAATAATTGTGTCATTTGCCAACCACCTTAAATTTCTCCCTTCCTGGGGCGAGCTACAGAGTTCACAATATTTGATAGTAGGGGAGGGGGCACAGTTTTTCTAGCAAAACCTTTTAGTTTGTCGTTGTGTTTCAGAATAGCTTGGTCTTGAATGGACAACTTATATATGGCCATGTTCTGGAGATAATAAAAAAACTGACTTTTTCTGATTTTGAAATATAGTATCTATCTGATGTTTGTAAATGGAATCATGGTAAACCTTAAACTCAGATATGTATATTAGACGAAGCACAAACAGCATATTTGAACTATCCCTGGAGGCAGGGGCGGCTCAACCCATTAGCAAAGTAAGCATTCGCAGTATAGTTGCTCCCCTGGCATTCGGACACATTCCTTTGTAACTGATTTTGCACACAAGCAGATTTCTTGTCATTATCTCTTTTCACCCTCCTGTTGCCTTTACTTTTTCTCTCTTGAGGCAGGTTTCTCTTTGGGGTCACTTGCTTGTCATGCTGGTGTCCACTGTTTGACTAAATCCAAATACACTGTTTATTTTTATACTGCTGTTAAATTGTATATTTATGTTTCTGGCATGGACACTATGGGGTGCTGATTTGTTAGCCATCCTGAGTCCCTCTGCAAAGGTTGAGATAGGATGGGATATAAAAGCCCGAAATAAACAAACAAGCAAACAAATAAATTCAAGCGTTGTTGAATTTCATAAGCATCAGGATGAAGAAATGGTTACAGAGAGTTCTAATAGGAATTGCTTTCCAATTGTGCTTCCATTTAGCCACCTGGCAATTATATTTGTCTGTGTCCATTTGTCTGTGGCTCCATTTGTTTACAGGCCTCATCAGCTGTTTCAGGATTTTCAAATGCACACATGCACTGGAGCAGTCCATACCAGTGTATAGGAATGAAATCACATGATTTCCTTGAGTGCAGGTTTACAACATGATAAAAAGCAAATGTGTAGGATTAACCAGTATTAAAACTTATCCGAGGCCGCTTTTAATCCGAAGACACACGTTGTATACTGTTTCGTTTTTGGTACATCCAGCCCTGCAACTACTAGCATTTTATATTATTAGTCACTGTTGGATTTAATTTGTGTTATTTGGATGAAAAGCCTTTTATTGATGCCAGAAACATAATTGCCAGGTGATAAATGGGTAGGGTCACTCTATTTTTAATAATGCCAATTTAATGGATTGGATTTAGTCGAAGCTCTTCTGAATTCAGCAGGAACTCTAGAGTTGGGTACAATCAAAATCTCCTCAACTCAGTGTTCCATATGGTTCATGGCAGGCCTACCATTTTCTCTATCAGGTTGGAGATATCTTAATGCTGAAAGAAGAATGGAGAAACAGTAAGTTGAGTTCGTCGCACACATATGGGTTCAGCACAGTTGTTCAGAAATGTGAATTTTGCACAATCAAAACTTGTGCGCCAGTTGCACCCGTACCTTGGGAAGTCAGATCTGGCCACAGTGGTCCACGCTCTTGTTACATCCTGAATAGATTTACTGCAACGCACTCTATGTGGGGTTGCCTTTGAAGACTGTTCGGAAACTTCAATTAGTCCAGCGGACGGCAGCCAGATTACTCACCAGAGCATCACACAGGGAACATACCACCCCTCTGTTATGTCAGCTCCACTGGCTGCCGATCCAGTTCCGAGCACAATTCAAAGTGCTGGTTCTGATCTACAAAACCCTATACGGCTCTAGCCCAGCGTACCTGTCTGAACGCATTTCCTTCTACATCCCACCTCGGAGTTTAAGATCTTCTGGGGAGGCCCTGCTCTTGGCCCCACCTCTATCACAAGTGAGATTGGTGGGGACGTGGAGCAGGGCCTTCTTGGTGGTGGCCCCTCACTTGTGGAATTCACTTCCCGGGGAAATTAGGTCATCGACATCCCTCCTCTCATTTAGAAAGAAACTAAAAACATGGATATGGGACCAGGCCTTTGGGTAATCTGGCAGATAGACAAAGGACAATGACGACTAGAATTGTTAGGATTTGACTGTGTGGAATGAACTTACGGATTCTGAGCTGGCGAACGTTGTACATTAGATTGGTTTTTATTGATTGTGATGTATAACTTGATTGTTTTAATTGTTTTATAATTGCTGTTGATACTTGTTTTATCTTATTGTCTGTTGTTGGCATCAAATTGTCCCTTTTGTAAGCCGCCCTGAGTCCCCCCTCGGGGGTTGAGAAGGGCGGGGTAGAAATGCGTGAAATAAATAAATAAATAAAATAAAAACCCTACTGAATTTAATGTTAGAAACATTTTTTTAGCATGAGATTAGATAGGTAAAGATTGTTGTTGTAATAATTCAATACTGACAAGATTGTTTACAGATCCCAGTTGAATTGTTTTTAACTATGGCTATTAAAATTCCATCCTAGGATTCTTATTCCTAACTGGATCCAAAAAGCATTTGCAGCATATTAACTTTACTTGGCTACCTGCTTTGTTAATTAAACTGATGAGTCAAATTATTTGCTCATTTTGAGACTGACATTAAGTGACATTTTGTGGTGACATCTGATATTTCTATGCTAATTGAATAACTTTTTGATTTGTATACTTTGATTTGATTTGTCGAGTGCTTGAACATCAGAGAAAATTATAGCTGTAGATGATTTACATGTAGAGTTACTAACATTTTGAACACAGGTGGCTGTGCATTTTGAAATGCACTGAGAAGGTTAGCGCCGCTGCCACATAAATTATGATTTGCTAAGGAATTTAAAATTACAAGTGCAGTGTTCAGAAGTTGGTGTTTTTGTTTCAAAGATTCGTTGAAAAGTACATCACAATTTTCAGGGTGGAGAAAAAGTAAGACAAGAAAATAGCCATTATTTTGTGCATTAGATGAACAAATGCCAATAGTTTCTAACTATACCATTCAGTTGAAACTGACTCGTGAGAAGTTGACTCATTTGATTTGGCTTGTCTATATAAATAAAAATGTAATGTTAGTTTGTGGTATTCATGGAACTCAAAAACCACTGGATGAATTGACACCAAATTTGGGCACAAGACACCTAACAATCCAATGTATGTCCTTCACTCAAAAACATTTGATTTTGTCATTTGGGAGTTGTAGTTGCTGGGATTTATAGTTCACCTACAATCAAAGAGCATTCTGAACCCCACCAAGGATGAAATTGTACCAAACTTGGCACACAGTTCTCCCATGACCAACAGAAAATACTGGAAGGGTTTGATGGGAAATGTCCATTGGTTTTGGAATTGTAGTTCACCTACATCCAGAGATCACTGTGGACTCAAACAATGATGGATCTGGACCAAACTCTACACAAATACTCAATATGCCCAAGTGTGAACACTGGTAGAGTTTGGGGAAAATAGAATCTTGACATTTGGGAGTTGTAGTTTCTGGGATTTATAGAATTGGGCCAAACCTCCCACACAGAACCCCCATGTGGGCCACAGCAATGTGTGGCAGGGGACGGCTAGTAGACAATAAAGAGAAAGTCCACTCACAATATTAAAACTGTATATAATACAAAAAGCCAGTTTGGGTTTCCTCTTGTGTTCTTTCTTCATCTTTCTTACTTTGTTGCTTCTTGATTTATAGACTGATACTCTCAAGCCTGAGTCACTTCTTCCCACATTCCTCTTCTTCCTCTATTAATGAAGAGAATAGTGGTAACTAGGGGTGTGCATGATTTCGTTTTTGTGTACCAAATTTGAATGATTCGGCAGATTCAGTTGCTGGATACATGAAAACAAGCCTGGCATGGGGCAGCTGAAGCCTTAGCTAGTACAGATTTATTTATTTATTTTAAATATTTGTACCCCGCCCTTCTTAACCCCCTGGGTGGTCTCAGGGCAGCTTCCAGTCGGCATCAATTCAATGCCTCTATATATACATAATAAAATATATAACTATCAATAATTATAAATAGTTAAAAACATTAAGACAATACAATTAAAATCTACTGAGGATTACCAGTCTGGTGGTCGTTATCTAGCCCAATTGTGTGAATGGATACTCCATCAAACTTATCCATAGTCCATTTCCAAGCCATTGTCAACATTGTCATTGCCATTGTCTGCCTAATTATCCGAAGGCCTGGTCCCATATCCACATTTTGAATTTTTTTCTAAAGCTGAGGAGGGATGATGATGACCTCATTTTCCCGGGGAGTGAATTCCACAGGGGGGAGGCACCACCGAGAAGGCCCCATCACTCATCCCCACCAAGTGCATTTGAGACAGAGGCGGGGGTGAGAACAAGGCTTCCCCAGAAGATCTTAAACTCCGAGGTGGGTTGTAGGAGATACGTTTGGACAGGTACGCTGGACTGGAGCCGTATAGGTCAAAACCAGCACTTTGAATTATGCTCGGAATTGGATTGGCAGCCAGTGGAGGTGACATAACAGAGGGGGTGGTATGTTCCCTGTATGATGCTCCAGTGAGTAATCTACCTGCCACCCATTGGACTAATTGAAGTTTCCGAATAGTCTTCAAAGACAACCCCACGTAGAGTGAGTTGCAGTAATCTATTCAGGATGTGACAAGAGCATGGACCACTGTGGCCAGACTTTTCCAAGGTACGGGCACAGCTGGCACACAAGTTTTAATTGTGCAAAAGCTCTCTTGGCCACCACCAAGACCTGGGGTTCCAGGCTCAGCGATGAGTCCAGGATCACTCCCAAACTGCGAACCTGCATCTTCAGGGGGAGTGTAACCCCATCTAACACAGGCTGTAACCCTATGCCCTTTTCGGCCTTACGACTGACCAGTAGGACCTCTGTCTTGTCTGGATTCAGTTTCAATTTGTTAGCTCTCATCCAGTCTGACACAGCAGCCAAGCACAGGTTCAAAGTCCGGACAGCCTCCTTAGTAACAGGTAGAAAGGAGTGAAAGATTTGGACATCATCCCAAAACTCTGGATGATCTCCCCCAGCGGCTTCATGTAGATGTTAAACAACATCGGGGACAGTACTGAACTCTGTGGGACTCCACAAAACAATGGTTGTGGGGTCGAACAGGTGTCACCCAGATCACAGGAGCTGGATCTTTTCAGCTAATGGAGGCTAATAATGGGGACCAATGAGGCTGAGTGGCACTCTACCTGAGGTGGGGCTGGTGATGTGTGGGCAGGGCAGCCTTGCTAATCAGGAAAACTGTGCCTCCTCCTTTGCTTTCTTCCAAAAGGTCCTCCCTTCCCCCCCCCCCCTTCGGTGTGGTAGAAGCATTTAAAGAACCTTGTGCTCCCTTCCATGGGCATGATGGAAGGTAAGATCATGCCCATGGAAGGGAGCACAAGGTTTTTCTCTCTGTGTGTTTCTCACTTTCTTTCAATCATAGGCTTGGTTGACTGTGTGCATCCACTCTCCTCCCCTTTTGTGGAATGCGCTTAGGACTTCAATTTCCAGAAAATCCTCTTGTAGTCTCTTGTTTTAAAAAATGTTATGGTAAAAACTTTAAAAACTTGCAAATAATTAGTGGATTGGTGAAACGTTCTGAAACTTGGCAGGCTTAGAAGATGTGGCCTATAAGTGAGGCGTGTTTTATGCTGATAGCCCTAAAATGACAGAGAACCGAGCCTCTAAATTTTCCCTCTTGGGCCCAATGGGCAAATCTTTCTGGCATAAAAACAGAAACCCCTTCTGAATTCAGGACGTTCCCTACAAATGGAACAGCCCAAAACTGGACACCGAAAATGACATGGGGTTTCGCCAAATTCCACACCCCTAGTGGTAAATTTATTTTATTTATTTACAGCATTTATATTCCGCCCTTCTCACCCCGCAGGGGACTCAGGGCGGATTACAGTGTACACATATATGGCAAACATTCAATGCCAATTTTGACATACAACATATACAGGCATACACAGAGGCTATTTAACTTTTTCTGGCTACCAGGGGAGCTGTCGCTTTCATCGTCCATCTGCGACACTGATGAAGTACTTCCGCATTCCCTTCATGTTTTTTTGCTGGAGTGCTTTGCTGGAGTCTTTTCTTTATGGCCTCATAAATTAGTTAATTTAGCCTCCCCACACTTTAGGGTGGTACCTAATTTTCCTACTTGACAGATGCAACTGTCTTTCAGGTTGCAAAGGTCGACAACAGGCTACACAATTGGTTGGAAACCCACTCCAACCCAGGCTGGCTTCGAACTCATGACCTTTTGGTCAGAGTGATCTTAATGCAGCTGACACTCAGCCAGCTGCGCCACAATCCTGGTAAATCTCTCCCTCCCTCCCTCCCTCCCTCCCTCCCTAAATATGTGTGTGAGAGTGCGGGGAATCCTTCACATTTTCACAGGCAAAGAATACCCCCTTCTTCAGGCCCCTTCTACACCACCCTATATCCTAGGATCTGATCCCAGAATATCTGACAATGTAGAGGCCCCTTGTACACTGCTTTGAACTGGATTATATGTCTGTGCTGCCATCTAACCCAGTTCAAAGCAAATAATTTGGATTTTATATTTATTTATTTATTTACCATATTTATACCCCACCCTTCTCAACCCGAATGGGACTCAAGGCAGTTTTACATATAGGCAACTATTCAATGCCTTAAAACAACACACAATTAAAATAACAATTTAAGTTAAAATTAGAATTAATACACATCAAAACATTTAAAAACATTACATTAATTATTATAGCCATGTCATCCACAATCATAATCTGGGGCCATTACAGTAGTCATTGCTCATATTCCATATCCATTTATTTCACTACAATTATTCGCCAAAGGCTTGATACCAAAGCCACATTTTACTTTTTTCCTGAAGGCCAGGAGGGAGGGGGCTGATCTGATGTCACTGGAGAGGGAGTTCCACAACCGAGGGGCCACCACTGAAAAGGCCCTGTCTCTCATCCCCACTAGTAGCATCTGCAAAGGAGCAGGATCTGGAACAGGGCCTCCCAGACAATCTTAAACTCCGAGGTGATTCATAGTGAGAGGTTCACTCAGGCAGTGTAGAAGGGGCCTGAGCAAGATTAATAGTTTACCTTACATTTGTTTCAGGGGAAACATGAAAAGCTGAGTTTTTCTAGTAATGATAATGTTTTATGATTAGTTGTTAAATGAGAATGTAGTGTCTTGAATAATATGTATTGAGAGAAATGGCAAAACACACCAACAGCAAGAAATTCCACTACATGGTTTATCATTACAACAGTCTGCCCTATTATCAAAAATATTTTTGGCACAACAAAAGAAAAAAAAACCTTTTGAATTTAAGTTTTTTTTTTAGCAGCTAATAAAAATAGAAATTTCTACTGCACTTTTTCTGTAGCTGGAAGTTGGGTAGAATCCTTGTTTTTTATTCTTATTTTAAACTCTCTCAACGAGACAACTGGACAGACAGTAGAGAGGATCTATAATTATGCTGCTTTTCCATAGATCTTCTTCAGATTTCTAAAAGTACTTATCTCGTCATGTAGATGGCATTAGTCAATACTGAAGAGAAAAGATTGAAGTAGTGTAGTCAGTTTGAAATTGCCCTCACTTTGTTCAATGCAAACGTAACTTTTCCTCTCCAAGTTTTGCTGAAAAAGAGAGCTCTGGATAGTACCATTAATCCTAAAACAGCTAAGGTGCTATCATCTCAATTCTTGCAGTTTTGCAACTATTTTTGAAAAATACTTTCCTTTTCTTTTTAAATAATTGAAAGAATAAATTGATCAACATTGAGTTCTTTACAAAATATGAAAAGCAAGCAGCCATATGTATGCAAAGCTTATAACTGGTTTAATGTTCAGTTTGGTCCTGCAGGACTTTCAGATTTGCCCTAGTGCAGTGTTTCTCAACCTGGGAGTTGGGACCCCTGAGGGGGTCGTGAAGGGTGTCAGAGGGGTCGCCAAAGACCATCAGAAAACACAGTATTTTCTGATGGTCATGGGGATTCCATGTGGGAAGTTTGAGCCAATTCTATCGTTGGTGGAGTTCAGAATGTTCTTTGATTGTAATGAACTATAAATCCCAGCAACTACAACTCCCAAATGTCAAGATCTATTTTCCCCAGACTCCACCAGTGTTCACATTTGGGCATATTGAATATTAATTCCAAGATTGGTTAAGTTCCATCATTGTTTGAGTCCACAGTGCTCTTTTATTGTAGTGAACTATAAATCCCAGCAACGACAACTCCCAAATGTCAAGGTCTATTTCCTCCAAACTCCACCAGTGTTCATTTTTCAGCACATTGAGTATTCTTGCCAAGTTTGGTCCAGTTCCATCATTGTTTGAGTCCACAGTGCTCTCTGGGTATAGGTGAACTACAACTCCCAAACTCAAGGTCAATGCCCATCAAACCCTTCCAGTGTTTTCCATTGCCCATAGGAGCCAAGTTTGGTTCAAATCCATCGCTGGTGGAGTTCAGAATGCCCCAGACTCCACCAGTGTTCACGTTTGGGCATATTGAGTATTCATTCCAAGTTTGTTCCAGATCCATCATTGTTTGAGTCCACAGTGCTCTTTGATTGTAGGTGAACTATAAATCCCAGCAACTACAACTCCCAAATGTCAAGATCTATTTTCCCCAGACTCCACCAGTGTTCATATTTGGGCATATTGAGTATTCGTGCCAAGTTTGGTCCAGATCCATCAATGCATGTGTCCACAGTGCTCTCTGGATATATGAACAACATTTTTTAGGAAATCCAAATTTTCTATATATTTGCTATTTACTGAGGGCACAGAAAAATGCTTCCTGCTTCTATTCAAATGTAATCAACCTGTTCCCACAAACGGCATTGTCATAACACTCCTCCATGATGGCTGATGCTGTATCAAAAGCAACATGCTGCAATTGAGTTCCTGATTTGTGAGAATGAGACAGTGGGGAACATCCACAAGAAACTGAAGAAGGTGTATGGAGATTAGACTATCAATCACAGTAAGTCACTTGATATGCAGGTTATCTAATGAAAAAGGGCATACCAGTATTCAGGATCTCCATGAAGCAACAGGCCACACACTCCACAAACAACTAACAGTAGGGAATATGTGAACGACAGGGTTGAAGCAAATTTATTTCAAAAATCATCACAGGAGACAAAACATGGTTACACCATTCTGAACCAGAAGTGAAAAGACAATAAATGAAATGGCATCATGTGAATTCTCCCATGAAAAAGTAATTCAAAGCCTCAATTTCAGCAGGAAAAGTTACGGCAACTGTCTTCTGGGATTCAGAAGGAATTCTGACATCATATCTAAAGGGGTCACCATTAATTTAGAAGAATATGAGGAAACTCTTAAGAAATTTTAAGTTTCCCTGCATTGTATTTGTCCACACTGGCAGAAACTAGATGTTTGGCAGTTGCATGACAATGCCTGGTCACACGTCAGCCGGCAAACACTCACTTTATAGCCCTGACGACACCAAATTGGGAGAGATAGCCAATACTCCAGAGGACAGGAGCAGAATTCAAAACGATCTTGACAGATTAGAGAGATGGGCCAAAACTAACAAAATGAAGTTCAACAGTGACAAAGGCAAGATACTCCACTTTGGCAGGAAAAACGAAATGCAAATATATAAAATGGGGGACGCCTGGCTCGAGAGCAGTACGTGTGAAAAAGATCTTGGAGTCCTCGTGGACAACAAGTTAAACATGAGCCAACAATGTGATGTGGTGGCAAAAAAAGCCAATGGGATTTTGGCCTGCATCAATAGGAGCACAGTGTCTAGATCTAGAGAAGTAATGCTACCCCTCTATTCTGGACCACACCTGGAATATTGTGTCCAATTCTGGGCACCACAATTCAAGAGAGATATTGACAAGCTGGAATGTGTCCAGAGGAGGGCGACTAAAATGATCAAGGGTCTGGAGAACAGGCCCTATGAGGAGCAGCTTAAGGAGCTGGGCATGTTTAGACTTAAGAAGAGAAAGCTGAGAGGAGATATGATAGCCATGTATAAATATGTGAGAGGAAGCCACAGGGAGGAGGGAGCAAGTTTGTTTTCTGCTTCCTTGGAGACTAGGACGCAGAACAATGGCTTCAAACTACAAGAGAGGAGATTCCATCTGAACACGAGGAAGAACTTCCTGACTGTGAGAGCCATTCAGCAGTGGAACTCTCTGCCCCGAAGTGTGGTGGAGGCTCCTTCTTTGGAAGCTTTTAAACAGAGGCTGGATGGCCATCTGTCGGTGGTGATTTGAATGCAATATTCCTGCTTCTTGGCAGGGGGTTGGACTGGATGGCCCATGAGGTCTCTTCCAACTCTTTGATTCTATGATTCTATGATTCTATGATTCTATGATTTGGCACTGTTGGGCTACCACCTATTTGGCAAACTGAAGGACTCCCTGTGTAGAACAAGATTTGAAGATGATGACTTCCTTATGGCAGTTGCTTAACAGTGGCTCAGATGAGCTGATCCATTTTTACTGTGCACACATTCAGTCCCCAGTTCCAAGGTGGAGTAAGCCCATTAAAAGGGATGAGGATTATGTGGAAAAGTGACATTTTATTCCTAAAGCATGTTTCAATGTACTGTATAAATAACAGACATTTAGAATAAAAATTGGATTTATTTTTTTAATGGTGTGCATTATTTTTGGAGTCACTTTGTGTTTGACAGAGACGGGCAAGTTTTATCAAAAAAAATTAATCAAAATTGGTAATTAATGTTAAAATGTAGTAGTATGAATTATATAGTGGTCTGATCTCATACAATACATGCTCTTTATTGGGACATCTTCAAAATTCTATGTATAGGACCTACGCTGCTGATTCTGAGGTTTGCCATCTTGCCCGGTTTGAGGACTTCCTTTGCAGCCCTCCAGAACCATCTTCTAGTCAAAAGTTGGGGGGGGGGGAATGGAAGGGAAGCATGAATGAAGGGGTGGGGAAGAGTCTAAATGCAGCACATAGAGGCAGCTGATGCCCAGGATAATTTAGCAAAGGAGGTGAATGAAGATGATCAAAGTTGAAAAATCTGCTGACAGCAGCATAATAAAATCAATTCTTTCTGCTACTGGCTCCTTAATGGGCTTCAGCAGAGGGTGAAACTCAGTTTGCTCTACGCCCGAGTGTACACAGCCCTTGGCATCGGCTGCCCAGGCTCAAGTTTCCTTTTCTGGTGGCAGACAGCCCGAGAAGACCTAAACCGCCGCTTCTCCACTCACACAAATGAACCCTCAAACCTCCTACCTAATGAGCATCCTTGAAAAAAAAATGGGTGGCTCCGGCATATGAACTGTGAATCCCAACCAAGCTTAGGGGATGCCTGTGCTCTCTCTCTCTCTCTCTCCATTGGATGTGCATTCAATGCCGCAGCCTATTTTATGGTATGGATGAGTCTCCACCTTCATGCACCCGATTGTAGCGTTTGGGCCCTTCTGGTGTCTTAAAACCACTCATTTGCCAGATGTAGCTTCAATGGCTCCATACCCTGCTGTGTGTCATGTTAGCCTTCACATTTAAGTGAGATCATTTAAGTGAGGGTCTTGGCTAGGAGGCCCTTGCCTTCCATTTGGCGGAAGTGAGTCACAGAAGCTGCAGGAGGGCAGTGGTCGGTCGCCCATTGGGTCCCTGTGGTAGTCTTTAGCAGAATTAGCCGGTGGGATCGTGGAAGGAAGCAGCGGCTGGCCTTGGGCCACCTTCTCGCTAGAGGGATTGCTTGGTTGTCTCTGCGCCCTAGCCGCCTGCTTACCCACCTCAGGTGGTCCGTCACTTCTGGATGTGTTGCTTTTAGTCTGTAAACATGGTAACAACTTGTATTTAGCTGGCCAGGTTCCCTTTTATAAAAGTCTCTCTTCCTCAAAAGAAAATTCTATGTATAGGAATTCCATAGTAGAAAATCAACCCTAGAAAATCTATCAGAATGGAATCATTTCAGATTAGGTGTGGTCTCATATGACTGAATGATACCCAATGCTATAAGTGTACTCTTCTTTGGTTTCAGAAAGGAATAAGATATAGTACAATTATGAGAAGCAAATTATTTATTATATTTGCTTCCTAAGCAACATTAAGAAGTAAATTAAAGAAATAATGACTTGTCTGGGGCCTCCTAATGCTATGACTGATCTGGGGATCCACCAAACACATGTCTCTCCAGGCTACGTCCAAGAAGTCTAAATATCAGCATATGGTATTTAGGCAAGTAGGCTAGTAAAAATTTAGAACCTCTCCAGCTGGCCATTTCCTACCATCTGGCTTGTGGGAAGAATACCAGAAAAAAGAGTTTTCGGGCATTTGAAAGTCTGCTTTTGGGGAGGTGTGTATTCATGATTGGATGTGTGTATTCATGATAGTTGTTAACATTACTTGCAAGCTACATGAAGCGATCTGTATCTCTCTAATTGAGATAAATATAGTAAATAAATATAAACATACTTCATGTATTCTTTCTCATGTAACCTCTCCCTAAAACAAGTGAAGGATAGAGCTAAATCCATTACATTGCACTAATCCAACTAAGGAAGTTTCCATTGTGCAGACCACTTACAGATTCAAGAAACAGTGACTACATACATATTACCAGAGCTTAGATGTTTATTTATATGGCACTGTTTTGAAATGAAATGGGGGACACTCTCAGATGGACTTTTATGTGTATATATTGGGTTGTGCTTTGTTCAAGCAATAAAATGCACATTTCATTGAAATACAGCAATTCACATTGATGTAGGCCCCTTCTACAATGCCATATAATCCAGATGATCAAAGGAAATAATTTAAAATTATCTGATTTGAACTGGATTATATGAGTCTTACTTACTTAGGCGATCCCTCATAGTCTGCGGATGATGGTCCTCCAAGTTCGGTGTCCTGGGGGTGGGTTCATAGGTGGCTGTGAAGCCCTACTCTTGACCTCCATCTTCTCCCACAGTGAGGGCATTGGTTTCCAGGTGGAAGGCGGTCTCGGTCGGGGTTGGCTTGATGCACCTTCCTCTTGGCACACTTCTCCCTTTTGCCCTCCATTCGTGCCTCTTCAAATTCTGCACCACTGCTGGTCACAGCTGACCTCCAGTTGGAGCAGTCAAGGGCCAGGGCTTCCCAGTTCTCAGTGTCTATGCCAGAGTTTTTAAGGTTGGCTTTGAGCCCATCTTTAAATCTCTTTTCCTGCCCACCAACATTCAATTTTCCGTTCTTGAGTTTGGAGTAGAGCAACTACTTTGGGAGACGGTGGCTGGGCATCCAAACAACGTGGCCAGTCTAGCGGAGTTGATGGCGGAGGACCATCGCTTCAGTGCTGGTGGTCTTTGCTTCTTCCAGCATGCTGACATTTGTCTGCCTGTCTTCCCAAGAGATTTGCAGGATTTTCCGAAGGCAGCGTTGATGGAATCGTTCCAGGAGTTGCATGTGACGTCTGTAGGCAGTCCACGTTTCGCAGGCATATAGCAGGGTTGGGAGGACAATAGCTTTATAGACAAGCACCTTGGTATCCCTGTGGATACCATGAGTCTTCACAGGATATATGAGTCTACACGGCCCATAAATGTGTGTCTTAATTGGCATTTGAGGCCCCATCTACACTCCCATATAATTCCGTTTCTGATCCCAGATTATCTGCTTTGAACTGGATTATATGGCATTGTAGATCCAGCCTGATTTAGCCACAGCTTTTGATCTGCAAAGTTTCATTGTAATGCAAAAATATGAAAGAACAATACAATATTTAAAATGAAGAACAATTTTAACCAATGTAAACTTGCCAGTTTTTTCAATGGGAAGTTAAGCCAACTTTTATTGGTGACATTGAATTGTTGCCAACACAGTGAATCGCCCTGAGTCCCCTCCAGGGTTGAGAAGGGTGGTATACAATTACTGCAAATAAATACTTTTGGCTGATGAGAATATCAAGGTAATTACAATTATTGATGCCTTCAAATAATTTCATACTGAGGGCAATTCTAAGTCTAAAGTTTAGGGCAGGGGTCAGGTAAATGATCTTGGAGAGCCACATCTGGACTGCAGGTCTTAGTTTGGGGACTCCTGGTCTAGAACATAAGAGGATACCTATTAATTTAAACCAATTTATGGGTCACATAGAACTCCAGAGTAGTGTTTTCTCCTTCTTACATTTAGCCTCAACTAGTGAAATGCTTCTCTCTTTTTTTGCCAACATAAGATGATTTTTTTTCTTCTTGAAACTGCTCAGTGGCTCCAACATTGTGTTCCAGCACACTAAAATGACATTGCATCATTTCCAACTGCCATTTTATCCTATTTTCAACTGATATGGGGGGAGGGAGCTTTGGGGATGAAAGGAATCAATACCTGCATTTTTAGCTTGTTGCAGACATGTTTTACTAATTTTTAGGACAAAAATAATCAGCTTTTTTTCAAACAAGTAGGGGAGGTTGTTTAAATGCATATGTGTATAATTGGTCTCACCTTTTCATTCCTGCTCTAAAGAAAAGTACAAGACTGGGTTGTCTTATACTTCGACAAAAGCCTTTGACAAAAGTATAAGAACTTGCTGAACTGAAAGAGTGCATCTTCCAGTTTTCTTTAAAATTGGATATGAAATTCTGATCACGTCTGGCACAAATTGGGACACACAGATGCACAAGATACAGAGTATTACAGTGGTGTGCAGTATCCTTTCCCCTTTCCCTTCTTTCTTCTTTTGGTATCTTACACAGCTGTATTTGATGTTCCCATTTGAATAATGGAAAAAGATTGTATTGCTTTGACCTAGGATTGAGGAAAGACTAGATCTGTAAGATCTTTATTATTTTATTCCAACGTGCAATCTATAATGAGTCTGATGCAAAAGAAATACAATATGAATTTAAGAATAAAACAATCAAGTAGTTGATTCTGAGTAACAGAATTTGTTTTCATGTTTAATGTTTTATTAAGACATACATACCTACATACAAACATACCGAAAAAATCCACAACTAAAGATTAAAAAAATACTTTTTTCTAAAATAATACTATTACATCCTAAACATAAAAAAATAACTACAACAATCTATGTTATCTAAGGGGTTTATATTCTCTGTCTGGTTATATTCTCTCAGTTTTCCACACCCATTTAGTGAAAAAGAACCATTGGTACATCCTTTCCCCACATAGTAACACACTTCAGTAAAAAAAAAACACAAAAAAAACAGTGCTGGAGATCTGGCCCCATCTTTGCTAGAGAAACACAATAAATGGGCTCCAGTCTTTCTTAAAATTGAAGATTTCTCCTTAATCAACATAGTAAGTTTATCCATTTCCACAAATTCACTTATTTTCATAAGCCAATCATCTAGGGGTGGAATCATTGAGTCTTTTAATGTCTGAGCGTAGGCAATTCTTGTTGCTGTTATCATGTATAGTAGGCCTGGGTAACAACGCAAAAATTTGTTTCTAAAATCGATTTGTATTTGGGTTTTTTTTTGTTTCGATATTTAAAATAATTACAAAATTTTCCCTTTAAAAAGTTCGGTATTTACAAAATTTCGTTAATATTTACAAAACATTTTGTAAAGATGGCGCCCTTTTTTTTCAATATTTTTTCAATATTTTTTCAATATTTTTTCAATATTTTTTCAATATTTTTTCAATATTTTTTCAATATTTTTTCAATATTTTTAATTTAATTATTAATTTAGTAGAATAGGGAGGAGAAATTATTATTAAGGAGGGAAGGCAGGCACTCACTCTGGCGGGCCCTCAAGCACTGCCGCCGAGTCGGGCCCGGCTCCTCCGAAGCAATGCGAAATTGGGAGAAGGGCTCCCCAAAGGCCATCTAGCCCAGCCCTCCGCTAAGGAATTGGGAGAACGAAGCACAGCCCTCCACTAAAGAATTGGGAGAACGAAGCACACCCACCGCAAAGGTGAGGAAGGAGGGACGGGCCGCCTTCCCGCTGAGGGTCGCTCGCCCTCTCGCTCGCTTGCTCAGCCGGCGCCTTCCCCGCCCCCTCCTCCTCCTCCTCCTCCTCTTTCAGGCTCTGCCTCTGACTGGCTAAGGAGAGGAGAGAGAGGAGAGCTCCCAGCAAGCATCTAGCCAAGCCATCTTACGTATTTCCGAAATGGACGGAAATACAAAATTTTTTGGCGCATGCCGTTTCGATATTTAAAAACACTTCCGGGTTTAAAAATAAGTTTTGTAATCGTTTTGTAATTGCTAAAATTAACGAATATTTAACGAATTACAAAATTAACGAACGAAACCGCCCAGGCCTAATGTATAGCAATAACCTTCCACATTTTTATAAAGTTGTTCATCTGACATGCCAAGCAGATAGAGTTCAGGTTTCATTTCAAATATGACCTTAATAATTTCTTCTAAAATCATATATATTTGTGCCCAGTATTTCTTTTACATGAACACCACATATGGAAAACTTCTCAATGCAATGGTTTAGCTACAGAATGATTTAAAATGTATAAAAATGTATTTGTATTTGTTACTGATAAACCTGAACTTGAAACTATTTAAGACTCTGGATATGATCATTTAATTGCTAAGTTGTATAAATTCTTGTTAAAATATGACATGGAGGGGGAACAGGTGAAAGATTGTATGGATAAGTGGGCACAAAATTTTGGTAAACAAATACAAATGTAAAAATGGGAAAGAGTGTGAAATTTAAACTGTTTAATATATTCAAAGAAAACGTTTTTAAAATGTTGTATAGTACTTGACACTAGAAAGGATTGCTAAGATGCATAAAAATAGTTTTAGTGACTATAGAAAATTTGGAGTGGGGGGGGGGAAGTGGGCACTTTTAACCAAGTAACACAATTAAAAGGAACTTCCACACAAACATGTATCCAAGATTAATGCAAAGTGCCTTCATTTCAGCAATACTGTAACATTCTAGTTCTGGTATACTTTTCAGATGAGTACCATTGAGCTTGTATCCCATTTTCTTGTTTTACTCCTAATTTCCAGTCCTAATTTGCACCGCAAGATTTGATAACCAGTTTCATCTTTAATGAAAATGAATGTTTTGTAGTACAATTGGGGAGGTCAAAATCCCTGAACAGATTTTCACTGGAGCAGTAATGCTGAATTTAAACATTTGTTTCATGCCATAAGTATATGAAGTATTCCTCTCAAATGAAATAAAAAGCTACATCCAGCATTATAATTTAAATTAGGTAGCAATCGATTACATTTTCAGGAAGAAGAATACCAGCAGGTTCTTCCCTTTATGCCTGAGAAACATTTCAAATATTTTTAGCAACATACTGGGTTTTTAACAACCCCGAGGCATAGTCTGCAATTGATGCGAGAAGTCTTCTTTGTGCAACCATTTATTTTTTGGAAAGCAATACCATACAATGATAAAGTAAAACAAGTGAAACATAGTGTATTGTCCCCTATTCATTGCATTTTAGTGTATTCATTCCTCACAAAAGAAAACAGTTTGAGATCTTATAGAATAGCAAACATTTCTAAAAACTCTTAATAAGACACAACACGGAGAATTTTTGTCCAAGCTTACTCTCAATTGTCCCATAATTGCCAATGCTTTAGAGCAGGAACAGGTACAACCTCCCCTCTGTATCTATTGACACACAGAAGCTGCCGATAGTTCAATAAAGCACAAAACAAAACAGCAAGATTTCTCAATAAAGGAGCAAATGCCCCTCTAGTGCCCTTCTCTCTTCTTTGTCTGAAATAAGACTGGCCTACGGCACATCTCATAATCAGAACAAGCCTGTCATCTCTGTCGTCAGTTCCACTTCTCTTAGGAGATATGGTTTTTAAATTTCAATTTCTTACTAAACAGTATAATTGCACTAAATCTCTTTACAAAATATATAAATTTGGGGAATCATCTTACAAGGAAATGGCCGAGCACCACCAATCTCCTTGATGCAATGTGTATACTTTACCTGCATAATCTCATCACAATAGATCAGGGGGAAAGAATCAGAGGTATTTAATATACTGTATTTTCCGGCATATAAGATGACTGGGGGTACAAGATGACCCCCAACTTTTCAAGACAAAATACAAAATTAGGGATATACTAGCCACATAAGACTAGCCCTTTTCCAACACTATACCCATCTAGTTACAAGAAAACCATAGTGCAAACCTTGTCAATGTGGGGTGAGAGGGGGAGGAGGAGGAGGAGGAGGAGGGCAGAGGGAGGGAAAGTGCGGGGAGGAGGAGTGGTATTTATTATTTATTATTTATTTATTTATTAACTTTATTTGTACCCCGCTACCATCTCCCCAAGGGACTCGGTGCGGCTTACATGAGGCCGAGCCCAAACACAACAATAGAAGCAATAAAACATCAATACAAGCAATTAAAAACATAGACAATAAAATACACAACATTATCAAAAAATAAATAAAAGCAACACATAATTAAAACACTGGGAAGGCCAAATGTAGAGTTAAAATTGGAAATAATGCTGGGCCATGAACGAAAGGTGGTTGTGGAGGGTATACAAGCAGACTCAGGGAAATGTAAAGTGCTTTAGAGGACAAAGTGCTATGGCATCATTATTCCGGGAAGGCACACTGGAACAGGCATGTCTTCAAGCTCCTCCTGAAGACTGCCAGAGTTGGAGCCTGTCTGATATCTTTAGGGAGTGAGTCCCAGAGTCAAGGGGCCACCACCGAAAAGGCCCTCTCCATTGTCCCCACCAAACGCGCCTGTTATGCTGGTGGGATCGAGAGCAGGGCCTCTCCGGAAGATCGAAGGGATCGTGTGGGTTCGTATGCAGAGATGCGATCATGTGGTAGGCTGGGCTATCCCCGCTACCCCCGCCTCTCTTGCCACTCTTCTTTCAAGGCCCTCTTCCACCCCGGCTGCTTTCTTCCTCCGAAGGCCACTGGGCTTGCCTAGCCCAAGGAAGCGCCTCCAGACTATGACTCCTAGCAGCCCCAGGCGGTGGCATGCCTTGGATGTGCTCGCTGAGGCATTCTGGGAGTCGTAGTTCCCCAATTCCTAGAATGCCTCGGCGGGCACATCTAAGGCATGCCATCGCCCAGAGAAGTGGGTGATAAATTAAATGTATTATTATTTGAAACACAACAAGGTGAGTCCACAGCAGACACTCTGCTGGCTGTTGTATTGGATCACACGTCGGACACTTCCCAAGTGTCTAGGAATGATGATGATGATGATGATGATGATTATTATTATTATTATTATTAGTCAATCAATAAGTCATTTACATTTTGCCATACCACATTCCTGGGGTTTGCGCCCCTGTTGGGAGCAGAACAATGAGTGGACTAAAACTCTGAACCAGCAAATGACAGCTGTTTACTTTTCCTGCCACTGGAGAACACCAACCAAGTGATGACATCAGATGGAATCCCCAGTCAACAAGAGTTTGGATCCCAGCCAGGCCACTTCGCAGCCTATCAAAGTCTGGCATGGGCATTCCAAATGACTGGCAAAATGTATAAATATGCTCTGTATTTCCCAATGTGGTATGTCAGATCTTTGAGAGTTTAGATTCGATTGGAATCCTTTTGGGCCTGAAAGAATAAACCTCTGTTCTTTTTGTCTTCAACCCAGTTTGTGTCCTGATTTGTCTTTTGGGGTTGCATGGTGCACCAGGCTCCAAACCAGGCCCATAGCGAGGGGGGGGGGCTTAGGGGTTCAACCCCCCCCCCGAAATGTTTCAGTTTTTTTAAAAAAACCTGGTTTACTCATGAATTTTAACTGGTTAACCAAATCCCCGTGCTAAGTCTATGAGATGCAAAAAAATCAAGAGTCCCTCCAGAACTGCAAGCACTATCTCAAGCAAATATTAGCAATTTATTCACACTGTCATTACTTGCAGCAATAGCCGATGTAGTTGTTCTGGTACAGCTGTACCAGGAGCTCCAACTTTATTTGCTTTGTATTAAATGTTTGCTTGCAGTCCTAGATTTCAGGGACTCTGCAGATAGGTGGCTTCTTTGGTTGCAGTCATAGGGCAAGTCACCTGTCTATCATTGTTAAGTTTTGGTCCCGCCCCTTTTTCAGGGCAATTGGGAAGGGAAGGGAGCCATTTTTAGTTAGTCTCGGCAAGGTAAGCTTATGTATAGGGTGTGTGCAAGCTTCCCCAGTACAAAAGCTCCAACCCTTAAGACCTTCCGGGGGAGAAAGGTCTTAAGAGTCTCCAAAGAATTCCCAGGAAAACAGCCCTAAAGGCCAAAGAACTCCAGCTGGAGAACATCTACTGCCTTGCTAGTAGGTCCACTCAACGTTCGAGATGCAGTTCGACTCGGTAGCGGAGCCCACATCAGTAAAGGTTAGATTACAGTCAGCCTGGGAGAAGTTAAAATGGGGATTTTCCTTTAAAGAAGAAGTTATTGAAGACAGTTGCCTGTCCTTCGTGGGCAAGATTAGGAATTCACCAGTTGCCTAAAAGCTTGGAATCATTTGCTTAACTTTACTGAAAACAAGAGAAGTTTCTGTTTGATTGTTCATTAATAAAAGACTTTGTTGTATTTCTCAAGCCATCTAAAGACTGTTTGTGGTGGAAACCTCTGAGAACTTCTCTTTAGGCCCTCTGGCTTCCCGCTGGGCAAAGGTTGCACATCCTGTTCTAAAGACAATTATTTACAGGCTCAGCGCGCGACAGAACAGTAGTGAAGCAATCAAGTTGGGGGGGGGGGGGGGATGTTGAATGCTGTCATTAAGGAGGCCAGACTTGATGAAGGTGGTTGACAAGGGCGGAGCTGCAGGCTATTGAACGCTGCTCTGCCCCCTGCTGTGCACTTTGCTTCAGCGTGAGCTAGGAGGCATGTTTCACCCCCCCCCCCGCGAAATTTTCAACCCCCCCCCCCCTGAAAATTTCAACCCCTCCCGAATTTGTTTTCTGGCTACGGCCCTGCTCCAAACCAATAGTTTTAGCAGACACTGAAATCACTCAGTAATGGAAAGAAAAATAGCTTGTACTGGCCATATAAACTGGAATGGGAGAAAAGTGTTTGAGAGACATAATTTGAGTGGGGAGTAAAGAGTGGAAGAACTGTATGACATTCATTTCCTCTCTGCTCCATGCCACTTTAAATCATCTCTCCCTCCCACGCACACTCATACACAATATTGTGGCATGACTCATGCTCTAAGATGTGGCTAAGTGGCTGTCAACTTTAATCAGAACCCATATTATTTTCAAAGAAAGTGAAGTTTTGGAACCAAACTGAAGAGTTGTAGTAATGACACCCCCCCCCCCCGACTCTGTATACACTGCTTCTCCTGAAATATATATATATATATATATATATATATATATATATATATAGTTGATTATTTTAGTGAAACAATTAATCAAGCAATGACTACACTCATGTGTTTCATTATAGTCTTTATGGGGTTGATTAATCTTTATAAGATATGCCATTATCACTTGTGGATTTTTTTTAAATCCCTCTGTACCCAGAGCATGGAAAGCCAGTGTACAAGCATACAACCAGATTTTAACAAACTTATGTACTTTATTCATTTAAGAAAGGGATTTGGATAACCATTATTTTTCAGTGTCAGAAATATTGGTTTGTTTACTCAAGCTGAAAAGCATAATGAACCATCAGTAAATATGAATTTTAATAGCCACAGTATCAGAACCTCAGAGCTCTTCTTTTCAAATCATTAAAAATAGTTTTTTCACCTACATATGGAAATAGTATTTTAATTGCCCCATGTAGAAACAAGGGGCAATTAAAAAGGTTGTTTTCAAATGTCAGAAAACTTTAAAGTTGAAAATCCTTCTACTGCCCCTTTACAATTTTTTCATATGAGTCTTCAAACAGACACAAGCCTATAATAATAAAAATCATCATCATCATCATCACTATCATCATCATCATCATCATCATCAAAATAATAATAATAATAATAATAATAATAATAATAATAATAACTTTATTCCTATATTCTGCCACCATCTCCTCAAAGAGATTCGGGGTGGCTTAAATGGGGACCAAGGCCAGTCAAACAGAGTTAAAATATAGCACAGTAAAATACAGTGCAGTACAACAAATTAAAAACAAACGCCATACAGAACATCATAAAAACATAAACCATCAACAGGCAAAAACCACTAGCCGGGCACAGTGGACATGTTCAGAGTTGAAAGGGTGGGGCAAGGGTTTGTGCAAAACAATGGCAAGTGCTAAGCTGATAGGAAAGTGCAAAAGCCAGCTAGTAAATTAGGGCTAGAAGGACCAAGTCAATTAGTGCAATACAAATGTAAGGGTGGGGCTGATAGTAAAGTACAAAAGCCAGATATTGAATTAGGGCTAGGAGGGCCAAATTAACTTAATTAGTGAACCAATTAATCAAAGGCACATTGGAAGATTTTTAGGTGTTTGTTTACAGAAGGTGCCAGAGTGGGCACTAATCTAATCTCCCTGGGGAGTGAGTTCCAGAGCTGGGGGGCCACCACTGAGAAGGCCCTATCCCTCATTCCCACCAACTGTGACAGAGATGGCAGCAAGAGAATGGCCTCCCCAGCAGATCTTAAAGATTATAAACGTTAATTGGAGAAGATGCGATTGAGAAGATAGGCTGGACCCAAACAAATTTAGGGCTTTATAAGTGATAACCTGTACCTTGAATTGCAACCAGAAACTTATCAGCAGCCAGTGGAGCTGTGTTAATAAGGGGGTTGTCCACTCATTATAATTCACTCCAGTTAGCAACCTGGCCGCCAATCTTTGTACTAATTGAAAATTCCAGGCTGTCTTCAAAGGCAGCCCCATTTAGAGCGCATTGCAGTAAATCTAATCTGGAGGTAACTAAGGAATGGACCACCATGGTCAAGTCAGACTTCTCAAGGTAAGGTCTCAGCTAGCACACAAGTTTTAACTGTGCAAAGGCCCTCCCAGCCACGACTGAAACCTGAGCATCAAGTGTCAGTGCTGAGTCCAGGAGGACCCCCAAGCTGCGGATCTGTGTCTTCAGGGGGAGTTTAATCCCATCAAGCACAGGTTGTCACCCAATACCCCGATTGGCCACACGACTGACCAGGAGGACCTGTCTTGTCGGGATTAAGCTTCAGCTTGTTAGCCCTCATCTACCTTGAATTGGGACCAGAAACTTATCGGCAGCCATCACAGCAATCAAGCACTGGTCTAGGATCTGAGCGGCTTCTTTGGAATTTAGTGGAAAAGAGTAGTAGAGTGTTATCTCCATAGAGATGGCGTCGAACTCCAAAACTCTGGAAGACCTTGCCCAGTAGATATTTAAAAGCATGGGAGATAGAATGGAACCATGCAGGACACTACAGGTCAAAGGCCAGAGGTCAAAGCAGGTGTCCCGCAGCTTCACCAACTGAGTGCAACCCTCCAGGAAGGAGTGGAGATATTGCAAAGCAGTGCCCCCAAGACCTATTCCAGCAAGCCACCTCAGAAGAATACCATGGTCGTTGGTATCAAAAGCTACTGAGATGTCCAAGAGAACCAGCAGGGACACACTCCCCCTTTCAAGCTCTCTGCGGAGGTCATCCACCAAGGCAACCAAAGCCATCTCCATACCACAATCAGGCCTGAAACTAGACTGTGATGGATCCAGATAATCAGTTTCATAAAAAAAAAAGTCCCTGGAGCTGCAAAGCCACCACTCACTCCAGAACCTTGCCCAAGAAGGGGAGATTAGAAATTGGCTGATAGTTATTCAATACTGAGGAATCAAGGGACACCTTCTTAAGGATTGGTCTTACTATTGCCTGTTTTAGGCTAGATGGAATTTGTCCCTGATCCAGTGATGAATATATAATCCTCACAAATCACTGAGATAATCTCTCACTGGCAAATTTGATAAGCCAAGAAGGGCAAGGATCCAGTGCACATGTGGTTGCTCTTCCTTCTCCAAGAATCTTGTCCACATCATCAGGCTGAACGATTTGAAATGAATCCATCAAAACCAGAGAAGCAGGTGCCTCGGTTACCAGCCTTGGTACTACTTTGAAGCTGGCATCCAAGTTGGAAGGTATCCAAGTGACACTGTCTGCAAAATGGTGAGCAAACTCACCACATCGAGCTGTCAGGTGGTTGGGGGTCTCCTCCCCCTCACAAGGATGGAGCTCCCCAACCATCCAAAGCAACTCAGCTGGTCTGTTAGTTGCAGACACAATGCGGGCAGTTGAGAAAGTCTTTCTGGCTGCCCTCAATGCTGCAGAGCTGGCCTTAAGTTAGACTCTGCATGGATGTTGAAGTCTTCCAGCACTACCAGCCGTTGGGATTCCAACAGCAGGCCTTTACTTAGCTGCTCCTCAGCTTTCCACGCCTCCCTCATTATTTGTCCTTGCCTCCTCCAGCCAACAATTAAACGGTCATTGACTATGATAACTAACCATGGGGTATCCTTCTTAGTTGCTTCTCCACATAGAGACTAGGCCTGGGTAACAACGCAAAAATTTGTTTCTAAAATCGATTTGTATTTGGGGGGTTTTTTTTGTTTCGATATTTAAAATAATTACAAAATTTTCCCTTAAAAAAGTTCGGTATTTACGAAATTTCGTTAATATTTACAAAACATTTTGTAAAGATGGCGCCCTTTTTTTTCAATATTTTTTCAATATTTTTTTAATTTAATTATTAATTTAGTAGAATAGGGAGGAGAAATTATTATTAAGGAGGGAAGGCAGGCACTCACTCTGGCGGGCCCTCAAGCGCTGCCGCCGAGTCGGGCCCGGCTCCTCCGAAGCAATGCGAAATTGGGAGAAGGGCTCCCCAAAGGCCATCTAGCCCAGCCCTCCGCTAAGGAATTGGGAGAATGAAGCACAGCCCTCCGCTAAGGAATTGGGAGAATGAAGCACACCCACCGCAAAGGTGAGGAAGGAGGGACGGGCCGCCTTCCCACTGAGGGTCGCTCGCCCTCTCGCTCGCCCTCTTGCTCGCTTGCTCAGCCGGCGCCTTCCCCGCCCTCTCCTCCTCCTCCTCCTCCTCCTCTTTCAGGCTCTGCCTCTGACTGGCTAAGAGAGGAGAGAGAGGAGAGCTCCCAGCAAGCATCTAGCCAGGCCATCTTACGTATTTCCGAAATGGACGGAAATACAAAATTTTTTGGCGCCTGCCGTTTTGATATTTAAAAACACTTCCGGGTTTAAAAATAAGTTTTGTAATCGTTTTGTAATTGCTAAAATTAACGAATATTTAACGAATTACAAAATTAACGAACGAAACCGCCCAGGCCTAATAGAGACCCTTTCACTGGATGCTACATGGCAATAGAGAAAAAAGTGGGGGAGAGATTTTCTTGCACAAGGAACTATGTGGAGTGAAAAGGGAAAAAGCAGATAGTTTGGGATCCCTACTGTATTTTTTCTTTGTCTTTTCTGCTCTGTTGCTTCCTGATAGACTGATACTCTCAGGTTCGAGTTGCTTCCTCTCAAATTTGTCTTTCTAGTCCACTAATGAAGTGAACGGTGGTAGCAAGCCCTTTCCCTCTTCCTAAATTGTGTGTGCATGTGTATGCTTTCAAATCACCTGTCAGCAGGGCCGTAGCCAGAAAATTGTTTTGGGAGGGGTTGAAAATTTTGCGGGGGGGGGGGGAGGTTGAAAATTTTGCTGGGGGGGTTGAAAATTTTGTGTGTGGGGGGGTCTGAAACCTGCCTCCTAGCTCACGCTGAAGAAAAGAGCACAGCAGGGGCAGAGCAGCCTTCAATAGCCTGCAGCTCCACCCCTGTCAACCACCTCCACCAAGTCTGGCCTCCTTAATGAGAGCATTCAACACACACATACCCAACTTGGTTGCTTCACTACATCGGCTATTGCTGCAAGTAATGACAGTGTGAATAAATTGTCAATATTTGCTTGAGATAATGCTTGCAGTTCTGGAGGGACTCTTAATTTTTTGCATCTCATAGACTAAGCATGGGAATTTGGTTAACCAGTTAAAATTCATGAGTAAACCAGTTTTTTTAAAAAAAAATCTGAAACATTTCGGGGGGTTTGAACCCCTAAAACCACCCCCTCGCGTTTATGTTGACTTTTTGGATCTTATAGGGTTTTTTAAGGCAAAAAATACTCAGAGGTAGATTTCCATTTCCTTGCTTTGAAATATAGCCTACAGCACCCAGTATTCATTGGAGGTCTCCCATCCAAGAACTATTCCTGCTTGGCTTCCAGATCAGACAGTATCTAGTACCTTTAGGGTATTTACGATTTAGGCCTGAAATTGCGCAAATATGCCTCTAAATCAAGTTCTTTAATATTTTTCTCTTTACTGACATTTATCTTATGTTAAAGATGGTAACATCAGATTCTATAGATTAATATGCTTGTCAGATTTTGAGAACTATCTGACAAATAAAAGGCAGGGTTCAGATAATATACGTAGTACTTTTCAATATGAGACCCACATAACTCTTTTACACAGTAATTGACTAACAAGTGGTTGAAGTGCAGATTTGCTTGTGGGTGATATCTGACTTCCAGACTGTACTTCCAGGCTGTACTTCCAGGCTGTCATCAACTGGTTTTGTATGATAAAGCCCATAAACCCCAACCATCATTGCAAATTCTATGATGCCTGGCAGGACTGTAGCCAGGATTTTGTTTCGGGGGGGGAGGGGCTGAGTTTGGTTCGGGGGGGGGGGGCTGAGTCTGAGTGAAAGAGGGTCTACCCTAGCAAACCTTTTGTATCGTTACCCCAATACCCCCATGCATATGGGATATATTGAGGATGGTGATCAGATCATGATATGAATAAACATAACAGTTTAAATAATGTACCAGTAAGGCCTTCTCGTGGACCACCATGAGAATTTCGGGGAGGGGGGCTGAAGCTCCCCAAGCCCCCCCCCCCCCCCCGGCTACATGCCTGATGTCTGGGGTTGTAGGCATGGTCGTTCAATTTCTCTAGAAGGCAACAGGTCATCAGAGATGGTTCCAACTGATGATTTGATGGAACATATCTAGCAGAATAGAATAGAAGAAGAACTTTACTGTCATTGTACATTGTACAATGAAATTAAATGCTTTCCCCAGCACACATCACAAAACAACACACCCATCTTTCCACACTCCCATCCCACCACATAGCCCGCAATGCCACATCAACGCAAAGCCATGGAGTTCAATATAGTTACAGCTCTAGGATAAAAAAACTGTCTCTCAGTCTGTATGTCCTTGCCTTTGTCATCCAGTATCATCTCCCAGATGGTAATAATTCAAAAAAAAAAAAAAGAATATGGTTGGTGAGATAGATCCCCAGGAATGCTCTGAGCTTTCATAAGGCTGCAGGACCTATAAAGATCTTCCAAAGAGAGGAGAAGGCAACCAATGATTCTCTGTGCAGAAGCGGTGACCCTTTGGAGCATCTTCCTACCTGCTACTGTGCAGTTACCAAACCACGCACAGATGCAGTATGTTAGGACACTCTCTATAGCACAGCGATAGAAAGTGGCCAGAAGTTTTTCATTCAGTTGTTGGTTCCTTAGAAGTCTCAGGTAGTACAGTCTCTACTGGGCCCTCTTAACCAACACTGCCTTATGGGTGCCCCAGGTCAAATCCTCCTTAATAGTGACAACCAGGAACTTAAAACTGGCAACCTGCTCCACTTGGTCCCCATTTATGACCAAGTGCTGGATTTCTGGTCTGTTCAGTTTTGGTCTGTTCATTACTGGTCTGTTCATTTTGATGTTAAGAAGCAAATTATTGTCACTGCATCATGAGAGCAGCCGATCCACCTCATCATGATAGGCAGACTCATCCCCCTTCAGAGATGATCCCCACCACTGCTGTATCATCTGTGAATTTGGTAATGATATTGCTCTAATGGATGGGGGTGCAGTCATATGTGCAAAGTGTAAAATGGAGGACTCAACACACAGCCCTGTGTTGTCTCAGTGTTGGGAGTGAGAGCTGATGAGGTATGGTGACCTAATCCAGCCTTCTGGGAACATCCAGACAAGAAGTCCATAATCTATGAACAGAGTTAATATGACAATCCAAGATCCATAAGTTTAGACACCAGTATATGTGAGATGATTGTGTTCAAAGTGGAACTAAAGTCTACAAAAAGCATCCTCACATAGTTTCCCTGTCATTCATGCCCCCATCATTCCAGGTGGGTCGGAGCAGTGTGGAGCATGATAGCTATGGTGTCCTCTGTTGGCTCTTTATAAAATCAGTCCCCGTTGGGGGAGATGGTGGCAGGGTATAAATAAAGATTATTATTATTATTATTATTATTATTATTATTATTATTATTTGGCTCTATATGCAAGCTGATGTTTGTTTCTTTACTATTATTATTTTATTAGATTACTAGCTGTCCCCTGCCATGCGTTGCTGTGGCCCAGTCTGTTGATCTGGAAAATAAAGTAATGAGAAAATGATGGTTTCTAAAATATGTAATTTCTTTCTGCTTGTGGGTAAACAGTATTTCTTGCTGTGTCTTTGTCAGTGTTGATGTGGAGAGTGTCTGGAACATGCCCACCCTGGAACATGCAACATATCATTGTCCTTCTTTAACGGTCCCTTTCAAATACATACTATATCTCTCTGTGTGTGAATCATATCTATCTATCTATCTATCATCTATCTATCTATCTATCTATCTATTAGGGCTGGGCGGTTTCGTTCGTTAATTTCGTAATTCGTTATTAATTCGTATTTAAATTAGCTTACGATCCGATATCGAGCCATGCAGGAGCAATTAAAAATCGAAACAAATTTTTCAATTTATTTCGTAATTGTTTCGTAATTGTTTCGAAATTGTTTCAAAATTGTTTCGAAATTGTTTCGTAATTGTTTCGCAATTGTTTCCGTATGTCTGGTGCAAGTTTTAGGGTTGTTGTTTGTTTTATCAGTGATAAAAAATAAATTATCACACCAACAGTCAACAACAGAGGGAGAGGGAAGCTTCAGAAGTTCCCCCTGTCCCATTTGGAGGGGTTTTTTGCATATTCGCCATTAACGAATCGATTCGTAATTGTTTCGTAATTTACGAAATTTCGTATATTTTGAACTTTTTAAAAGAAAAATTTCAGAATTCTTTTAAAAAATGAAACGCAAAACCCCCCTAAAAACAAATCGAGTTTAGAAACAAATTTTTCCGTGGTTACCCAGCCCTACTATCTATATCTCTGGCTGGATGGCTCTTTGTCAGGAGAACTTTGATTACATTTTCTTGCCCTGATGAAGGGAGTTGGATTGGATAGCCTTAAGTATTTTCTGATGGTCATGGGGGTTCTGTGTGGGAAGTTTGCCCCGATTCTGTCGTTCATGGGGTTCAGAATGCTCTTTAATTGTAGGTGAACTGTGAATCCCAGTGACTGCAACTCCCAAATGTCAAGGTCTATTTCCCCCAAACTCCATCTGTGTTTATACTTGGGTGCATTGAGTGCTTATGCCAAGTTTGGTCCAGATCCATCATTGTTTGAGTCCACAGTGCTCTCTGGATGTAGGTGAACTACAACTCCCAAACTCAAGTCAATGCCCACCAAACCCTTCCAGTATTTTCTGTTTGTCATGGGGGTTCTGTGTGCCCAGTTTGGTTCAATTCCATCGCTGATGGAATTCAGAATGCTCTTTGATTGTAGGTGAACTATAAACCCCAGCAACTACAATTCCCAAATGACAAAATCATAATGTTTTGAGTGATGGTCACTCCTTGTGTTGTGAGATGTTTTGTTGCCAAATTTGGTGTGATTTTGTTCATTGATTCTTTTGTTTTTAAGGTACTCATTATGCATAGAGCATTTATATATAGATAGATATATGAAGAGCATAACGTTACATAGTCACATTACAGAAAACAATAAAAAAGACAAAAAAATTTCACATATTTACTCATATCATTCTAGTCTGACCTGTAATCTTAGCCTTTCCATTACTATAATTGCCTACTGTTTGCTGTGCTTGTATCAATGGCTTTGGGGTTTGTAGGAAACACGCTGTCCCAGATGTTGTAGATGGTGATTTCTGTTCAAATCAAAGAGCTGGCCCTAGGGATGAAGCTTTATAGAATCAGCTTTTGTCTTGATTCACTGTGTTGTCTGACAAGATGATGTAAGTCTGCCTAGGTAATATCTCTACATAAGTTTGACATTTCCTTAGCAAACACACAGCCTTGTTTGAAAAGGAAGTAAGGGAGAAGTCCTGGCTGCTTAGGATTAAAGCTAAGTGCTTTGAATAGAGATGGAGTGAGGGTTGCATACATCACAATTATAAAATTGAAATCATTTTATTAGTGTCAGTTGATAAAATAATGCCCTTTGAGCATGACAGACAATATTGTTTCATTGATTGATGGTAATGAATTATAATGCCAAGTGAATTCATATGTTTATTTATTTTTATTTATTTCATTCACTTATACCCCGCCCTTCTCACCCCGGGGGGGACTCAGGGCGGCTTACAGGGGAGGGCACAATTAGATGCCCGATCACATAACAAGTAATCCAAAAAATAACAATTCAACACTTAAATTAAAACATCAATACATAGTAAAATCCTAAAACCTAAAAACAATCTCATGTCAGAGTCCATATATCAGAGTCCATAAGTCCGTTCTACTCCGTTTGTCTTAGTCTATTCCCAGGTCCTTGAGTTAATTGTCAGAGTGACCAAAAGCTTGGTCCCACATCCAGGTCTTTAGTTTTTTCCTAAATGCTAGGAGGGAGGTCGCCGATCTAATCTCCCCGGGGAGTGAGTTCCACAGGCGGGGGGCCGCCACTGAGAAGGCCCTGCTCCTCGTCCCCGCCAGCCTCGCTTGAGAGACTGGCGGGGTCGAGAGCAGGGCCTCCCCAGAAGATCTTAAACTTCGAGGTGGGATGTAGAGGGAGATCCGTTCGGACAAATACACTGGGCCGGAACCGTATAGGGTTTTATAGGTCAAAACCAGCACTTTAAATTCTGCTCGGAATTGGATTGGCAGCCAGTGGAGCTGACGCAACATGGGGGTGGTGTGCTCCCTGTACGTCGCTCCGGTGAGCAACCTGGCTGCTTCTCGCTGGACTAGTTGTAGTTTCCGAGCAGTCTTTAAAGGCAACCCCACGTAGAGTGCGTTGCAGTAATCCAGCCGAGATGTGACAAGAGCGTGGACCACCGTGGCCAGATCCGACTTCCCAAGGTACGGGCGCAGCTGGCGCACAAGTTTTAATTGTGCGAAAGCTCTCCCGGCCACCGCTGAGACCTGGGGTTCCAGGCTCAGCGATGAGTCCAGGATCACTCCCAAGCTGCGAACCTGCGTCTTCAGGGGGAGTGTAACCCCGTCTAACACAGGCTGTAACCCTATACCCTGTTCGGCCTTCCGACTGACCAGTAGGACCTCTGTCTTGTCTGGATTCAATTTCAATTTGTTAGCTCTCATCCAGTCCGATACAGCGGCTAAACACCGGTTCAAGGTCTGGACAGCCTCCTTGGTGACAGGTGAGAAGGAGTGACAGATTTGGACGTCATCTGCATAGAGATAGCATCTTAGTCCGAAACTCCGAATGATCTCTCCCAGCGGCTTCATGTAGATGTTAAATAACATCGGGGACAAGATTGAACCCTGTGGGACTCCACACAACAACGGTTGTGGGGCCGAACAGGTGTCACCCAGTAACACCTTCTGGGTCCGTCCCTCAAGGAAGGATCGGAGCCACCGCAAAGCAGTGCCTCCGAGCCCCATGTCCATGAGGCGGCCCAGAAGGATACCGTGATCGACGGTATCGAAGGCCGCTGAGAGGTCCAGCAGAACCAACAGGGACACACTCCCCCTGTCTAGTTCCCTGCGCAGATCATCTACCAAGGCGACCAAGGCTGTCTCAGTTCCATGTCCCGGCCTAAAGCCAGACTGTGCCGGATCAAGATAATCAGTGTCTACCAGAAACCCCTGGAGTTGTGTTGCCACCACACGTTCCATGACTTTGCCCAAATAGGGGAGATTGGAAACTGGCCGATAGTTGTCAAATTGAGTGGGATCCAGTGATGGTTTCTTCAACAGCGGTTTTATAATAGCTTGCTTTAAGCTCGCTGGAAACTCTCCTTTCTGTAAGGAGGTATTAACCATCACCTTCACCCACCCTGCCAAACCCCCTCTGGCTTCCTTGATCAGCCAGGAAGGGCAGGGGTCTAGGATGCATGTGGTGGGTCGCACCTCTCCAAGGATCCTGTCCACATCCTCAAGCTGAACCAATTGAAATGAATCCAACAAAACTGGACAAGCAGATGCTCTCGTTACATCCCCAGAGACTGCTGTTAACATGACGTCGAAGCCAGACCGAATCCGCTCAATTTTATCCGCGAAGGATCGAGCAAATGCTTCACAGCGAGCCACCGAGTTATCCGGGGCCTCGCTTTTCGGCGGGTTTAACAGGCCCCTGACAACTCGGAAAAGCTCAGCTGGACGATTCTTCGCTGATGCAATATTGGCTGTGATGAATGTTTTCTGAGCTGCCTCTATTGCCACACCGTAGGACCTTAAAAAGGCATTCAGGTGTGTTTGAGCTAGATTGGTGGGATTCTGGCGCCACACGCACTCTAACCTCCTCTTCTTTCGCTTCATTGCTGCCAGCTCCTCAGTAAACCAAGAAGCTGGTTTAGCTCGGTTACTCGAGAGGGGGCGTTCCGGAGCGATAGTGTCAATTGCCCTGGTCAACTCACTATTCCAGCCAGAGACCAGAGCATCGACAGTGTCGCTAGCCAAGAAGGTGGAAAAATCCCCAAGAGCCATCAGGAGACCATTTGGATCCATCAGTCTCCTGGGGCGGACCATTCTAGTGGGTCCACCACCCCTGCGAAGGTTAGAAGGCACAGTTAGTCTAAAACTGATCAGGTGGTGATCGGTCCATGGCAAAGGGGCGATGGTCGGCTCCTCCATTCCGTCACCTTCATCCCATCCCTGAGTGAAGACCAAATCCAAGGTGTGTCCGGCACTATGGGTGGGACCAGATATTAGCTGGGACAGGCCCATGGTTGCCATGGCGGCCATGAAGTCCTGAGCCACTCCGGAGAGAGAGGTCTCGGCATAGATGTTGAAATCTCCCAGGACCAAAAGCCGTTGGGAGTTCAACACCATGTCCGAGACCACTCCCGCTAGCTCAGGTAGGGAGACTGTAGTGCAGCGGGGTGGTCGGTACACTACCAGAATCCCTATCCTGTCCCGGTCACCTATCCTAAAGCCGGCACATTCAAAGGAAGATGATTGTGGGATGGGACGCCTGATCAGTGGGATAGAATCCTTATAGACCACTGCGACTCCGCCTCCCCGCCCTCCAAGCCTTGGTTGGTGCTGAACAGAATAACCTGGTGGACAGAGCTGGGAGAGATTAACCCCTCCCCACTCGTCCAACCAGGTTTCTGTTATACAAGCCAGGTCGGCTCGTTCTTCTTGAATTAGATCTTGAATGATGGAAGCTTTTCCGTTTACCGACCTGGCATTGAACAGCACCACCTTTAGCTTGGAGGGGCCACCGTCTTGGCACCTCAGCTGTATTTTGTCGGGAGTAGGTTTTAGAGTTGCCAATCTATTTTTGTTAATTTCGGGCCGAACAGTAGTGTTAGTTTTTGGAATTGCCAATGTCCTATTAAAGATTTTGGGCCGAATTTGCTTTTGTCTTTGATTTCTAGCATCTTTAGGGATAGCCAATTTATTGTTATAAATTTTGGGCCGAAATGGAAATTTTATCCTCCCTTTCCCGTATCTCCCTCTACCAGTCACCACCTCTATGGCGGCTCCCCCACCCGCGGTCCCGCCCCCCCCCCCCGGGGATGTCCCCTCCGTTTCCAGCAGCTATGGTCTCGTTAATAGGCACATGCTTACCATTATTGTTATCTGTCTCTGGGTCCCGATGATCCCATCCCTTAATACTGACCATTCCCTCTAGTGTATTGAGGGCTATAAAGTGCACTCGTGCTGAAGCTGGTATAGAGTGCACTTGTGCTATGATTGTTATAAAGTGCGCTTGTGCTAGAGGTTGGAGGGATAAAAGTAGCAGCAAAAGCAGAGCAAGCATTGGTATAAAGATAACAATAATATATCGATGTTAACAATAAGTGTGCTTACTCCAGTTATTAATATGGGAACCCAGAGTAAAGAGCATAAAGTGCTATTGTTGTAACCACTTGACCGTTTAGTGATGATGTGGTTCTGATAAAAAGGACCAAGGTGCTTAGGTTAAAGTGACTTCGTGCCAGGTAGTTCTAAAGTTTTTAAAGTGCAACTGATGCAGAATTTACTGGCCTCTAGAGTGAAGCCACTTTCCGACCGCTAAATCAGGACAGCCAATTTGCACCAAGAAACCTAGCTCCCTGGGCCCGTGGAACAACAAGCCGGCACCCAGGGTCAGATTTCCAGTTGTTCTTGATTGTCTTGATTGTCTTGGGTGGGGAATTATCCAACAGAGCAGATGGTAGTCTGTGTAGTGAAGGCAGTATCTGCAGTTGTTGCTAATTAACAGCACGCTTCAGGATGTCCGTTGTATGATAGAGGTTATTTGCACTTTTTGTCTAAGCCACAGAGGGCAGTATAGGAGGAATGAATGTCTAGTTCTTTGGTATGGAACTCTGCAGAATTACAATTAAAAACCCTGAGTGGACAGAACTTCCGGATTTCCGTTTAGGCTCAACTGTCCATGATGTAAAGTCCTATTTTGAGCCCAACGATCGCAATGTGATGTTGATATTGTTAATTATTGCTATCACACTGTTATTATATTACCATTGCAATAATGGCACAGATCACAAAGAAACATATACACACTGTCAGCAATAACGCGATAGATGGTGTTCTGAGATGGCGGTTGGGGTAGAGCTGCGTTGGCAAGACGCCCCCCGATGGAAAAGGGGGGATCTTTAAACTCCAGGCGCAGAATCACGGGGCGCCAGGGTCGGAGCCGCAGGCTGCGCGCTGCCAGCTGGAGCCAGGCCGAGAGCAGCCGAACAGCATCTCAGGGGCCCTCCAGCAACAGAGCGCCAGCCGTTCAGCGTCTCTCTCTCGGCGCAACGTCCCAGGGTGCGGCGATGAGCAGCTTCCCTTCCCTTCCAGGTGGATGGAAAGCCCGGATGGGCCGGCTCTCCTCTTCACCCCTTCCCTTCCAGATGGCAAGAGGGGGGGGGAATGGCGGGGGAATGGCGGCACGGCCTGGCGCTCTCTCCTCGGTCCCTCCCAGTAGATGGAGAGCCCGGATGGGCTGCAGTTGCCGGTTCTCCTCTTCACCCCCTTCCCTTCCAGATGGCAAAAAAGGGGAGGGGGAATAGCAGCGCGGCCTGGTGCTCTCTCCTCGGCCCCTCCCGATGGATGGAAGCCTGGATGGGCCGCGGTTTTGCCGGCTCTCCTCTTCACCCCCTGCCCTTCCAGTTAGTAAAAAAGGAGCGGGGGGGAATGACGGCGCGGCCTGATGCTCTTTCCTCGGCCCTTCTCAGAGCGGCAAGAAGCCGGGTGGGCCGCGATTTGCCTGCTCTCTTCTCCCTTCCTAATTGGCAAGGGGGCAATGGAGTGGCTTAGCTCTCTCTCTCTCAGAGAGGTGCAGGCCCGATGGAAAGTCCCAGTTGATATAGTGGCCTACCCGCTATTCCGACGCCATCGGGTGGCTCGTCTTCGCCCACAATGGTGGTAAGTTTTCAGCGCGGCTGTTGATGTTTTTCAGTTTGTTCGGTGCCCTGATAGCTCAGGGAGATTTTCTTGCCAGATTTGCAGCAGGATGAGAGCTACAAGGCCAGGATTCCAGCGGATTAAAATTTTTGCCTCGCTGATGTTAATAGGGTCGCTGTTGCCTTGTCGCCATCTTGGACCATCCAGCCTGTTCTGATTCCCTCAGTTGTACAGTATGTGTGCACTAATAGTATGTGCACTTTCCCCCAAGCAGAAGCCTGGAATTTAGGCTATTTTAAAAAACAGATGAAACCACAACCATAAAGTCATAAACTCACAAGACTTGTCATTCCAAAGAACCCTAAATTTATATACAGTAATTGTATTTAGCTTGATAGGCTAATTCATGTCCTTAAAATTAATTGCCCAGTGAAAGACTTTCAGCATCAAAGCCAAAGATAAATTTCCCAATAAAGCTCAAATGATAACTTAGCTGAACTTGCAAACTCCTCTCACCTTTCCTGACACTCATAATATGATTAGCTAAGTTTCATATTGTCATTGGTACATCATAAAGCCACACATTTCCACTAAATGATTAGTCAAGTTTTGCCATGGAGGATTGGGAAACAAGACCAAAATCATAGTCAAAAAAGTGACTTCTGATGAGTTTGTCCTCATCTCAGACACAACACGGCTTCAAAGGCACAAGATGTCTATTTAGCTGGTTATTCTTGCTCCTTCCCTCTGGTGATGGCTGAAGAATTCAAAAGCCAGAAAGAGAAGTGGGGTAGCTAGTGCTGGGGAAAGGCAAATGGCGGCCCTAGGTAATTTTCAAAGGTAAGCAAACAGTATTTTGGCGCTCCCCCCCCCCCAACCAATCATTGATATATATTTTTGTCGTGGGAGTTCTGTGTGCCATATTTGGTTCAATTCCATCATTGGTGGAGTTCAGAGTGCTCTTTGATTGTAGGTGAACTATACATCCCAGTAACTACACTTGCTGCACTTGCTCTCTTGCCTGGCCCGCTTTGGGTCCAGAGGTGTGCCTGAAGACCCTGGCGTGTGCACCAAAAGTCACCTCTTCTCCCGACTTTCTCCTCAGTCATTGGGACCGAGAGAGAGAGAGAGAGAGAGAGAGAGAAAGAGAGAGGTGGAGATGCCCACCTTTCCTGAAGGTAGGCGCAAAAACAAAGGAGGGAGCGGAGGTGGGAGATACCTCCAGCCGGAGGGGCTCTTTCTCTCTCTCTCTCTCTCTCTTGGTCCCAATGGCTGAAGAGAAAGTCAGGAGAAGAAGCGACTTTTGGTGTGCATGCTGGTGTCTTCAGACACGCCTCCGGACCCGAAGCGGGCCCGACGCGGTGGCTCCGCCCCTTGACCCACCCGTGGATTGGGGAGAGGAGAGGAGGGGGGAGCGCCGGGGGATCGGGAAAGGGAGCAGGTCATGGGGAAGGAATTGAATGCGGAGAACAATTGAGCGCCGGCTCTGCTTGCGCACCCGGTGGCCGGGTGGAGCAGGAACGAGAGGGGCTAGGCGAGGCTCAAGGGCCCGGCCCCTTTGGGAAGAGGATCTCCCGGCAGTGAGGCAAGAAAGCCGAGGCTCCCCCCGGACGGCTAGGGCTGTTGTGAGCTGAGGGGGCACTCCTCAAGTGTCAGTCAAGGGGCATTTACAGAGGCGCCTCTGCGCCCCTGGCAAAAAAAAGTGTTCTGCAACCGCTTACTTCGCGTAATGGACGAGCCGCCCCTGGATCCACTACAACAGCCAGGAGAGTGTCTGCTGTGGACTCATCTTGTTGTTCTTCAAATAATAACAACAACAACAACAACAAGAACAACAACAAACAAAATTTCTTCATTTCTCCAATCCCTTCCTTTTCTTTGGTGATACAGCAGATAGATGTTTATAAAAACTCTAATTTACTAAATCCACAACCCGCACCCCTTTCTATTTTTATCTTTGTGTGTGTGTGAACAATACTATGTGTTTTTTTAAAGTATGACAATAAAAAAACATTATCAACACACACACACACACAAAAACAGTGGCATATGTTGTCATGCTTCATTTGTAAAATCACATGGTCCACACAAGGTAGAATATGAATGGGCTGGAAATTAGCTAGCTGCCACATTTGGAACTATTTGAAAAGAGCCTCCTTGTGCAATGGCTTCAGTCTGGATGTAGAAAAACACCCTGAAGCTTCCTGTGCAGTTCCTCCACCATCACCAATTAGCCTCTACAGTGTGCCCAGCTCCCATCCAGCAACACTTGTGCAACTAGGAAAACAAGGAGATTCTGCCCTTTTCTGCTGATGGGGAGAGCGACTGGTTTACTTTTTCTTACCTGTGTGTGCAAAGACAGTTGCATGGCCAATCAGTGGTTGGGGAGGGTGACACTCTGTAGCTTTCGGCTGCTCTTGCACATTCCAAATAAAAATGAACTATTTCTCTTTCCCAATCCAACCCATCAAGCACAGCATGATTTTGTTGGTATAGATTTATGCTGCTCCACAAGTTGGCCAGCAAGAACTTGACCCTAATAAATCAAAATGTATTGCAGGACCGAAAATGTTTATTTTATATGGGTTGTTGTGAACTGTCTTCTTTCAGTTTACAATCTTATTTTCAGGAGGAAAACAAGGGTAGCACATTTGTCAAGTGTCAGAAGGTGGGATTGAAAATCTTTGAATTGTTAGTTCAAGGAAGTAAAGGTTGCATTTACATAATTTATCAAAGCGGCTTGCTGCTATTTTCCCACCTAGTTAAGGTGGTGGGAAAAATGTCAGTTGGAATGCTAGCTTTTTCCCCAGTCCATGTCTGTTGCAGGCCAGTAGGCAGGTCGGGTAGCCACTTTTCTCTGCAGTACTCAGTATGCCTTCTAATCAAGGTGAAAGAAGAAAGTGCAAAAGCTGGGTTGCAGCTAAACATCAAAAAAACCAAGATTATGGCAACAAGAATGATTGACAACTGGGAAATAGAGGGAGAAAATGTGGAGGCCGTGACAGACTTTGTATTTCTAGGTGCAAAGATTACTGCAGATGCAGACTGTGGCCAGGAAATCAGAAGACGCTTACTTCTTGGGAGGAGAGCAATGTCCAATAGTAAAATAGTAAAGAGTAGAGACATCACACTGACAACAAAGATCCGCATAGTCAAAGCCATGGTATTCCCTGTAGTAACCTACGGATGTGAGAGCTGGACCTTAGGGAAGGCTGAGCAAAGGAAGATAGATGCTTTTGAACTATGGTGTTGGAGGAAAATTCTGAGAGTGCCTTGGACTGCAAGAAGATCCAATCAGTGCATTCTCCATGAAATAAAGCCCGACTGCTCATTGGAGGGAAGGATACTAGAGACAAAGTTGAAGTACTTCGGCCACATAATGAGGAGACAGCAAAGCTTAGAGAAGACAATTATACTGGGGAAAGTGGTAGGCAAAAGGAAGAGGGGCTGACCAAGGGCAAGATGGATGGATGGCATCCTTGAAGTGACTGGACTGACCTTGGAGGAGCTGGGGGTGGTGACGGCCGACAGGGAGCGCTGGCATGGGCTGGTCCATGAGGTCACGAAAAGTCGGAGACGACTGAACGAATGAACAACAACAACACTCAGTATGCAACTATATCTATGTATAGCTTCCCCTCTTCAAAACAAAGTGAAAATGTTCCTTCAAATGTTATTTGCTTTGAGCTGCTTTTATTTCCTACCACAGACTAGAATGGATCGATTGGACTGATGATGTGCAACAGTACATTCTAGGCTTGGGTAACCACGTAAAAATTTGGTTCTAAACTCATTTTGTTTTTAGGGGGCCCTTGCGTTTCGTTTTCCGAAATTTTCCTTTTAAAAATTTCAAAATTTACGAAATTTCGTAAAATTACAAATCGATTCGTTAATGGCGGACGAGATTGCGCGATATGCTAAAAAAAAAACCTCCAAATGGGACAGGAGGAACTTCTGAAGCTTCCCTCTCCCTCTGTTGTTGACTGTTGGTGTGATAAAACAAACAACAACTATAAAACTTGCACCAGACATGCGAAAATAATTACGAAATAATTACGAAATAATTACGAAATAATTTTGAAATAATTATGAAATAATTACGAAATAAATTGGAAAAATTGTTTTGAATCTTAATTACTCCTCACACTATTCCTGCATGGCTCAATATAGGATCGTAAGCTAATTCAAATACGAATTAATAACGAATTACGAAATTAACGAACGAAACCGCCCAAGCCTAGTACATTCTCCACACCAGTGCTCTTTTAACTTGGTTCCAAAGGAAGTTACTCATGATGGTGACTGACATTGAATCCTCCCAAATAAGGTTGTAATCACCTGGGAAATACATTATTGCTCCCTTTAAATACCTCCAGTATTCTTCTACATACAGTATTCTTCTTCACAGCCATTTTGGATTGAACTATGTGAAAACAACTCCCACAAATGGCATGACGATGCAGGGAAAGAAAGTCTGTATACACCCAGAGAGGTTGCCATTGATATTCTACATTTGGATGGGATGCAGTTAAAAGCTGTTTTGGTTTATATTTTGTTCATCCTCTGTCCTTTTTAAGAATGCACTGTGCTCTAGGGAGAAGGAAAATGAGGCATTTCATATCAAATTTTCACTGAGCTACATGTTTTGAAAGAACAATAATAATATCAAAGAGACCATATGCCAACTGCTTTAATTTAACTATAGTATGTGTGTTGAATTTCTTTATTGAGCTTTGTTAAGCACTCTTTTTCTCAATTTGTCTCCACATAAAATCTGCAACAGTAGGAAAAATAAGAGTGGTTTATGTTTAAAATTGCAATTGCTTTTAATTTAATTATTTTCTATTGATATTAATGGCTGATTCTCAAACACCAAAGACATTTGTTACATGCACAGTCATGTTGATCAGTGGTGAGCGACTTGACTTGAAATTGCACTTGACTTAAAATATGCCAAGTTATTTGCACCAAATTTGGAATGGGCTCCACTTATTCCAAGGTTATTTCAAAAGTTAAAATTGGAGGTCAGAAAAACCACTTTTCCCACCATGATCCCCAGTGTCCCCTGCCAAAGGAGCCATACAATTGTAATCCAAATAGGTGACTTGTCCACATTCTGAACATCCCAGCCATGCCCACCTCTTAGAAACTACGGAAGAAATGGCATCATAAGGTAGAAAGAGGATGCTGGATTCAGAAGAACTTTTGCATTTTTTGCATCATCTATGAAATTTATTCAGGTAAATTTTGGGCCAGTTGTCATTCATCCCAGCTTAACATGGAGGTGCCAGAAGAATAAAATGGGCTTCCTTGAGCTCCTTGAAAAACAATTGGGAGGTAAATTGAATTGACCAAGTAAAAAGCTACACAATTCAGCTTTCTTAATGCAGATCTTTGCACAGCATGTGCACACATGGCTATACAAAGAGCATTTCTTCCAAGGTAGCCATGGAAGGACTGTCCAATCTCAGGTCCTTATCATACTCACTGCTCACGGTCCCACCTGCATCACAGGCGCGATTGGTGGGGACGAGGGATAGAGCTTTCTCGGTGGTGGCCCCTCGACTCTGGAACTCTCTCCCTAAAGACATCAGGCAGGCCCTGTCACTTGCAATCTTTAGGAGGAACTTGAAGACATGGTTGTTCCAGTGTGCCTTTCCAGAATAAGGAAACTCCTAGCATTATGTCCCAAGGCACTTTATCAGAGATCTAGGATACCTATATGCCCCCCCCCCTCCAAACACCCCACCTGGTCACGCCCAGCACGTTTTAACTTTTCATTACATTTGGCCTGCCATTGTTTTTAATTGCGTCATTGTGTGTTGTTAATGTTATTGCCTTGTCTTTTTGAGTTATTGCTGTTGTTATTGTTTTACTATTGTATTCGGGCTCAGCCTCTTGTAAGCCGCACCGAGTCCTTCAGGAGATGGTAGGTAGGTAGTACCCTGTCATTAAGTCCAGTCATGTCTGACTCTGGAGTGTGGTGCTCATCTCTATTTCTAAGCCGAAGAGCCAGCATTGTCCGTAGACACCTCCACGGTCATGTGGCCGGCATGACTGCATGGAGCACTGTTACCTTCCCGCCGGAGCGGTACCTATTGATCTACTCACATTTGCATGTTTTCGAACTGCTAGGTTGGCAGAAGCTAGGGCTGACAGCGGAAGCTCACGCCGCTCCCTGGAATCGAACCTGCGACCTTTCGATCAACAAGCTCAGCAGTTCAGGGCTTTAACCCATTGCGCCACCGGGGGCTCCTCGGGAGATGGTAGCGGGGTACAAATAAAGATTTATTATTATTATTATTATTATTGTTGTTGTTATTATTATTATTCTAAAGCACTAGGGAGGGGCCTTTAAACTGCTCAGCCAGAGATGACATGGGCTTCACTAAACTACAAACCCAAGCATTTTGCAGGAGGTAGTCACAGGATTTAAAGTGGATAAATGCTCGAGTGCAGTGCTTCTCAACCTGGGCTCGTAAACTGGCTGGGATTTCTGGGAGATGTAGGCTAAAAACATCTGGGGACCCCAGGTTGAGAACCAATGCTCTAGTGTGATGATGCCCTTAAATCTGCATTAAAGTTTAGGAACTCTAAAAAGATAGAGACTTTGGAGATATTTATCAACTTGCTCCACAACAGCAAATAGTGCAGGTCTTCCCATTATGGTAAGAAACATTGCATTTCTATTTGAATTATAGTAATTATTTTTAAAATTGAATATTTGCATATTTGTGCAGAAAATATTGTGCAGGTATGCATCCTCTTTTGTCTTTTTTCAGTGATGTGTCTCCTTTCTCCTGGGGATGCATGAATAGCCAAATATAAGTATGGATGGCCTACAAAATAGTAGTCCTTTTAAAAATTATATCAGTGCATGAAAAAAATAATGTTTAATTTTGAAAATCTCTCAACAGTAGTTGTTTTAAAGAAAGAAAATAATAAATATATTCTCGTGCCTAGATCACACTGAAGTGTCCTGGGCTGAAACACTTTCGACTGCAAATAGGGCTTACTGAGGTGCTCTTATATTTCTCATTTTTAATGCTATTAAGGTGAAACTTGCTACAATGGTAGAACATATTTCCCACTATGAGCCCACAAAATTTCAGATCATTTCACTTATCCACTTATTTTTGGGTAATTTTCAAACTTTTTAAAAACAACAATTAAAAATGTAGACTTCTCAGCTGTGGACAAGTCTACATAGGGACCACCAAACGCAGCGCCCAGACACGCATCAAGGAACATGAAAGGCACTGCAGACTACTTCAACCAGAGAAGTCAGCCATAGCAGAGCACCTGATGAACCAGCCTGGACACAGCATATTATTTGAGAACACAGAAATGCTGGACCACACCAACAACCACCATGTCAGACTACACAGAGAAGCCATTGAAATCCACAAGCATGTGGACAATTTCAACAGAAAGGAAGAGACCATGAAAATGAACAAAATCTGGCTACCAGTATTAAAAAACTCTAAAATTATAGCAGCTAAACAACAGAGAGGAAAAAACCAGGCACAGATTAACACCTCCCAGCAACAGATTTTCCCAGGCTCAGGCAGGCCTTCAAATGCTAATGAAGGTGATCAGCTAAACATTCACACCTAACTGCATCAGGGAAGAGCTCCTTGCCCCACCCCAGCCATTCTACAGATATATAAACCCATTTTTCCTACTTCCAACAGACCTCACAACCTCTGAGGATGCTTGCCATAGATGCAGGCGAAACGTCAAGAGAAATGCCTCTAGAACATGGCTCTATAGCCCGAAAAACCCACAAGAACCTAACAATTAAAAAACCTACAAGAGCTAGTTCCTTGAATTTTCTATCCAATGGCACAAGATAACAGGGACTCATTCCTCCTCCCCCCCCCCCCCATTTTTGGAAATACTCATACATCTACTGATTTTAGGGAATTTAAAAAAAATTAACAAAAACTGACAGTTTAGGGAGGAACAAGCCTCTCACTCCTCTCCTGATTGGTCCTTTCTCATTCTGAAGCATACTGGTAAATGTAGTTTAGGGAAGCAAATTTTGAATTATTTGACATAGGGTTCCACCCCTTCCCAAATTTAAAGGCAACATAGCAGCATCTCCGCCTTTTCCTCCCTCCTCCATCAGCCCTGATTGGTTGAGAGGCATGATGACAGGTTTGGTTTCGCCTCTCAGCAGGGCTTGAGTGAAATTTAACTGTGTTGCAGACACATCCAAAGGAATCAAAACTTAAGGATCAAAGACTTCAAAAGGTTCTATTTCTTAGAGTTTTCAGCACACCGCTCAGGAGTGTTGGACTATGTGTCATATGTGTGAAACTTACAACTAACATCCAACTTACGATGATTTCTGATACAAATGCTCATGTCTAATAATTACATTCCATTTTCAAATAATAAATTTAGGTTATCCTTGTCTTCCAACAACCAGAAATGAATCTCACAGGTTAAATCTTTTTTTCTTCCTTAAAAATGGCAATTAAGGTGTCCCTTTTTTGCTGGGGATTTAACAGAGCTGCCATGTTTTCATCACAGCAGTGGCCAGCAGGAGTAATATGGGTAGTAATCATCACTCATTGCATAGAATAAGGTCATCTGGGAAGCTAAATCAATCAGAGAATGAGGGAAAGTGGAGGCAATTTCACGTCTCCCTCTCCCCTCTCTCCCCTTTCCAAGGTTACTCTAGTGCTGCTACTACAGTAAGAATGAGAAGGTAGCCATCTGATGGTGCCAAACCAGGTTTAGCACCACTGGATGGTTAGGACTTCTTGCATCTGCAGAAACTGGGATGCTGGCAGTCAAAACCATCCCAGGGCTGTTAGGGAATTCGACACTTCACATCAGCTCCAGGATAAAGGATTGGTCTAAATGTGCCTAAAGATAGGTCCAGATCCCAAAAGGAGATATTTGTGGGTGTAAATACAGTAGGGACACTATATAATTTTTTGTTTACTATTTTTGTTTCCAGTTATTTCAGAGCCATGGGTGTGTGCGTGTGTGTGGCATAATCTTTTTTTTATTTAATAATTTTTATTAAATTTTCAAATATACAAAGATAAAATCACAAATATTATATTAGAGTACAAAATAGAAGGTTGAAGGGAAGAGAAAAGAAAAGAGGAAAGGGAAGGAGAAAAGAAAGAAAAAATAAAATAGAATAAGAAAAAACAACAACAACAACAACAAACCTCCACCCTTCTCTAACATGGCATTCAGAATTACTTTTAAACAACTCTTCTAGTTTATTATTTTTCCAGTTTGCAAGCATCAGTAGTTTCACATTTCTTTCCTTTTTTACTTCTGTTCTTCCTTTCTTTTTCTTTATTCCTTGTTTTCTTTCTGCTTTTCCTATCTTCATCCTTTCTCGTTCTTTTTCCCCTTCTTCCCCTCGTCACCCAACTTATCTTTTCTTCTTCTTTTCTCTCATTTTCCATATTATTTGCTTTATCTTTTTAGCTTATTATTAATCGTAGTCCTCTTTCTATTAGATGGTATCATAATAGTATCTTGATCTTATTTTCTTTCAACCATTCTTTAACGGGGTTCCAGTTTGCTGCTTTGACGGGTGTGTTTCGTAAGGATGCCAATATGTATGTCAAGTGGTCCATATTCATAATGTCCATTATCTTCTCCATCCACTCTTCCTTTGTTGGAATTACACTTTGCCTCCACACTGTAGCCAGTAAGATGCGGGCTGTTGTTGTTAGATAAATAAATAATTTATCGGACTCCTTGTCCCACTATGTGGCATAATCTTTTTTTCATGTACAGACCCTTCCTTAATAAATCCTGAAGCAGTAATCTAAATCAAGGTATAGACCTCATAGAATCATAGAATCAAAGAGTTGGAAGAGACCTCATGGGCCATCCAGTCCAACCCCCTGCCAAGAAGCAGGAATATTGCATTCAAATAACCCCTGACAGATGGCCATCCAGACTCTGCTTAAAAGCTTCCAAAGAAGGAGCCTCCACCACACTCCGGGGCAGAGAGTTCCACTGCTGAATGGCTCTCACAGTCAGGAAGTTCTTCCTCATGTTCAGATGGAATCTCCTCTCTTGTAGTTTGAAGCCATTGTTCCGTGTCCTAGTCTCCAAGGAAGCAGAAAACAAGCTTGCTCCCTCCTCCCTGTGGCTTCCTCTCACATATTTATACATGGCTATCATATCTCCTCTCAGCCTTCTCTTCTTCAGGCTAAGCATGCCCAGTTCCCTAAGCCGCTCCTCGTAGGGCTTGTTCTCCAGACCCTTGATCATTTTAGTCGCCCTCCTCTGGACACATTCCAGCTTGTCAATATCTCTCTTGAATTGTGGTGCCCAGAATTGGACACAATATTCCAGGTGTGGTCTAACCAAAGCGGAATAGAGGGGTAGCATTACTTCCTTAGATCTAGACACTATGCTCCTATTGATGCAGGCCAAAATACCATTGGCTTTTTTTGCTGCCACATCACATTGTTGGCTCATGTTTAACTTGTTGTCCATGAGGACTCCAAGATCTTTTTCACACGTACTGCTCTCGAGCCAGGCATTGTCCCCCATTCTGTATCTTTGCATTTCATTTTTTCTGCCAAAGTGGAGTATCTTGCATTTGTCCCTGTTGAACTTCATTTTGTTAGTTTTGGCCCATCTCTCTAATCTGTCAAGATCGTTTTGAATCCTGCTCCTGTCCTCTGGAGTATTGGCTATCCCTCCCAGTTTGGTGTCCTCTGTTGTTGTTCATTCGTTCAGTCGTCTCCGACTCTTCGTGACCTCATGGACCAGCCCACGCCAGAGCTCCCTGTTGGCCGTCACCACCCCCAGCTTCTTCAAGGTCAGTCCAGTCACTTCAAGGATGCCATCCATCCATCTTGCCCTTGGTCGGCCCCTCTTCCTTTTGCCTTCCTCTAAGTCATTAATAAAGATGTTGAACAGGACTGGGCCCAGGACGGAACCCTGCGGCACTCCGCTCGTCACTTCTTTCCAAGATGAAGAGGAAGCATTGGTGAGCACCCTCTGGGTTCGTCCATTTAACCAATTACAGATCCACCTCACCGTAGTTTTGCCTAGCCCACATTGGACTAGTTTCCTTGCCAGAAGGTCATGGGGGACCTTGTCGAAGGCCTTACTGATGGTTAAGACTTTCGCTGTTCTTCCCCTGCATCATTTTGTAAAATAATCTTGGATGGAAAAGTCTGGGAAAAGTTAGTGTAATGAATTTTGCACTCTTGGCTTGACGTATCACCCAAGTATGTACTTTTCTTTCCATACTTAAGTATGCTAGTCAGCAGGAATACTTCTCAGGAGACCAGGGTTATCTCCCTGCCACAATGAGGCAACAAAGCTGGTATTTGCAGGAGTCAGCAAGCATTCACCAAAATACATTTTTAAAAAGTGTTGAATAAGCGGGTTGCTGTCAAACCTGGAAATGCTAACCAGCAAACCATGCTGAGATGTAAAGCATGCTTTATTTGCTGGGGTAAAAAATAATAACTTTGAAGTGTTAGGTTGTAGATGTTACTACTTCAAAGTGACACTGTGGTGTTGATATATGTTTCTTCAGTGATTACAACACAATTGTGTTTATTCAGGTTATTAGTCAAAAAGAATATCGTTCACTGGCCCATACGATCACTGAAGCTTATGAAAATCAAATAGTGTCACATCCGCTTCATAAATTATAAACAACATCCTGATAATGGAAAAATGGAGTGTGATATGGAAATGTTTTGTGTGTGTGATTTTATGGCAAAAAAAGTTAGAAAGAGGAGAGGAGCGAGACAGTGAATGTACACATACCCCACCATCTGAATAAAGTTATGAGTGTGATTTTCATACATTCAGCCTTTAAGTCTAAGAAGAGAAGAAAAAACAGAAATCAGTGTTTTACAGCTTTGCTGTAAAGCATGACAAGAAAATTGTATAAAAATGAATGGTGCATCAAATGCTACATCTCTGCATATTCCTGTGCACGTACCAATTCCTATTTATGTAGCCATTCTGCTTTAAAATTGTGAGTCTGTCTGGTAAGATTCATATTAGAATAGTGATATTCCAAATAGCTATTTCATTGCTTAGACTCAGAGTGTTCTTCTTGGTTTTCACGAGATAATTTAATCACCAGATGACACATTTAAATGGATGAACATCTCTACCCATTTATATCAGTTTCAAATTATTTGCCAAAGTCAATAGGCTGTTTATCCATACAATAAATTGTTTTATCTTTCCATCAACAATAAATGTATATTGCTGATACAAAATTAAGTCTAAATACATTAAATGCATTTGGCAACATTTGTTCCTTGATATTGTCCTGTCTCTCCCCCAGGAGTCACAATTTACTTTGGAACTCTATTGGGTCTTTGATTATGACACCTTGTAAGGAGTTGATGTATCATAATACAGGGTTAGTCAAAATGAATAGGCCAATAAGAAAATTAATTTTAGACTAATGTATGTTTATTGTAACCAAACTACAGCTACGTATCGACAGATAAATTATCAAAGTTTTGTCTCACCTTCAGAGATGTTCGATATGGGCGCCCCGTGTGACACGGCAGACGTCCAAGCAATAGTCCAGTTCATTCCACATCAGTTGCAGCACATCCGACGTAATGGCATTGAATGCAGCACATATGCGCTGTTTTAAGTCGTCCAAGGTCAGCGGTAATGGAGGTCGGAACACAGTGTCTTTCACATACCCCCAGAGAGAAAAGTCGCATGGTGTGAGGTCGGGGGACCTGGGGGGCCACAGGAGGAATGGAAGATCAGTCACTCCAGCACGGCCAATCCAACGTCTGGGAAGGTGTTCGTTGAGGTACTCGCGTACACTGTTGTGCCAATGCGGAGGGGCACCGTCCTGTTGGAATACGAAATCGGGCACTTTCTCTTCTAACTGTGGCATCAACCATTCAGACAACATGTCAGCGTACACTATGCCTGTTACGGTTTTCTCCGCGAAAAAGAATGGGCCAAACACGTGACGGTTGGTTATTGCACAGAAAACGTTTACCTTCGGCGAATCCCTTACATGTTCCAATACGGCATGAGGATTTTCAGATCCCCAAAAGCGGAGATTATGCCTATTGACCTTCCCGCACAGGTGAAACGTTGCCTCGTCACTGAAGACCAGTCTGTTGGCAAAGCCTTCCTCCTCTAGTCTTCGCTGCATTGATTCGCAAAAATCATGTCGTTTCGAATAGTCACCTTTTTTCAAAGCCTGCACCATTTGCAATTTATACAGCTTGAACTGCAAACGTTTGCGTAACACGCGCCACACAGTTTTTTGCGGAACGTTCAATTCCATGGCAACACGATTTGTCGACTTCTGGGGACTTCGTTGAAAGGATGCACGAATGGATTTCACTGTGTCTTCGGAGACACGCGGTCGTCCTGTGGTTTTACCCTTGCATAAGCAGCCCGTCTCCTCAAATTGCTTTACCCACCTCGCAATGGAATGTCGATGAGGTGGTTCCTTGCCATACTTGGCTCGAAATTCTCGCTGGACCGTAATTACTGACATTGTTTTAGCAAATGTCATCACACAAAACGCCTTCTCTTTGCCTGATTCCGCCATTTTGAAAACAGCGACACCTAGCGACGCCTAGCGGCATTAACGTACATGTGTGTTGCTCAAAAAAAACTTTGATAGTTTATCTGTCGCTACGTAGCTGTGGTTTGGTTACAGTAAACATACATTCGGCTACAATTAATTTTCTTATTGGCCTATTCATTTTGACTAACCCTGTATTAGCCAAGCGTTTCAATCTAGGTTTCTTGCAGATAATATAGGATTAATTATTGTCCAGTATACATAGTTGGGAAAGATTACTGAGAAATGGTACAGGGCACTAATGTAAGTAACTTTTATCTGTCTGTATACTATATCTATTTCAATGATTTATAAAATGTATAAACTTCTGTATCAAAATACAACCAGATAGACCCAGATAAATTCACCTCCCTGGAGACAGATTTCCTGGATAGGAAGAGTGGCAAATCCCCTAGGCCTTTTTACAAGCCAAAACGATTAGCCAGACCCATTGTTTCAGAGGTGATGTCCTGCCAGACTTAAACCTGTTTGTGTGGATGTTTGTTTCCCTATAGAAACTGGGGCTTATAATGTAATCCCTTTTGTTGACAGTGAAGCCTTGAGTACCTAAAATCAACATCTCTGTCTTACGCCTTTGTTTTTGGAAGCCCCTACCTTTGTTTGGTATAGAACTGGACACTTGAGCTCACCAAAAGCCATCAACATATATTGTGCCCTCCCAGGGGGGTGGCTCTGCAGCTGACCCTTCTTCCTTTGCAAAGAGGAACAGATATGTATGACCCAGGAACAAAACTTGTATGAACAATGTGCAGATTTTTTAAAAAATGCTGGAATTTCCGGCAAATATTCTGTGGTGGCCATTTGCAGGCTTCTAAATCCTGAAACAAAGCAGCAAGTCTGGACATCATAGGTACAAATCCCAGGACCAATAGGTCTGTGTGTGGACCTTGCTCTTGGGTTCTGGGGTTTTTTGTCTTATTAAACCTGCAATTTGGTACCCTAGGTTAGTTGGTTTCTCTGTCCTGGCCTATTTGCACTTTAACATATGACTCACCAGGCAGGATCCTCTTTAACAGCGCTCCTTAGTTAACTAAAACAAAAGAACATAAACTCGCCATCTAATAATAATAATAATAATAATAATAATAATAATAGTACAACTTTATTTATACCCCACCACCATCTCCCCAAGGGACTCGGAGCGGCTTACATGAGATCTACCACGATTGCAAATTAAATATTTGAGTATAGGTTTTTAAACACTAACCAATAGAATTCAAGCAATACTTTCTAAGGACTTTTGTAGTTCAGGTCAAAAGTAAATTATTATTATTATTATTATTATTATTGTTGTTGTTGTTGTTGTTGTTGTTGTTATTTACTTTTACTCCACTTTTCTTCCACAAGAATGAGACTCAAAGCGGCAAACAAAATAGAAAAAAAAACTACATAATACAGATGACCATCACCCCCCTCCCCAACACGACATATAAAACAATAAATCAACATATTGCTTAAAACATAAATTACATAAATATAAATAAGCATAACAATATGTGTATATAATTATCATTAAAATCCCTATGCCTCAGACCATATATAAGTTATATACGAGGGGTATTTTTAAAGTAAGGTCTGTTGGAACTTAAGTACACAACGAAAGTTTATTTCAAAAAAGTAAATTTATTTTCAGAAAGTACATACTTCACTCTATTTTTCGACATAGTTGCCAAGTTTGTTCAAACACTTATCATACCCCTGAACCAATTTTAAAATACCCTCTTCATAAAAACTTGCCACCTACTCCAATAACCAAGGGTTCACTGTAATCAAAGAAGGGCGACCAGAGTGGTCCTTATCATGGACGTTGTCACGGCCATCTTTGAATTGTTGTACCCACTTACGCACTTTGCTTTCACTGATAACAGTATCACTGTACACAAATCTGTCAATGAATTTCTGCAGCAGGCAGGTTCCTTGCTGACAAAAACCGTATCACTGAGCGAACCTCACATGCGGAGGGTGAGTTGATAGTCTTAAACATTTTTAAAGCACAGAACAGAACTGTACAGGTTAGCTACAGAGCACAGTTGTTCCCGAGGCATGCCGGTACACGACGCACACACTCGTTGCGGTATGTGCGCGAACGACTAGTGTCTACAACAAAACGGACCTTACTTAAAAATACCCCTCGTACTAAGATCAGCTGAATTTGAGTTTATTCCTGGAACCAGAATTGATAAGATGTCACTTCTAGTCATATCAAGACAGGGGGGCATGAGAGAAGCCTCCCCGCAGGATAGTAAAACATCCAGGCGTTCCCTGTGGAAGGTCCTTGTAGACAGCTGATTCTCTCACACCAGAAGCAACTTGCAGTATGTAACCAACCAAACTCTTGTTTCAGACACAATAAATAAAGAAATAAATAAATATCAAGACAGATAGTATCCCTTTCAGGGGATAGTTGTGGAGTGAGGAAATATCTGCTCTCTCCTCTGCAGTAGTGAATCCTTGATAGAAAAAGAGAAAGTGGAAAAGTTGAATATTGAATGACACCTCCTAGAATTTTGCAGAAAAAATGGCTAATTTGGGTCCATAACTTATGACATACTACAAGCTCTGTTGATGTCTTAAAAGTACAAAGTAATAGTGAGCTCCACTCAAGTAATGGGGACTGGAACATTCACCCTCCCAATAATGAAAGCAGGAAACAAACAAATGAGAAAAGCAATGTGATTGTATTGTTACCAGACAAGGGCCGAGAAAGAGATAAGTGGAATTCTCCAGAGTTCTTCATATACAGCTAAGAGCCCCTTTCCTCTTTAGATCAAAGCAACAACTTTGATCATTGTGGGGTTTTTTTTCTGTTAATTGATTGGCCCATGGTCATCCAAGCATCCCTATTTATCTCACAGATACGTTTCTGGAGAAGTATATATATATTTTTTCCACTGGGATTTGAACCTGCTCTTGGCATCCTATACTTGATAACCAAAGGTTAAAATCCTATATCGTATCACCCCAGTTCTACAACAGCTGCACTGGCTACCGATTGAGTACCGGATTACTTTCAAGGTGCTGGTACTAACCTTTAAGGCCTTATATGGTCTGGGGTCAGCATACCTGAGGGCCCGCTTATCCCCCTACCAACCCCAGAGATTACTTTGGTCCGAAGACCAAAATTTGCTTGAAGTCAGCAACATCCGGACTTATCATTTGTCCTCTACTAGGCAGAGAGCCTTCTCGATTGTAGCCCCTTATTTATGGAATGCCTTGCCAGTTGAAACCCAAACTATCCAAGACCTACTTGCTTTTTGGAAAGCCTGTAAAACTTTTCTCTTCCAACAAGCTTTCAATAGGTGAATAACTCGGGACTATGCCTGTTCTTGTTTTTATTGTATTTTAAAATTAATTGTATTGTTTTAATCTATTGCTGTAAACCGCTCCGAGTCAAATTGGGAGTAGCGGTATACAAGTCAAATAAATAAATAAATAAAAATCCCCTCAAAATAGACATGGAAAATGCATCTTTCCCAAACATTTCAAGGTGAGTGGTACTTCCAACTACAATTTGGAGGGGGCATCAATTTAAGCAGATTGGTTGGAAATTGGAAACAAACCTCTAACATGCCAGGCTTACAACATTCCAGTGGAGTCAGTCAGAGGGGATTGGCAGTTGTTGAATATCTATCAACACGGTTGAGAAGCCAATCTTAGTTAAATGCTAATATTACCGAACTCTAGAAGTGACCATTTAAAACTATATTTATCTTGCAGACAAAGAAAATGTATTGCAGCCTTTGTGTAAGCAATTCTTGAGAAAGACATTCTTTGGTAATTCTACTAAACTCAAACTCAATGTTTCTGAACATTACCTGAGATAACTACCACTTAACATCAATGTTAATTTCTCAAGTTCATTGTAGAGAAGAGAATTTATGTACAAAAGAATGGGCAAACAATGAGCTCCTCTAATTGCAAATACTTGATTATTTAAAGTGTATTTTCACCTGTTGTTCATCTGCAGAAGCTATTATAATTGCCACTGTTAACTAGACGATCAGATTAATATAGTTTTTTCCCAAAGCCAATTAAACCTCTGTAACCTTTGTGATATCAATTGAAAAGAAGAAGTATGTAAGTATTTAACCCAGTCAACCTACACAATGTGTCTTTAACTATCTAGCTTTCTGAAGAATTCATCCTTTATCGCCATTGTACTAATTGGGAGTGTCAACAACTGCAGTTGTCTTGTGCAAAATTGTTTTACACAAAGTTTACACTAAATTATTTCAAGTGCTGTCATCTACTCTTATCAGTGAGAGTGGAGTATTATGGTTTCATTAACCTTTAGATGTCTATGCATTGAGATTACCATAAAATCTTGTCCCAAGGCATTAATATAATTTTGAAAGATTGTACTAATTACAAATCATAATTGTGCACTTATTGCAGTCAGTGTACACATTGTTGTGCCCAAAGTATTTATGGGAATCATTAAGACAGAATCTTAATATTTTCAGTCCAGCGAGATATTGGTTGGGTTGTTATAGGTTTTTTCGGGCGATATGGCCATGTTCTAGAGGCATTCTCTCCTGACATTTCACCTGCATCTATGGCAATCATCCTCAGAGGTAGAGATATTGGTTATTTTGGAGAAATGGGCAGATGGGAATAAAGCAAAAAAACAAAACAAAACAAAAAACCAAATCAAAACCCCAAAACCAGTAGACTTTGCATTACAGGGAATGAGATGCAGGGGTGCCATCAAGGTAGTCCAGGGATTTGAGGGTGGCTTTTTCAAATTTAATAAAGTTTTATGTCTAATTACTGTGCACTTTGTAAAAGAGGCCACCATTGCTCCTGGCAATGTGATAGCATACATCATTGTTCTCAAGAGCATTTGTGCCTCTATTTTGATACCTTGTAGTATCTGAGCTGTGGCCAAGATAGCCAAACCATGTTTTTTTAAAGTGAAAATCAAACAACAAAAGCCTTTAGACCGACTTTTCAAAAATGGAAAATACCAGCCTGATAGCTTGAGGCCTTTTCTACACTGCCATATAAAATCCAGATTATCTGCTTTGAACTGGATTATATGGCAGTATAGAAAGGGCCCGAAAGACATGAGGCACTTCCACACAGCCCTTTATCCCAGGAGCATTTCCATTTAAAAAACATAAATGTTCCTGGGCACTATTTTATTTATTGTGTCGAGGCAACCAGACAATTGTATTACATTTCTAACAGAACAAAACAAACAAACAAAACACAAAATTTGCAAGCTTGGTAGTTGATTAAATGTCCTTTGACCAGTATCTGGCCACTTGGAGTGACTCTGGTGTTGCTGCAAGAAGGTCCTCCATTGTGTATTCCTGGACCCTTATCCACACATACTCCAGAAAGCATGTGCTTTCTGGGATGGGTGTCCACATGTTGCCATCCAACCCTCCCAAAATCAGGAGACTACACAGTGTATTGGGTTCAAATTTGGGCAACTTTATTAACTGTTACCAAGCTTTTAAATTTGCAACTATTAACTATGCAAAACCTTTGAGTGTGTTAGATTTGGTGGGAGCCAAATTACCAGGTAGCAGTCTTTCCCGACCCATGACTGGCATCACAATTAGGGCGAAACACCAGGCCTCCGTCAAAATTAAACCCAGATGACCTAAGGGAAACATAGCGGAGAATTTTTGCCCCAAGGAATTGTGGTCAAGCCAAGTTTCTAGGCCATCTACATCATCCCCCGCCTGGGTTGTTTGAACCCTAGCTGGGGGAATTCGCTTCTGGCCTACACCAAAAATCAGGTGCCTGGGTGTACACCGGAATATGTACTTATTCTAGAGACTCCGCTAAACCTATTTAACTGACCGCACCTCCCAATTTGCCCCGTTAACAGTATAGGGTAGGCGAAAAACCCTCCCAGAACATGAAAGGAAAAAAATTCCTACCTGGCCCCTGGGCGACTGAAAATACTATACTGTTGGTGGCGGGCGGGTGAGTTGATGTTTGCTTGCAAAGTGAAGGAGCAGGGCCTCTGCCGAAGTAGAGCCTCACCCCTAACCATACCTCCCCAACAGAGGGAGGTGGCAAAGCTACTTCCCCCTCTCCAGCTTTGCAAAGAGGGGGAAGTCTGTTCTCCTGGAACAAACCCATCAACAAATTAATTCACTACAAACCAGGGTTTTCCCTGTAGTGAAATTAACCCTGGCTACAGGGTTTTCCTGGTTTGTGGCAAATTAATTTAGGTTTGCCCAGGACATCATCTGGACAACCCCCTTTAAATTGTGGGAACTCCCACATTAAAGAGGCTGCCTGGATGGGCCCTCATTGTGTTATCCTTTAGCACCTTCTCACCAGCACTGCAGAACTCCTTTGATTGGTTGGTTGACTTTTAAGGTGTGTTTTGGGTGCAAGATAAGTAGATGGATCCTAGCCATGTCTTCACAGGGATCTTACCCAAGTGTTAATATTTCAAAATATGTTTAATTATTGTTTCCTATCTTCTAAATATACTAAAACCACTAACAATACATCCTAAATACTGACACAACACCAACTAAAAATCCAAGGGAACATCAACAAATTGCTGGAAGGACAAGGCAATTTTTGTTGCTTTGAGCTGCTAGCAGTATCTGCTTCTTGTGAGCTATTTTGCAGTATTTGTTTGTGAGCTCTTTGCAGTTGCCTTTGATGGCAGTTGCTGGCAAATGGCTCTTTGTAGGCTCAGGCCCTGAGCCTGAAACAAGCAAGGGTCCAGCAGAAACACTTTCTGCCTCCAGAAGTTGGAGGAAAAAAGGAAAACATATGTGGGGTGAGGTCGCCCCTTGGGGGTAGCCACTTCAGGGGTGGGACAAGGATCTGCCCCTTTGCTTGGCAATCCTCAAGTGGGATGGGGAACTTGTCACAGTCCCATTATCATGGACCGATCACTACCTGGTCAGGTTTAAACTCGTTGGGACTCCAAACTTCCACAGGGGTGGGGAACCAATTAAGATGGTCCACCCCAGAAGGCCTATTGATCTGGATAGATTCCTGACAGTTCTTGGAGATTTTCCTGTCGCCTTGGCAGGTGATTCTATCAAAGCTCTGGCAGACTTCTGGAATGGGGAAATGGCCGGGGCGGTGGACACAATTGCTCCTGAATGTCCCCTCTCATGGAGCAGAGCCAAACCAGCCGCCTGGTTTTCCAAGGAGTTGGCAACGACCAAGAACGTGAAATGGAGACTAGAGTGATGTCAGTGGAGAACTGAAAGCAAATCTGACCAAGCATGGGCTACAGCATATTTGAAAATCTACTCTGTGGCAATGGAGGTAGCAGAGAAATTGTTCCTTGCTGCCACCATTGCATCTGCAAGGAACCATCCATCCAAGCTGTTTTGAGTGGTCAGAGGGCTAGTGCATACTGGTCCTCAAGGAGAAATCCTTGACCACTTAGCAACTCACTCTGAAGAATTTGCAAGGCAATTTGAAGATAAAGTCGCTCCGATCCATTCCAATTTGGATGCTTTTATTGACACAGTACCAATGGATGTAACTTTCGTTCTTGCTTGTCCAGTGTTGTGGATACTTTTCAATTGTTGCAGCCTGAGGATGTGGACAGGATCCTTGGAGATGTGCAAGCTACCACATGTATTCTAGATCCTTGCCCTTCCTGGCTGATCAAATAGGCCAGAGGAGAACTTGCAAAGTAGGTGGAGAGGGTGAATTGAATTCAGAACCTGAAATTTCAGGATGTGCACTAACTTCACAAATGACTTGCAAGATCTGTCAAATTTTCCTGTTTAAAACTTTCCTCACTAAATGAGCCAAACATTTCTAGCAGGTACAGATGTTTTATGAACCAAAACTACTTCCTCTGATTTCTCCTCTTATCTCATTTGGACTTCTCTACACTACCATATAATTAAATTCAAAGGAGATAATCTGGATTTTATATAGCAGAGGTTGATTTGGCCGGGGTGGTCCATGCCTTGGTCACCTCTCGATTGGATTACTGTAATGTGCTCTACGTGGGGCTGCCCTTGAAAACGGCTCGGAAATTCCAACTGGTTCAACGGGCGGCGGCCAGGATGTTAACTGGCGCTCCTTACAGAGAGAGGTCAACCCTCCTGTTTAAGGAGCTCCATTGGCTGCCATTTACCTACCGAGCCCAATTCAAGGTGCAGGTGCTTACCTACAAAGCCCTAAACGGTTTGGGACCTGCCTACCTGCGTGACCACATCTCCGTCTACGAACCCATGCGTTCACTCCGTTCATCCGGAGAGGCCCTGCTCACGATCCCACCTGCGTCGCAGGCGAGTTTGGTGGGGACGAGGGACAGGGCCTTCTCTGTGGTTGCCCCCCGACTTTGGAACACCCTCCCCAAAGACATTAGACTAGCACCCACGTTGGCAGTCTTTAGGAAGAACTTGAAGACTTGGTTATTCCGATGTGCCTTCCCAGAATAGGATAATCTCCAGCACTCTGTCCCAGAAGCACTTTATTAGAGTTTAATCTCTGCACATTGCACTTGCCCAGAACTCCAACATACCACCTCACATACCCAGCACTTTTAACCTGTACCCATCATTGGCCCGGCCTTGATTTTATTGTGTAATAGTGTAATGTTTTGTTGTGTTATTGCTTATGTTTTAATTTGCTTGCATTGTTATTGTTTGTTGTTGTTGTGTTGAGGCCTTGGCCTTTGTAAGCTGCATTGAGTCCTTCGGGAGATGCTAGCGGGGTACAAATAAAGTTTAATAATAATAATAATAATAATAATAATAATAATAATAATATGGCAGTCTACATAGAAGGGGTCTCAGTAGTGAGACCCACCTTTGCAAGGCTTTCTGAGAGCTTTATATACCATTCTACTGTGCTGTCTCCTACTTACGCTGCTACATCACACCTGTGCATTGGCAACTCTTTGTTCAAACTCTGCTGTGTCCTTAACTGATACATGTTCTCTCCACCCATGTGCATTAATGATTAGGAAGCTGCTGTTACAGTCACTGAGTTCTAGCTAGCTCATTCCTTCAAGCTGTTTTAGTCTCTTCGTAAGAGGAAAAAGCAGTTAAATGATGCATAAAATTTAGATAGAGAGCCACATGAAATGAAAAAGGTAGTTGCCAAAATAAATTTAATTGCTGGCAAAAACACAAGCAGTCCCTCAAACAACAAAAAGCAAGGGGGGGACTACAAAATGAAACTAGGCAGCAAAATAAATGAAAATTTAATAAAAAATGTAATGAATGGAAAATGAAATAAGTAAGGTCTTGAACAGAGAACCAGCATGGTGTAGTGGTTGAATGCTGGACTACATCTCTGGAGACCAAGGTTTAAATTCCTGCTCAACCAAGGAAACCCATTGGATGTCCTAGAAAAATATCATTCTCTTTGCCTCAGAAGGAGGAAAGAGAAACCTCTGAATAAATCCTGCTTTATTTCAAGATAATTGTGTTAAAATCTGCAGATAGGGGACAAAATTTAGGTTGCCACTATTAAAGAAATTTTCAGTGAGAAAAAATTAATGTTTTGACAAAATATTGTTTGTATTTCAGATAATACTGCTTTTGACCAATGATGTGCAACTGAAGAAATGACAAAAGGATTTGTCAAATGTCATATGACAAGGGAGGAAACCAAGAATGAAATATAACTTTTGAATGGTATGACATATAAACTGTTACTGAAAATTGAGATGAAAGAGGAAAAAGTTCGTTTATATGGTATTATGGGCACAGCATTTTGGATACAATATAGAGGTGGAACAATGGGAAAATGTGGTTTAAGGGAATTTAATAATTCTGCGTTTGATATTAAGAACAACTTTTATAAAATGATGTATTGGCATTTGATTTTTAAAATGGCTAAAATGTATAAAAAGGTCACTAATGTATGCTGAAAATATAAAAAGGCAAAATTTTATCACATATGGTGGACTTGTGACAAAAGCAAAAAAAATGGATATACATTCTTTAATTCAGAATATATTTAAGAGAAAAATTAATTGAAACCAAACTTGTTTGTATTGGACCTGGTCATGAGGATGCTACAACACATGGTGATTACAAGATTGTTATATACAAAGAAATGGAAGAATATGGAAAAATTCCAACACAGAACGATTGGTTAATGAAAGAGTTTGAATTGGCAGAAATTGATAACGTATCTCTGTGTTTATAAGAGAAAATTACTGAGAACCACTAACTGTCTTTTAGGAATAACGAAATGAGAAGACATAAATGGTGAGATATCAATTAGAAGTTTAGACCAGAGAGTAGCAGTGTGGAGTATTATAAACTATTATTTCCATGTCCCTTTCCCTAAATGCATCCATATTAGTTTTTACTCAGTTGTGCATTTGGATTGGTGCAGTGTTTTCTGACCTCACAAAGGCCTCTATACATTTGCATAGTTGAACAGGTATTAGTTAGGTTTGCTTTGAGTGAAATATTACATTTCCCATGAACACCCTTATCTTCTACCTGAATTTTAAATGACATCTTTAGAGCTGGGCTAGGCAAACCAATTTAGCAGGAGAAAGAGAACAGAGAGAGTGAGAAAAGTGAGGTGTTTTATCCTACATCAGAATGACTAGTGTGGTCCATGGGCTGCGTGGAACCCTTGGAAACACAAAATGAAATCCTGAAGTCTCCAGAATCCCTAACTTCTTTGCAAAGATAGTTTTCTAATAATAACTTTATTCCATTATTTATTGTATTAGACAACAATGAAAGTCTCATTCATTTGAAAGTATCACAAACATTGATGCTCAAATTATAGCAAGATCTGTTTTCCTTGAAATTACTTTCATCTACATTTAATTTTCTAACTAATAAATTAGAAAACTCAAAGATAGAAAATGAATCAGCTGAGTATTATTTTATTTTTTTTAAAAAAACTGCTTTGCACTTCTTCCTATCTCAATTCAGCTAGCTTTTGGGCTGCTTTGTGAAGCAAAAGTTAATGAAATGGTACCAAAAAGGATTTTATATACGTGTTGTCAAACCACTGAATACCTATGTATGTGTTAGAGCAAAATATAGGGCCAAGTGTACAGTTCTCGCATGTAGTTCCATGAAGTTTTAAACATTAATGTGGATTTCATCATCTAAAACAGTGGTTCTCAACCTGGGGTCCCCAGATGTTTTTGGCCTACAACTCCCAGAAATCCCAGCCAGTTTACCAGCTGTTGGGATTTTTGGAAGTTGAAGGCCAAAACCATCTGGAGATCCCAGGCTGAGAACCACTGATCCAAAATAAAGCAGTGTGAGAGGCAGGCATGTAGCCGGGGGGGGGGGGGCTTGAGGGGCTTCAGCCCCTCCCCCCCCCTCGAAATTCTCATGGTGGTTCACGAAAAGGCCTTACTGGTGCATTATTTAAACTGCTATGTTTATTAATATCATGATCTGATCACTATAATCAATATATTCCATATGCATGGGGGTATTGGGGTAACGATACAAAAGGTTTGCTAGGGTAGACCCTCTTTCCCTCAGACTCAGCCCCCCCCCCGAAACAAACTCAGCCCCCCTTCCCGAATCGAAATCCTGGCTACGGGCCTGGTGAGAGGGGTATTTTAGTGTAGGGAGCAAACTAGATGTTTCCCCATACCATCCACTACAGATTAGTGTGAAGGAATGCTGGGGTGCCACAGTCCAAAAAAATTACTCCTGTTTTCAGGCTGATGCCAGTGAGTATGGCTATACTCTGATATCATTGGAATTCCAACTCAAGTGCCAGATGGAGCAGTGCTTACTACCATTGTAGTTGGAAACCCATTATTTTGTCCTTTCCTCTATGTGAAAAATAGGGATGGGTGGCAGTTGCAGATGGTGCCTGAGCTCAATTACTAGAAATGAGTTTAAAGGGAGAAGATAAATGGATAAAGGTAGAGAACGAAATAAATGTAGGATGGGGAAAATACGGGTTATACACCAGAGATATTAACAAAACAAAGGAAAAACTAACAGGACCGAGAAAGGTAGCATATGATTGTTGGCAAAACTTGCAAAAACTATGGGCATATAAAATATCAGGAAAGATTCCAGTTAAGAGCATGGGACTCCCTGAAAGGTTAGCAAATAACTTAGAAGAAAAGGGATTAAGGAGGGTAAAAGATATGTGGAAACAAGACGGAGAGATAATTAATTGGCCAAAGTTTTTGGAAAAGGGGAGAAAAGAAAATTGGTTAAAATTAAGAGGGATTTGGGGAAAAGTAGAAAAAGAGGGTGCACAGCCCACTGAAGAACTAAAGGTAGATAAATTGCTAAATGCAAGAGAAAAAACAAATAAAGGAACAGTGGCAAAAATATATAATTTAATGGTAGAAGATAAAGAGTTTGTGATTAGAGCAATACGTAACAAATTGAATGGGTTTAAATCATTACAGACACAAGAAATAGAGGAAATAATTAGGAACATGAATAAAATAAAAACAGAAAAATATAATTATTAGAAAAAAGGATGATATTAAGATGGTATAGAACTCCTGAACAACTGGGTTATATGGTAAAAGGAAAGAATTTGAAGTGTTGGCATTGTAATAAAGAAAAAGGTACTTATTTACATATGTGGTGGGAGTGTTCTGAAATGGTGCCTGAGTTCAGAGATAGTTGCTCAGCCTGTTCTTGCAATTCTTCCTGTCTTCTTAGAGGAGAGGTTTCACTCTTCTTAGTTCTTATCTTCATACAGAAGGGGGAGGGAGCATAATGCAATCAGATGGTGTTTTCAGGCGATTGCTGGGTTCTCATGAACTCTGCCTCCTAGAAGCACTACCCGAGAATGGGAAAAGGAACCTCTCCTTTCTCTGATCACTAACTGGGTTATCAAGGACTACTGGCAGGAGGAAAGAGACTGCTGGAGTAGACATGGGAACCAGACTGACATTATCACATAAGGCTTGTAACCCACATTGGAGATTTCCTCCATGAATGAAAAAAGTTACCATCACATGATATTGTAACTGCACTGCAAACCTATCTTCAGCTCATGTTGAAGCCAGGCATGTAGCTGAAATTCTCATCGTGGTCCACGAGAAGGCCTTACTGGTACATTATTTAAACTGTTATGTTTATTCATATCATGATCTGATCACCGTGCTCAATATATCCCATATGCATGGGGGTATTGGGGTAACGATACAAAAGGTTTGCTAGGGTAGACCCTCTTTCACTCAGACTCAGCCCCCCCCCCCCAAATCAAACTCAGCTCCCCCCCAAAACAAAATCCTGGCTACAGGCCTGGTTGAAGCCATCCTTGTTTAAATTAATCTTTATTCAGAAATATAGAAAAAATAGAAAAATGAAGACAATGCAAAAAGTAGATTTTAATAACATATAGCACAAAAACCATTTAATTGGTTTAATGTTTATCGGTTTGCTTTTTGAGTTTTATATTTGTATTTGTTATGCTGTTGTTTTATCGAGGGCCTTGGCCTTTGTAAGCCGCACCGAGTCCTTCGGGAGATGTTAGCGGGGTACAAATAAAGATAATAATAATAATAATAATAATAATAATAATAATAATAATAATCTAACCGAATTAAAACAAACACGCCAACCTAAGACATACCTACACTAATAAACACATACTAGACATGCAACCACTAAAACTATTGAGTGAACTTCACACACATTGTCTGTTGATTTTTAACCCTTGGTTCTATGACTTTAGCCATAGTTATTTCTTCTAGAATAATATGTATTTGAGTCCAGCATTTCTGGGCCTTTCTGTAAGATCACATATGATAAAATGTCCCAACGTTTTTCTCACATTTACAACATTTGCTAGAACTGGTTTCTGAAAATGAGCAAAACCTGTTTTAGGGATGCTGAACATTTTAGAGCTGTTCAAGAAGTCTTCAGATGTGATATGAACCATGCAGCAATCTGAAGCTCCTTCTGTAGCAACTTTGGAGCCAGTGGTACCTATTGTTTGTGTGCTATGTGCATGAATGAGAGTCAGACAGACTCTCATTCAACAGCATCTTCAAGATCAACAGCATCTTGAAGACTCAGGACTATGGCTTCTTTGATTGAGTCTATCCATCTAAAATGTAGTATCCTCCCCTGCTACTACTTCTACCTTACCAAGCAGTGTTGTCTTTTCTGAAAAGTTATGTCTTTTCGTAATATGGCCAATGCAAAACAGTCTCAGTTTAGTCATCTCGAGAGGTCAGGCCTGATTTGTTTTGTTTGCCTGTAGGACTCATCTCCAGCAATACATCTCAAATGACTTTTTTCACTCTACAGCTTTTAAAACCATGAATAGGAATAGGAAAAACAAAGTGATGTCCAGTTATGATGCTATTCGGAATACTGATACCCCCAGTAAAAACATCATAGGCATGTGATGTGATCTGAACTGGCATTTTAACACAGGATACAGATCACTGAATGAAGAAATGTTTACACACAAGCTATTTTGCCAGTAAATTATTCCTCCTTGTGTTGTTACTATTAGGAGGTTGCTGATGTGGGGTAATGATCATGCCCAATTTGCAATTGCTATAGGGGAAAAAAACATTCCCATCCTTCTGCTAATAAGTAATTCTAACTTATGTTTTGATCTCTCAGAAGTAAAATATAGTAATTCCATTTTTGAACATTTTACACCTACCTAGTAGGTCCTAAAAGCTGTACGACAAGATAAGTAGCAGAGATCTGACAAAAACCAGGACTTTCCCCAACACCCTGAATGTAGGAAAGCTATATTAGCGTGCTGCATTTAACTTTTCAAAACTAGAGATAGATGAAATTCATTTTGTATTCACTGTCAACTGTCAAAAAGCGAGTCTTTAAAAAATGATTTTAAAGACTTCTTACAAGAACATCTATGTCAGTTTCTTCTCATGCCAATTTCCCTTCTTGTGCATTGCTGTTAGAAGTCACAATCTCATCTGCCCACATTGCTCCTAAAATGTGTTGGCTCCGGCAGCCCATGTGATATTCATCAGTAAATCTCACAATGTTTTTGAAGGCTTATAGTCCAGAGGAGTTTGGTATATATATAGGAAACAACCCAACAGTCCTACAAACAAACAAAAAAGCAAAAACCACAATACAAAATACCCAAAAGTTAAGACCAGTCTCCACCCAGCACCAAAAACAAAATACTTTTTCATTTGAAAATACTACTGCAGTTAACAAAACAATCTAAAGCAATCATCTTCATAACTACCCCATCCCTCCACCATTATACATATACTATACATAGAACTGCAATACCAACAATCTCATCACTGTGCACCGTGGAGAATCCATGAGCTCCCAGTGGGAGACATCGAGAACCCATCGCTCCACACCCTGAATTGTTTGACTTGCCTTGATCTACATCACATGACCTGCCTTTGCCCGTATCCCATGGGGGAAGCACCACTACCCAGCTTCCCCCCATTGCTGGTAAAGTAACCCGTGCACCATTTGCTCTCCTCTTTCAGAATGGAGCCTGATCAGAAGTCCCTGGGTGTTGTCTAATGGGCTTCATTCTGAAAGTGGAGGGCAAGCGGCGTACAACAGGCAAATTGGCTCATGTGATGACGTAGCTAATGTACAAACTACATACTCTCTGCTTGATGGTTTAAATCATTTTTTATTGTGTTCAATGACTTTTTTATGTATTATAGATATTGAGTTCTTATTCTTGTTTTCATTATTAAATAAATGTTACTGATAGTCCTCTTCTGGGCCCTGATTGGGTTACATGAGAATACCTGTCCGAACACATCTCCCCTTATGAGCCATCTAGGATGTTAAGATCGTCTGGGGAGGCCCTGCTCTCGTCTCCATCTGCGTCACAAATACGTTTGGTAAGGACAAGAGACATGGCCTTCTCAGTGGTGGCCTCTCGGCTATGGAACGCCCTTCCTGGAGACATTAGATCAGCCCCCTCCCTTCTGACTTTCTGAAAAAAAGTCAAAACCTGGCTATTCGAGCAGATTGGATTATGTTTTTATCTAGGAGACAAAATGATTGGTTTTTATTACTGTCATGGTTTTTAATTGATGTTTTAATGCTTTTTAATGTTTTAATGTTGTTGTTAGCATTGAATTGTTGCCTTGTGAACCACCTCGAGTTGCCTATGGGCTGAGAGAGGTGCTATACAAATGTAGCAACTAAATAAATAATAAATAATCTTAGGGTTGCCCCAAGCACCCACTGGGTGGAGGCATGGGGGGGGGGGGAGGTCTAGGCTCCTTGATACTTTAAGAAACCTTTAAAAAAGAAAGAAAGAAAGAAAGAAATGACCAGGAAGTGACTTCCTAGCTCACTTCCTATTTTAAGGAAAGCATCTCCTGGACCTGAAATGGTCTGGAGGATGGGACCTTCATGAAAATGCCCCCACACTCCTGAAGTTCATTTCAAAGCATTTTGATAACCCTAATTGGTTTTCAGGGGCAATCTTGTGATGGATCACAACGCATGAAGGAAAGAGTTACACACATATACACATGCTGTGATCCTGATACTATTTGGTCCCTTTGCAATTATTAGTGAGGAAACGTTTCCGATACATCCTCCTGTTCAATCAGTAGCCATTTGGGTCTGGAGAGACCAGCTTCCACATGCTATCTGGAAACAATTGTGCTTCTCAGCAAAATCCTTACCTAAGGAGGATATTTTCTTACACAATATATACAGCAGATCCATTAGAATAGCATATTAAAAATTGAAATTAGATTTAGCATAACCTGTAGTTAGACCCTAAACTCAGACATGTTATGGGCATGACATGACTGGCAGTTGGATATAGGGGTATGAGAGATTTTCAAGTGATAATTGTCCAAAATCACAAATTTTGTCCTAAATTCAAAAAATGTACATATAAAGTTAACAGATTCACCTTTCCCCAGAGGACTTTGAGTGCTTGGCTGAAATAGCTGTGCATTTCATCAACTTTATGTTTCTGAACAAGGGTTGCCACCTCTTTTTCTGAGTTCTCCCAGTCTTTAAATGCTACAGAGTAAACAGGTTCAGTATGATCCTCTTCACGTTAAGAATAGCTAGCTATACTTGCGCTGTCGCACGCTGGGCCTGTGCATAAGACTGTAGACAGGACATAAATTCTGTGTGCCCAACAGGACGCCGGAGCTGTCTCAGATTAAAGGCCTTTGGATTTCCTTAAAACAGAGTCTTTAGATTGCTTAAAGGTTCAACAAAGTTCTTCATTGATGAAAACAAACAGGTACTTTAAGGCTTTCTTAACAGTCTATTGGCTCTCTCTCAGTCTTGTCCACAGGGAACAAGCACTATCTTTATAACTGTAACTAATGGGGAAATCCTTAACTTCTAATCTGGGCAGTCTGTCTTTGCCTCTGTTGGCGTGGAGCCACTGCACCCGGTACCAGCTGCTTCTGGCTTCCACGAGTGACCAAGCAGAGCTTTGTAGACTTCCAGGGGAAAAGGAACTCAGGTTTCCATGATGGCTAACTGAAGTCCTTCAGCAAAGGAACTGTAGGGCTATATAATCCAAGCTATGGAACCTTTCTCCCCAGCCAAGCTGTAGAAGACAAAGCTTTCTACAGGAGCTCTTGGTATTATGTCCTGCATGAAAAGCTTCTCTGTGTGGACTGAACTCAAAATGGCCCCTATTCCCTCTAAAACTCAAAAAGGGGGTGGAACCAGGGAACCTAACTATAATTGACAGGTGGCTTGCCCTATGATCGCAGCCAAAAGAAGCCACCTATCTGCAGAGTCCCTGAAACTTAGGACTACAACAAACATTCAATGCAAAGCAAACAAAATTGGAACTCCTGGTACAGTTGTACCTGCACAATGCTAAAAAAAAATATGGTTCCATCCATTGCACTGAAAATTTCCTCTTATTTTTTCATACGAAGTTAATATTTTCTTATAAATGAAATGAAAAGGGCTTGATGGTTGATCACATCCTGACTTGTGCATGTAAACTTGCACTTGTTTTAAAAAAAATAAGTAGAAGCATTGTGAATGTGTTTGCCATGAGATGCAAGTGCTCCCTGGAGTGTTAGATCTGTGACAATGCATTCATACATGCCAGCTACAATTTGAAGCTGCTACCTTCGAATGCATGCATGTGTAAACTTGTGCTAAACTTCCACTCCTGAGAGATGCAGAACAATATCTGTCTCCCTACCATTGCTTTAAGGTAATGTGATTTAAATAGTTCATGAAGAAGCAAGATGCTTAGCAAGAAGGATGAGTCATGTCTAGACACCTGCCTACCTGGAACATTTACTCACTGTCTATTTATAGAAACCTGTACATCAAAGACATTTAAAAAGCAAGATATAAGTTTATCTTGACTCTTTTTTCATCTGGAGAGAATTGTTGCACCCAACATGTTCATAAATCAAATAAGCTCAAGGGGATTTTTAAAAGCTAAGGATAATCATCCAAGAATATAGCATCTGCTGATTCTTGCGGCTTTATCATGAGTCTTGTGATAGTTGGCACTGTATTTTACTAAAAAGTTTGGCTTCAGGGAATACATGTGTACAGCAGAATTTATTCTTCCCTTCATTAAAACCCCAGTTTGGCAATTTCCTCACAATACCTCACAACAGATCTGCTATGTATGTCAACTGAAGCAAATATGGTTTACAGAATGCAGATTATCTGCAAATTTATAAAGAATGTTATTACTGCACCCCCAAAAACAATTGGAGGAAATATTTGCATGGGAAAGATTTATTAAATCTATGTGAAGGAAGGCCAATTATGGGGCCATATTGGTAGAAATTGTATCTTGGGCATTCTTTCATACCCAGAGCATTATCATTTTAACTAGTTTTGGGTTTTGTTCTATTTTAATGGTTATAGTCTGCTAGTTTTAAATTGTATGTTTTATTGTTTTTACCACTGTTCACTGCTTTGAATCTACTTAAGAGTTAAAAAGCAGTATCTAAATAAAAAACCACCACCACCACTACTACCATAGGGAGATAATGGTAGGGAGACAGGGGAGCATACCACCCCTCTGTTATGTCAGCTCCACTGGCTGCTGATCCAGCTCCGAGCACAATTCAAAGTGCTGGTTTTGACCTACAAAACCTTATACTGCTCCGGCCCAGTGTACCTGTCCGAACGTATCTCCTTCTACGTCCCATCTCTTAAGATCTTCTGGGGAGGCCCTGCTCTCGGCCCCACCTTTATCACAAGTGAGACTGGCGGGGACGAGGGACAGGGCTGTCTCGGTGGTGGCCCCTCGCCTGTGGAATGCGCTCCCCGGGGAAATTAAGTCATCAACATCCCTCCTCTCTTTCAGAAGGAAGCTAAAGACCTGGATATGGGACCAGGCCTTTGGGTAAACTAGCAGATGGATAAAAGACAATGATGACCAGAGTAGGAAAGGACAATGACAATGCTGGATGGATTATGGATTTATGAATTGACGAACGTTGACCACAAGGTGATTTTATTGCTGCTGTTGTTTTAATTTGACTGTTTTAATTAGTTATAACTGTCGTCGTTATATTGTAAATTGTATATTGTATTTTGTGAATTGTTGGGCATCGAATTGTGCCTTTTGTAAGCCACCCTGAGTCCCCCCTAGGGGGTTGAGAAGGGCGGGGTAGAAGCACCCCAAATAAATAAATAAATACCACTATCATTATCATCATCATTCATCATGATGTCAGTGGCCTAAAACAAGAAACACAATGATCTCTACACCAAAACAGGGCATGAAAAGGAACAACACTTGGGAGAATTCCACCTCATGATAGCAACATTTGCAAGATATCAGTGTTGTTAACTAATCTATACATTGTGATCCTCACCTCAAAATGGTGGAATGAACCTCTTCTCCATTGTTGCTCAAACCATGGCCTTTTAGATCCCATCTACACTGCCATATAATACTACTTTTACTTTATTTATTTATTTTATTTTCAATCAAAATTTATAAGTATACATTCTTCCCTCTTTTTACAATATCTTACACAAGAGGATATGCCATATTATATACAAACCAACAGGAAAAGAAAAAAAAACATCTGCCATATAATACTGTTAGAAACTGATTATATGGTTAGTTTACAGGCATGTAACTGGTGGGGGGGAGGGCTTGAGGGGCTTCACTCCCCCCCCCCCCCCGGCCGGTTGAAATGCTCAGGGTGGTCTGCGAGAATGGCCGGGGAGAAGAAGACTGTTCCTGTAAAGTAAAAAATAAGTCAAAAAGTATTCTAAACATTTTGTTAATGAAAGTAAATAAATAACATTTATTATTTAAACTGTTATGTTTATTCATATCATTATCTGATCACCATGCTCAATATATCCCATATGCATGGGGGTATTGGCAGGGGCGGCTCGACCCATTACGCAAAGTAAGCATTTGCAGTATAGTTGATTTTGCCCAGGGGTGCTCTTGAGGCACTCTTGGGGGAAAACAGACCTTGACATATGTGAGTTGTAGTTACTGGGATGTATAGTTCACCTAAAATCATAGAGCATTCTGAACTCCACCAATGATAGAATTGAACCAAATATGGCGCACAGAACTCCCATGATGAACAGAAAATATATATCAGTGATTGGTTGGGGGGGGGGCACCAAAATACTGTTTGCTTACTCTTGAAAATTACCTAGGGCCACCTCTGGGTATTGGGATAACGATACAAAAGGTTTGCTAGGGTAGATCCAATCTCACTCAGAGTCAGCCCCCCCCCCCCCAATCAAAAACCTGGCTACGGGCCTGTTAGTGTAGATTCATATAATATAGTTCAATGCAGTTAAAATGACCTTCCAGGAAAGTCCCCACCTTCCCAGGTATTTTCATATTGGATTAGTCTGGGACATCATTTGGATACTTCAGGGTAATCCCATTTTGCAGCCCATGTTTTAGGGCTGTATTGATGGGGCCTGTGTTAATCTTTCCCCTGATTGGGAAATGTTTGTTTAGAAGCATTTTGAAAATCTGGGAAGATAAAATATTTTCATGGGCTCTCTACCTGGTTTTTTAAAATTCTGCGACATAGCCCTTCTTCTATATCCCTACAATCCTCCCAAGCAGCTATGTTGCATTTGAAACTGGTTTCCATTTGTGTGACCACAGAATTATCTGTACCAGTATTGATTGATCTATTCTGACCAACTGCACCAGTCAGGCAGTGTCTTTGCTACTTGTTCCTTTGCTTCCTGAGATACTTAGAATAGAAAGGCTGAAATTGGGGGTATTGGGAATTGACAATTTTCTTTAAAAAAAAAATCATATTTCCATTTTATTCTACCCTATTTTGGGGACCTGGGCAGGATGAAAGGCAATATGTAACTACTTTCTATAAATTCAGTAAAAAAGCAAGATTTCTGAGAGAAGAGATGAGCACCACAGGCTTTTCCTTTCTCACAGAGTAGCCACAATTCCTTTTGTGATACTGTTTATCTGCCCAATGGATCTTACATTCATTGAATTAGCTAATGATTTGTAAAACATGGCTCATCTCAAAGGATCTTTTATTATTCAGGAGATAATTGGTTATTTAAGTGCCAAGGTTATTTGCCTGCAAGAGCACTCCAAACATTAGAGATATAACTACAGTGCCTGCTAGAGTTCATATGCATCTGAAACAACACATGCTCTTTTGCATTTTCCAACCAGCATGCCAGGATATTTTATCAATGAAATTATTATTAGTATTTTTTTGAACTGTGAACTGATTAGTTTTCTGTTTTATGAGTCCTAGTCCTGTTGTATTCTGCATGCACATGTAGATTTTACAGCTGGCCATCCAGGCCTACAATCTCCAGCAAGACCTAGCCAGTTGTGAGGATTATAGGAACTGAAATTCAAAAACATCTGGAGATAGTTGGACATGTCTGCTCTACAAGACAATCTATATATTATAGGTCCTGAAAAATCATATAAATTATGTCTGTATTTGCTATGTACACATATTAGGTTTTTTCCTTCCCCCCTCCCCCCCTCCCTTCAATAGATACGGCTGTGGTGAGGACAGTAGAGGGACATGGCAAAAATGTAAAGGTCGGAAAGCGGGACAGCATGAAGATTTTAAGAGCAGTACATCCAAATAGTATCACTCCTGTGCCAGCAAGACTCTCCTATGGTGATCAAAAGTACAGTGATACCTTGACTTAGGAGTGAACCAACTTGTGAGTTTTCGAGATATGAGCCATCGCTTAGCTTGTTTTGTGCTTCGAGATACAAGTGGAGATCCGAATTATAACTTAGAGATCCCTTTTGGTGTCCTCCTCCTTAGCCACTGTCTCCTCTCCCACATGTTCCTCTCAAACCCTCCCACCCCTCTTTTTTTTCTCCACCCTTCTTTTTTTCTCCACCTCCTTATGACACAATTGCCCTTTGAATGATCTATAATGCTGTTGCAACCCAGATCAGGAAACGAGTTCATAAGATTAATCCACCACACTTGACTGTGGGAAAAAACAATCCTTTTTTATTGATGAAAAATGGTTACAAAATAGAGGAAAATACAAAGTCAAAAAGCCACAGTAAAACTCAGCAGTCAGGAATATCTCAGAACTAGATCAAAATTCCAAAAGCAATACTATAAAAACCTGGAACCTGTTAGCATTTCACTAACCGTACTTGGAAACTAGAAGCCTCTGGGAATGCAGGCCATGGGAAACGGGAAATCTACCAAGGTATTGCCTCAGTCTAAATGATGCTTGATCTAGCGAGACGGCCCGGGGAGAGACACTTTAAACTAAAGAAACTGTTTCGGGACACACCTCCAGACTTTGAAGCCTGTGCCTCCCTTTCCTTTAATCTGCTTGACCTTCGTAGACTCTGCGATTCACTCCTGTTTTTCCAAATCTGTCTTTTTCTATCCTCATTTTAAAAAGGCAGGTGCTAGCTCCTCTGGAGAACTATCACTGCCTGAATCTGAAACATTCTCATCAGGTTGTGCAGTTTCCCTTTCCAAGCCACTGACCTGAGAATCAACAGTTTCCAAACCATCAGGGAAAAATACATGTTCAGTAGCCTGTTCAGTTGCATCAGGAAATACAATCAGAGAATCAGGTTCAGGTTCACACGCAGGCTGAACCACAACAAATGCACACTTCCTCCCTTCCATGATGGAAGCTAGATTGGATGAGCTGGGTGCCCACTGTGAAGGAACAATATGTACATTCCCTGTGTATGGAGGGGTGCCCCCCCCCCCAAAGCAGCATGAAAGACTCCTTCTGCCACAAAGTGGTGGTGGCGGCAATGATGGGCTTAAATCAAAGCTGGGTCAGAGATGAAGAGGAGGAAGAGAGTGGGCCCTTTGGGTGAGAGCGGGCCCTCTTTCCTGAAGTGGGCCCTCTTTCCTGAAGTGAAAGAGTGGTGGATACATTTGGGGGAGGGCAGTGTGTGCATGGCTGCAAGAAGGACAGGAGCTTGTGCATGAGGTGGACAGTCATAATCACCACTGAGAAGGAGGAGGGAGGTAACAAAATTTAGTGTGGTTTGTGGGGTAGGCTGGAACACATTAATAGCATAATTCAGTTCATTTCAATGGAGGAATTTTATTTGACATATGAGCAAATTTACATGCTTGGTCACAGATTGAATTAAACTCGTATGTCAAGGTATTGCTGTATTTGGAGCTACTGTTTCCGCTTCTTTTTATCTTGAAGTTACCTGCAGATTCCCAGGATTGCATTCAAACTCACCCTTAAAATATCCCAGGTTCCCCTTATTTCCCATCTTCGGTGATCTCCCCTTCCCTTTATTACTTGTCACATCTAAACTCATGCTAATTTTCTGAAATTTATTTTGTACAATTTCCATTAAGCTTTCTGTATTATGATTCAGGAGTTATGCCTTAGGAATATTATAGTAGTTAAATATTAGACTCATTTTGTTTTATCTCTGTTGAATGTGTGTCCTGGAAAGAATATCTGTGTTTACTGGTAGGATTTATCTTAGCTAGTTCTGGGATTATATAAACACACAGCCAAATAGAGAAGTATTCATTTCAGAAAAATACCGAGGTAAATTAAACTAACCTGGGAAGTAGGAATGAAAAATTATGGGCAATGCCAGGATTTCCCAGGAAATGGTTTTGGATGAAGAAAACTTCATAGGGGTCTCCAAAACAAAATCAGTTTCTACAGAAATTTATTTATCAAGTCATCAACAACCAGACATTTGTATTACATTTTTAACAAAAACAAACAAACAAACAGGCAAAACACAGAATTTGCAAGCTTGGTAGTTGATTAAATGTCCCTTGACCAGTAGCTGGCCACTTGGAGTGTCTCTGGAGTTGCCACAAGCAGGTCCTCCATTGTGCATGTAGCAGGGCTCAGGTTGCATTGCAGCAGGTGGTCCGTAGTTTGCTCTTCTCCACACTCGCATGTCGTGGATTCCCCTTTGTAGCCCCATTTCTTGAGGTTGGCTCTGCATCTCGTGGTGCCAGAGCGCAGTCTGTTCAGTACCTTCCAAGTTACCCAGTCTTCTGTGTGCCCAGGGGGGAGTCTCTCATTTGGTATTAGCCATTGATTGAGGTTCTGGGTTTGAGCCTGCCATTTTTGGACTCTTGCTTGCTGAGGTGTTCCAGCGCGTGTCTCTATAGATCTTAGAAAACTATTTCTTGATTTAAGTCGTTGATGTGCTGGCTGATACCCAAACAAGGGATGGGCTGGAGATGTCACTGCCTTGGTCCTTTCACTATTGGCTGCTACTTCCCAGCGGATGTCAGGTGGTGCGATACCGGCTAGACAGTGTAATTTCTCCAGGGCGCAGACACCCCGTGATAATGCGGCATGTCTCATTAAGAGCCACATCCACTGTTTTAGTGTGGTGAGATGTGTTCCACACTGGGCATGCATACTCAGCAGCAGAGTAGCATAGCACAAGGGCAGATGTCTTCACTGTGTCTGGTTGTGATCCCCAGGTTGTGCCAGTCAGCTTTCGTATGATATTGTTTCTAGCACCCACTTTTTGCTTGATCTTCAGGCAGTGCTTCTTGTAGGTCAGAGCACGATCCAGAGTGACTCCCAGGTATTTGGGTGTGCTGTAATGCTCCAGTGGGATTCCTTCCCAGGTAATCCTCAGAGCTCGGGATGCTTGTCTGTTCTTAAGGTGAAAGGCACATGTCTGTGTTTTAGATGGAATAGGGATCAGCTGGTTTTCCCTGTAATAGGCAGTAAGAGCACCTAGAGCTTCGGGGAGCTTCTGTTCAACCATCTCAAAGCTCCCTGTTTGAGCAGTAATGGCACGATCTACAGAAAGAAAACTTGAGACTTTTAGAAACTTTTTTTTCTCATCTGGGGGGTGGTAAGCAGAGTCCCAATTATTTCCATGTTCTCTCAGATTTTAATTCCTTTTCATGCCTTTTTTTCATTCCTTTTTTTCTCTCTTCTCCCACTTTGTCCTTAGCTTACTTCAACAGCTCAAACTGAACTCAAAGTGAAAAGATACTTTGCAATTAATTAACAGGGAGAGGAAAGGAGATGGGGTGGAGTTTTGCGTTTTCCTGTAGGCTGAGTCAAAAGCAAACCTCTGCAGCCTGCCCTAGCTTGTATGTTTTTCCATATTTTAATGACCTGCTGATGCAGCTTGGCTGTGTGTCCTGGTTTTCATCTGTGACGTATAGAAACGTATGCACTCATTAACCTGAGATTAGATAAAGGAAATATTATTCATCTTTAAGATAGCATTACTTACAACAGATTGCTTTTTGGAGTAATAAAGGCAACATAATGCTTTATTACTTTACCATCAATATATTAATATATAAGCATGCCCAATATTAGACCAACTTTCTTTCTGTCCAGTATACGGACAAAATGAATACCAGCTGTAAAATTATCTACCAGGGCCCATGTGACTTGCAAGGATTAGACTGAACTAGATAAGCACTTAAGCAGTCCACACACCTAAAATCTCCTTACGGGTACACCTTATATCTTCAGAATGTGCAACTGCTGCATTTTCTACTTATTCCATATAAGCATTAGAACATTATTACTTTCACAAACCTTAAGAAATACTTCATACTGAAGTGGAATTGCTTCTCCTATGCCCCAGCTATGCTATAGAATTAGTGCAGCTTGACACCATTTTGATTGCCATGAATCAGTGCTATGAAATTTGAGATTTTGGGCATAGCACTCTTTGATGAAGAAGGCTATGACCTTGTCAAACTACAACTCCCATGATTCGTTCCCAGTGAGCCATGACAGTAAAAGTGATGTCAATCTGCATTAATTCCACAGTTCAGATGCATAATAAGACCTGCAAAGATAGTGGAAAATGAACACGCAAAAATACTGTGGGACCTTTGAATCCAAACTGACAAAGTTTTGGGACACAATACACCAGACATCACGATTGTGGAAAAGAAAAAAGTCTGGATTATTGATGTTGCTATACCAGGTGACAGCCACATTGAGGAAAAACAACAAGAAAAACCCAGCCGTTACCAAGACCTCAAAATCGAACTGCAAAGGCTCTGTATAAACCAGTACAGGTAGTCCCAGTGGTGATCGGTACACTGGGTGCCATGCCAAAAGATCTCAGCCGGCATTTAGAAACAATAAACATTGATAAAATCACGATCTGTCAACTTCAAAAGGCCACCTTACTTGGATCTGCACGCATCATTCAAAAATACATCACACAGTCCTAGACGCTTGGGAAGTGTTCGACTTGTGATTTTGTGATACGAAATCCAGCATATAGATCTCATTTGCTGTGACATACTGTGTTCTTGTGTCAGTAAAATAATAATAATAATAAAATTTGGATCTCTGAGCCATGAACTCTTACATTCTAATATAACTAAGTTTCCTAAGCTACTGCTGCAAAGAGCATGCACTAGGAAAATTTCACAAAGCTGACAAATATGATAGAAAATTGTATCAGCTGATCTAATAATAATAATAATAATAATAATAATAATAATAATACTTTATTTATATTCCACCCTTCTCATTCCGAAGGAGACTCAGGGCAGATCACAGTACACATACATGGCAAACATTCAGTGCCAGTTTTTGGATGGGACAAAGACAGAACAGAAAGGAGGTATATTATTGTGTTGTGTTGACATCCAGTTGAACATCCAGCTTGTCAGCACCTTTGGAAGTTGTTAACTACAGGGGGCGTTGTCGCTCCAGCCTCTATGATGAAGAGCCATCAGGACTTCCTTCCTTTTAGTGACCGGGATCCTTTGATCTTTTTCCTTATGGTGTCATAAAATACCTCTCCCGCATTAGCAATATCTAATTTCTCTAATCACAACTGTAAGCTATTTTCCAACTGCTTAAGTAAACAGTGAGCAGGTCTGACAGTCAGGTGCTCATGCACACCTGGGACTTCGAACTTGCAATATTTTGGTTGGTAGATCTTATCATTGCTGGTGATTTATCAGCTGTGCTAAAGTCTTCTAGAAAGTAAAAACCATTCCCAGAGGTGGTCCTAGGTAATTTTCAGTGGTAAGTGGAGGTGGGAGATACCTCCAGCCGGAGGGGCTCTCTCTCTCTCTCTCTCTCTCTTGGTCCCAATGGCTGAGGACAAAGTCAAGAGAAGAGGCGACTTTTGGTGTGTATGCTGGGGTCTTCAGACATGCCACCGGAGCCGAAGCGGGCCAGGCAAGGGAGCAAGTGCGGCGTGGCGGCTCTGCCCCTTGGCCCACCCATGGATTGGGGAGAGGAGAGGAGGTGGGTGGAGCACTGGGGGATCAGGAAAGGGAGCCGGTCATGGGGAAGGGATCGAACGCGGAGAACGATTGAGTGCCAGCTCTGCTCAAGGGCCCGGGCCCCTTCGGGAAGAGGATCGCCTGGCAGCGAGGCAAGAAAGCCGAGGCTCCCCCCAGGCTGCTAGGGCTGTTGTGAGCCAAGGGGTCACTCCTCAAGTGGCAGTCGAGGGGCATTTACAGAGGCGCCTCTGCGCCCCTGGCAAAAAAAGTGTACTGCGACCGCTTACTTCGCGTAATGGACGAGCCGCCCCTGACCATTCCCCACTTCTTGCTCCTTAACCCAGTCCCCAATTTCATGGTGTCCTACAAAACATACTATGTAACTTCCCCAGTGACAGTATTTATTTTTTTTGGAAGATTTTTCCTAGGACCAGGATGCTTAAACAACAGAAATCCAAACACATATGAAGCCATGTTTTAAATAACTAAACTTATTTCAGTACTATGTTTTGGCACTTCGGACAGCACCTTTAAATTTCAAATGAGGGAGTGGAGGCAATAAAGACAACTGGAAGGGAGATTCGCTGCTGGAGCCAAGGCCTCCATTATCCACAGTCACTGTAGCATGAGTCTAAAAAAGAAAAGTGAAAAAATTCTTCCTCAGTTAGTCCACACTATTTCTTTAGTAAACATGCTGGGTTTCAGAAAGCTCAAAATAGACCTGAAAGTGGATAGAAAAGATGTAAACAGCTCGTGGCTCTGTCCTCACTCTCACCCTGTCCAATGCTGGGCATCCACAAATTGCATAATCCATCCTACTCGACTCCTGGGAGTAGACACAACACCTTCCCACCCAGTTTATTAGACTGAGAAAAATGATGTCTTTCCCACTTTGCAGAACACAAAATATTACAGTGTTTGTTTTAATGTAACAATCAATCTCTTGTTGGAAATCCATTTTCTGTCTCTAATAAACAGCAAGGTAAATGAGAAGGTGATGCCCATTCCATTAAATTATGCTTGGATGGATGCCACTCCCATTCTTACAGTGCTCTGGTTGAGTCTGTTTTTAATGTCAGGCACTCTCTATTGCCACTTACATTTATTTTTAAGCCAGAGAACTCATTGTCATTGTAATCTAATAGGCCATGGCATGTTTGCTTAGCCAAGATCTGGGACGCCACGGGAAATCTCCAACAATTGTAGCCCGAAGCAACTGCTAAATGCCACAGAAACATTTTAGAAAATATTGTGCAGAAACTTTGTGAGAAGAATTTCAGAGGTTCTGCAGAAAGTGAGATTGACTTACATGGTACATGGCCTGCATTTCAATGAATATGTTCATGAAGATCAGCATGTAGCCCTTCATAAACATTTTATCTTTTTTCACATATGCAAGAAGAATGACTTGTAGGCAGGAAATCTCCAAATGAATTCTAATTAATTTGGTCTTCTACATAGCTTATCCCAGCATCTTGTTGTTAACTGGCATCTTGTCAACTTCGACTTATGAGGACCCCATGAGTAAGAGGCCTCAAAGTCACAATGCCAACAAAAGGCTATTGAGATACTGCAGGCACTGAGACTCTTGGTGGAGTCTATTCATCTGTGATGAGGTCTTCCTTTTTTCCTACTGCTTTCCACCTTACCAATATTTATTTTCTTTGGATTGCTGTGGGTTTTCTAGGGTGTATGGCAATGTTCCAGGGGCATTCTTTCCTGAAATGTTGCCCACATCTATGGCAGGCATCCTCAGAGGTTGCGAGGTCTACTGTGATGTTTATATATCTGTGGAATGTCCAGGGTGGAAGAAAAAACTCTTATCTGTTTGAGACAAGTGCAAATGTTGCAATTGGCCACCTTTATGATTAGCATTTAATGGCATTGCAGCTTCAAAGCCTGGCTGCTTGCTGCCTTTGTTGGGTTAACTGGCCCTGATTGATTCTTGTCCAGAATTCTCCTGTTTTGTTTTGTTCTGTTTTTTGTTTTTTAGTGTTCCTCTTTATTTACTGTCCTGATTTTAGAGGGGTTTTTTTTAATATTGGTAGCCAGATTGGGTTCATTTTCATGGTTTCTTCCTTGACATGGTTTCTTCCTTTTGTCTGACATGGTGGTTATTAGAGTGGTCCAGTATTTCTGTGTTCTCAGATCATATGCTATATCAAGGTTGGTTCATCAAGGGCTCTGCTTAGGCTGACTTCTCTGGTTGAGTTAGTCTGCAGTACCTTTCATGCTGATTCGTGTTTGGGCACAGCATTTGGTGGTTCCTATTTAAACTTGTCCACAGCTACATGGTATACAAGGAGACTCCAGCAGAGGTGAGAGGATCCCTCTTGTCCTTTGCTGAATTTAGCATTCATTGGATTTTCTTAGTGGGTCTGCAGATCATTTGTAGGTTGTATTTCTTCATCAGCTTCCCTATGTGGTCAGTGGTTCTTTGATATATGGCAAGAATACCTTTCATCTGGGTGGATCTTTGTCTTTACTCTCATGGCTTGTTCCTGGTCTTGCAGCTCTTTTGATGTTTGTGGAGGAGTACCCATTGGCCTGTAGGACCAGCAGACAAGAGTTCTTTCTCCCACCCTGGACATTCCTCAGATATATAAATCTCACTTGCCTATTTTCCAATAGACCTCACAACCTCTGAAGATGCCTGTCATAGATGTGGGCAAAACGTCAGCAGAGAATGCCTCTGGAACATGGTCATACAGCCCAGAAAAGTTACAGCAACCCAGTGATTCCAGCCATGAAAGCCTTGGATAATACATTGATTGCCTTTTGTAGTGAGTCATGTCTTCTTGCCATGATCTAGCCAAAGTATAACACTCAGACTCAATCAAGTAAGTCATGGTTCTCAGTCTGCAACATCTGAATAGGGCTGATGTTGATAGGGTGACTTGGAGGACATCTACACTAAAATGAATGCAGTTTGACACCACTTTAACTACCACAATTCAATACCATGGAATCCTGGAAGTAGTAGTTTGGTGTGGCAAAAGCTAAAGATCATATAAAACAATATTATCCAAAAATTCCATAGCAGTCAGCTGAGGCAATTACAGCAGGCATTCCTTCTACAGTGTAGAAGCTACTACATCTTTGGAGGCCTCTCATTCATAGGATCACCATAGGTCTGTGAACCGCCCTGAGTCCCCTTTGGGGTTGAGAAGGGTGGGATACAAATACCAGAAATAATAATAGGGCGAATTCAACACTATGGCAGTTAACAATAACAATCACACCGCTGCTATATTTGTGTTTACTCAGATATAAATTACACTGGTTTCAATAAGCCTTATTCTTAGGCAAGCATCAGTAGGACTATAGCCTTATTATACAAGTTATATGAAGATTTTTTAAAAATAAAAAACTTTTTCATTATCATTAGACCTTGAAGGGAATGCCACCCCTTTGCTGCTGAATGAAGAGGGAAAACCTCAAAGAGAGTGCGACATTCCACTCACCCAGTTGAATGGTTGCAAAAACAGTTTTGCATGACAAGAAGTCATTAACTTAACATCAGCATTTCAGAGAAAGACGCTTTGTTTTCAATATCAGAAGGAATTCACTGGCTTACTGTTTTTGGAAGCTGCCTGCTCCGCACATAATTACCATGGTATGAAAAAGTGCGAATGAAGGGTGAGAGCAATAAATGTCAATCTGATTGGCTTTTGTAAACAAAAACAGCAGATTGAAGGAACAAGAAAAAAACAACTTTCATAATGTTTTTCTCTCTTCCAGTCCCCCCCCCCCCCCCCTCCATTTGCATTAAGGATGGCACCCTTACAAGGATGTTATAAAGATTACAAAAATAATGACTATGATCACTTAGACATGGTGATATCACTACAAATTTTAGTACAATTAATTGCTCAATGTATAGTATGAAAAGTGCACCAAATAATTATAGCTTTTAACTTTATGTTTTTGGGGTATTCAGTTGAAAACAGCAACGTGTATTTCTCACAATACATCTCCACCGCAGTTATAGCATTTGATGACATTTTGCAATGGCTCCCTCATATGGAACTGATATCGAGCTGCTTTTAGGGGGGGTCTCCCCGGAGGAGATCCCTGAGGACCGCTCAAAAGGGCCCTTAGAAACCTTGGTGAGGCCAGTAGAAGCCAATCCCAGCCAAAAGGATTTTTAAAATTAATAAAGCTCACTCAAGGTGGAAGAATTCAGCGACCGAGGTGTTTATTAGCGATTCAGCTGCAATCGGATGCAAGTGGGAATAATTCCACCACAAGCATGCCAATACAAGGAATACAGACATATTTATAGCAAAAGTACGAAGGAAAACTTTCAAAATTCCCGCCCACCCTTTGCCGGCCGGCTTCACGCTGATTGGCTGAGGCTGGAACAGCTGGGAGGAGGCTGGGCGGCCCGCCCCTGCTCTGGACCAATCAGCGCGTTCCTTCGCCTCTAGAGAGCCAATGAGCTCCCTCTGCCCGCCTCGCAAGATGGACGAATCAGGAGAGAGGAGGCGGTACGGCCATGAACAATGGAGGGGGGAAATGATGGGATTAGGAGTTGCCAGCAAGCCTTTGTCTCAGGCCGGCAAGGTGTGATCTTTGTAAACAAAAGTCTTCCTGTTGAAAATGGCTCTGGGGGAAGTAACGGCTGAGTTGGACAGTGGACCTCAAAAGGGATCAACGCTGCCTTTTGTGAATTTAATCATTTCTTTTTTTCAGGTTTCTGTGGACTTCCTCATTCTCGCTAGTCAAGCTCAGAGGGCGAGATGGGGGAATCAACAGCTATTGTCCCATGCAGATAGGTCAATCAGGGATGAGTTTCGAGGGAAGCAGAGAATTTCCCTCTAGCATTGCAACGGTTTCTGGTCACTTTTTTGTAGGGCAAAAGTCAATGGAAAGGCAGGGGGAACATATTACATTTCATACAGTATTGGTTATATATAGTTCATAAGGGCAAACCCATCCCATCCCAGGAAATCTATTACAATATTTTGATCTTTATTAAAGCACAAACTAGAAATCTCATAGTCCTTTGGGGAAGACTTGCGGAAACAGAGGCTGCTGGTAATTCAATTCAAGTGTCAGTAGGAAGTTCGTGGCTCTGAGTATGGCAAACAGTTCAGTTCATGAATCAGAAGTCCGGTGGCGAGCGCTGGGCCAGATGACAACAGAATCCATCGTTCGGCCCTTGGTGAACTAGGTCTCCCCCTCAGAGGCCAAGGTTCCCACCTGGCCGTCTCCCCTGGGTCTCCTATGGGTGCCCACAGCAAGCCCTGGCTGCGGAGCTTGGCAGGGGCAAGCGGCAAGAGCGGGAAACGGGCTGCGGCGGCCGAACCGGCAAAAATGACAATCAGCTGTTTTCCTTCAAAATATATTCTTAGAAACAAAACAATTATTTCCCGGGTGGAGGGGTCAAAAGTGAGGAAAGTGAGATAGCAGTTAGGCTTAGAATTAGTTGTAGAAAAATATAAAATTAAAACAGAGCCGATCTGCCATTTTGAAGTTTTTAGTGGATAAGGGGGTCCGATAGGAGGGTTTCCGTATCCGCTGTTTTAACGGATGCAGATTCGGCGGCCCGGGGATGCCGCCAGGGCATCCCCGGCAGGCTCACGGCTCTCCTGAGCCTAGAAAAGGGTTTATTTCGTGAATGAGTTAGTTTGAGGCAGGAGAAGATACAATGTATCAAGCGGAAAGGCTGAAAGTTGCGAGTTTCAAGTGTCTCTATTAGGGATTTGATACTAAGTCAGGGCTAGAGGGAAAGTAATAGAGGCTGAGTGTAACCTCATTTTTGAGCTGCCTTCTGGGGCACATTTCATCAGTTTTCTCCAATTGTGACAACCAGGAACTGCAGAACTCCCCGCTGCAGTGCAGACCAATCGCTGGGCGGGGCCTCCCGCCATCAGAACCTGGGACTTGTCATTTGGTTGGTTACATAGAATTCTCTGCTGTAGTTTGAAGTCCTCCATCAACTGCAAATTCAAGAATCCCATAGGATGATGTCATTGGAGTATAATTGGTACCAAACATCACAACATACTGAGAAGTGAAATTAATGGCACTGTGTATTTATTTATTTATTTATTTATTTATTTTGGACATTTCTACCCCGCCCTTCTCACCCCCTAGGGGGGACTTAGGGCGGCTTACATCTGGCACAATTCAATGCCAACAATTACAATAAACTGCAATAACAATAAACACAATAGTTAAAAACATACAATTAATACAATATCAACTAAAAACCGCTCTATAGCCCGTGTTCATCGAGTTCTAAAATCCGTCAATCCATTTAGCATTACCATAGTCTTTTCCAACTCTAGTTATCATTACCTTGTTAATCTGCCAGATTACCCAAATGCCTGGTCCCATATCCATGTCTTCAGCTTCTTTCTGAAGGAGAGGAGGGATGTTGACGACATGATTTCCCCGGGGAGTGAATTCCACAGGCGAGGGGCCACCACTGAGAAGGCCCTGTCCCTCGTCCCCACCAGTCTCACTTGTGATAAAGGTGGAGCCGAGAGCAGGGCCTCCCCAGAAGATCTTAAACTCTGTGGTGGGACATAGGACATAGAAAGATATACGTTCGGACAGGTATGCTGGGCTGGTGCTGTATAGGGTTTTATAGGTCAAAATCAGCACTTTGAATTGTGCTCGGAACTGGATTGGCAGCCAGTGGAACTGACGTAGCAGAGGAGTGTGTGCTCCCTGTATGATGCTCCGGTGATTAATCTGGCTGCCACCCGTTGGACTAGTTGAAGTTTCCAAACAGTCTTCAAAGGCAACCCCACGTAGAGTGTGTTGCAGTAATCTATTCAGGAAGTAACAAGAGCGTGGACCACTGTGGCCAGATCAGACTTCCCAAGGTATGGGCGCAGCTGGCGCACAAGTTTTAATTGTGCAAAAGCTCTCCCGGCTCTGAGATCTTTTTTAGACATAGGACCCACTATGGATTTAGCTAACCACATAATGGCAGGGTAGACTAAGGCTAGGTTATACCTTCTCCACTCCAGTAGCCCCTTCATCAAGGCACCCAGTGGTATTTTTGATCCATATTCTATCTTTTAGCAAGCTAATGTCCATACATTATTATTATTTACTTTATTTATATCCCACTTTCTTTCCCGTGGAGACCCAAGGCAGATAACAGTCACACGCTTTGATCAACATAAAACAAAGCAAATACAAAAATTAACAACAATTAAGCAGCATTGTGTGTGTTAGACTAAAATACAGTTAAAACACAATAAATACAATCAAAATGCTCCCACTCAGAATCTCCACTTATCTTTCTCCAAGTGCCTGCCTACAGAAAAAAGTATTGACCTGCTTGTGGAAGGCCAGCAGGGATGGGGCCATCCTGGTCTCTTTTGGAAGAGGTTACACAGTCTGGGAGCAGCCACTGAAAGGCCCTCTCCCATGTTCATGCAATCTTATCTGCAAAATGATGGGCAGGTCTTTCACATCGTGCTGTTTCATGGGTGGAATTCTCTTTTGAGCCCGGTTGGATTAGGCTTCTCACCACCTGAAACAGCTCTGATGGTCATTTTTCTGCTGCAGCAATAGTGTTGGCATAAAATACTCTTTTTGCTGCCTTTATTGCCACAGCATAGACCTTCAGATATATTTTTGCCTGTTTTCGGTTGGAATTGTTCCGAGTTCTCTTTCACTGCTACTCTAGTACCTGCCTCACACATTTCATTTCTGCCAGTTACTTAGTAGGCTGGTTTAGTTCCATGTCATGAGAAGGGATGCTTTGGAGCAATTGTCTACTGCCCTGGTCATTTCCCTATTCCAAAGCTCAATCAGGGCTTCAACAGGAACATCTGCAGAAGTAGCAGGAAATTCCCCAAGAGCCATGAGAGATCCATCTGGACTCATAAACTTCCTGGGGTGGACCATCTCACCGCTGCAGAGGTTCTGAGTCCCAGCCAGTCTAAACCTGACCAGATAATGACCTGTCCATGACAACAGTGTCTCCATTGCCAGATCATCATCACCTTCTGTACAAAATACAAGGTCTAGAGTAATGGTTCTCAACCTGTGGGTCCCCAGGTGTTTGGCCTACAACTCCCAGAAATCCCAGCCATTGTCACAACTCAGGATAGATTCACTTTGCTCAAGACACCACCCCACACCAAGGCTGTAGGTTTTGTAGTTTATTGAGAAAAAGCAAAATCAAAACAGATAAGTAAAGTTGCAGAAAGTTCAATAGGCAAGACAGAGTCTTAAATGCAAAGGCAAAGTTCCCAAGATACAAAGGCAAATAACATGAAGTATAATCCGTTAGCATTGGTTAAACAAGAGTCCATGGCAGCAAGACAAGGTCTCCAAAAATCAGAATCAAAATCAAAGTCCCAAAGGCCCAAAAGCTTTCCCCAAAAGCCAAGGTATTTTCACAGAAGTTAAAAGGGTAGAAGCAACATTGCACTCACAAAGAATGCCCTTTGACCAGATCATTAAATATGTTTTCCCAACATGAAAGCATTATGTTGACCTCTAGCTTCACATTTGTTGGCAAGGTGTGTGCTTCTGCAAACTCTTATTTGCAAACAGTCCTGTCTAATCAAATCTCCACTATCTTCAAGGCTGGATAGCTCATTATCCTGGCCCTGCTGGGTCACCCTGGGAACCAAGAGGCCCTGAGTTCTCAGAAGGAGCCTCCACCTGCAGCTGTGAAGTTTCACTATCTTTATCTAAAGCCACACTCCTTTCTCTGGGAAAATGTCAAAGTTTAAGAAACAATTGAAAACCTATCTCTTCTGGCAAGCCTACACGGTCAATTTTTAACTGAATTTTAAAGTCATGTCCTTTGTTTACTGTATCTTAATCTTTGATCTGGTATTTTAATATATGTATGTATTTTAATATATTTTAATATAATATATGCAGAAGAGAAGATGTAGAGGAGACATGCTAGCTATGTTTAATTCAATATGTGAAACAATATCATAAGGAAGAGGGAGCAGGCTTGTTTTCTGCTGTCCTGGAGACCAGAATTTGGAGCAATGGGCTCAAATTATGGTAAAGGAGATTCTACCTGAACATTAGGAAGAACCTCCTGATCATAGGAGCTGTTCAGCAGTGGAACTCACTGGCTCGGAGAATGTGGAAGCGCCTTCTTTGGAGGTTTTTAAGCAGAGACAGGATAGCCATCTGCTGGGGGTGCATTGATTGTACTTTTCCTGCATGACATGGAATTGAATGTGATCTCGTCCAACTCTATTATCCTAGGATTCTATGCATTCCATAGAAATACATTGAAATATATGTATTTTACACAATGTTTTATGATTATGTGTTTTTAACTACATTGTACTCTGACTTGAGCTGCAAGGATGTCCAAAATGACTGGGCATTATTGCAGCCACCATTAGTCACTGAAACATTATTTCATGTAGTGGATGCTGGGCACATAAGTGGCAACCCCAAAATGAACTTCTGGCCATTTCCCTCTCCTGGAAGACAATTGTGTGTGCCACATACCCAATGCAACACCCTTAAACTGACACATTCACTTGTTATGGGATGTGTGATTCTCTTGCCAGTACTGACCTCAATGACAAGATGGTTTCCATGACCCATGACTAGGATGACCCATTACTAGGATGATGTAAACTATCTTGTCCTTTGACTCTAGTAGTAAAATATTTGGGATTGGCACTGGCAACCAAGAAATTCTCAATATTATTACCACCCTTTTCACTTCAAACCTGAAGACAAAAATAGACAATGTGTGCTTCATTTCCCTCCTCTTTACATTTCCATGCAAAGTGCATTTTGCTGTTTATTCAAATGCTAATGTGCTTGCATTCCAAATAGTTCCACAAACAGCCTGCTTTTGTGTTTGAACTGTGGGATGTGTATATCACCATGTCAGCTGCACCAGTTAGTGGCTGTGATTATGAAATTGTCCCTAGGTCCCTCTGCAGATGGCTAACACACAAGGTAGGAGGAGATTCATTAGTTTCTCAAAGCAGTAGGTACTTATTGTTGAATACTGGACAGGTAGTTTTGGAATGAAGTGGGATAAGAATGAAGCATTACACAAAAATGGTCATTTCTGATATATGTTTTATACGTTTTTATTGACTTTGTGTGGTTATTTTTATATTGTTACTAGTGGTCCCCTGCCACGCGTTGCTGTGGCCCAGTCTGGTGATCTGGAAAATAAAGTAATGAGAAAATGTTGGTTTCTAATATATGTAATGTCTTAATGCTTGTGGGTTAAAAGTATTTCTTGCTGTTTCTTTGTCAGTGTTAATGTGGAGATTGTCTGGTTTGCCTACTCTGGAACATGCAACATATCATTGTCCTTCTTTACGGGTTCCTTTTAAATCTTTGATACTGCATCTGTCATTTACATATATGTGTGTGTCTGAATGGTTGGATGACCCTTTGTCAGGAGGGCTTTGATTATGTTTTCTTGCCCTGGTGAAGGGAGTTGGACTGGATGGCCTTAAGGCAGCATTTCTCAACCTGAGAAGTCAAGACCCCGGGGAGGGGGGGGGGGTCACCAGGGTGGTGTCAGAGGGGTCACCATAGACCACCAGAAAACACATTATTTTGTGTTGGTCATGGGGATTCTGTGTGGGAAGTTTGCCCCAATTCTGTCATTGGAGGGTTCAGAATGCTCTTTGTACGTGAACTATAAATCCCAGTAACTAAAACTCCCAAATGTCAAGGTCTATTTCCCCCAAACTCCATCTGTGTTCATATTTGGGCAGATGGAATATTTGTGCCAAGTTTGGTCCAGATCCCTCATTGTTTGAGTCCGCAGTGCTGTGTGGATGGAGGCGAATTACAACTCCCCAACTCAAAGTCAATGCCCACCAAACACTTCCAGTGTTTTCTGTTGGTCATGGGAGTCCTGTGTTCCAAGTTTGGTTCAATTCCATCATTGGTGGAGTTCGGAATGCTCTTTGTTTGTAAGTAAACTATAAATCCCAGCAACTACAACTCCCAAATGACAAAATCCTAATGTTTTGAGTGATGGTCACTTCTTGTGTTGTGAGACGTTTTGTTGCCAAATTTGGTGTGATTTCGTTCATTGGTTTTTTTGTTTTTAAAGTATTCATTATGCACAGAGCATTTATATATAGATAGATGGTAAATGTTTTAATTGCATTTTATGGTATCCGGGCATCAAATTGTTGCCAACTGTAAATTACCTTGAGTTGCCTTCAGGCTGAGAAAGGCAATATACAAATATGGTAAATAAATAAATAAATAAATAAATTTCTTGGGGAAAGCTGTTTGAGAAAACTACCTTTGAATTAAGCATAAACACAAAAGAAGATCTTTCTGTCTTTTCTGTGTAAAAGCTAGCACTGTCTGACTATTTATGTAAAAGCACACTGCTACATGCATTGTGATCCCAGATATCTGGGATCCAAGACTAGTCCTGTCATTAAAACAGATTGCAATGGTTTCCTTGAGCAGCAGATTTTGGTTGGGATGAAAAAGCAGCAAATACTTTGTTATTTAGCAGTGCTTTGGAAAGTAACTTGAAGCTAGGAAAGCCAGCATGGGTGTGATCTTGGACTTGTCGCTGAGCCTGGAACCCCGGGTTTCAGCGGTGACCAGGGAAGCATTTTCACAGTTAAAACTTGTGTGCCAGCTGCACCCGTACCTTGGGAAGTCTGACTTGGCCACGGTAGTCCATGCTCTGGTTACATCCCATATAGACTACTGCAACGCTCTCTATGTGGGGTTGCCTTTGAAGAGTGCTCGGAAGCTTCAAATGGTCCAGTGTTCGGCAGCCAGGTTGCTAACAGGAGCGACACTCAGGGAGCATACTACTCCTCTGTTGTGCCAGCTCCACTGGTTGCCAGTTTGCACAATTCAAAGTGCTGGCATTAGCTCTGAGGATTACCTGGGAAGGAATCCCTTTGGACCGTGCTCTGACCTACAAGAAGCACTGCCTGAACATCAAACAAAAAGTGGGCGCTAGAAACAACATCATACGAAAGCTAACTGGCACAACCTGGGGATCACAACCAGATACAGTGAAGACATCTGCCCTTGCGCTATGCTACTCTGCTGCTGAGTATGCATGCCCAGTGTGGAACACATCTCACCACACTAAAACAGTAGATGTGGCTCTTAATGAGACATGCCGCATTATCACAGGGTGTCTGCGCCCCACACCACTGGAGAAATTACACTCCTTAGCCGGTATTGCACCACCTGACATCCGCCGGGAAGTAGCAGCCAATAGTCAAAGGACCAAGGCAGAGACATCTCCAGCTCATCCCCTGTTTAGGTATCAGCCAGCACGTCAATGACTTAAATCAAGACATAGTTTTCTTAGATCTACAGAGACACTCACTGGAACACCCCAGCAAGCGAGAGTCCAAAAGTGGCAGGCCCACCTCAGCACCTCAATTCATGGGTGATACCAGATGAGAGACTCCCCCCTGGACACTCAGAAGACTGGGCGACTTGGAAGGCGCTGAACAGACTGCGCTCTGGCGCCACGAGATGCAGAGCCAATCTTAAGAAATGGGGCTACAGGGTGGAATCCTCGGCATGCGAGTGTGGAGAAGAACAAACCACTGACCACCTGCTGCAATGCACCCTGAGCCCTGCCACATGCACAATGGAGGACCTTCTTGCGGCAACCCCAGAGGCACTCCAAGTGGCCAGATACTGGTCAAAGGACATTTAACCAAATACCAAATTTGCAAAATCTGTGTGTTTTTTTCCTTTTTCTTTTTAATCTGTGTGTTTGTTTTGCTCTGTTAGAATTGTAATACAATGGTTGCTGATGACACGATAAATAAATAAAGCCTATAAAGCCCTAAACGGTTCTGGCCCTACTTACCTCTCTGAACGCATCTCCTCCTATGAACCGGCTAGGACACTAAGATCACCTGGGGAGGCCCTGCTCTCTGTCCTGCCTGCATCACCGGCACGCTTGGCGAGGATGAGAGACAGGGCCTTCTCAGTGGTGGCCCCTTGGCTGTGGAATGCCCTGCCTGCAGATATCAGATCGGCTCCCTCCCTGCTGGCATTTTGGAGGAAAGTGAAGACTTGGCTGTTCGAACAAGCATTTGATTAAACAGTGTAATTGAACATAGGAATACGGAATAATGGATGATGAGACTGGATTCTGATTTTACTGTTGAGGCGCTAATGATTATTATGCTGATGTTTAATTATTTATGTTACAATTGTTTTTAATTGCCCTATACTTGTCTCGTGATGTTTTGTATTGATGTTGTTCACCGCTTTGAGTCGCCTGAGGGCTGAGAAAAGTGGTATATAAATAAAGTAAATAAATAAATAAATAAAAAATTCAGGGATATCCAAAAATCAAATTTTATTGCATTGCTATTTCCAAAGGGGAAATTGTCCTGAAATATTTTTTGTCCAAAAGTAGCATGACTTTGTTTAACATGAACCTTGCTGGGGGCAGTATTTACCAGCCCTCACATGGAGCAAAATACCTTTCACTGTATCTAAACACAATGATGGAAGTGGACTACACATTAAGGACCAGGCAGGGAAGAAGTGCAGGGAAGAGTATTCCATTGAGTTTTATGCTACCCTTCTTATCACACACAACGCTCTGCTAGTGGAACAATCAAGAATGGATCATATATACAGCTCTATGCAATTATCATAGCTAAGCAGTAAGAAATGTATTCAAATGCGATGCCAAAGGATTTTGAAAGCAATGGGATGAAAATGTAACACTGGGATGAAAATATACTCCGAGAAAAGGATATTAAAAGAAGCTGGAAAATGCAAACAGTACCCAGTTTTTAATCCAGAAAGACAGAGCTTGACATCTTCACAAATATTTATGCATTAATGATATTTAAAATAAAAGTACATGAATAAATAGTTCTCTGTCAAGAAATAATTCTGTAGTATTATTAGCATTCTCCTTAAACAGTTCTTTATACTACTGCAGGCCCATAATGTTGCCCTATTTCTCAATGACATGAAGTCTTGGGAGTTGTAGTTTTACTACTTCTTTGACTTTCTCTGCCAAAAAGTGTTCGGCAAACTATAAATCCCAAGATTCCACAGCATTCAGCCATGGCAATTAAAGTGGGGCCAACCCAAATTAATACTACAGTATTGGTGTACCCAGGGTCTCTTTGCTTTGCAGTAGAAAATTCAATAAATCAGGAATCTTATAATAAAGGTTAGGATTAGGAAAAAATGCATCACATGAGTCTCATACTAGGTAGTGAAAACTATTGCAATAAGAGCTGTGAGGGAAATGAAAAAAATGAGATTTGGGAACAATTTAAGTGGAACAGAGAGGAATAAAAGTGGAATGAAAAATAATGGAATGGGCCAGTGGTTGATTCATTTGCTTTGCCTTCCATTCAGCCATCACCTAGCTTTTCTTCAGTGAATTAACACATTTTGAAGGGTTTTATACGGTTGGAGTTTGGATCCAAAAAGAAGCATTTGGTTAAATTTATACATTCCTATCCTTCGCCATTCTTTTTAAAAAATTAAAGTACCCAAATCACATTGAACTAAGTGAGCAAAATATGTGTTCTATCATTTATCTTTGCTGATCACATTTATTTATTAGGCCTGGGTAACAACACAAAAATTTGTTTCTAAAATCGATTTGTAATTGGGGTGTTTTTTTGTTTCGATATTTAAAATAATTACAAAATTTTCCAAAAAAAAAGTTCAGTATTTACGAAATTTCGTAAATATTTACAAAACATTTTGTAAAGATGGCGCCCTTTTTTTTTCTTTTTTTTTTTTTATTAATTTTTATTCAGTTTTTCTTTACAGTGAAAGAGGGGGAACAATTATAGTGATAGAAAGTTATGGAAATTAGACAGTCGTGCAGGGTCGGTTAGAGGTAGGGGTAGAGATGGGGAATAGATGGGGGGGGTAGGGGGAGGTGGGGCAGGGGAAATGTGATAGACAAAGTTTGAGTCACTTCCGTTCAGTCCACAGAGGTACAGTCATCTTGCTTCGCCATTTTTTTTTTCCTTTACCTTTACGTCTCATATCCTTCATACCCGTAGATCTTTAAATGTCCAATTTATATTTGTTTTTTAAATATTCATTCAAGAAATTCCAATTTATTTGCTTAGTCTTGCTTTGTTTTTCTACTTGATTCGATAGTATATCACAGTCCCTGAGGTCTGTTATTTTCTTTATCCAATCTTCGTTCGTTGGGATTTCTTTGCTTTTCCATTTTTGTGCTATTAATATTTTAGCCGCCGATGATAGATAAAACAAAATTTTTTCCTCATTTTTCTTCAGTCCCAAGTCCGTTATATTTAATAGATAGTATTCAGGTTTGATGTTAAACTTTATTTTCATGATGTTTTGTGTGTGTTTGTGGACCATCATCCAAAACGTTTTAATCTTCTTACAATCCCAGTATAGATGAAAATAGGTTCCAGCCTCTTTTCCACACTTCCAGCATTGGGTATTATGATTGTTGCCGAATTTTGCCAATTGCACAGGTGTCAGATGCCATCTGTAGAAGACTTTGAACCAATTCTCTACTATATTATTGGCTTTGGTGTATTTCAACTTGATCTTCCATACTTGTTCCCATTCATTTAATAGTATAGAATGACCTATATCCTTAGCCCACTTGACCATGTTTTCTTTCACCAACTCCCTCTCATTGTTCCATTCTGATAACTTTTGATATAAGATTCTAATCAATTTTTTCTCTTTTTTCATAATTGTATCCCAGCAAGATTCTTTTTCGCTGAACCCCACCTTTTGGTCTTCTTTTAGGCATTCTTTAATTTGCATGTATTGTAGCCAATTCATTTCGTTATCTTCTTTCTTCAATTCCTCCATAGATTTCAGATGCCATTCATTATTGATTTTGACCAACAATTGCCTATAACTCAGCCATTTGTTTTTTGGTATTTCTCTTTTATGGAATGCCTCTCCCGGTGATGTCCACATGGGTATCTTGGCATACATGAAACCTTTATATTTATTCCAGATCCTTAGCAGGGGGCCTCTAATGTAGTGATTTGTAAAGTTCTTTTCTATCTTTGCTTTTCCATAGCAAAGATAGGCGTGCCACCCTCGTCTAATATCATGTCCTTCTATAGTTAATATTTTTTTTTGCTCTAAAGTGGCCCAAATTTTAACCCATGATAGGGCACAGGCCTCAAAATAAGTCTGGATGTCTGGCATAGCCATTCCTCCCCTACTTTTGGCATCAGTAAGGTACTTCATCTTTATCCTAGCTTTTTTCCCATCCCATATAAATTTTATTATATCCTTGTTCCATTTTTTGAAGCATGTGTTTGATTTAATAATCGGTATCATTTGAAACAGGAATATTATTTTGGGTAACACACTCATTTTGAAAGCTGATATCTTCCCCAATATAGATAAATTTAGGTACTTCCAATTGTTAAATTTCTTTCTTATATTATCCCACATTTTCTCATAATTATCCTTAAATAAATGTATATTTGAAGTTGAAATTATAATGCCCAGATATTTAGTTTTTTTAACCACTTCTATTCCGGAGTTCGAGAGTATTTTTGCCTTTCTTTCTTCCTTAACATTTTTTGTAAGGATTTTTGTTTTATTTTTGTTTATCTTGAGCCCCGCCAGTTTGCCAAATTCTTCGATTTTGGAGATCCATTTTTGGGCCGATTCTACCGGGTTTTCTATAATGCAAACCACATCGTCTGCAAAAGCTAACGTTTTATATTCTACTGATCTTACTTTGAGGCCTTTTAGTTCTTTGTTCTTTCTTAGATCTTCTAATAAGACTTCCAACACCAGTATAAACAAAAGAGGGGAGAGGGGGCATCCTTGTCGTACCCCTCTTTGTATTTTGATCTCTTCTGTGCGGGTGCCATTAACTAGTACCTTGGCTGTTTGTCTGGAATACATGGACCTTACTATGCCCTTTTTTTTCAATATTTTTTAATATTTCTTAAATTTAATTATTAATTTAGTAGAATAGGGAGGAGAAATTATTATTGAGGGAAGGCAGGCACTCACTCTGGCGGGCCCTCTCGCTCGCCGCTCGCTCACCGCTCGCCCTCTCGCTCACCCTCTCGCCCTCTCGCTAGGATGGGTTCCTTCCAGGAGGGGCTCTTTTTCCCAGGCTGCCAAACTACAACTCCCAGGATGCTACAGCATTGAGCCAATGTGGTGCCAAACCTCATCCAGGCTGCAGTGTAGATGGCTGCAGGATGGAGGGGTTTCCTGCCTCGAATTGAGAGAGAGAGAGAGAGAGAGAGAGAGAGAGAAGAGGAAACAAGTGAGCCTTCTTTGGAAGAGAGCTCAGAACCCCCCTGCGTAAGGTGAGAGAGAGAGAAAGAAGAGAAAAGGAAAGAAAGAGAAGGAGACCTCCCTCTCGCCCTCTCGCTCGCCCTCTCGCTCGCCCTCTCACTCGCCCTCTTGCTCGCCGCTCACCCTCGCCCTCTCGCTCGCCCTCTCGCTCGCCGCTCGCCCTCGCCCTCTCGCTCGCCGCTCGCCCTCTCACTCGCCCTCTCGCTCGCCGCTCACCCTCTCGCTCGCCCTCTCGCTCGCTTGCTCAGCCGGCGCCGAGAGAGGAGAGCTCCCAGCAAGCCAGGCGGCCATCTTACGTATTTCCGAAATGGACGGAAATACAAAATTTTTTGGCGCCTGCCGTTTCGATATTTAAAAACACTTCCAGGTTTAAAAATAAGTTTTGTAATTGTTTTGTAATTCAAAAATTAACGAATTTTTTAACGAATTACGAATTAACGAAACGAATTGCCCAGCCCTATTATTTATAGCATCATAACCTACCCTCTGGAGTTGGAAGAATATGATGCAGAGGATTTGGATTGTGGAGTTTCTGACTCTGAATTGATGACTCCCTTTCTCTCCAAATCTGGTGAGGTAAAGCATTTTAGGGGCTCTCTCTTCCTTGATGGATGCTGAAGATTTTTTTTTTTACTTTCAAGTTCCGCAAAAGGAGAAGGACAGCATCATAGTCATCAATGTCTGTTAAATAGGAAGTGCTGACCAAGCATCTGGTGTCCTGAGTCAGCCACCAATAACTTTAGCAGTAGCTGCTAGGATTTCTTTCTTGTAACCATTCACTTTCCTCAACTGGTTTTGCTCTTGTGGGTTGTGTATTTCGTGAAATTCTAGACATTGGATCAATTGTATTTAGTGTCTTTTTCTCTTATACTATTTGCCTTTTCTCATTCAAACAGTGCCTCTATCCTTCCTATCAGCTTCCAGGGTTACCTGCGTATAACATGGACTGCCTTGGCTTACCTATAGTAGGTCCCATTATAATAACATGTCTCTCTGAGCATTTGCAGTAATAGATAGTACTTAGGTGATCCCTTGTAGTCCTAGGATGATGGTCCTCCAAGAGTGGTATCCTGGGGGTGGATCCGTAGGTGGCTGTGGAGCCCTATTCTTGATCTGCATCTTCTCCCACAGTGAGGGCATTGGTTTCCAGGTGGAAGGCGGTCCCGGTCGGGGTTGGCTTGATGCACCTTCCTCCTGGCACGTTTCTCTCTTTCACCCTCCATTCATGCCTCTTCAAATTCTGTAGCACTGCTGGTCACAGCTGACTGCCAACTGGAGTGCTCAAGGGACAGGGCTTCCCAGTTCTCAGTGTCTATGCCAGAGTTTTTAAGGTTGGCTTTGAGCCCATCTTTAAATCTCTTTTCCTGTCCTGCAACATTCCGTTTTCCATTCTTGAGTTCGGAATAGAGCAATTGCTTTTGGGAGACGGTGGTCGGGCATCCGGACAACGTGGCCAGTCCAGCGGAGTTGATGGCGGAGGACCATCGCTTCAATGCTGGTGGTCTTTGCTTCTTCCAGCACACTGACGTTTGTCCACCTGTCTTCCCAAGAGATTTGCAGGATAGATAGTGGGTAACGACTAAAAACATGGTGATACAGTTGCACAGAAAAATATTCTGCATACATTCAGATGCATTCAAAACATTCATTTAAGGCTTCACTTCCCGTTGATCAGCATCTCCTGCTAAAATAAACATAATTTAAGCACTTCCTTGCTAACCTTTAATATCCTTTCTTATTAATATTTAATAAACAAAACATTTAAAAGGGAGTTGGTCAGTGTACATGAGGGGCATCTGGCAGTAAAGAAAGAGGGAGAGATAGATCAATGACAAGGCTTCATTAAAAAAAACTTTAAAGTGAGATCCCATGCTTTGTTGACTGGACAGTTTCCAGATGTGCTAACATCCCACCATGTCTAGAAATTTCCCATGTGTTTGGACTCTACAAGGGGTGGAATCTGGATGGAAGACAATGAGAAAAGGGCTATCACAATAACAAATAATGCCTTAATTAATGAAGGTTTAGAACTGGAGTCACCTGCACCTCAATACATGTGATGTAGTAAATGAGCATTGATTGAAACTCTAGAGACTAGGTTTCAATCCTTACTCAGCCATGAAAAACGCAGTGGGTGACCTTGAGCACCCTCAGCCTCAGAGGAAAGCAAAGGTAAACCTTCTCTGGACAAAGCTACCCAAGAAAACCCTGTGGTAGAGTTACTGTAAGGTTGCTTTTAGTTGGAAATGACTTGAAGGCATAGATTTATGCAGGCTTGGGAGACTAACATTCAGAAACTAGGTACTCACAAAATGAATAATGATAAGTCAGAATATATACTTAGCTGCCATGTGTAAATGTTGGGGATCTTAATGTCATTGTACAATTTTTGCATGTCTGCTTATATTTACTATAATTCATCCAGCTCAGTGTTAAAACCAATCAAGCAAAATAAGCAAATATTTATATGTTTCCATTTCCAAAGTAAACTGGTCCAATTTCCCATGAATTCTTTTTTATGTTGTTTATGTTCATGAAAATCCTATTTGTGAAATAGGTTTGGGATAATCTATAGATACATAATTTCAAAAACAGAGACATGGTGGCTAATAGGGGTATGCAATTTTTTGTTAATCATCGTAAGTCAAATAAAATCCATTCAATTCAACTTATGATGCAATATCCAATGTGCAGGTGTAGTCCACACCAAAAACTTAAGCATCAAAACTTACTAAATACTTTTTTGTATGAATTTTGTAAATCCCGGAAACCTCCCAAAGTCAGTTTTATTTTCAGTGCAGGCGAGCAAGCAAAAAGGCTGCCTTTCCTCTTTAACTTAATAGCCCCTCACCAATAGGAGAGGGAAGCATCAGGGAGAAAGCAGAGTTCACTGAAAAAAAGCCTGAGAAAGCACAAAATTCTGGGAAATATAGTTTGGGAAGATGAGGAGCCCTATGCCAGAGAATTCAAAAGGCCGTGCCCTAAACTACATTTTCCAGAATTCTTCTCAGAATCAGAAAGTCCCAATCAGGATAGGGGGGAGATTGTTGTTTATAAAACCTTTGTAAATTTTCCAAAGCTCTGTGAATAAGTGAAACTTTCTGAAACTTGATGGGCTTACTGTGGTAAATGTGTTCTACCATTGTAGCAAGTTTCTCTCCAATAGCTGTAAAAATGAGGAAGAAAGCAGTCCCTGAAGTTTCCCCAATTGCGCAATTAACAAAAAAAAACTAAATTTTGTTACTCTAGCTATAGTAACAAAAAATTACTAATTATATTTTTAAACACTTTAGAAACAAAATGTCGGTGTTTCCTAATTTTCTAATGAATTTTGAAACTTTCTTTTTATTGATCGCACAGTCCTAGTGGCTAATTTGGCATGACTTTCCCCATCTAAAAAATAATTTAATTCTATGTCAAGTCATTGCCTATCAATAATGACTCTATAGTGTGATGGAGCAAGTTTTTTATGTATTCCCAAATACTGAGATGAAGCAGCAAGTGCACTTTCTCAAGTTAATGTGATTTCAAATGTGTGTATTGATTTTCTACTTCTTTTGTCAGACTGGCATTATTTTGATTAGAAGTCTTCAAAAGGAAAAACATTTTAATTGAAAATAAACTATATGGATCAATTGGCTTTTGATCCTATCTGTTTTGGAAGCATGAACATTGCTTTCCAAAAACTGTTGACATTTCAGGACTTGGCACATGAGGGAGACCAGGGATCCTCTCACATCCCAACAAATCCAGAGAGTCTCCTATAAATATACTTTCCAAAAAGGTGAAATGGAATGAAATGGAGTGGTTACTGTGGATGGACAGAAAGAGGTAGAAACTCCAGCTCCTACAGAAATAACAGTCCTGTCTAGAGTTATAAGTTTTAGACATAACTCCAAAATAGATAACATTCAGTCCTCTGTATCTGTGCATGATTGGTGCAAAGAATCCCTGCAAATACCAAAAAATGTAAATGCTTAGGTTTCTTATAAAAAGAGACTTTATATAAAGCTCAAACTACATTGCATCACTCCCTGGCCACACTTTGAAGACATCTGCCATGCATGTGAGAGGGACCAGGCATCCTCTCCCAATCCCAACAGGATGTTTCAGGATGTTTCTGAAAATGAGCCTCAAAGCTTCCATTGTTGCAAAATGCCTCTATCCGTATCAAGGTTGGGGGCCAAAAAAATATGAACACACAAGGCTAATTTTGAAAGAAGTGCAGTGTCTGAATATATTTCTCAATATATTTACTCAAAAAGCTCAATGGTTACAATGCGTAGCTAATATACGGACAGTCCCCAGATTATGAACAAGATGGCTTCTGTAGATGTGTCCTTAAGTTGAAGTTCTATGTAAGTCAAAAAAAGCAACATTTTTAAGTCTAAATACAGCCAAAAATCTTTATTTTTAATAGCATGCAGAAGGAGTTAATATCCCTGTAATGTTTGTTTTGCTGTCTATATCCCTGTTCAGAAGATTTCACCTCACTTTCTGTCCCTGTGACAATTGGATTTTGAAAATTTTGGGGTGTTGTGGACAAGGATTTGTTATAAATGGAAACACTTTTTCCCATGATAACTCTCACAGGGGTGAATTTCCCTTCCTAGGGATAGATTTCCTCTCACTTGATCACCTTTGTTTGGAACTACAAGTCATATGTAATGCTTGGCACTCAGGAACTGCCTGTATAGAAAATAATTTTAAAGTGTGGGTAGATTTACAAAATGGACAATAACTTGAGTTGAAAGAGAAGATAGGAACTGAATTGACATTGGAACAGCAAAGGGTTGGTTTGACTCTACGTTTGCAAAATAAACCAGATTAATCAACCCTCATAATTGAACAATAAAGTCAATGAAGTTCTGTTGTTTCATAAGAAATTGATTGATGTCTCATCAACTGGTATACAGTAAATGTATTTATTATTATTTTATATTATGTGTTAATGCTTTAAAATGTTTTATGGTGCTTTGGGGCATCGAATCATTGCCATTGTAAACCGCCCTGAGTTGCCTAAGGGCTGAATAAGGCGATATACAAATACAGTAAATAAATACCATATTTTCTGGCATATAAGACGACTAGGCATATGCTGGGGTTCAGCCTGTGTGTGAACCTGAACCTGATTCTCTGATTGTATTTCCTGATGTCAATGTAGATGTCAATGTGAATTCTGAGGCCAATTTAGATGATGATGGTTTGAGTAATGAAAATCTTACAGCCTTGGAAAGTGAAAGTCAAAATTCCCATGAGAACATGCATTCTGAGCCGAGCGAAGAAGTTTCACTCCCTTTTCCTCCCAGTCTTAGTTCTCCAGAGAATCTGACACCTGGTCTGCCTAACGAGGATAGGCGGGGGCAGATTTGGCAGAGACGGGGAGAAGCACAAAGTTTACGTAGGTCAGCCAGATTGAGAGAAATGCAAACAAAAACTTCAGGTGTGTCTCGCAATAGATTTCTCAGCCTTAAGTATGCCTGGCCTGAATGCAGCTTCAGATCAGGCATCATTCCAGATTCATGTGCAAGCTTTTGCAGGTCTCCTGATTCAAGTGGCCTTGCTCCTCGGAGGTTTTCTAGTTGTTCCAGGTACGGTTAGTGGATTGCTAACAGGTTCCAGGATTCAGCATTTTTGCTGTAGGTTTTATGATCTTGTTTATGGACATTTCTTGTTGCTGATTTTTACTGTGACTTTTTACCTTTGCATATTTCTTTTATTTTGTATTCATCTTTCATCAATAAAAAAGGGCTGTTTTTCCTGAAGTCAAGTGTGGTGGATTGTTGTCTGAGGGTCCAGTTTCCTGCTCTGGGTTGCAACAGCATATAAGACGACCCCCAAATTTTCCAGTTAAAATATAGAGTTTGGGATATACTTGCCATACTGCATAAGACCACCCCTCTTTCAACGCACACCAAATAAACATTTTTAAAGCATCAAATTTGATTTCAATATGGTAATATTCCTATTACTGTACCTCCTATTCTGCCTCTCAGATCTCACACCTGCGCACCTGCACCACTTCACTGCAGTCTTCAGGAGCGGGATCTGAGAGGCAGAGGAGGAGGTACGGCAATAGGATACAAGGGCGGGCCAGACAGGTAAAAGAGGTGTATTTTTCTGGGCCCAGGGCCTCTCTATCTCTTTTTTCCATACCCCGGACACCCCGGATGCCTGCAGCTTGCTCCGCCCTTTACTTACACCTTCCTGATGAGGCACTCCTTCACCTCTCCATCAGGACCGGATTAAGTCCATGAATGCTGATGAATGGATTTTCTTCTATTGTACTTGTACAGTGTCACCCTTAATGCTTTCATACAGTCACTGCATACAGCAGGGATGCGGCCACTGCCATTTTTGAGCTCCCCCCACCATATGCGGACACCACAGATTCTCCAATCTGGATTGGAAGTTTCAGCACCCACTCTATAAGACAACCCCCAGCGTATAAGACGACTCCCATGTATAAGACGACCCCCAACTTTTGAGAAGATTTTCTTGGGTTAAAAAGTAGTCTTATAAGCCGGAAAATACAGTAAATAATAAATAAATAAATTTATATCCCATCATTCTCCCAATATGGGACATAAATTGGGCATGAAATTGGAATTAAGCTCCATACAGCCCAAAGAGACATCTTGTGAATTCAGAACAAAGAAGTAACACATACATGATTATGAACTCACTCCGAATGTGAGAACCCTCCATGTAGTATTTAGTCAGTGATAGCTAAGGCACATTTATAGGTCTCTACAACTGCTAAATGTTACAGTCAGTGAGCAATACAGTCAGTGAGTAATATGTCAAATGACCACATGACATACTTAAGATAGGTGAGACAATCTGCCTATAGCTGGAGGAATAAGATCTCTCCTGGATAGTTTTGGATCAATGTGCAGCTTCAGAGTGGATGGATGGGAGGGGTTCTCTGAACTCATTTTTTAATCCATGGATGCACAGGAGGCACAACATGCCTTTTTTCAGTTGTGATTTTTCAAATGCATCTCTAAAAATAGATCCTGATATGCATGTGCTAGAGCCAGTGTAGTGCAGTGGTTTGAGCATTGGATTACTACCTAGGAGACCACGATTTGAATCACTGCACAGTCATGGAAAACTTCTGGTAACTCTGGGCAACTGACACTCTCTTAGCTTCAGAAGAAGGCAAAGGCAAGGGCAAATTTTCATGGAACAAATCATGCCAAGAAAACCCCATGATGGTTTTGAAAAGCTTGATATGAGAGGAATTTGCCTGGGGGTTTGTTTGCAGCCATTTCAGATATTGAACCATGTGGCTGCTAAGGGCGAAGGAATGTATTGATCGTTGGCTTGAAAGGGGGGGTCAAGAGGGGATTTACTCATTTAAGCTATGGACCATGGGAGAGTTCCAATCTTGAAGGTTAGGAGTGTAAAAGAATCATAGAATCAAAGAGTTGGAAAGACCACATAGGCCATCCAGTCCAACCCCCTGCCAAGAAGTAGGAATATTGCATTCAAATCACCCCTGACAGATGGCCATCCAGCCCCTGTTTAAAAGCTTCCAAAGAAGGAGCCTCCACCACACTCCGGGGCAGAGAGTTCCACTGCTGAACAGCTCTCACAGTCAGGAAGTTCTTCCTCATGTTCAGATGGAATCTCCTCTCTTGTAGTTTGAAGCCATTGTTCCGCATCCTAGTCTCCAAAAAAGCAGAAAACAAGCTTGCTCCCTCCTCCCTGTGGCTTCCTCTCACATATTTATACATGGCTATCATATCTCCTCTCAGCCTTCTCTTCTTCAGGCTAAACATGCCCAGCTCCTTAAGCCGCTTCTCATAGGGCTTATTCTCCAGACCCTTGATCATTTGAGTCGCCCTCCTCTGGACACATTTCAGCTTGTCAGTATCTCTCTTGAATTGTGGTGCCCAGAATTGGACACAATATTCCAGGTGTGGTCTAACCAAAGCGGAATAGAGGGGTAGCATTACTTCCCTAGATCTAGACACTATGCTCCTATTGATGCAGGCCAAAATCCCATTGGCTTTTTTTGCTGCCACATCACATTGTTGGCTCATGTTTAACTTGTTGTCCACGAGAATTCCAAGATCTTTTTCACACTTACTGCTCTCAAGCCAGGCATTGTCCCCCATTCTGTATCTTTGCATTTCGTTTTTTCTGCCTGAGTGGAGTATCTTGCATTTGTCACTGTTGAACTTCATTTTGTTAGTTTTGGCCCATCTCTCTAATCTGTCAAGATCGTTTTGAATCCTGCTCCTGTCCTCTGGAGTATTGGGTATCCCTCCCAATTTGGTGTCATCTGCAAACTTGATGATCCTGCCTTCTAGCCCTTCGTCTAAGTCATTAATAAAGATGTTGAACAGGACCGGGCCCAGGACGGAACCCTGTGGCACTCCACTTATCACTTCTTTCCAAGAAAAGAAAGCACCTTGTTTCTCAGAATGGCAGCTTTTGTGGATTGATTCCACTGCATGTTCTCTTTTCTGCACAGAAACTCTCTATTAAATCCTCATTTTTCTTAACTTTCCAATCCTATCTATTCAGGGCTAATAGATGGATAATTCTCTGGGGCACCCACAAAAGGTGTCAGTTTAGTGCTGCAGTGACTCGGATTACTCTTGTTAGCCAGAAGAGTAGTTGAATCAGCTGGTGCATAGATCTCCTGGCAACACTGAGGAGGTGCTTTCCTCTTTTACATTTTCTTTTAATCAGAGCAGGCAACAGCCTCCAGCCTCTCATTGATCTGGCCTGACAGATCTGAGCTGCACTGAAGCCATTGCCTCAGAGATCCTTCGATAATAATGTGAGGCAGAGAGAATGGGCATCTGCCAGCTATCTTAAATGGGAAGAAGAAGAAAACAAAGGGGAAAGAGGAAAAATGATAGACATCAGTGAAGAAAACCAAATTGCAAATTGTTGCAGATCCTAAATATACCTTAAGACATCCTAAATTTCAAAAAAGAAAAAGTTTATTTATTTATTTACTTTATTTATATACCGCTTTTCTCAGCCCTCAGGTGACTCAAAGCGGTGAACAACATCGATACAAAACATCACAAGACAAGTAAAGGGCAATTAAAAACAATTGTAACATATTCATTAAACATCAGAATAACAATAATTAGCGCCAAAACAGTAAAATCAGAATCCAGTCTCATCATCCATTATTCCATCAATTACACTGTTTAATCAAATGCTTTTTCGAACAGCCAGGTCTTCACTTTCCTCTGAAACGCCAGCAGGGAGGGGGCCAATCTGATATCTGCAGGCAGGGCGTTCCACAGCTGAGGGGCCACCACTGGGAAGACCCTGTCTCACATCCACGCCAAGCGCGCCTGTGATGCAGGCGGGACAGAGAGCAGGGCCTCTCCAGATGATCTTAGTGTCCTAGTCAGTTCATAGGAGGAGATGTGTTCGGAGAGGTAAGTAAGGCCAGAACCGTTTAGGGCTTTGTAGGCTAACGCCAGCACTTTGAATTGTGCCCGGTAGCAAACTGGCAGCCAGTGGAGCTGGCGCAACAGAGTAGTAATATGCTCCCTGAGTGCCGCTCCTGTTAGCAACCTGGCTGCCGAACGCTGGACCATTTGAAGCTTCCGAGCAGTCTTCAAAAGCAACCCCACGTAGAGAGCAATGCATTAGTCTATACGGGATGTAACCAGAGCATGGACTACCATGGCCAAGTCAGACTTCCCAAGGTACAGGGCAGCTGGCGCACAGCTTAAGTCTCTGGATTTGTTTTATGGGGTTTTAGTTCCTCAGTTTTTCTAGCTCTATTTTAAGGAATAAAATGAGTACTGAGAGGGGAGGCAGGAGAGTTAGAAAATTGGGTTGATCATCCTCAGGGGCCCACTATTCAGCCCTCTTAAAATGCATCTGGGAAAATTGGTCTTATTTTGGAAAAATGTGCATGCAATGATGTCAGAAATTAGGAATAAGATTCGATTTTCCCCACTGTGAGTCTATTCATCCCCTTGTGGCTAAACGGGGTGGGATTGAGATTGTTACAGTGTAAATGAAAGGGCTATGTCTTTTCACCGGAGCAATAGAATATAGGCAGGGAAATGCAAGGAATTTTCACTCTTTTTAAAAAATCTTTAAGACATTTTAAATATTCATGAAAGATACAAGTAACCTGATTTGGAATGCAGCCACTACCTTTGTTTAGAAAAAAGAGAAAAATGCCAGGCTGGAAACTAAAAATGATTTTTCTAAAGTAAATTCGCAGGTCATAAAATTTTACTACTTCAATTAAGATGGAGGTAAATAGTAACTGTTAGGAAAATTTGTTTCGCCTTTTAAAATAAAGTATTTTAAATTTTCACTTGGGGAAATCAGATTTATGTAAGGATGATAAATAACATTTTTCTTCAAAAACTCAGGGTTCCTTCCCAGTATTCCAAGCTGCAAGTGATCCAAATACATACAGAAGTAAAGGGCAGAGTTAAAGATTATTACTCCATTGGTCAAGAAGGATGTCAGGGGAATTTCCCTGGATTTGACATACTCCACAGTTGCAGACATGGATATTTTATAGGTAAGGTAAAGGTAATCCCCTGACTTTAAGTCCAGTCATGTCTGACTCTGGGGTGTGGTGCTGATCTCCATTTCTAAGCCGAAGAGCCAGCGTTGTCCGTAGACACCTCCAAGGTCATGTGGCCGGCATGACTGCATGGAGCGCCGTTACCTTCCCACCGGGGCGGTACCTATTGATCTACTCACATTTGCATGTTTTCGAACTGCTAGGTTGGCAGAAGCTAGGGCTGACAGTGGAAGCTCACGCCGTTGCCCAGAATCGAACCTGTGACCTTTCAATCAACAAGCTCAGCAGCTCAGTGCTTTAACCCACTGTGCCACCGGGGGCTCCTGGATATTTTATAGACCTGAGGAAATAATAGAAATTGCTGTGAGTGGTACAAATTACAATTTGCAGTTTTATTGGTTCAAAATACATTCATTGTTGATGAGTATACAGATGGATAGCAGAAATTGATAGCCGGGGTGGTCCATGCCTTGGTCACTTCTAGATTGGACTACTGTAATGCGCTCTACGTGGGGCTGCCCTTGAAAACGGCTCAAAAATTTCTGCTAGTCCAACGGGGGGTGGCCAGGATGTTAACTGGTGCTCCTTACAGAGAGAGGTCAACCCTCCTGTTCAAGGAGCTCCACTGGCTGCCGTTCATTTTCCGGTCCCAATTCAAGGTGCAGGTGCTCACCTACAAAGCCCTAAACTGTTTGGGACCTGCCTACTTGCGTGACCGCATCTCCATTTATGAACCCGCACGCTCCCTTTGTTCATCCAGAGAGACCCTGCTCATGATCCCATCTGCATTGCAAGCACGGTTGGTGGGGACGAGGGACAGGGCCTTCTCTGTGGTAGCCCCCTGACTCTGGAACACCCTCCCCAAGGACATCAGACAAGCCCCTACATTGGCAGTCTTTAGGAAGAGCTTGAAGACCTGGCTATTCCGGTGTTCCTTTCCAGAATAGGAAACTCCAGCAACACGTCCCAGAAGCACTTGATTAGAGATTAAGATTGTCCGCACATTGCACTTATCCAAAAATCCTTATACCTCACTCAGCATACTCAGCACTCTTTAATCTGTACCCATGACATTTGGCCCGGCCTAGTTTTATTGTGTTACGGTTTACTGTTTTTACTGCTTACTGTTATTGCTTTAATGTTTTAATTTGCTTTTGGTTTATGTGTATTTGTTATATTGTTGTTTTATTGAGGCCTTGGCCTTTGTAAGCCGCATCAAGTCCTTCGGGAGATGTTAGCAAGGTAGAAATAAAGATAATAATAATAATACTTATTCAAGCTTTTTATTGGAAGAATTATTGAGCTTATCTTCTGTATCTGTGCCACCTCTTTCCACCTGTGGGAGGCCATTAACATGAGCCGTTATTTCTTTAGGAAAAACCATATCCACTGATTGATATCAGCTGGCAAGAGGGAATGTCTCCTTGACTGAACAGTGGATAGTTATTCTGGGTTTGGTTTTTTCTTGGAGAAGAATCCAAGAATCCCCTGAAAGACTGTTAGCAGCTTAGTAGTGCTCCTGGACCCGTCTCTCCAAATATCTGTCCAGGTAGATGTGAAGTTCAGGTGTGCCTGCTAACAGCTTCAACTGATATGGCATCTGTGCTCCTTCCTAGAATCAGAGAACCTAAAGATGGTGGTGCATGTGCTGGAGACCTCAAGGTTGGATTTCTGAAAGGAGCTATACATTGGGTTTTTTCTATAACAGTGGTTCCCAACCTGTGGGCTGTGGCCACTGGTGGACTGCAAGACCTAAAATAAAGTCCACAGCTCTGGATTATTAAATATTGTTTTCTGTGGGTGAGCAGATGGTGATTACTGGATGCCATATGTTCTGTATCAGAAACTAGAGCTGATATGGTCTATCCAGTGCAATTTTCCGAATCAGCAGCCCAAATAACCAAACAGAATCTAAAGTTGACCAAAAACTGATTCATAACCCTCTGTTGGGGTTCAGCCTGTGTGTGAACTTGAACCTGAAACTGATTCTCTGATTGTATTCCCTGATGCCAATGTAGATGTCAATGTGAATTCTGAGGCCAATTTAGATGATGATGGTTTGAGTAGTGAAAATCCTTCAGCCTTGGAAAGTGAAAGTCAAAATTCCCATGAGAACTTGCATTCCGAGCCGAACGGAGAAGTTTCACTCCCTTTTCCTCCCAGCCTTAGTTCTCCAGAGAATCTGACACCTGGTCTGCCTAATGAGGATAGGCGGGGGCAGATTTGGCAGAGCCGGGGAGAAGCACAAAGTTTACGTAGGTCAGCCAGATTGAGAGAAATGCAAACAAAAACGTCAGGCGTGTCTCACAATAGATTTCTCGGCCTTAAGTATGCCTGCCCTGGATGTAGTTTCAGACCAGGCATTGTTCCAGATTCATGTGCAAGCTTTTGCAGGTCTCCTGATTCAAGTGGCCTTGTTCCTCGGAGGTTTTCTAGTTGTTCCAAGTACGGTTAGTGGATTGCTAACAGGTTCCAGGATTCAGCGGTTTTGCTGTGGGTTTTATGATCTTGTTTATGGACATTTCTTGTTGCTGATTTTTACTGTGACTTTTTACCTTTGCATTTTTCCTCTATTTTGTATTCATCTTTCATCAATAAAAAAGGATTGTTTTCCTGAAGTCAAGTGTGGTGGATGGTTGTCTGAGGGTCCAGTTTCCTGCTCTGGGTGGCAACACCCTCATGTAACTAATGTTGGAGAGTGGGCCCTGGTCTAAGTAGTCCCTGGTAAAAGTGGCTCCTGGTAAAAAAAAAAAAAAAGGTTGGGAACCACTGCTCTATACAAAGTTTGGAAATGCCAATTAGTTCAAAACATGGCAGCCAAATTGGTTACAGGAAGATCTAGGATTGAGCATATTACATCCATATTAAAGTCACCCCTAATGGTTGACAATTAGTTTCTGGGGAAAGTACAAAGTGTTGGTTTTGACCTTTAAAAGCCTATATGGTTTGTATAGTTTGTATCCAAGTTATTTGCAGGATCACCTTCTTTTGTACAATCCACCCTTTAGGACACTTGGGGTGTTTTCACACAGCCATATAACCCACAATATCTGCTTTGAACTGAACTATATGGCAGTGTGGACTCAGATAACCCAGTTCAAAGCAGATATTGTAGGATTTCCTTCCTTGAAGTTCTGTTATATGGCTGTGTGGAATTGCCCTTAGCCCTTCCACACAGCCCTTCCACACAGAATAAAATCCACATTATCTGCTTTGAGTTAGGATATATGTCAGTGTGCACTTAGGATATATGACAGTGTGCACTTAGGATATATGACAGTGTGGAAGGGCTAAGGAAAGTCCCTTAGCCCTTCCACACAGCCTTTCCCACTGAATAAAATCCACATTATCTGCTTTGAGTTAGGATATATGACCGTGTGTACTTAGATAACCCAGTTCAAAGCAGATATTGTGGCTTATTCTGCCTTGATATTCTCGGTTATATGGCTGTGTGGAAGGACCCTTTAATCCTCTGAGGGATGCTTACTTCAACCAGCCAAAACCTTACTGGCAGCTGTCACCCAGAGGACCTTTTCATTGGCCATCGCACAACTGTGGAATTATCTACTGAAGAGCTCCAATAGTTAAATTCTGGAGCCCTACAATACTAACAATTAGTGTAGTTTCAGCACTGACTCAAATGAATGAATCAATGTTCTGACTGCTTCCTATTTGACATTCCCTCCTTTGACAATTGTCCATGCAATCCTAGAAGGTTTGTTGCAGATCTGTTTCATGATTAATGCCAAGATTTTAGGTGGTCTCAGACCCGTTCCACACAGCTGAAATAATATTCCACATTATCTACTTTGAACTGGAATATATGGCAGTGTGGACTCAGATATCCTAGTTCAAATCAGATATTGTAGAATTTTCTGCCTTGATATTCTGGGTTATATGGCTGTGTGGAAAGGGCTCCAGGATTGGCAAGGTCTATTTGAAAGAAAAAACCAAAATCTAGCTTGTTGGTAACTGCAAAGTTAAAAAAATAGCTTGTTGCTAACTGTAAAATAAATTCTGCTGCTAAATATGAAACTAGATTTTTATTTTAAAGAGTCCCAGGCCTCTGAACATATGATTCCCTACTCTGTCATTTTTATCCCTTGCTTGCAACTGAATGTAGTTCCAGTCCTACAACTGAGCTCGTTGAGGAAAATGGAATAATTCCGCTCCATTTCATAATAAGTAGACAAGCTGGCAAGTGAAGAACTGCAATTTCCTTTTTACCCACAGATTCCTCTGTAAATCAGAATCCATACATTAATATTAATTACTTTGACTGCATATTCATATAAACAATAATTAAAACTGGAACATAATGCTGTTTTCCTCAAATGAAATATAATACAATTTTGAGTGTATTTTCTGGGGAATGAATTGTGGTCGTTTTTCCCTGGTTGCTTTTGGATTTCCCATAACAAGAATGTGCTTTGTGTTTTGAATGTGAAACATCTTCCTTCCTAATTTTCTAATTTTAGCTCTGAATTGGTTTGTATTTGAAAAAAGTAAATCTGTAGTAAACCACCAGAATGATGTCATTGCTGTTTCCTTCCTATCTCATTTTTATTCAAGTGTTCTCAAACTGTTTTCTATGCTTTAATTCATAAAGTCGCAAGTGCTCACTTTCCAGTTTAATCTGTTTCTTCATACTAGACCCATTACTGTATTTCATTCATCCCACCAGGATTCTGTGATGCCTATTTTTTTATTTAAAAAATCCCTTCTTGTATTAAGAAGTCAATTTCATTGTCTCTCCTTGCCTCTAATGTTCTATGTCAGTGTTTTTTGAACTCTGCTCCTCCAGATGTTTTGTACTTCAGTTCCAACAATTCCTAACATCTGGTAAGCTATCTAGGATTTCTGAGAGCTGCATTCATATAGGGTAGTGGTTCCCAACCTTCAGTCCTTCAGGTGTTTTGGATTTCAGCTCCCACAGTTCCTAACAGCTGGTAAACTGACTGGGATTTCTGGGTGTTGGAGTCCAAAACAACTGGAAGACAAAATTTATTTATTTATTTATTTACTTTATCTATATACCACTTTTCTCAGCCCTCAGGCGACTCAAAACGGTGAACAACATTGATACAAAACATCACGAGACAAGTATAGGGCAATTAAAAACAATTGTAACATAAATCATTAAACATCCGTATAACAATCATTAGCGCCTCAACAGTAAAATCAGAATCCAGTCTCATCAACCATTATTCCATATTCCTATGTTCAGTTACACTGTTTAATCAAATGCTTGTTCGAACAGCTAGGTCTTCACTTTCCTCCGAAACGCCAGCAGGGAGGGGGCCGATCTGATATCTACAGGCAGGGTGTTCCACAGCCGAGGGGCTACCTCTGAGAAAGGCCCTGTCTCTCATCCCCGCAAAGCATGCCTGTGATGCAGGCAGAACAGAGAGCAGGGCCTCCCCAGATGATCTTAGTGTCCAAGTCACTTCATAGGAGGAGATGCGTTAGGAGAGGTAAGTAGGGCCAGAACCGTTTAGGGCTTTATAGGCTAACGCCAGCACTTTGAATTGTGCCTGGTAGCAAACTGGCAGCCAGTGGAGCTGGTGCAACAGAGGAGTAGTATGCTCCTTGAGTGCCACTCCTGTTAGCAACCTGGCTGCCGAACGCTGGACCATTTGAAGCTTCCGAGCAGTCTTCAAAGGCAACCCCACATAGAGAGTGTTGCAGTAGTCTATACGGGATGTAACCAGAGCGTGGACTACCATAGCCAAGTCAGACTTCCCAAGGTACGGGCGCAGCTAGTGCACAAGTTTTAACTGTGTGAATGCTCCCCTGGTCACCGCTGAAACTTGGGGTTCCAGGCTCAGCGACGAGTTCAAGATCACACCCAAGCTGCGAACCTGCGTCTTCAGGTTGGGAATCACTGATATAAGAATTTCTGAAGACCATTGGTTTTTAGCTGCTTTATTTTTTCCAATTCCCTAATGTCATTGATGCTATCATCTACAGTATTTGTGGTGCCCCTGGCCTCTGACAAACTTTCAACCTTCATAACCCAATTTAAAGCACTTCTGATGAGGTTTGCAACAGTCCTAGCAAATACATTTTAAAATTTACTACAAGGTGCAGCCCATTTCATGCCTGAAGCCCTTCCACACGAACATGCAAATCATTCCTGACCTGCTGAGCTATTTTTCATTTCTTTGTTTTTCAGAGCCTTGCCCTCCAAGAGGAAGGAGAGATTAAATAACAATCTATACCCCCAAGGAACTTCAGCAATGTTCATTGCATCTTATAGTTTTAGTAACATGTTATCTAGTAGGCCTGGGTAACAACGCAAAAAATTGTTTCTAAAATCGATTTGTATTTGGGGGGTTTTTACGTTTCGATATTTAAAATAATTACAAAACTTTCCTTTAAAAAAGTTCAGTATTTACGAAATTTCGTTAATATTAACGAATCGATTCGTTAAGATGGCAGACCCCCCGCGCATGCGCAAATCACCTCTGAAACTTCGTTATGAAGACGGGGGTCAATTCGTTAAGGTGGCAACGAATCGATTCGTTAAAAAAGAAATATTTTTCAGAAATATTTAAAAATGGAAAATTAACAATGCTTGCCCTGTTGTGGAGCGAACACAGCCACAGGACAGGGACAAACTCTCACACACAGGCACACAAGGGTCTTTTCTTTTTTTAGAATATTTTTTGAATTTTTTTAAGAATAAAAGAAAGATATTTTTCAGAAATATTTAAAAATGCTTGCCCTGTTGTGGAGCGAACGGCAAAGCCTCCCCGCTGCTCTCAGCCCAGGGAATGAATGAATGAATGCAAGCAATGAATGAATGCAAGCCAAGCCTCCCTCCCGAACCTCCCGTCTCCTCGCCTTCCCCAGCAATGAGCAATGCGGCCACGTGGAGCCGCTTTTAAAGGGCAGCCCGCCCAATCACAATCAGCCACAGTGCTTGGGAGTGCAGGATTGGCTCCCAGCGCACCCAGCATCCTCCATCCCTAAAACGTCATTTCCGAAACGGGCAGAAGCCCGTAAAAAAGATGGAGGATGCCGTTTCGATATTTAAAAACACTTCCGGGTTTGAAAATATGTTTTGTAATCGTTTTGTAATTGCTAAAAATAACGAATATTTAACGAATTACAAAATTAACGAACGAAACCACCCAGGCCTATTATCTAGCTGTAACATTTGTCCCCTGTGGTTCAGAAAGAGGAGATGGACCCCATAGAGAGCACACCTCTGTACACCATGGAACTTGTCACCCATCAAGGAATTACCTATCATTGTCACCCATCTCTTGTTTCTTTGTGAACTTACAGAAACTGTTCCATCCACAGAATATCCAAAGGCTACCTCCATGCTCTCCGAGGAAACAGGTAAAGTTTTTTTTGCTTCCTGCATTTTTATTTTGTATAGGTTTTTCTTTAGAGCCTCAGTCATAACTATCCGGTTGATTTTCAAAAACTGATGCAGCCATTCTCTTCTCTTTCAAATTCAAAATAGTGATAACTATGAGAAGTAATGAGTGAACTCACTGGTGGAGGTGTTTTGCTTTGTTTTGACTGCATTTTTGTGCAGTACATTAACATCAGGTTAGAATTAACAAAATTAAAATACATACAATCTTTGCTATAGAAACATATTTAATAGACTAAACAAATAATGGGTTGTTGTAGGTTTTTTGGGCTGTATGGCCATGTTCTAGAAGCATTTTCTCCAGGCATTTCACCTGCATCTGTGGCAAGCATCCTCAACCTCACAACTTCTGAGGATTCTTGCCACAGATGCAGGTGAAATGTCAAGGGAGAATGTTTCTACAACATGACCATACAACCCAAAAAACCTACAACAACCCAGTGATTCCGGCCATGGAAACCTTCAACAACACATTAAACAAATAGTTTTCAAACTTTTTTTTATTTCTGATTGATCATTCTGAAGCAATAATGAAGTTAGTTATCTTGTGTTTGCTGTCTAAAAAAAATCCTGAAATTCCCACAGTGAAGAACGTTCTATCTGAAATGATGAATTATCCATATATGGATGTAGATGTGTAGATAAAGGAGCTCCTCTCATTGTTTCCTATTGACACTGAGAGAAACATCACTACTACTCATGGAATTCATGGTTACTTGGGGGGGGGGGGATGGAAAATTATTATGAGCCCAATTTTTGTACATTGCAGACTTGAATATCAGGATAAAAAGATAACAGAACAAAAGACAGAGCATGTTTATTTTACACTACAGGATTTCTGTATTTCTTTTGGTATAAAATATGACCTGAATGTTACATGATCTGTGATTCTCAATGAAATCTAGTTGTACATTGTATCATATGAGGGTTGAATGAAAAGAAATGCCTCCAAATTCATAACTCCTCAACAGATGGCAGTACTTGTATGCGGCAGGTACTGGCTTGTTCAGTAGACTCTCTTCTACAAGTTGCATTTGGTGGGAAGCCTTAGCATTGAATGGTTGTGTTGTTAAAGTTCGAAGTATAGAACCCTGCGCAGACAGTCAGTCAATGCGACTTAAGAAACATGCAGTCCTTGAATTCTTGACAGCAGAAGATGCCACCCCAAAGGAGATTCATCAGAGAATGCAAGCTGTTTATGATGATTGTGTTGATGTGAGTACTGTGAATTGTTGGGTGAGAAAGTTTGAAGATGTTGAGGTGGGAACATCTGACTTGCATGACAAACAAAGAGTTGGACTCCTGTGACAGGAACAACCAAGGTTCACAAGCAAACGGTTGACAGATCGATTCAGAATGATCGTCATATCACTTGGAGAGAAATTTCAAGCATAATCGGCATTTCACAAGAACGTGTGAAATTATTGCTTTTCTTGGCTTTCGGAAGATCTGTGCACAATGGGTACACAGGATGCTGATGCTTGAAATGAACGCGCCCAGACTTGAAACTTCAGAGACTGGATCTCACCACCATACTACATCCTCCAGATTTAGCACTGTCTGACTTCCGTCTGTTCCCAATAATGAAAGAAGATCTGCGGAGACATCATTATGCTTCTGATGAAGACATTGAGAGAACTGTGAGACACTGGTTGCGGAAACAGAGTGTCGACTTCTTCCGTGATGGCTTCAAAAAACTTGTTCAGCGTTGGCAGAAATGTATCCAATTGTCTGGTGATTATGTGGAAAAGTGAATAGTGGTAGTTAAAGAGCACATTCTAAGGATTATTTCTGCATTTGATTTATTAAAATATTCCCATCCAAACCCAAGTAACAAGGGTGGAGGCATTACTTTTCATTCAATCCTCATACAATCCAAGAGTGGCAAATATTAAAATGTGATTTATTTATTTATTTACTTTACTTTACTTTACTTGTATACCGCAGTTTCTCAGCCTAACAGGCGACTCAACGCGGTTTACAACAAAGGTACAACAGTCAACAATATACAATTTAAAACCATAAAAGCATAATACACAATATTGACACAACAATAACAACCCAATGCATCTCATGACTAAAATCGTGATCCAGTTTCGTCGTCCATATTACCATTCCTGTAATCATCACATTCATTGCACTGATTAATCAAATGCCTGTTCGAACATCCAGGTTTTTAATCTTCTTCGGAACACCATCAGCGAGGGGGCTGATCTTACCTCCATGGGAAGGGCGTTCCATAGCCGAGGGGCCACCACAGAAAAGGCCCTGTCTCTCGTCCCCGCCAGCCGCACCTGTGAAGCAGGCGGGATAGAGAGCAGGGCCTCCCCAGAAGATCTTAGGGTCCTGGTGGGCTGATAGGCCGAGATACGTTCGGATAGGTAGGTTGGGCCAGAACAGTTTAGGGCTTTAAAGTGCTTCTCATTTAGTCATGTAACTATTTGCAGGAGTAAAGAAGAGGTGCAAACTAGACAGTTAAGAAGAGTGGTACACTTTGCTGGCGAAGGAGTCTTTCACTATTATAGACTTCTTCACATGGCCCTTTTGGCACCTTGCTCATGCTCCCTCCTTCCCCATCATACGATGGGGATGGGATAGGGTGCTTTGGCACCCTGTCCACATCAAGTGGGAGAAAGGGAGACAACACAAAACAACATGTGTTGCCTTGCTGCCCTTTTCCCCATCATATGGGGGAAAGGGGGAGGAAAGTGTGGGAAGCTCAGTTGAAGCTACTAAAAACACACTTTCTTCCCCGTAGTGGTGGAGAAAGCACCTTTTGGTGCTTCCCGTCCACTTTGGGAGGAATGTGAAGAAAGCCTGCTGTGCATCTTGTGATGGCGCACAGCAGGTCCCATCCAAGTCATAAATAAAAGTGGCAAAACAGGGCTATTTTGCCCTCTGTGAAGAGAACCTATGAACAAATTGGCAGCATCCCTTCTCTCTCACTGGCTAGAGTTGTTATCAGGCTCTCCATAGTTGTTGTTTTGATTCATCATTGGACTATTTTAATTTTAAAATATAAAATGATTAAACGAAAAATCAAAACAATATTTAGAATTAATTGTAGTCTGGAGCAGGAATTATATTGTCAAGCAAATACTTGAGAAAGAAAGTGTATTTATTGGAGAAATCTTAAGGAAGCCCTTTCCATGAGTTCTATATAATGGCTGAATAAACACACAAGGAAGAGGCATATGCTAATCTGGTTTTTAATATAAAATTAACAATAAAACTTTATTTGTACCCCGCTACCATCTCCCCAAGGGACTCGGTGCGGCTTACATGAGGCCAAGCCCACAACACATCCATAAACAAAAGCAATTACAATAAATCAATACAAAACAGTTAAAATAAACCCAAAAACAAAAAATACACAATAAGCAATAAGCAATAAACAAGAACAATATCAAAACACAGCATTTAAAAACCTATTTTTTCCTCTGCTATCACTTTGCTTATGTTGTCGTTGCCATCATCATCATTTCTTACCCACCTCTCCCCATGGATCAAGGTGGGGAGCAAAACATATTTTAAAAATTCCATGTACAAGCAGTTAACAACACATAACATATAACTTAGTTAAAACATAGTTTAAAATAACCTATGCAATCCATATATATTAAAGCAATTTGTATGTACTTCAAAATTCACAATTTTAAAAAAATCAGAATTTAAAAATCATTTGGGTAGATGAAAGAATGAAAGGCCTGAAGTAAATTCAGGGGCGGCTCAACCCATTACGCAAAGTAAGCCTTTGTGGTATAGTTGATTTTGCCCAGGGGTGCTCTTGAGGCACTCTTGGGGGAAAACAGATCTTGACATATGCGAGTTGTAGTTACTGGGATGTATAGTTCACCTACAATCAAAGAGGTTGTAGGTGAACTATACATCCCAGTAACTACAACTTCGCACCTTCCTGGGCCTTTCCAGAACAACGCTGACGGTGGCAGTAAGGGATGAGCTAGGAATACTCCCAGTAAAAGCTCAAATTCTAATGAGACAGTTTAATTACTGGTCAAAAGTAAACTCTATGGATCCCAGTAGACTTCCTCGCCTATGTCTAGAGGATCAAGTCCAGCATGACCAGAAGTCATCGTGGATGGCGGCGCTGAATAATGAGCTGGCTGGATTCGGTCTGCCTTTGCAATATCTGGGTGTTCTGGGTCTGGGGGCAGGGCAAGTGCTCAAGCGGCGCATTAGGATGTCTATGCACAGCTGGACCTAGAAAGCATAGGTAGATCTTCAGCCACAAGGTTTTTAGCTTCCCACAAAAGGAATATTCATTTAGAGCACTACCTAACTATTCCACTTCCTCTACCCTTAAGAAGAATATATACTAGGGCTATGTTTGAACAACTCGGTACTATGGTGCAAACCGGGCGTTACTGTAACATCCCAAGAAGTGAGAGATTCTGTGTCTGGGGAGAACAAACAGTGGAAGACATTGACCATTTCTTAATTGACTGTCCAGCATACACTGAACTGCGAGACAGATATTTACATCCAATATTTTCCAACTGCAGATCCCCCAACAGAAATGATATTCTGACATCCCTCTTGCAAGGGCAGGAAAGATCCAGCATAATCAGAGTAAGCCTTTTTATTCTGAAAGCTATTAAGAAAAGAGCAGATTTCCTGAAAGAAGAACCAGGAAAATAAGAGTCTGACTTATCACCTTGTTGCCTTGTTTTTTACTCGTGTTTTATTTTGAAATGGTCATATGACTGATCAAATAAATAAATATTATTATTATATTACTTACAATCAAAGAGGATTCTGAACTCCACCAATGATTGAATTGAACCAAATATGGCACACATAACTCCCACGACGAACAGAAAATATATATCAGTGATTGGTTGGGGGGGGGGATACTGTTTGCTTACCGTTGAAACTTACCTAGGGCTGCCTCTGAGTAGATTACTTCTTGTGTTCATGAATGCTTTTGATGTGACTCAGAACTCTGAAAAATCAGGGTTCGGACTCATACTGAATGCTTCCCTCCTTATAGGAGGCACCATCCTTCAGCATCATCACTTTTTAATGAAGCAAAAATATTGGTCTAGGCCTATTCATCTCCCTTCCTTACATTTTTGTGCATATATTTCCCTTTAGGTTGACTGTCAAATTCAGGTAACTCTGTGAATTTTATAGTGCTTTCTTAGGCAAACAATATTGAGAGGTGGTTTGTTCCTGATTGTCTCTGGAATATATTTTATAGTCATCTAGTCACAGTATTATGTGGATCTTATTCTCTTTACCCATAAAAGAAAACTCCTGAATAGGACTGAAATGAGAACACCTTGTTGGAGGTCAGGAAAAGAGTCCTAGAAATAAGAGGCAGCAAAGAACAACCAGTGGCATCATATAAATGAGAGGGAGAGCTTTGGGTAGTTGAGCGTGAATGAGCTGGAGGGGCAAAAAGTCACAGTCAAGGACCATGGAGGCATGCAGGCATGGTTCCTTTTCAAGGTTATGGATAGCTTCAAAGGGAAGGACAAGGAATTTGTGATAGGTATTTTCTTTGCCATTTATTCTCATCTTTTCCACCCCACAATATCATTCTCTTGAAAGGCACTCACCAAAATCCGTTTCATCATCCTTTGAAAAAAAAGAATAAAGTTGAGATTCAGTGGAGTGAAATACACTTGCTTTTGAGTCTTTCAAGCACACAGGCATGTTTGAGTCTACAGTACATAAGACAGGCAATAATCAATTACATAATAGAATCCAGAGGACCTCGAGATTCACTGATAGTTCTGAACAAGTCCACAAAAGGCATGGTGAATCTTTTGAAGTTCTGTATTGGAAGCTGAAGCCTGTTAAATAAAGCAGCCTTTATATTCCCTTATCAGTGGTCACTGTGATCTCCAGTGGTTGTGTATCTAAGCAATGGCATGGATCGAAAATAGGATTGCCCCCATTAAAATCCCCTAGTGAAGGTGGGGGATGAATGTCTTGCAAAAAAAAGTTATATAGAATTTTAGAAGTTGGGTAGTACTATTCTAAGACTCAGAACTTGCCACTTTCTCCCTCTCTTAAATTCTGAGGTTTTCTTCCATTTTATTTTTCATGTTATCTTATACTAGACTTGTCTATTGCATATCAGTATCTTCTGTGTTACAAGTTTATATTTTAAAAAATCCACTACAAACATGTTGCTTGACTCATGAAGGCTTTATCATTTAATAATTTTTCTCACCGGTTAGTACTCTTGACATAGCTCTACATGTATCTTTGAAAGTAGGCCTGTCGGTTTCGTTTCGTTAATTCGTTAATTCGTATTAAAATCGTTATTTTTTGCATATCCGAAGCGATATCAAAACATATTTTTAAACCCGGAAGGGTTTAAAAATATCGAAGCAGCAGCCCCATGTATTTTACGAGCTGAAGCTCCGCTCGTTAATTGCATGGAGGCTGCTGCTGAGCGCGCCATCCGGCTCTGGCTCCTCCTCTTCCTCCGGAGCCCATTGGATGGCGCGCTCCTGCGCCCCCCTCCTCCTCCTCCTCCTCCTCCTCTTCCTCCCAGCTGGGAGGAAGAGGAGGAGGAGGAGGAGGAGGAGGGGGGCGCCGGAGCCCATTGGATGGCGCGCGCGGGCTCACAAGCGGCCTCCGCGCGCCATCCGGCTCTGGCTCCTGCGCCCCCCTCCTCCTCCTCCTCCTCCTCCTCTTCCTCCCAGCTGGGAGGAAGAGGAGGAGGAGGAGGAGGAGGGGGGGGCGCCGGAGCCCATTGGATGGCGCGCGCGGGCTCACAAGCGGCCTCCGCGCGCCATCCGGCTTGTGTGACTTTTCAGGGCTGTATGACCATGTTCCAGAAGCATTCTCTCCTGACATTTTGCCCACATCTATGGCAGGCATCCTCAGAGGTCTGTTGGAAACTAGGCAAATGGTGAGTTATATATCATCTAATATTATCTATGGAATGTCCAGGGTGGGAGAAAGCCATTCAATGCTAATCAAGGTGACCATTACTGCAACATTCACACTTAGCCTGTTTGATCAAGAAAAATTTTTTTTCAAAAATGTTTTGTAAATAATAACGAAAATTCGTAAATAACAAAACATTTTTTTTGAAAGTTTTGTAAATATTTTTAATATCGAAACAAAAAAACACCCCAATTAAGAATCGAATTTAGAAACAAATTTTTTCTTGATCAAACAGGCCTATTTGAAAGGGATGTTCATTTTTACTTATTACTAGCTGGCCCCTGCCATGCATTGCTGTGGCCCAGTCTGTTGATCTGGAAAATAAAGTAATGAGAAAATGTTGGTTTCTAATATATGTAATTCCTTTATGCTTGTGGGTAAACAGTATTCCTTGTTGTTTCTATGTCAGTATTTATGTGGAGATTGTCTGGTTTGCCTACTCTGGAACATGCAACATATAATTGTCCCTCTTAAGGGGTCCCTTTCAAATCTATGATACTATATCTCTCTGTGTGTGAATCATATCTATTAGGGCTGGGCGGTTTCGTTTCATTAATTCGTAATTCGTTTAAAATTCGTTATTTTTTTATAACGAAGCGATAACGAACCATTCTGGAGCAACTTAAAAACGAAACGAATTTTTAAATTCGTTTCGTAAATGCTTCGGATTTGTTATGTATTCGTTTCGTTATCGGTTTGAGGTTGTTTCGTTATTATTTCCGCATGTCTGGGGCAAGTTTTATAGTTGTTTTTATACTTGTTTTTTGTTTAATTAGTGAAAAAAATTATAATATCACACCAACAGTCAACAACAGAGGGAGAGGGAAGCTTCAGAAGTTCCCCCTGTCCCATTTGGAGGTTTTTTAGCGTATTGCGTGGTCGCGTCTGCCATTAACAAATCGATTCGTTATTGTTTCGTATTTGTTTCGTTAATGTTTCGTTATTTTTTTAACATTTACAAAATTTCGTAAATATCGAACTTTTTAAAAGAAAAAATTCGGAATTCTTTTAAATATCAAAAAGCAAAAAAACCCAAAAAAAGAATCGATTTTAGAAACAAATTTTCCATTGTTACCCAGGCCTAATATCTCTCTCTCTCTCTCTCTCTCTATCTATCTCTATCTATCTATCTATCTATCTATCTATTAGGGCTGTCCGTTTTCGTTCGTTAATTCGTTTTTTCGGAATTTATTCGTTTTTTTTAGCATATCCGACGCGATATCAAAACATATTTTCAAACCCGGAAGGGTTTGAAAATATCGATACAGCAGCCCCATTTTTTTAACGAGCTTCAGCTCCGCTCGTTAATGGGATGGAGGCTGCTTTGCTGCTGGTGCCTGGATTGGCTCACCCATCGCCTGAAGTGTAGATCCAACCCAGGACGACCCTCTCCACGGCTCCCATCCGACTCCAAGCCCTTCCCTGCCCCGACTGAGCAAGAAACGGAGCGGCTCCCCGCAGCGCCTGGGTTGGGCTGAGCCCTCCTGATTCTCAAGCCTCCAAAGCCCGGCGCGCTCTTCCCATTCGTGGAGAAGCACGTCGCTCAAAAGGAAGAGGATTTGCCCCACCCTGGAAGACTGAGGCATGCTGGGAGGTGTAGTTCCTCTAAGAGACCAATGCATGCCTCTTCCTTTTGAGCGACGTGCTTCTCCACGAATGGGAAGAGCGCACCGGGCTTTGGAGGCTTGAGAATCAGGAGGGCTCAGCCCAACCCAGGCGCTGCGGGGAGCCGCTCCGTTTCTTGCTCAGTCGGGGCAGGGAAGGGCTTGGAGTCGGATGGGAGCCGTGGAGAGCGTCGTCCTGGGTTGGATCTACACTTCAGGCGATGGGTGAGCCAATCCACCGGCAAAGAGCGGTGCTTTTCGGGCTTGGATGTTGGGTACCGTGCGCCTTTGCCGTTGCGCCCTCGCCGTGCGCTTTTACGCACGGAGTTTGGGAACTTGTTTTTGGCACGGCTTTCCTGGCACCGTGGAAGGAGCCTGTGAACGGGAAATGGATCGGGTGTGGAGTGAGCATTGCCCCCAACGCTTATCAGCTCTGACACTCGTGTTTGATCTCGTGTGTGTCGCGTACAAAGTTGGGAAAAGTTCCTCTTTATCCGAGCGCGCGCGCGTTGGAAAGCCTTGCTGAGGCGAGGAAGGTATGCGGTTGCTTGGCATTCTCGACATGCCTCTTGGCTCCCTGTTTGATCAAGAAAAAATTTGTTTCTAAAATGTTTTGTAAATATTTACAAAATTTCGTAAATAACAAAACATTTTTTTGGAAAGTTTTGTAAATATTTTAAATATCGAAACAAAAAAACACCCCAATTAAGAATCGAATTTAGAAACAAATTTTTTCTTGATCAAACAGGCCTACTATCTATCTATCTATCTATGCCTGGATGGCTCTTTGTCAGGAGGACTTTGATTACTTTTCTTGCCCTGATGAAGAGAGTTGGATTGGATGGCCTAAAGTATTTTCTGTTGGTCAAGGGAGTCCTGTATGCCCTGGTTGGTTCAATTCTATCATGCTATTTAATTGTAGGTGAGCTATAAATCCCAGCAACTACAGCTCCCTATCTATCTATCTATCTATCTCTATGGCTGGATGGCTCTTTGTCAGGAGGACTTTGATTACTTTTCTTGCCCTGATGAAGGGAGTTGGATTGGATGGCCTTAAGTATTTTCTGTTGGTCATGGGAGTTCTGTGTGGGAAGTTTGCCCTGATTCTGTCATTGGTGGGGTTCAGAATGCTCTTTGGTTGTAGGTGAACTGTGAATTCCAGTGACTACATCTCCCAGAGGTCAAGATCTATTTCCCCCCAAACTCCATCTGTGTTTCTATTTGGGCATATGGAGTAATTGTGCCAAGTTTGGTCCATCATTGTTTGAGTCCACCATGCTCTCTGGATGTAGGTGAAATACAACTCCAAAACCAAAGGACATTGCCCACCAAACCCTTCCAGTATTTTCTGTTGGTCGTGGGGGTTCTGTCTGCCAAGTTTGGTTCAATTCCATCGTTGGTGGGGTTCAGAATTTATTTATTTTATTTATTTACAGTTCTTATATTCCGCCCTTCTCACCCCGCAGGGGACTCAGGGCGGATTACAGTAAACACATATATGGCAAACATTCAATGCCAGTTTGACAGACAACAAATACAGACAACAAATACACCAAGGCTATTTAACTTTTTTCTGGCCGCCAGGGGAGCTGCTGCTTTTCATCGTCCATCAACGACACCGATGAAGTTCTTCCGCATTCCACATTCCCCGGAGTCTTCTTTCTTTATGGCCTCATAAATTAGTTAAATTCAGCCTCCCACACTTTAAGGTGGTACCTTATTTTCCTACTTGACAGATGCAACTGTCTTTCGGGTTGCAAAGGTCGACAATGGGCTACACAATGGCTGGACACCCACTCCAGCCCGGGCTGGCCTCGAACTCATGACCTTTGGTCAGAGTGATCTTAATACAGCTGACACTCAGCCAGCTGAGCCACAATCCCGAGCTACAATCAAATGCTCTTTGATTGTAGGTGAACTATAAATCCCAGCAACTACAACTCCCAAATGACAAAATCATATTTTTTTGAGTAAAGGACATACATTGGGTTGTTAGATGTCTTCTGTCCAAATTTGGTGCCAATTGCCCCAGTGGTTTTTGAGTTCTGTGAATAGCACAAACAAACATTACATTTTTACTTATATAGATTTATGCTTATTAATATTAAATTGGTTGCTGTGATATTGTGCCTTCAATTAATTTCTAACTTATGGTAATTCTATGGCAAACCTATCCAAGGGTTTTGATTCTTCATGGCAAGATTTGTTTAGTGCTGGTGTGCACTCTCTCTGAAGCTGAGAGATTGCACCTTGCCCAAGGTCACCCATTGGATTTTCATGGCTGAGCAATGACTCACACATTGGTTTCTCAAAGTCCTTGTCTTAACACTCAAAGCATTATATGACATTGTCCCCCTGTCCGACCCTATATGCAAAAACAATCCAAGACAAAATACAATAAAATCATTTTAGGTCAATATATAACAATAAACTGATAGCTGTATAAAAGACTAAAAGAATCTGTTGCCCAGACGTTTAAAAAGACTAAATGATACATTATATCATTTGTCTCACTTGTCACATACAATTAGACAAAATGGAACCAAACAAAATGATTTACATATTTGCACTTTGCAAATTATTCTTTTGAACTAATCATTAGATCAGAGGAAATGGACTATATTCTGTACAAAAAATTGTGTGTTTATACAAAGGGAAGTTTTTACAGAAAAGACAGATTGCTTAATATCTGTTACTGCTGTTCTTTGGGTAGTTCTTTGGGCAGTGAAATCGGATTAAAGACATATTCATGGCTCCAACTGAATCCAAGTCCTTCGAGGGTTTCTCAGATTGTGAAATGGGGGAAGGAGAGGAAAGCAGGGGAGTTAAGCGGGCTACTCGAGAACAAGAATCAGAAGAGGAGATCCAAAGGAAGCGTATCCGTGATATACTTAGCACTCCAACAGAAGATGAAGACTTTGTGGGTTTTGAAAGGAGTGATGGGACTGGGAGCGACTATGGGGAGGAGGATGCTTTAGACTGGACCCGTGTGCAGAAGATTAGGGACATCTGTACTCAGCCTACATCCAGTGATGACTTTGAGGGGTTTGCAGAGGACTGGCAATCTGGGAACACTTGGGAAGACCTAAGTCTTGAAAGATGCTGACAAAGGTGGAGAGATGGGCGTCAGTGCTCAGCTGCAGGGGATGGGGCAGCTGAAAGTGATAATGAAAGGGTGGGGAGCAGTTCATCCTCTGATGAGGAGTTATAGGATATAAGTTGGTTTGAATTCAATGGGTCTTTGTAGAAGGCAAAGTGTCTTATTGGGTTTGGATCTTTGTTACTGTCATTACTCTCAAGTTTGGCTCCTTGGACTACAGCTCTCTGTGTTTCCGTGACTTCTGGCTGGAACTCCGTAAGTGCTGACTTCAACCTCCCTTTTGACTCTGGACTGTGTTTTGACGAGGACTTTGCTTTTTGGACACTTCATCTCATTTTGGACGTGCCTGGACTTCGGACTGTTTTTGGACTTCAATTTTGCATGCTCCCATGCAAAATTGTTTTCTTGTGCTTTTTGGACCTTTTGAATTTCAAGCAGATTGCTGTAACTTTTTGTTATCCCAGATTATACTCTGGTATAATCCAGATTATATTTAAATTGGGTTTTTTGCTTAGCGGTTGCTATAGACTCTTAGTTTGTGCTAGAGGCACTGAGTTAAGTGTCTCTAAGCCTTTTTTGTGTTTCATAAACCTTTGTTTGGACCTTTTATACTGTTCGGCATTCTTGAGGCTTCTGGGTCTTGACATCTCTTTTTAATATGCACACTCCAGCATCTTCCCTCTTAATTCATCTTCATTCAAAACAGTAATAATATATTGATACCTCATCATATGCACCAAAGAAGAGAAGGACAGGTGGTGTGCAGATGACTACTTGAAGAACATCATGTACGGATAAGAACCCTATTTCTTTGTGATCTCTGTGCATCATGTCTATGGATGATGATTAGCAATCTATTCACCATGTTTGCAAAAGACACATCATTAGAAGATTGTGAATTAAATCACTTTCTTTTACACTTGTGCACATCATTAGTACTGCCTGAATGTGGAGGTTTGTGCATACTTTTTCAGGAAGATAAGATTGATGACTGTGTGGAGATAGTCTACAGCAGGGACCCCAACTTTTTTGACATGCAGAGTTCTTCTTAGAATCAGCTTCTATGGCAGAGCCCTTTAGATCTATCTTACAAGTCAATGATATGCAGTAGTAGTGTTATGGGGAGGAACAACAGCAACAACAAAAATGTATTTATATTCTGTTCTATCTCCTCAAGGGGACTCAGAGCGGATTCCAAGTAATATAATCAATTCATACAAAGAAAACAACATAAACACAAAATGAACAAGACAATATAAGCATTAAAAACCACAATAGCACATATATTTAAAATGATCCTGCCTGTTCAAGGCAATTTAAAAGGCCGGGCAAGGCTAATGCGATTTTAGAGGGCCCGGGAAATTATGTAAAGTCTATGGCTATACATTTCCAGGGCCTAATAGAAGAAAGGGACCTGGGTAATTGGTAGAAAAGGATATAGCCAATTTCAACAGCATCTGGGCAGAGCTAGAACTAGTCGTTCTCAATGGTTGGTTTAAACCACCAGGTCTTCAGGCTCTTACGAAAGGAGGAGGGCATGGTGCCTGTGTTATTTCTCCAGGAAGGGCATTCCAGAGGTGAGGGCCATTACCCAGAAGGCCCTCTCTATCGTCCCCACCAAGTGTGCTTGTGACGGTGGTGGGAGCAAAAGGAGGCCCTTCCCGGAAGATCTGAAAGTTTGCGCCAGTTCATAGAGGGAGATGCAATTGCAAAGATAGGCGGGGAGATGCATTGTAAGGAAATGTAAAGAGATATCTAAACAATTGTGCAATGTCCATGTAATGAAATTGTATTTTAAAAACTTTGAAATTTATCATAAAATCTCAATTTATTTTCAACAACTATCAAAACTTGGCTGTACATAAGAATTCTTCCAAAATATAATAAATCAAGTTGTTTGTGTTACAACGGAACTAGAGTACAGTGTAGTGCAACCAGGGGAGGATCAACCTATTATGCAAAGTAAGCATTTGCAGTATAGTTGATTTTGCCCAGGGGCGCTCTTGAGGCGCTCTTGGGGGGAAATAGACCTTGACATATGCAAGTTGTAGTTACTGGGATGTATAGTTCACCTACAATCAAAGAGCATTCTGAACTCCACCAATGATGAATAAAACCAAATATGGCACACAGAACTCCCACGATGAACAGAAAATATATATCAGTGATTGGTTGGGGGTGTGTGCCAAAATACTGTTTGCTTAATGTTGACAATTACCTAAGGCCGCCTCTGAGTGCAACAGTGGGCCTAAATTAAGACATAACATAAAATACCATAAACATTTCATGTGTTTGCGGTTTTCTTATTTTAGGTTCAATTGATGATAATTGTAGACAATTGTCTGCTTCCACATTTAAGTAGTGTCTGTAGCTGTCTAAGTGTAGCTGTCACAGAGACATGTAGTTGAGAAAGGCAGTACTAATTTTGCTTTTTCAGACAAGATTTGAATTCATCTTGGAAATGCAGCCAAAACTCTGGTAGAATTTAGCTCTCTGAACCGGGACAAGACTCAAGAAAATTATCAGTGTTTTCATTTAAGACCTCCTGCTGTAAGGACCTTCGTTGGCTTGCTTTGGAAGGGTTGGAAGTGCAAGTGGCCCGACAATGTAGAAGGAAGACTGAGCTAGGGACGGAGGACCACAGAGGATGTGAAAGGAAAATTTCTCAAGAGCCAAAAGCCAGCGAGTGCCACATTCACATCAAGGCAGCTCCTTGGTAAGTGGAGGAAAGTGAGAATGTGCACTAAGCTGGGAGGACCTCGGGAAGGCAGGGAGGATTGCAAGACAAAGGGAGGAACCAAAGGGAAAAGGGAGGGATCCTTCGGCATGCTTTGAGAAAAAAGCGAAGAGGTCCTTTTGAGGAACATGATGCACCCCAGGAAAAAGGAGGGAGGAACCCACATTTGCACATTTTAGAAACAACTTGTGTGATATGTGAATGAGATGCCCAGAGGTCAAGAGATTGCAAGGCAAGGCCTAAGTCTGTGTTCATGAGAGAAGCAATAGCTGAAGCTGGACATACTGCGATTCCATTTTTCCTGATAAGAGGAGCAGACAGTTCTCCAGCGAAGTGCAATCTGTTTTAAACCTTTTGTGTCAGCTAAAGGGACCCCTTACCCTGCAGCCAGAACCCTTCCCAAATGTCTCTTTGTGTGTCTGCTGTTTGGTATAGACAGTAAGGGAGGTTTTGGGAGGAATGGGTCAGGGAAAATCCAAACAAAGCCAATTTCAGCCTGCCACCACTTTCTTGCATTTCTTGATGACTGCTGCCAACAAATGACATCCATAACCTTCAAAAAGTTGACTTTCCATATAGACAAGTGAATTTTAGAAGAAGAAAGTTCTAAGAATGGGTTACAAAGAGGGAAGGAGGAAGTCAAGAGTAAAGGAATTTGAAAAGAAATAAGTGTTGCCAAGCACCAGGGGAAAGTAGTTTGTAAGAGGTGATGAGAGACTGGATGAGTTGAAAGAAATGGGAGGGAAACATTGTGCAAGAGAATTGTTTTTCAAAACATGATTGTTTTGGAACAGAGAGAAACAAAGGCACCAAATTGAAAGATAAAGCTAGGAGGGAGAAGGGAAAGGAAAAGAGGTTTAATTGCATGTGTTGCATGTTGACTTCACTCATGTTCATCCAACATGAAACCCAAGAGGCAGATTGGTCTGGAGTGGCACTCCACTTTTTATGGAAACCACTCCTTAGTGTTTTTCTGCAGATTAAAGAATTGTATTTCAGTCTCCTTGCTTCTAATGTCTGATTGGAAATAGATGCTATAGATTCTGGGACACTGAGCCTTAACATTTGGGTGATTTTGAGAATGGTGATCAAAAATAGTATTTTTTTTCCAAGTTCTATCTATAACCTGGTAGCTAGTAGGGCTGGGTAACCACGGAAAAATTTGTTTCTAAACTCGATTCGTTTCCAGGGGGCGCTAGCGTTTCCAAATTCTAAATACTTCCGAAATTTTGAGATTTCAAAATTTCATTATTTACGAAATTTCGTTAATTTCAAATCGATTCGTTAATGGTTGACGCGATTGCGCAATATGCTAAAAAAAACCCTCCAAATGGGACAGGGGGAACTTCTGAAGCTTCCCTCTTCCTCTGTTGTTGACTGTTGGTGTGATAATTTATTTTTTATCACTGATAAAACAAACAACAATTTATTTATTATTTATTTATTTCAATTACTTCTACCCCGCCCTTCTCACCCCCGAGGGGGGACTCAGGGCAGCTTACAAATGAAGGCACAAGTCGATGCCTAAATCAATAAACAAACAATACATAAAAGCAATTTAAACGATTAACAAGTTAAAAACATTAATACATAGTAAAATAGCATAGTAATACATAGTAAAAAAACAACTATAAAACTTGCACCAGACATACGGAAATAATTTCGAAACAATTTTGAAACAATTTCGAAGCAATATCGAAACAATTACGAAACAATTACGAAACAATTATGAAATAAATTGAAAAAATTGTTTCGATTTTTAATTACTCCTGCATGGCTCAATATCGGATCGTAAGCTAATTTAAATACGAATTAATAACGAATTACGAAATTAACGAACGAAACCGCCCAGCCCTAGTAGCTAGTAGTACAGCAGCTTTAATTCTGCTTTTCCTTAACAGGAAAGATGTTCAGCTTCCATTTTTATTTAATTGCTTTTATGAATAACCTCAGATTTCTCAGATGAGACCCTTGCATTTGAAGTAGAGCAATTTGGCACAGCTGCGGATAGTGACATCTGAGCTGTGGATCAACAGAACCTGGGATCAAGAACCAAACCCATTAAGTGATGATTGGCCCCAGAGCCTGGCCGGCCTGAGAGTTCGAGTGCTTGGCGAGCAGTAGGAGGTCTAATCCAAAGAAATAAAGCTCACCAAATTGGAGCGAAGCCACCAAAGTTTTTTCATCCAAACAGCCAAAAGTGATGCCAGCATGCAGTAATCTGCATGTAATCGCATCAGCTATAGGTTACATGGAGGTAGCTGCTTAAATCCAGTTTCATGCAAATGAAGCCCAGCAAGACTTTTTCGTGTCTCCTAGGGCAAGAAGTGTAGGTGGAAGTCACCACAGGACTGAGCTGGCAGTTTCACTAATAATTTCATATGGAGATATAAAGTACAGACAAGATTAAACATATAAAACACATAAGGAACTGTGGTTATGAGGTGGTACCATGATTGGAAGCCCAGTCCCCATGGGTTAGGTGTCCATGCACAGACTGGTGTTTACAGGGCTTGCAGGGGGCTTCAATCTCCCCTAGGTTTCCCATGGGGAAGAAAAATAAAAGAAAGAGAGGGAACAAAAGTCAAAAAGAGGGAAAACATGTACATAAGGGTCCCATGGATAAAGAGAAATCCTGCAGTGGGTAGACTAGGACCCAGGGATCGGTGGGTCTGTATGGAACCTTTCCAGTCCCCAGACCCACTGGGATTTGGGTTAGACATGAGGTCTTGGTGCAAGGGAAAGAATTATGACCCAGGTAGTTGATAGGGGAAGAGGGAAAGGTATAGGGCTTAGTGTGAGGCTTCTGGGGGAACTGGGGCATCTAAAGAGTTGTGAGTTTGGCTGATGAGCTCAAGGGATCCAGAGAGAGCTTGGGGCAAAAGGATCATGGATACTGGGGGAGGAACAGTGAGTTTCAATACCTTCAATTTAAAGAGACACCATTCCTGGGTCCAGTGGGGGGGGGGCAAGATCAGGTGCAGACTCTGTCCGGGCCTAGGATATCCATGAATCCCGGGTTGCAGGGAAATGTGGAAATGGTTTGAAAAGCCGGTAAAAGGTGGTGGGAAAGGAAAAAGGAGACAAGGAAAGGTTTGATTCTTTATTAAAGAGACAACAACAATTTTATTGATTAACCAGCTGGCCTTATCAAAAACAGACAGTGCAAACACAACATACAACATACATCTGGTCCTATTAAAATAGAATACAAATATATAGGAATTTATCAACTTAAAACGAATGTAGCTTAGCCATAGATATATGCATCAACTATCCCCGTCTCCCCTATACTGCACTCGTCATTGAGCCTGGAACTTCAGGTTTCGGCGGTGACCAGGAGAACATTTGCACAATTAAAACGTGTGTGCCAGCTGTGCCCGTACCTTGGGAAATCTGAATTGGCCACAGTAGTCCATGCTCTGGTTACATCCCATATAGACTACTGCAACGCTCTCTACATGGGGTTGCCTTTGAATACTAGGGAAGCTCCAAATGGTCCAATGAGCAGCAGCCAGGTTGCTAATGGGAGCACATGACTCCTCTGTTGCTCCAGCTCCACTGGCTGCCAGTCCGCTACAGGGCACAATTCAAAGTACTGGCTTTAGCCTATAAAACCCTAAACAGTTCTGGTGCGGCTTACCTATCCGAACGTATCTCTCCTTATGAACCATCTAGGACTTTAAGATTGTCTTCCTCGCAGATGCGTTTGGCAGGGATGAGAGAGAGGACTTCTCAGTGGTGGCCCCTCGACTATGGAACATCCTTCCCAGGGATATAAGATCGTCTCTCTCCCTTCTAACATTCCGCAAGATTGTTAAGACCTGGCTTTTCAAGCAAACTTTTATTACTGGAGCATAATTAGACGAAAATGGAATACGGAATAATTGATGATGCAATTGGACTACGATTTCAACAAGGAGATGCCAAGGATTTTGTTTTTATAGATATTATTGGTCCTTTTATATTATATTTATAATATAAATATAAGCTAAAGCTTGTGCGCCAGCTGCGCCCGTACCTTGGGAAGTCTGACTTGGCCACGGTAGTCCATGCTCTGGTTACATCCCGCATAGATTACTGCGATGCGCTCTACGTGGGGTTGCCTTTGAAGACAGCCCGGAAGCTTCAAATGGTCCAGCGTGCAGCAGCCAGGTTGCTAACAGGAGCGGCACTCAGGGAGCACACAACTCCTCTGCTGCGCCAGCTCCACTGGCTGCCAGTTTGCTACCGGGCCCAATTCAAAGTGCTGGCTTTAGCCTATAAAGCCCTAAACGGTTCTGGCCCAGCCTACTTATCTGAATGCATCTCTTCCTATGAACCCTCCAGGAAGTTAAGATCATCTGAGGAGGCCCTGCTCTCGATCCCGTCTGCTTCGCAAGCACGCTTGGCGGGGACAAGAGACAGGGCCTTCTCTGTGGTGGCCCCTCGGCTGTGGAACTCCCTGCCTAGGGATATTAGATCAGCCCCCTCCCTCCTAGCCTTTCGTAAGAGAGTGAAAACCTGGCTCTTCGAGCAGGCATTTGGAACCCCGGAATAGTCAAGCTTGAGATGGAGAATGACCCAGGAACGGCCAAGACAATGAAACGGATGAGGATTGGATTGAGAGGATATAGCTCTTTTTAAATTGTTGTTGCACTGTCTTTTTTGTCTAAATGCACTTAATTGTTTTTGCTGTTGTATTGTATTGATGACATCGAATTGTGCCGATGTGTAGACCGCCCTGAGTCGCCTGTGGGCTGATATGGGCGGGATATAAGTGATGTAAATAAATAAATGATGTAAATAAATAAATATTTTTAATGTTGAATTGTTTTTATAATTGTTTTTAACTGTACTCTGATATTTGTTATGGCATCAAATTGCTTCCGACTGTGAACCGCTTTGAGTCGCCTCTGGCTGAGAAAGGTGGTATACAAATGTGGTAAAGAAATAAATAAAAGTAGTTTTCTCTCACTTCCTGTTGTCTTACCCCTATTTTAACTATGAGTTGTTTATAATCCGAATGCTTGTAATTCGGGAACTGCCTCTATAAGCCTTACATTTAAACATTCTGTATGTATTAAAGCCATTGGTTCAAAAGACTTTTCGTGGTCTTTTCGCTTATTGGTCAAGTAATCAAAACTCTACCTCATCCCATCCATTTGAATCTTGCACATGAGAATGGCTCCGGGGTATCAAGTTGTTCCCAAAACAAAACTACAGATCATCCTCGCTTTTATCAACAAGGAATCCCACTGGAGCATTGCAACACACCCAAATACCTGGGAGTCACTTTGGACCGTGCTCTGACCTACAAGAAGCACTGCCTGAACATCAAACAAAAAGTGGGCGCTATAAACAACATCATATGAAAGCTGACTGGCACAACCTGGGGATCACAACCAGACACAGTGAAGACATCTGCCCTTGCGCTATGCTACTCTGCTGCTGAGTATGCATGCCCAGTGTGGAACACATCTCACCACACTAAAACAGTAGATGTGGCTCTTAATGAGACATGCCGCATTATCACAGGGTGTCTGCACCTCACACCACTGGAGAAATTACACTGCTTAGCCGGTATTGCACCACCTGACATCCGCCGGGAAGTAGCAGCCAATAGTGAAAGGACCAAGGCAGAGACATCTCCAGCTCATCCCCTGTTTGGGTATCAGCCAGCATGTCAACGACTTAAATCAAGACATAGTTTTCTTAGATCTACAGAGACACTCGCTGGAACACCCCAGCAAGCGAGAGTCTAAAAGTGGCAGGCCCAAACCCAGCACCTCAATTCATGGGTGATACCAGATGAGAGACTCCCCCCTGGGCACTCAGAAAACTGGGCGACTTGGAAGGCGCTGAACAGACTGCTCTCTGGCACCACGAGATGCAGAGCCAACCTTAAGAAATGGGGCTACAGGGTGGAATCCTCAGCATGCGAGTGCGGAGAAGAACAAACCACTGACCACCTGCTGCAATGCACCCTGAGCCCTGCCACATGCACAATGGAGGACCTTCTTGCGGCAACCCCAGAGGCACTCCAAGTGGCCAGATACTGGTCAAAGGACATTTAACCAGCTACCAAATTTTCAAAATCTGTGGGTTTTTTTCCTTTTTCTTTTTAATCTGTGTGTTTGTTTTGCTCTGTTAGAATTGTGATACAATGGTTGCTGATGACATGATAAATAAATAAATAAATCAACAAGTGCCTCATTAATGTGATAGACTGTAGTAGTTTCTGGCTCGGCAATTAGATGCAACTGGCAGCTTCTAGAAACTACTCCAAATCCCAGCAGCATTTATGTTCAAAGTGTATAGCAGTATACACTACTTATTACGTATTAAATATGAAGTAGCAATATGATAAAACAGCATGAATGCATCATAACATAAAACATAGCAAATCCTAAGCGTAGGATCCTGACAAGACTGCAGTCGGCACACTTTTAATGAATTTTTCTGCCACTTCTTTTAATGAAGTGGAATAGAAAGCAGATGGACATTTTGCTCCTTGTCTAAAGGGATTTGACGAATCTTCCTCCTTGAAGGTAAAGCTCTTGCCTTTTTTCTTTGCAATCCCACAAGGATTTCTTTGTAACTGATGCCTCCTTCATATGCTAATGCCATATTGATGTTGTTGCCAGTGCAAACTCTTTGAGGCCGAAGCCAATGCAAGACTTTGGCACTCGCAATAATCACTTATCATCACCATGAGGGTCTGGTGTCCTTTTTATCTCCAGGCAAAGAAAATTCCTTTCAAATCTCACAGAGGACAGTTCATCAGGTGACTGCCATGGATGGTCATTACAAAAATGAGCAAAATGTGAAAGCGAATTCCATTGCCCGGGGACAGACAGGACACCAGGCCATCACAGCTGTGATGATAAACCATTGTTGTGCATGTCGAAGTATTCATCTGGACTTAACTTATGCCCACCCAAACACACACACACATCTTTTTAAACAAGGAGTTATGAAGATGCATCACATATTTTATTCTGTTCCTGGCAGGGCTCAGTGCAACATGAAATCTTTGGAAGCATTTCCTCTATTTGAGGGGAAGAAGGGAGGCCATGAGAAAATGATACATGCCTTTGTAGAGACTCCAAAACCAGCCTCACAGGAATACATCTCTCTTCTTTGGCCTCAACATTAACATTTGTTTTGATACTGAACCCAGAAAGATTGTAGACCGTAGATTTTTCTAAATATGACAAACTAGATCCTGAACTGCAGATTTGCTATTTCAGTGTGTTTTATATTATTTGCCCTAAAATTCCCTCTTTCGCAAAATCTCAGATCAGAACTAATTTGGAGAGTTGGGAGATCAAGTCTGTCTTGTTCAACCAGGTCCGTAGCCAGGATTTCGTTTGGGGGGGGGGGGGCTGAATTTTTTTCAGAGGGGGTTTGGGGGGGCTGAGTTTCGGGGGGGCTGAGTCTGAGTGAAAGAGGGTCTAGCCTAGCAAACCTTTTGTATCATTACCCCAATACCCCAATGCATATGGGATATATTGAGTATGGTGATCAGATCATGATATGAATAAACATAATAGTTTAAATAATGCACCAGTAAGGCCTTTTTGCGAATCACCATGAGAATTTCGGGGGGGGGGGGGGGCTGAAGCCCCCCGAGTCCCCCCCCCCCCCCCCCCGGCTACATGCCTGTGTTCAACGGAACAGGAGCATGCTCAAATGAATTTTTGAGTTTTTTAATACTGGTAGCCTGATTTTGTGCATTTTCATGGTTTCTTCCTTTCTGTTGAAATTGTCCACATGCTTGTGGATTTCAATGGCTTCTCTGTGTAGTCTGACATGGTGGTTGTGAGAGTGGTCCAGCATTTCTGTGTTCTCAAATAATATGCTGTGTCCAGGTTGGTTCATCAGGTGCTCTGCTATGGCTGATTTCTCTAGTTGAAGTAGTCTGCAGTGCCTTTCATGTTCCTTGATTTGTGTTTGGGCAATGCTGCATTTGGTGGTCCCTATGTAGACTTGTCCACAGTTGCATGGAATACGGTAGACTCCTGCAGAGTTGACAGGATCCCTCTTGTCCTTTGCTGAACGTAGCATTTGTTGGATTTTCTTCAGGCACATCAAATCACTCTCAACAAAAGATTCCCCCCAGGCACTTCCAAGCCATGAAATGCTAATCAAGGTGTTCAGTTGAAACATTCACATCTATCTCCAAGAGACATAAGAACTTTGTCCCACCCTGGTCATTCCACAGATATATAAAACCATTTTCCTAGTTCCAACAGACCTCACTACTAGGCTTGAGTAACCACAGAAAAATTTGGTTCTAAACTCGTTTCGTTTTTAGGGGGCCCTTGTTTTTTGTTTTTTAAATAATTCCGAAATTTTCCTTTTAAAAATTTCGAAATATACGAAATTTTGTAAAATTACAAATTGATTCGTTAATGGTGGATGAGATTGCGCAATATGCTAAAAAAAAAAACCTCCAAATGGGACAGGAGGAACTTCTGAAGCTTCCCTCTCCCTCTGTTGTTGACTGTTGGTGTGATAGTTTATTTTTTATCACTGATAAAACAAACAACAACTCTAAAACTTGCACCAGACATACGGAAATAATTATGAAACAATTACTTACTCCTCACAGTAGTTCTGCATGGCTCAATATTGGATCGTCAGCTAATTTAAATACGAATTAATAACGAATTACGAAATTAACGAACAAAACCGCCCAAGCCTACTCACTACCTCTGAGGATGCTTGCCATCTATGCAGGCGAAACGTCAGGAGAAAATGCCTCTAGAACATGGCCATATAGCCCGGAAAAACCTACAACAACCCAAAAGAATCTATGCTTCAAAGTTATTGAAAAGTCATTCATGACAAAGACAAGCATGGGATCATAAGGCTTCAACCACTGCCATTTCCATTATCTACAGTGCGCTATATTGGGGAGAGGCCCAAAATGACCAAGGTAATGAACTGCAGTTTGGGAAGCAGCTGCCTTGCCCAGAGCCTCTTTTCACATTCCTGGACTGAGAAAGAACTGGATGACTGGAGCTTTTGGCTTTAGTACTGCCTTCCTTCTCTGCTGGGCTGCTGCTGCCAATTTTCTACCAAGCTTTGATGGCACATGACTCTGTGGCAGGGAGCACTCCAGAGGGCCAGGTCAAACACAGAGCTGCCATCTTTTGCTTCAACATAAAGTCCCACTACAGCATGAAGCAAGAAAAAAATGAGACATGTCAAACAATGCACAGCTTCAATTTTAAAAGCCAGTTGCCCTATAATACAACCCTTTACGTGAAATTCAGGTATATTTGAGCGTATCAAAACATTTTAACCTAGTGCCAGATATAGACATCAAATCTGAAACCAGCCAAATGAAGAGTACCTTTGAAAAATAAAGAGAATCAAATCATTTGGAAGTATGGAAAAGGAGACTACCAATAAATTAGAAATCTGTCACTGATGAACAGCAATTTCAAAACTAAACATGCTAGGCTGTATTGAATATTGTGGCAATGAGCATTAGATAGAAATTAGGCCTGGGCGGTTTCGTTTCGTTAATTCGTAATTCGTTAATAATTCGTTAATTTTTCCAATTACAAAACGATAACGAACCATTCTGGAGCAATCATTAAAAAAAACGAATTTTTAAACACGTTTTGTAAATGCTTCGTATTTCGTTATTGTATTCGTTTCGTTATTGTTCTGAGGTCGTTTCATTATTATTTCCGCATGTCTGGGCCAGTTTTATGGTTTAATTAGTGAAAAAAAATTATAATATCACACCAACAGTCAAGAACAGAGGGAGAGGGAAGCTTCAGAAGTTTTTGGAGGTTTTTTAGCGTATTTCGCGGTCGCGTTCGCCATTAAAGAATCGATTCGTTATTGTTTCGGAAATCGATTCGTTAATTTTTTACCATTTACGAAATTTCATAAATATCGAACTTTTTAAAAGGAAATTTTTGTAATTATTTTAAATATCGAAACAAAAAAAAACCCCAATTACAAATCGATTTTAGAAACAAATTTTTGCGTTGTTACCCAGGCCTAATAGAAATCATTTCTGTACTCATCCCAATAACCTTATGTTGCATTTGGATAGTTGAGGCCACTCTTCTTTGGTCATGAAATGTATTTGCTGTTAATACCTCACTATGCAAAAATTCAAACCCATCCTTCTTGAATAGTAAACATTCCTTTTTTTACTGATGATTATGTTTTATTCTCAATTTACATATTCATAGAAAATAATGTCAGAAATCTGAATACATGGATATATGCATGAACCAATAAAATATGTTCTAACATATATACAATATTCCTATTTGGTTATACTCTCCTCTCCTCCAACTCCTGATATAACTGCCTGCACACTTCTGATAAGTGCCTGCACTACTATTTTGTAGCATAAGCAATATTAGGGGAAAGGTTTTATGACTACCTGTGTGACCGCATCTCCATATATGAACCCATGCGTTCCCTTCGATCACCTGGAGAGGCCCTGCTCACGATCCCACCTGCGTCGCAGGCGGGTCTGGTGGGGACGAGGGACAGGGCCTTCTCTGTGGTGCCCCCCCAACTCTGGAACTCTCTCCCCAAGGACATCAGACAAGCCCCAACGCTGGCTGTTTTTAGGAAGAGTCTGAAGACCTGGCTGTTCCAGTGTGCCTTTCCAGAACAGGAAACTCCTGGCATCAAGTCCCAAATGCACTTTGTTAGAAATTCAGGATTATTTGCACATTGCACCTACCTCCAAATACCTCTACATATCACTTGTCAAGTCCAGCACTTTTAAATTTTATCTATTACACTTGGCCCGGCCCTTGGTTTTAAATACGTCACTGTGTCATTGTTTTTTATTGTTCTAATGCTTTGCTTGATGTTTTTATTTGCTTATGACTTTTATTGTGTATGTGTATGTTATTGTTGTTGGCGGCTTTGGCCTTTGTAAGCCGCATCGAGTCCTTCGGGAGATTTTGCGGGGTATAAATAAAGTTAATAATAATAATAATAATAATAATATGGAATTCTAGATGTATTCATTTATTTGTGAACATAAAATGGAGCAGTTAACCTAAAAGTAATTATATGTATTTTTGTGTAATGAATGGAGAAGGGGGCATTTGCTAAATTTATCAAACAGGTTCATTGTTAGCAGTGACAGAAGCATAGCTCCTACTTTTTAAAAAATGTTTCTTTTTGTTGTTGTTGTTCATTTGTTCGTGACCTCAGGGACCAGCCCACGCCAGAGCTCCCTGTCACCTCCCCCAGCTCCTTCAGAGTCAAGCCAGTCACTTCAAGGAGGCCATCCATCCATCCATCTTGCCCTTAGTCGGCCCCTCTTCCTTTTTCCTTCCATTTTCCCCAGCATCATACTCTTCTCTAAGCTTTTCTGTCTCCTCATGATGTGGCCAAAGTACGTCAACTTTGTCTCTAATATCCTTCCTTCTAATGAGCAGTCGGGCCTTATTTCCTGAAGAACGGAGTGGTTGGATCTTCTCGCAGTCCAAGGCATTCTCAGAACTTTCCTCCAGCACCACAGTTCTTTTTATTGTTCTTTAATTGGCAATAGCCGCAATTGTGTTAGCAGAATGGTTGCCATTTTGAATCCTACAAATATGTGAGCATTGCATGGAGAAGTGTCTGCTGCCTGCTATAAACTTCATCATTATTTCCTCCACTACATTATCATTTATAGAGAGTCCGCAAGGTAGTATACAAGGGTAAGGGGGGAGGAAAGGTTCAGCTTTATGTTTTAAAGGTAGAGATTTCAACTTTGCTTTAACCCAGAGTAAAATAATTTTTGTGTATTCAGAGAGAGAGAAAATCTTTAGATGTGAAAAATACAGATCCTAATTAGTAGAAAAGAGGCTACAGCAAAATATTCAGTCAGCACTGATTCTTGTTTTTAGGGGCAGAAGAGAGCATGTATAAATAGTATAAATATAATGCACAAAAACTACCCACTTCAATTTTGGCATTTAGTTTGAAGTTTTTGGATGCAGGATATCCACTGGGAGAGGCAGGAAACAATGGAAAATTTTGAATAGCCAAGTACTTCCAGTTATGTCATGCTATTTTTTAAAAAAAATGTATTAATGGGAAGTATTTTAACTATAGAGGTGTTTGGAAATAGACATTTCACAGTAGACTTGTGAAGATGACATTCTTGGGAACTACTGTATAGTATGTGATCACCTTGAGTCTGCCATGTTGTATGTCAATTAATTGAGTATAAAAGTGATTTCTCGCCAGCATATTATCCTAAACTAAACTCAGATGAGAACTCTGGAAAACTTGTCACAGGCAGAACATGCATGTGATGGTGCCAGCATTTCATGAATTATGTATATCTATCTGTTGTGGTGGTTTTGTTCCTAGACCACGAAACACTGCCTATTTATGACTTTTATTATATTCAGATCTATCTCATTTTCCCTAAGAGCCCAAAGCAGTGGGCCTGATTCTTGCCCTTTTTATTCTTACCTGTGAGGTAAACAGAATGGTGCCTCAAGGTCAGCTATTTATTTATCGTGTCAGGAGCAACCAGACAGTTGTCTTACATTTTTAACAAAACAAGCAAACAAACAAACAGACAAAACACAAAGTTTGCAAGCTTGGTAGTTGATTAAATGTCCTTTGACCAGTATCTGGCCACTTGGAGTGCCTCTGGTGTTGCCGCAAGAAGGTCCTCCATTGTGCTTGTAGCAGGACTCAGGTTGCATTGCAGCAGGTGGTCAGTGGTTTGCTCTTCTCCACACTCACATGTTGTGGATTCCACTTTGTAGACTCATTTCTTAAGATTGGCTCTGCATCTCATGGTGCCAGAGCACAGTCTGTTCAGCGCCTTCCAAGTCGCCCAGTTTTCTGTGTGCCCAGGGGTATCAGCCATTGATTGAGGTTCTGGGAATGAGCCTTCCATTTTTGGACTCTCGCTTGCTGGGTGTCTCTGTACATCTTAGAAAACTATAAGACACATGAGGGGGACATGAGAGAAGTCTCCTTGCAGGATTGCAAAACATCCGGGCATCCCCTGGGCAACGTCTTCGTAGACGGCTGATTCTCTCCTGGAGTGAGAGAATCAGCCGTCTACGAAGACGTTGCCCAGGGGATGCCCGGATGTTTTGCAATTCTGCGAGGAGGCGACCAGAAGGTCAGCTAGTAAGGAACAAGTTTGAGTAGATATTTGAATCAAGGACTTCTGGATCCTAGTCAGGATTTTATTATCACTGATTCAGTTGCTTTAATCAGCCTGGACCCCTCACTAGAAGATCTTGAGTCTTGATCTAGAGGCCTTTGATCCAAAAGCAGGAATCAGAGATTGTTGGGTTGCATCTCCCAGCATTCCTCACTTCAGGCTAAATTGACTCAGGCTTCTATGTACTGCAAATAAATACCATGTGGAGGGCCACATGATTTACTGTCCTGCTCTTCTGGTATTAGTTTGATATTCTAACTAGCCAGCACTAAGTTAGCTTTCATTTCTATTAAACCAATTACCCTTCATGGAGACAGGAAAAACAGCCAATTTTTCACTTTGTAAAAGCAAGGAACAAACTTCCCCCTCTCCGTGAAGCTGGAGAGGGGGAGGTAGCTTTGCCACCTCCCTCCATTGGGGAGGCGTGGCCAGGGGCGGGGCTCTGCTTCGGCAGAGGCCCTGCTCCTTCACTTGGATCTAAACGTTGACCCGCCCGCCCGCCACCAACAGTATAGTATTTTCGGTCGCCCAGTGACCGGGTAGGAATTTTTTCCCTTTCATGTTCTGGTAGGGTTTTTCACCTACCCTATACTGTTAACAGGGCAAATTGGGAGGTGAGGTCAGTTAAATAGGTTTAGCGGAGTCTCTAGAATAAGTACATATTCCGGTGTACACCCAGGCACCTGATTTTGGTGTAGGACAGAAGCGAATTCCCCCGGCTAGGGTTCAAACAACCCAGACGGGGGATGACGTCAATGGCCTAGAAAACAGGAGAGGCTTGACCACAATTCAGGAGAGGCTTGACCACAATTGGGGCAAAATTCTCCACTAGGTTTACCTTAGGTCATCCGAGTTTAATCTAAAAGGAGGCCTGGTGTTTGCCCTAATTTTGATGGCAGTCATGGGTCGGGAAAGACCGCTACCTGGTAATTTGGCTCCCACCAAATCTAATGCACACTCAAAGGTTATGGTTTAGTTAATAGTTGGAAATTTAAAGTTTGGTAACAGTTAATAAAGTTGCCCAAATTTGAACCCAATACACTGTGTGGTCTCCTCATTTTGGAGGGTTGGATGGCAAACAAAATTACAATAGTATTCACTACTTACCACTTCATCACGCAGACAAAGGGAAGTGTTCTAGGACATTTCCAGGATGTTTCCTTGATGGAGCCCAATTGATCCCATCAGATGACATAATGCTTCTTCTTCTGGGGCTCCATAGAGGAAGCATCCTGGCAGCATGTTAGGATGCTTCCCAGAGAACATGGGAGAGGAAGAGAGAAAACAGGACAAGAATGAGAAAAGCCAGGTGCTGACGCTGTCCCCCATGTGATGAGGAAAGCAGCGCAGTGAACAATGTGGGGCAACAATTCCCCCTCCCCACTGGCTGCCAGATTCACCATGCCACGTGGTGAATCCTCTTGCTGTCGCCCAAGTTAAGGACCTCAGTGGGATGAGGTCCTTAGTCTAACTTAACTCCTGGAATGTCTTTCAATCCAGTTGTTTGCGGATGTCATTCTGAGTTAGCTGATAAAAAGATGGATGGGGATGAAGCTTCCAAGGACTTCTGAGCTGGTACCAAATATTCCTTCTATTTACCCCTCTTCAACTCATTATCTCCTTATAAGCATGCACAAGTTCACGTACACACACAAACATAGTTTTATGAATAAGGTTCTCTCTCATCTAGACTTGGATTGATTCTGGAGCAAAGGACTGAATAGGAAAATAGTGAGTAATCACATTAAATCATACTTTTAAACAAACATTTTAAAAGTATGGTAAATAGGGTCTGTAATTCTGACAATTTTTCCTTTCAAAGGCCTATGACTTCCCTGCCTCCAGATTGATTTGCCCAAGAAAGGGAGCTGATAATTGGTGATTTCACTGTCTCATAAGGTAATTTATTTGAAGCAATGCATCTGTTTTCGAGCTATAAATTTAAATTGCTAATACTGAAGTTATTCACTCCAATTCAAACTGGTATTTGCCTCTACTGCCTGTTAACTGTTATCTTAATGAGTTTTGCATGGAAAGAGGGGGAAAAACACATTTATTAATGGTGCCCATGCTGCATGAATGAGCAAAATTGGACAAAACCTTTAATAGCGAGTTTGAAATTATTGTGGTCCTCAGTTCCTCGTAGAAAAATCACTGTCAGTTGTATAATTAATAAGTAAGTAGAAATTTGGAGCAGAATTTATACTCCTTTCATTGGTGATTTTTGCTTTTCATTTCATTTGGTAACAAAGGTACCTTTTTGACAGCCTAGAATTTTAACAAAAAAAATGACAGGAAAAAAATCCCAAAATATTTTTGTGTTCTTCCATTTTTCTGAAGAGCTAGAGATTCCAGGGACAACTACTGACGAATTTAGTAGCTGGCCACTTCAAGTGCCTCTGGTGTTGCTGCAAGAAGGTCCTCCATTGTGCATGTGGTAGGGTTCAGGTGGCATTGCAGCAGGTGGTCTGTGGTTTGCTCTTCTCCACACTTTCATGTCATGGATTCCACTTTGTAGCCCCATTTCTTAAGATTGGCTCTGCATCTCGTGGTGCTAGAGCACAGTCTGTTCAGCGCCTTCCAAGTCGCCCAGTTTTCTGTGTGCCCAGGGGGGAGTCTCTCATTGGGTATCAGCCATTGATTGAGGTTCTGGGTTTGAGCCTGCCACTTTTGGGCTCTCACTTGCTGAGGTGTTCCAGCGAGTGTCTCTGTAGATCTTAGAAAACTATTTCTTGATTTAAGTCATTGACGTGCTGGCTGATATCCAAACAGGGGATGAGCTGGAGATGTCACTGCTTTGTCCTTTCACTATTGGCTGCTACTTCCTGGCGGATGTCAGGTGGTGCAATACCGGCGAAACAGTGTAGTTTCTCCAGTGGTGTAGGGCACAGAGACGCTGTGATAATGCGGCATGTTTCATTAAGAGCCACATCTATTGTTTTAGCGTGGTGAGATGTGTTCCACACTGGGCATGCATACTCAGCAGCAGACTAGCATAGCGCAAGGGCAGATCTCTTCACTGTGTCTGGTTGTGATCCCCAGGTTGTGCCAGTCAGCTTTCGTATGATATTATTTCTAACGCCCACTTTTTGCTTGATATTCAGGCAGTGCTTCTTGTAGGTCAGGGCATGGTCCAGAGTGACTCCCAGATATTTGGGTGTGCTGCAATGCTCCAGTGGGATTCCTTCCCAGGTAATCCTCAGAGCTCGGGATGCTTGTCTGTTATTGAGGTGAATGAGCTTCTGTCTATCAGCCCCAGCTTCCCATGTGGGGACATTAGAAAAACCTTCCACAGGATGGTAACACATCCGGGTATCCCCTGGGCAATGTCTCTACAGACAGCCAATTCTCTCACACCAGAAGTGACTTGCAGTTTCTCAAGTTGCTTCTGATTAGATTTTTTAAAAAAGAATTAGAATCACATGAAGACACTGGGGATAAGTCTGCTGACTCCACTCATCACTGTTATCTCTGCCGACTTCCACATATTTTGGGGTGAATACTTTCAGTGGGAGCCAACTTTACTCATGTATGTACTAAAGTGGAGTTACTATACACAGAAAGGACCTCCTAGAGGGAGAATGAAAAAAGTCCTTATGCAGATATGGGCAAACTTCGGCACTCCAGGTATTTTGGACTTCAATTTCTACAATTCTCAACAGCCAGTAAGCTCACTGGGATTTCGGAGTTGAAGTCCAAAATACCTGGAGGGTACTACTTTAAGGAATTAATCAATTTTTAATCTTTTAATCTTTTTATCTTGTAGTTGCTCAATTATTTAGGAGTGGGTCAACAGGCCAGTAGGCCATGATGCCTTGTATTCATATATGGTTTTATTGTATGTACGGGCAAGTGTGTATGTTTTGTATGTTTTGCATGTTTTGATATGGTCAAAATTGACTAATCAATAAAGAATTGTTGTTGTTACCTGGAGGGCCAATGTTTGCCCATGCCTTCCCTAGTGCTCTTACACAGCAGCTTCTTTTATATATCAAAATAATCATTTTATTTTCTGTGACCATACTTTAAGAAGCTATGATCTAGTTTTCAGTCCTCTCCAGAATTATTGTCTAGTATACAGTCTGCTCTAATAATTATAGATCTCTTTCAACATTTGTTCCGTAAATTATTCTTCCTGAGTGGAGAATAATTTACTAGTTAGAGGACTGGCAGGGAAGTAATTTGTAAAGGTCTTTGATTTGGGGAGGAGAGTGAAGGTGGATGGGATGGGATAATGCAGAATTTTATATTGTGATTTGTTACTGTGATGTTATATAAAAAGCAAAGAAACATTTGTCACTGAAAGTGGCCTCAAACTGTTTCCAGAATCTGCAGCATTTTTTTTCCATTACTGGGAAATAAGTATACTAGAACTCCAGAGGTAAAAGAGGTGGAAAATAGGGAAAGTGGCATCAGTGGAGCCCATCTATGCCCCTGGGGTGTTTTTGAGCAGCCCCTGATTCCTTGTTCCAAATTTTAAAACACACTACCGAGAGGGAAAATGTCTATAAAGTGGTTTGCATTTTGCAAAAACGGTTTCACCATGCAATGTGATTTAGATTTAGGGCTCTTTGAAGCACATTAACAGGTTTAATTCAGACCTTCCCTCAACTTTATTTAATGCACTTTAGAGGACTTAATTTGGCCTGCAGCATGCTTTGAATAGCATGCATTTTGTAGCCAGCACAGTTTGAAGCTATCTTCAAACTGAAATATATGGTCAAAGTAGATTTGCTCTTACTATTACATAAAAAGAATATCCTTGTCTGAAAAGGTTTTGAATTCCAGATTATTTCAGATTTTGGAATTCTTGTATTTGCATACAACATGCATAACAGGATGTTCTGGAGATGGGACCCAAGTCTCAACATGAATTCCAACTGGTTCAATGGGCAGCATCCAGGATGTTAACTGGTGCTCATTACAGAGAGAGGTCAACCCTCCTGTTTAAGGAGCTCCATTGGTTGCCGTTTACCTACCGAGCCCAATTCAAGGTGCAGGTGCTTACCTACAAAGCCCTAAACGGTTTGGGACCTGCCTACCTGCGTGACCGCACCTCCGTATATGAACCCACGCGCTCCCTCAGTTCATTCAGAGAGGCCCTGCTCACGATCCCACCAGGCTCGTTTGGTGGGGATGAGGGACAGGGCCTTCTCTGTGGTTGCCCCCCAACTTTGGAACACCCTCCCCAAAGACATCAGACAAGCCCCAACGTTGGCAGTCTTTAGGAAGAACTTGAAGACCTGGTGTAGTGAAATCTACCTTTTAGGCGACCAGGCCGAAGCCTGAAGGACAGTAGCTGTCATCTTGAAAGACAGGCAGAAGCAGGAGGAGGAGTCAAGCCGACTCCTGATTGGTCAGAGCAATTAGGGGAGGAGTCGGTTGAGAGAGGGAAAGAGGCTGTCAGCTTTTGACAGAGGGAAGAAGTGTCTTGACATCAGACACAGAAGGAAGGGATTTTTAGGAGAGGAAGCTAAATAGAGTTCTGACAGGGAAAGAAAGCTTTAAAGTGAGCCTTAAGGATAGGGAATAAGTTACAGACAAGGGCTAGGGTTACTGTGTTGAGAAGACCAGTAAAAGAGAGCTATGTCTTCTTAGACTTAGGAGAAGTTTAAGAGAGCTTATTGCCCTGTGGGTGAGACAGATAGGAGTCTGTTCTCCAAGTGATACTGTTTCTAAGGATAGAGCAGTGTGTTTAAGGAAACTCACAGTTTTAAAAGCTTTATTGTCAGTGGAACTACTTGTTTAAATAACTAAGTCTCTACAACTGAACCAAGTTTCTGTACCACTCATTCTATGGGTTGATATTTGTTTAAAGTTTAATAAACCTTTTCTAGTTCACTTTTAACTGGTGTCAGCCTCAGTCTGTCAAACACTTTTAAAGTCCAGTCAACCAGTAAAGCAGTTACAGAAGAACTAAGGGCAAACACACCTTACCTACAACACATTCACACCTTTGGTTCCTCAGACCAATAAAGCTGAGGTGGTGGCAGCCATACCTACCAATAACATCGGTCATTGATATAGTTAACCTATGGTCAGTCGCTAATTTCGTTATATTGGTGGCAGCGGTGGGATTGTTTGACCACCCTGCCCAAGCTGTGGCCTTTTTGATTTCGTTATACCTGGCTATTCCGATGTGCTTTTCCAGAATAGGATAACCTCCAGCACTACGTCCCAGAAGCACTTTATTAGAGCTTAAGACTCTCTGCACATTGCACTTGCCCAGAATCCCAACATATCACCTCTCACACCCAGCACTTTTTTAACCTGTACCCATCATTGGCCCGGCCCTGGTTTTATTGCGTAATAGTGTAATGTTTTGGTTTTGTTATTGCTTATGTTTTTAATTTTGCTTTGCATTGTATTGTTATTGTCTGTTGTTGTTGTGTTGAGGCCTTGGCCTTTGTAAGCCGCATCGAGTCCTTCGGGAGATGCTAGCGGGGTACAAATAAAGTTTAATAATAATAATAATAATAAAAGTCAATTTATGGTTCTTTCCTATACATCTCTGAATGTATTTTTATAAACAATATTTGAAATAATTTTGGTAATAATAATAATAATAATAATAATAATAATAACACTTTATTTGTACCCCACCACCATCTCCCCAAAGGACTCGGTGCGGCTTACATGAGGCCGAGCCCAAAGACAACAATACAGGCAATAATCACAACAACACAAGCAATTAAAATAGAACATAAACGATAAACATATAACATTATCAATAAGACAACATACAGTTAAAACTGTGGGAAGGCCAAATGTAAAAATTAAAATTGGAACAGTGCTGAGGCATGGACGAAAAGGTTTGGTGGCGTTTGTGGAAGACATACGAGCAGACCTAAAAGTATATAGGTATATATCGTGGGGTTGCCTTTGAAGACTGCTCGGAAACTTCAACTAGTCCAGCGAGAAGCAGCCAGATTGCTCACCGGAGCGGCGTACAGGGAGCATACCACCCCCTGTTGCGCCAGCTCGACTGGCTGCCGATCCAATTCCAAGCACAATTCAAAGTGCTGGTTTTGACCTACAAAACCCTATACGGTTCCGGCCCAGTGTATTTGTCCGAACGGATCTCCCTCTACATCCCACCTCGAAGCTTAAGATCTTCTGGGGAGGCCCTGCTCTCGACCCCGCCACTCTCACAAGTGAGGTTGGCAGGACGAGGAGCAGGGCCTTCTCAGTGGTGGCCCCCCACCTGTGGAACTCACTCCCCGGGGAGATTAGATCGCCGACCTCCCTCCTGGCATTCAGGAAAAAACTGAAGACCTGGGTTTGGGACCAAGCCTTTGGACACGCTGGCAACTAAATTAAGGATCTGACGACAGACAAGGACAAATGGAATGGAATGGATATATGGACTCTGAACCCGAGCATGAGATTGTCTTAATATTTTATTATGCACCGATGTTTTAATTCTAACTGTTGAATTGTTTTTTTTATATTTTGTATTACTGTCAATTGTTTTAGGCATTTAATTGTTGCCTCCTCTGTAAGCCGCCCTGAGTCCCCCCCAGGGTGAGAAGGGCGGGGTATAAGTAAATGAAATAAATAATAATAAATATATAGTGCTTTGGAGTGACAAAGGAGATTTGTGTACATTGAACCACCAGAAAGTAAGGTAAAGGTAAAAATAAAGGTTTTCCCCTGACATTAAGTCCAGTCGTGTCCAACTCTGGGGTGTGGTGCTCATCTCCATTTCTAAGCCGAAGAGCCAGTGCTGTCCGTAGACACCTCCAAAGTCATGTGGCCAGCATGACTGCATGGAGCACCGTTACCTTCCCGCCGGAGCGGTACGTATTGATCTACTCACATTTGCATGTTTTTCAACTGCTAGGTTGGCAGAAGCTGGGGCTGACAGCAGAAGCTTATGCTGCTCCCCAGATTCGAACCTGCAACCTTTCGGTCAACAAGTTTAGCAGCTCAATGCTTTAACCCACTGCACCACCGAGGGCTCCAGAAAGTCAAGGTATTAGGGCTGGGCGGTTTCGTTTCGTTAATTCGTAATTCGTTAAAAATTCGTTATTTTTTTTGTTAACGAAGCGATAACGAACCATTCTGGAGCAACTTAAAAACGAAATGAATTTTTCAATTCGTTTCATAAATGCTTCATATTTCGTTATGTATTCGTTTCGTTATTGGTTTGAGGTCATTTCGTTATTATTTCCGCATATCTGGGGCAAGTTTTATAGTTGTTTTTTGTTTAATTAGTGAAAAAAATTATAATATCACACCAACAGTCAACAACAGAGGGAGAGGGAAGCTTCAGAAGTTCCCCCTGTCCCATTTGGAGGTTTTTTAGCGTATTGCGCGGTCGCGTCCGCCATTAACGAATTGATTCGTTATTGTTTCGTTATTGTTTTGTAATTTTTTTACCATTTACGAAATTTCGTAAATATCGAACTTTTTTTAAAAAAAATTCGGAATTCTTTTAAATATCGAAACGCAAAAACCCCCAAAAAACGAATCGATTTTAGAAACAATTTTTTCCGTTGTTACCCAGGCCTACAAGGTATCACTACTTCAGCCAGCCACCCATTTAGAAAACTTCAAATATTGGAGTATTTTGGAATTCTGGATATGGGATGCTCAAACTGCATATGATTTTAAATATTTTATTTTTTTTATTCTTCAACATTTAAACTTAGTTTTTCTTTGCCTTGTTCATCTTTATTTAAATTCAGTTCTTCTAAACTGGGCATTCTTTAAACAAAACCTGTAAAGTAGAAACAGAGTATTTTTATTAGAATGTTAATGTATTATTAACTAGTTACATAAAGCAGGAAAGCAGGTGTCAAAACTTTTTATTTTGCTTCTCTTGGTTTCTTTTATTCTCTGTGTTTCCTTGAGTCTAATTTGGTTTCCATTTAAACAGGAGATGATCAATAAAGCCAGAAATGAGACAGAGTGCCTTAAAAGCACAGAATACAGAACAGTCTATTCCCACTGCACACCACAGAAAAGGTTCTTTGTTTTAGAATCTCCTGTTATTTCATACAGAAATAATTATACATTCAGATACAATTTGTAAAATATTCACTGAAAAATTAATGTAATAAGAAAATGGGTAAAATGAGACCGATTGCTACCAATCTATTCAGGAAAGGGAACATACAACATCAGGTTTCTGTGTATGTAAGCAATGTTAATGTACATTTGCACCTACATGGTAATTAATGCCTTTCAATAATTTACAACCCTTGTCTCCCATCCACAAAATGGGTGACTATAACACAGGCTTGCAATGAAAACACTTTCCCCCCATTGTAGCTTTTTAATGTATTGGGGAGGGAGGCTCTGTCGCAACCCAGACGCCTTAAAGAGCCAGACTCAGGAGTATATCCAAAAAAATAGTTTATTGAAACAAAGTAAACAAGACTCAAAGATACTTACTTCAGTGTCTCAGGTCAAAACTCAAAAGTTGTAGCAATTTCCAGCTTGAAAAAAAAACAAACTAAGGCAATAATCCAGATTATCCTGGCAAAAAATCCAGATTAAACAGGAGTTCTTCCAAAACACCCCAAAATCACACAGTAAATGGAAAACAATCAAAGAAAGAGCCGTGAAGAAAAGCCGTCATCCAAATGAAGTCCAAAGTCGAAGAAGTCCAAGTCCAAAGTTGCAAGGTTCCAAAGTCCACAAGGCAGCATCGTTGTCAAAAGCAGTCCAAAGTCAAGGAGAGGGGAAATCTGCACTTACGAGAATCCAAGCCAGTTGGTAACATGAAGGAAAGCAGCAACCTGCAGATCCAGGACCCAAGCCCAACAGGAAAGCGGCAGCGACAAAACCCAAGGCATGATACCAACACTTTGCCTACTGCAAAGTTCTAACATTTCAGTGCCTACTTTTATCTTACAACTCATCATCTGATGATGAGCTGCCCTCCATCCCGTCCTCTCAGCTGGTTTAGCCTCCACAGCTGAGCGCCCATCCCTCCAACTCTTCCACCTCTTGTCAAGACTTAGGTCTCCCCAGGATTCTACAGGTTCACCTGATTGCCAATCCCCACCACCAGAAAACCCCGCAAATGTGTCACTAGACGTTGGTTGAGTACACATATTCTGAACCTCTTGTACCTTGGTCCAATCCAGTGCTTCCTCCTCATCCCCATCACTCCCAGACCCATCATTCTCAGAAAAACCCATAAAATCCTCTTCTTCTGTGGGAGCAGTAAGTATCTCCCAGATCTTCTTTCTTTGACGCTCCTCATCTGACTCCTGCCCCCGAGTAATCCTCTTAGTTCCCCTATTCACATCTACTGTATCTCCTTCCTCCTCTTCACTCATTTCACTCTCGGAAAACCTCTCGAAGAACTCTTCATCAGTGGGTGACATAAGTATTTCCCGGATCCTCTTCCTCTGCTGTTCCTCATTTAACTCCTGAATACTTCTTTTCCCTCCTCTGACACTCCTACTACCAGTTGCAGAGTTGCCAACAGACTTTACTACAACAGGCTGAATGCAAAAAATAAAAATTAAAAAATCATACCACATACAGTTCTTTCACAAATGTTATTACTAAATTCAATACTCATTTCATTCAGTCATTAGAACATTACAATTTCACAGCAAGTTGTGAAAGTTCATCACAGAGCAAATTTGGGGTCCTTTTTCCGTAAAACCCACTTTTCAGCTGCTTTTAAGATATATCTTTTTTTTTTTCCACTATTGTTCTCAGTTTATTTTGTTGCAAACAATTGAAACTGCAAAAGTACATTGCACTCAGTTTTCGGGGAGAGGCATTGCAGCAATAAACAACACAATAAAGCTTGACCTGGGAAAGAATGGGAATCTACCCAAGTGGTCATATCCTAGCTGCGTGTTCTTGCATAGAAGAAGCAAAGTAAACAACTCCTTCTAAAATATCTAGCTAAGCATGTTTGAAGAAAAAGCAGAAAGAAAAAAGGGGAGCAGATTAGCCTGTTTCACCGGCTACCTCAGTGTGTTGATGAAGCACCGAAATACGCGTATAAGCTTCACCACGTAAATGGAAATCATAAGAAAAGTGGAGGCTGTTGAAAGAAAGAAAAAAAACATTCTGGGATGCCTTTCGGAAGAAACTTGGAAGTGGTTTCTAAAAGATTGAAAAAAGGCTTATTTCATTTGATTCATTCCACAGGGGCATTATGTTAGTTTTGAATGAAAAGTGGAATGAAATATGTTGAAATGCTTTTCTTTCTAGTGGCGTAGAAATCTATCCCTATTCTTTCCATGGTGCCATCATCTGGAATCAAATTATCTTCTAAAGAAGCAAAGCCCAGGAATTCACCATTGTAGTATGTGAGTGAATAAGTAGTGGGGCTCTGGGGCTCTCCTTTTGCCCAAACTATGACATAGCATTTCTAGTCAAAGCAAAAATAAGGCCCTTCCACACAACCATATAACCCAGAATATCAGAACAGATAATCCACAATATTTGTTTTGAACTGGATTATCTCAATCAATCTGCCATCTAATCCAATGTGTATTTTGTATGTGTCTCCCCTTATGAACCTTCTAGGAATTTAACATCATCTGGGGAGGCCCTGTCTCGATCCTGCCTGTCTCACAGGCACACTTGGTGGGGAAGAGGGACAGGGCCTTCTCAGTGGTGGCCCATCAGCTGTGGAACTCCCTTATTTATTTATTTACAGCTTTTATATTCCGCCCTTCTCACCCCGCAGGGGACTCAGGGCGGATTACAGTGTACACATATATGGCAAACATTCAATGCCAATTTTTGACATACAAACATATACAGACATGCACAGAGGCTATTTAACTTTTTCTGGCCACCAGGGGAGCTGTCGTTTCATCGTCCATCAGCAACGCTGATGAAGCACTTCTGCATTCCCCGCATGCTTCCCCACTGGAATGCCTTGCTGGAGTCTTCTTTATGGCCTCAAAAATCAGTTAATTTATCCTCTCCACACTTTAAGGTGGTATCTTGTTTTCCTACTTGACAGATGCAACTGTCTTTCGGATTGCAAAGGTCAACAACAGGCTACACACAACAACAGGCTACACACAATCTGTTGGAAGTAGTAAAAAGGTTTTTTTTATATCTGTGGAATGACCAGGGTGAGACAAAGTACTCTTGTTGCTGGAGCTAGGTGTGAATGTTTCAACTGACCACCTTGATTAGCATATAATGGCTTGACAGTGCCTGGGGCAATTTTTTGTTGAGAGGTTATTAGATGTCCTTGTTTGTTTCCTCTCTGTTGTTGTGCTGTTGTAATTTTAGAGTTTTTTTTAATACTGGTAGCCAGATTTTGTTCATTTTCATGGTTTCCTCCTTTCTATTGAAATTGTCCACATGCTTGTGTACTTCAATGGCTGCTCTGTGTAGTCATTATATGCTTTTATTTATCGTGTCATCAGCAACCAGACCATTGTATTACATTTCTAACAGAACAAAACAAACAAACAGATAAAAAAACACAAATTTTGCAAACTTGGTAGTTGATTAAATGTCCTTTGACCAGTATCTGGCCACTTGGAGTGCCTCTGGTGTTGCCGCAAGAAGATCCTCCATTGTGTATGTAACAGGGCTCAGGTTGCATTGCAGCAGGTGGTCAGTGGTTTGCTCTTCTCCGCATTCGCATGACGTGGATTCAACTTTGTAGCCCCATTTCTTAAGATTGGCTCTGCATCTCGTGGTGATTATATGCTAATCAAGGTGATCAGTTAAAACATTCACACCTAGCTCCAGCAGACAAGAGTCCTTTGTCTCACCCTGGTCATTTCACAGATATATAAACCCCTTTTCCTAGTTCCAACAGACCTCACTACCTCTGAGGATGCTTGCCATAGATGCAGGTGAAACGTCAGGAGAGAATGCCTCTAGACCATGGCCATATAGCCCGAAAAAACCTACAACAACACAGTGTTTAAACAGATTAGATCAAGACAAAGTAAGAGGCACACAATTCTGGAGCAAGGCTGTATTCATGAATTCATAGCAATAATTTCATTTTTTTCCTTATTACAATTTTATGTCTAATATAATAAAACAATTAGGGAAATAATTAGAGTTACTTTAGGCCACCATTTCCGCTATCATTGTTTAACTAATATTGCTGTGGTTTTAAGAATATCAATGTCTTTTCTCTGAAGCTTATCTTTATTCTTTACAATAGAAAGCTGAATTGTTAAATGGGGTTTTTCACCTTTGCAATGTATTTGCTTTTGGACTTTTTTCTTCATTTTAACATGAGGTAAGTACAGTTTCTTAACCTCTGCTCAAATTATAAGTTTAATTTAGAGCAGTGCTATTCAAAGTGACAGTTCCTGGGTTAGATAAGCAGTTCCTGATGAATTTCCTAAAAAAACCAAACAACTATAGCCAAATATGGTGGTAGTTCTTGGGACAATAAAAAATATCCCAGTTCCTCACATCTGATAGGCTGAGAAACATTGGTCTAGAACTGCTATTATTGGAATGCCATGAAAAATAGCACTGCAACGGCATCATTTATGAACATTTTGTGGCTCAGTTGTTGCAGGAGTAGGAATTCCACTTTCAGTTTCATGGTTGCTGCTCCCACAACTGCTTTGGCAAGGACCTCTCTTGGTGTGGGGAATGCCGTGGAATGCCATGGATGTAGCATACCTGGATTTCAGTAGGGCCTTCGACAAGACCTTCTGGCAAACAAACTAGTCCAATGTAGGCTAGGCAAAACTACGGTGAGGTGGATCAGTAATTAGTTATATGGACAAACCCAGAGGGTGCTCACCAATGCTTCTCCTTCATCCTGGAAAGAAGTGACAAGTGGAGTGCCGCAGGGTTCCCTCCTGGACCCGATCCTGTTCAACATTTTTATTAATGACTTAGATGAAGGACTAGAAGGCATGATCATCAAGTTTGCAGACGACACAAAATTGGGAGGGATAGCCAATACTCCAGAGGAGCAGGATTCAAAACGATCTTGACAGATTAGAGAGATGGGCCAAAACTAACAAAATGAAGTTCAACAGTGACAAATGCAAGATACTCCACTTAGGAAGAAAAAACAAAATGCAAAGAAACAGAATGGGGGACAATGCCTGGCTCGAGAGCAGTATGTGTGAAAAAGATCTTGGAGTCCTCATGGACAACAAGATAAACATGAGCCAACAATGTGATGTGGCGGCAACAAAAGCCAATGGGATTATGGCCTGCATCAATAGGGGCATAGTGTCTAGGTCTAGGGAAGTAATGCCACCCCTCTATTCTGCTTTGGTTAGACCACACCTGGAATATTGTGTCCAATTCTGGGCACCACAATTGAAGAGAGATATTGACAAGCTGGAATGTGTCCAGAGGAGGGCGACTAAAATGATCAAGGGTCTGGAGAACAAACCCTATGCAGAGCGGCTTAAGGAGCTGGGCATGTTTAGCCTGAAGAAGAGAAGGCTGAGAGGAGATATGATAGCCATGTATAAATATGTGAGAGGAAGCCACAGGGAGGAGGAAGCAAGCTTGTTTTCGGCTTCCCTGGAGACTAGGATGCGAAACAATGGCTTCAAACTACAAGAGAGGAGATTCCATCTGAAGAACTTCCTGACTGTGAGAGCCGTTCAGCAGTGGAACTCTCTGCCCCGGAGTGTGGTGGAGGCTCCTTCTTTGGAAGCTTTTAAACAGAGGCTGGATGGCCATCTGTCAGGGGTGATTTGAATGCAATATTCCTGCTTCTTGGCAGGGGGTTGGACTGGATGGCCCACGAGGTCTCTTCCAACTCTTTGATTCTATGATTCTATGCTGGGCTCTCTCCCTTCAGATGTTGCTCTCTTACAACTTGGAGACGGGGGGGGGGGGGGGGCAGTAGAAAAGAAGATTGCCTGTTGTGACTTTTGTCATTTTGCATGTCATGTCAATGGCTGCTGAAACTAGAGATGGAAAATAAAGTTCTTCAGTTTCTCTTTGGAAACATCAACTTATTGGTGTTTAGTAAATAGTGAATGGGGAGCAAGTTTAAATAAGCTGGCCACATTGAACTCCGCATGGATAAGCTTAAATTGACATATATTTTTACCTAAAATGAAGCAAATGAGAGAAATGGTATTTATGGAGGAGGGGAGGCTTCCTTGTTTAGTATTCCGATGTAAATGTATTTTTAATGATGTTCATTCTTCTTTAGAGCATTCCCTTCTGTTGTCACTCATATGCAAAAGACCAAATAGTCTTTAAATAGTGAAGTTACTAGAACCTTTTTAAAGGGGGGGGGGGCGGCGGTTTGATACAGTACCGAAGCTTTGATTTGTATCCTGATTTTCATAACAAATTGAAATTATAATGCTGTTTATGGGAACTGGGATATTCATGCACCCACCCAATTTGAAATATTGAAGAAATATTAATGAAACCTGAGATCTAGAGTGGCCTGCTCATTACACAAAAGTTGTATTTCAGGACTCTTTAAATATGATTTTTGCATAAAATCTGGAAAACCTTTTTTTCAGTTGAGTCTCCCAAAGATGGCATTCGACTGAAAGCTGAATTTACTGTACAGGTATAGTCAAAATATGCCACTCCCTGCTTACCTGCTGCCTCTTCCATGGATCCTCAAGTCCCATTATATACCATGGCATCAGGCCCGTAGCCAGGATTTTGATTCGGGGGGGGGGGGGGCTGAGTTTGATTCGGGGGGGGGGCTGAGTCTGAGTGAAAGAGGGTCTACCCTAGCAAATCTTTTGTATTGTTACCCCAATACCCCAATGCATATGAGATATATTGAGCATGGTGATCAGATCATGATATGAATAAACATAACAGTTTAAATAATGTACCAGTAAAGCCTTTTCGCAGACCACTATGAGAATTTCGGGGGGGGGGGGAGGGGCTGAAGCCCCCAAAGTGCCCCCCCCCCGGCTACATGCCTGCATGGCATAATAAAATATTTTCGTTATATAAAATGCTGAACAGTTCAAAAAGGTGCTGGATGGTTTTTACCCCCTATTCTTGAGGTGTGGTTGGTTGAATCCATATATATATATAACCCATTAATACAGAGGACTGACTTTAAATTACTTTTGATTACTTTGATTTTTTGAGATGAGCTGCAGCTTTCTGGACAGCTCTAACCTGGGGGAGAACCTGACTCCTGAATCAGGAGTCAGATTTTGCCCCAAGTTATTATAATCTGGTGGAAAGGTGTAAGCTCTAAGCCCCCAAACATTTTAAGCGCTAAGCCCCCAAACATTTTGTAGCTGTCCACAAACTGATCCAACCCCACACAGAAGTGTTCGCTGCTCAATGAAAATGGGGCCACTGATGAGTTTTCCCTTTGTCTTATTGATATACAGGCAGTCCCTAAGTTACATTCTGTAGGTTTGTTCTTACAGACTCATACAACAATGCAGAAAAATGAAATCCCCATGTGTCACATAAGCTATGGTTAAAAAGGATGTGAGCTCCAGAGGGAATATTGACAATTGATACAACTATTATTTATTTATTTATTTGACTTGTATACCGCTACTCCTAATTTGGCTCGGAGCGGTTTACAGCAGTAGATTAAAACAATACAATTAATTTTAAAATACAATAAAACAAGAACAGACATAGTCCCGAGTTATTCACCCATCGAAAGCTTGTCGGAAGAGAAAGGTTTTACAGGCTTTCCAAAAAGCAAGTAGTTCTCGGATAGATTGGGTTTAAACTGGCACGGCATTCCATAAATAAGGGGCTACAATTGAGAAGGCTCTCTGCCTAGTAGAGGACAGACTTCAAGCAAATATTGGTCTTCGGACTGAAGTAATCTCTGGGGTTGGTAGGGGGATAAGTGGGCCCTCAGGTATGCCGGCCCCAGACCATATAAGGCCTTAAAGGTTTTTTGGCCCCGGTGATAGCATGCTCATAAGACTCTCTAAAATTCTTATAAGCTGGTTCCGATTCCCCGTCATGGAGTTCCCGCCACACGACCTCTAGCCATCTCTTCTCCAGTTTCATCACACGGAGCTCCTCAGTAAACCAAGAAGACCGATTCTTACGGGGTCGGAGAGGGTGTCTAGGGGCGATCTCGTCGAGTGCATTGGATAATTTAGTGTCCCATGTATCCACTTGCCCCTCCAGTGAGTCACTGACAGGTTCCAAGGCCTTCAGAGCATTCAGAAACCTGACCGGTTCCATAAGTCTCTTCAGGCGAACCCAAATAGGTTCGGCGTCCAGACCGGGTGGGGTGGTATGCTCAATACGGATTCCTAGGGTGCAGTGGTCTGACCATGGAACCTCCAGAATGGAGGTTAGGGTCACTTGGATTCCAACTCCGAAGATCAAATCTAGTGTGTGACCAGCCTGATGTGTAGGCCCAGTATTATAAAGTGAGAGTCCTAGTGTCACCATGGTCGACACTAGGTCTTCAGCTGCTGAGGAAAAGGAGTCTGCATCAGCGTGGACATTGAAGTTTCCCAGAACGATAAGCCTGGGGAACATCAAGGCCCACTCCGACACAACCTCCAGCAGCTGTGATCGGCTGTCCACTGGTGCGTTAGGCGCACGGTGCACCAGTAGAAAGGCTATACTACTGGATGCATTTAGTTGCCTTCCCAGCTGCTGATAAATAGCCAAGTTTTTTTTGGCACTATGTTGCCATATTTTTTGGCTAGCTAGGTTTTACCCAAATTCTGGACTCTATGGATTTCTATTACACCCACTTCCACAACCAGCAAAGAAAATAGAAGTTTTTCTCCCCAGTGCTTGCCAACGCCACATTTACAACATCACAAGGATCTATCCTACACTATCACAATGCATCATCTCTGACATAAGAAAGGCATATCCATCGCCCAACTCAGGATATGATGAGGTACTGACTTGGTAACCCTGTAATTATTTTTGGTGTTCAGATTACAAAACAGCATCTGAATTCATAACAGAAAAGAGGGAGAACAAAATATTTTAATAAAAATAATTTAAATTGAAGACAGCCAAGGTTATTACTCAAGGATAGTAAGAAAAAGCCACATATAGAAAGTATATTTCAATTTGAAGTCAAACTATTAATATCAAACTTCTACAGACCTCAAAAATAAATCTGCAGCCACGTGGAAAGTTCTACATGATTAACAGTTGCATAGCAAGTCCTCGTCACCTTGGCAAAAATATCTTTATTCTGTGGATCTACTTGAAAAAGGTAACCTCATTTTAAAAAGTGAACAGCTGGCAAATCTGTCAAGCTTGCTTGAAAATACATTTTTTGAAAAATTGCCGGAGAGGTGCACAGAAAGCAAATAGATGAATGCCTGCATCAATACAATATTCTGTTTATTTTATTTATGATTTATTTTATCCTGCCTTTCTCCAGATAGGGAGTCAAGGCAGCTAACAGGACACAAGAAACCAGAACAAATTATACTTAAAAATGACAACACCCCCCCCCCAAAGCAATTGAATCATGGGGCTCAAGGCAATGGAATCATGGGCTCTCTAGCTTTAAGAGATCTTTAACCACCTCTGTCAATGTGTGTTGGTGCCTTCTTGATGATTCCACAGCATTGAACCATGGCAGTTAAAATGATGTCAAACTGTATGAATTGTACAGTGTAGATACACCCCCTTTTCATGTATTTATGTTGTTGTTCATTCGTTCAGTCGTCTCCGACTCTTCGTGACCTCATGGACCAGCCCACGCCAGAGCTCCCTGTCGGCCGTTACCACCCTCAGCTCCCTCAAGGTCAGTCCAGTCACTTCAAGGATGCCATCCATCCATCTTGCCCTTGGTCGGCCCCTCTTCCTTTTGCCTTCCACTTTCCCCAGCATAATTGTCTTCCCTAGGCTTTCCTGTCTCCTCATGATGTGGCCAAAGTACTTCAACTTTGTCTCTAGTATCTTTCCCTCCAGTGAGCAGCCGGGCTTTATTTCCTGGAGGATGGACTGGTTGGATCTTCTCGCAGTCCAAGGCACTCTCAGCACTTTCCTCCAACACCACAGCTCAAAAGCATCGATCTTCCTTCGCTCAGCCTTCCCTAAGGTCCAGCTCTCACATCCGTAGGTGACTACAGGGAATACCATGGCTTTGACTAGGCGGATCTTTGTTGCCAGTCTGATGTCTCTACTCTTTACTATTTTATCGAGACTGGACATTGCTCTCCTCCCAAGAAGTAAGCGTCTTCTGATTTCCTGGCTACAGTCTGCATCTGCAGTAATCTTTGCACCTAGAAATACAAAGTCTGTCACGGCCTCCACGGTTTCTCCCTCTATTTTCCAGTTGTCTATTATTCTTGTTGCCATAATCTTGGTTTTTTTGACATTTAGCTGCAACCCGGTTTTTGCGCTTTCTTCTTTCACCTTGATTAGAAGGCTCCTCAGCTCCTCATGTACTTATACCAAGAGTGAAATAAAGCATTAGTGGCCTAATGCCATTCATTTTCCAGACCCAATTCAAGGTGCAGGTTCTTACCTACAAAGACCTAAACGGTTTGGGACTCGCCTACCTTCGTGACCGCATCTCTGTGTACGAACCCACACGATTTCTTCGATCATCTGGAGTGGCCCTGCTCACGCTCCCACCTGTATCGCAAGCGCGATTGGTGTGGATGACGGAGAGGGCCTTCTCGGTGGTGGCCCCTCGACTCTGGAATTCACTCCCCAAGGACATCAGGCATGCCCCAACTCTGGCAGTCTTTAAGAGGAGCTTGAAGACGTGATTGTTCCAGTGTGCCTTCCCCAAATAATGATCCCATAGCACTTTGTCCTCCAAAGCACTTTATATTGTATGTTCCCACAAACTGCCTCATCACTTTTTTTGCCCATGTCCAGCATAATTTTTTTATCTTTTAATTTTAATTACATTTGGCCACCCATAGATTTTAAAGTGTGTTGTCCTATTGATAATGTTTGTGTTATTGTTTTTTTGTTTTGTTGTTTTAATTTGCTTGTATTGTTATTGTTATTGCTTGTATTGTTATTGCTTGTATTAAGATCACTCTGACCAAAAGGTCATGAGTTCGAAGCCAGCCCGGGTTGGAGTGGGTTTCCAACCAATTGTGTGTAGCCTGTTGTCGACCTTTGCAACCCGAAAGACAGTTGCATCTGTCAAGTAGGAAAATAAGGTACCACCTTAAAAGTGTGGGGAGGCTAAGTTAACTGATTTATGAGGCCATAAAGAAGACTCCAGCAAAGCATTCCAGCGGGGAAGCATGCGGTGAATGCGGAAGTGCTTCATCAGCATCGCAGATGGACGATGAAAATGACAGCTCCCCGACGGCCAGAAAAAGTTAAATAGCCTCTGTGTATGTCTGTATATGTTTGTATGTCAAAAATTGGCATTGAATGTTTGCCATATATGTGTACACTGTAATCTGCCCTGAGTCCCCTGCAGGGTGAGAAGGGCGGAATATAAAAGCTGTAAATAAATAAATAAATATTGTTGTATTTTGGGCTCGACCTCATGTAAGCCGCACTGGGTCCCTTGGGGAGATGGTAGCAGGGTATAAATAAAGTGTTATTATTGTTGCAATCCAGAGCAGGGAACGAGGCCCTAAGATAACTATCCACCACACTTGGCTGTGAAAAACAATCCTTTTTTATTGAAGAAAAATGGTTACAAAATAAAGGAAAAATGCAAGTCAAAAGCCACAGCAAAATCAGCAAACATGAATTTAAATGGACAAAGCAAAACCAAAAGCCTCACTGGGAAAATACTGGAATCTGTTAGCAATCCACTAACCGTACTTGATATCCTAGAAATCTTCCCAAACTATGACCAGGGAACCGGGAGAACTGCCAAGGTCTTCATCAATTCTGAAACGATGCCTGAACTGAGGCAATCAGCCTGGCGTATTGCAATTAAAACTCAAGAATCGGTTCCGTGAACCGCCCTTCTGTTTTGAAGCCAATGTTTTTAATTCTTGAATTCGGGAGGATCGACGCAAACTGAGTGTTTTACTTCTGTCTTCCCAAATTTGGCCCCTTCTGTTGTCATTACAGTTAACAGGTGCAGAAGGGAGGGAAAGTTCAAGGTCTCCCTCTGACACATTCTCAGGAACACTGGTACTTTCATTTTCCAAATCTACAGAAGTTCCTTCCTCACTAATTTCAGGAACATTGGCATTTTCCAAACCTACAGCAGTTTCTTCCTCACTAATTTCAGGAGCATTGGCATCAAAAGGTACATTTCCACTAGCATCAGTAAATATACTTTCATTAGCATCAGGAGGAACAAACAGAGAATTAGGTTCAAGTTCAAACTCAGCCTGAACCCCAACAATTATTATCATTATTATTATTATTATCACAAATTTATGCTATCAAACAAATGAAAAATTTGAGATAAAATTAACTAGGGATAAAGATATTCTGAGTGCCGCTCTGTTCTGATCTCAAAGTCTCATTATGCTTTGGAGTCTCCTTGGGTTGATCTTCAAGGAAGCAAAGAGACCTATGGAATACCAATAATACATTTTACATGAGTGAAACATGTTTAATCCAATGAGTCCTATAAATATTAAAATATCATTTCAACTTATCACCTTCAGAATGAAAATGTGTGATTTTTGTTGTCTTTTCATAAGCGAGAACAGCATTGTAGTGCAGACTAAAAACAATAAACAAATACCCCAAGAATAAAATATTAACATTGCTTTTGCACCAAAACAGTTTAGAATTTAAAACAATAACAAATTGTCCTACGAGATGAGACAAAAGCTCTTTTGCCATATAAAAACAACTACTACACATCGGACAAAAGGACTTTGTGAATGTGTTGTTTACTAATTTTATTAAATGCTTTTAGTTTTTATAACAGCGTTTTCATAACATTAAGCTGAAAAATGCTCAGTCCTTGTGTGGTCCTTTTTGTATAGAAAATGTTTTATTTTTGCTTATGTTCAAATCAAATCAAATCATTTATTTCGGTCATTGACCAGCACAGGAAATAGAGTCACATTTTCATACAAACTTGGTATGTTTGGTACATTAAAAATATAACTATTGAAGCACAATTTGGGTGAGGGAGCGGAAGGGGAAACAGGGTAAAAACATACAATGCCCAGATCCATCACCAAATTGTAGATTCAGGGAAGAAGATTACTGGACACAAAGTTAACTTTTGGAACTAGTCATTCCCTGATGGATTTTGTATGCTGCTGCACAGAACTTTGCAGCATGGTAAGTTGTAGCTGAATTAATTCTGCAAGTAGCATGGAGGTATAAAATTATCCTGAATGGCCTAGGTGCTTGCATATCATTGGGAAGTCTGACTTGGCCACGGTGGTCCACGCTTTGGTTACATCCCGTTTAGACCACTGCAACGCTCTCTACGTGGGGTTGCCTCTGAAGACTGCCCGGAAGCTGCAGCTAGTCCAACGCTCGGCAGCGAGACTACTAACGGGTGCTGGGTACAGGGAGCACACCACTCCTCTGTTATACCAGCTCCACTGGCTGCCAATTAGCTTCCGAGCACAATTCAAAGTGCTGGTGTTAACCTATAAAGCCCTAAGCAATAGGGCTGGGCGGTTTCGTTTCGTAATTTCGTAATTCGTTAAAAATTTGTTATTTTTTTTATAACGAAGCGATAACGAACCATTCAGGAGCAACTAAAAAACGAAATGAATTTTTAAATTCGTTTCGTAATTGTTTCGAAATCGTTTTGTATTCATTTTGTTATCGTTTTGAAATCGTTTCGTTATTATTTCCGCATGTCTGGGGCAAGTTTTATAGTTGTTGTTTGTTTAATCAGTGAAAAAAAATTATAAATATCACACCAACAGTCAACAACAGAGGGAGAGGGAAGCTTCAGAAGTTCCCCCTGTCCCATTTGGAGGTTTTTTAGCATATTGCGCGGTCGCGTCCGCCATTAACGAATCGATTCGTAATTGTTTCGTAATTGTTTCGTAATTGTTTCGTATTGTTTTGTAATTTACGAAATTTCGTAAATATCGAACTTTTTAAAAGAAAAATTTCGTAATTCTTTTAAAAATCGAAACGCAAAACCCCCCAAAAAACGAATTGATTTTAGAAACAAATTTTTCCGTGGTTGCCCAGCCCTACTAAACAACTCCGGCCCTGTTTACCTCTCCGAACATATTCTCCCCTATGAACCATCAAGATTATTAAGATCGTCTGGAGAGGCCCTGCTCTCGGTTCCACCGGCCTCGCAAGCGCGTCTGGTGGGGACGAGGGACAGGGCCTTCTCAGTGGTGGCCCCTCGACTCTGGAACTCTCTCCCACTGGGGATCAGAACCGCCCCTTCTATCCTGACATTTAGGAAACAGGTGAAGACTTGGTTATGGAGACAGGCATTCGACGAGTGAGCCAACACACTGAGATATGGATGGAGGATGAGGAGCAACGATTTTAGTGTGACGACTGACCATTATAGTTATTGATTGTAATTGCTGTTTTAATGTTTTACTGTAATATGTATTATGATGTTTTATTGATTGTATGTGATATTATGGTTGGAAACCGGTCTGAGTTCCTCAAGAGAGGTGAGAAGGCCGGTATACAAAACTTTTAAATAAATAAATAATAAAAATAAATATCAGAGGTAAGATAAGCCTGTCACAGGTATCCCTGTAGAACGGGCACTGAAGGAGCACATGTTCTATTGTTTCTACTTGACCCGAGTCACAGGGGCAGAGTCTCTCTGGGAAAGGGATCTTCTGGTAGCGGCCTGATGGGAGAGCGTGGCATCGAGCCAGGGTGAAAGCCCTTCGATGAATAGGAACCTCTAAGTTGGTTAAATATGCCATAGGGGAGGCAAGATATCTGCTGTCTCCATTGATAAGGAAGGTTGGAACCGAGGCCAGATCTAGTTGTCACTCTGTGTCTGTGATACGTTGTTTAATAAGTGCTTTGACTTGATTGTAATCCATAGCGAATAGTAGACCTGGAGAAATTGCTTATGTTCTATTGTTCAGATACACACCCACACCCACCCACACACACACACACACACAAGAATAGTAATATATGCATCAGGGCTGAGTTTTCAATTATCTGGGGGGGTCAAAAGTGAAACTTCTGCTCATTTCTATGAGCATGAGGGGAGCAGCGAGAGCATAATGAAAATGACATGTGTGTGACTGACAACTGAAGCCAATGTTTAAAATTAGTCCATGGGACCACTGTGCTTGGCACAACCTCTTCCAGTGAGGTAAGACGCTGAATCAAAACTTCCCGTGGAGGAAAGAAGGTGAAAATAACACCTTACTGATTCGATAGAAAAGCCAATCTAATCTTCACCAACCAGGTACAACCTATGAAATTATAAATGCCACTTTCAAAAACAAAACACTGACACGTTCTTCACAGTTCTCCTATTCCTCTTTCTTAGAAACTCATTGAATAAATTATGCTTCCATAGCTAATACAGTTTGCTTGACAAAGTTTAAAAGTTTCAGTATATAAGAAAAAAGACTGCAATCTTCTGCATGCAAGGGCCTAAAAAGTACAAATGAAAGTATCAAATTTATTTCATGCAGTAGTGGGGGGGCTTATTACTCATTTATTTTAATGACAGCCAAGCATTTTTATGATCACCACTAGCCGTCCCCTGCCACGCGTTGCTGTGGCCCACATGGGGGTTCTGTGTGGGGGGTTTGGCCCAATTCTATCATTGGTGGGGTTCAGAATGCTCTGTGATTGTAGGTGAACTATAAATCCCAGCAACTGCAACTCCCAAATGTCAGGATTCTATTTTCCCCATACTCCACCAGTGTTCACATTTGGGCATATTGAATATTCGTGTAGAGTTTGGTCCAGATCCATCATTGTTTGAGTTCACAGTGATCTCTCGATGTAGGTGAACTACCACTGCAAAACCAAAGGACACTGCCCACCAAACCCGTCCAGTATTTTCCGTTGGTCATGGGAGTCCTGTGTGCCAAGTTTGGTTCAATTTCACCGTTGGTGGGGTTCAGAATGCTCTTTAACTGTAGGTGAACTATAAATCCCAGCAACTACAACTCCCAAATGACAAAATCAATTTTTTTGAGTGAAGGACATACATTGGGTTGTTATGTGTCTTATGTCCAAATTTGGTGTCAATTTGTCCAGTGGTTTTTGAGTTCTGTTAATCCCACAAACAAACATTAAATTTTTATTTATATAGAGATTTTCTTTACCAACAATATCTCAAGAGTTGCACACTTTAAGGACATTGCCTGTAAAAACTGTTCCATTGCACACAGAAAATTGTACAGAATCTAAGAATCATTCATAATCACAGATAACATGGTAGCTAGCAGAAGTAGATGTTGAAATGAATTTCTCAACAAAATGCTAACAGATAACCGGAAAATAATACTAAAGGAATCATGACTTTTGTTATTTTTATTTTTGTCGTGTCAGGAGCGACTTGAGAAACTGCAAGTCACTTCTGGTGTGAGAGAATTGGCCATCTGCAAGGACGTTGCCCAGGGGAAACCTGGATGTATTTGATGTTTTACCATCCTTGCGGGAGGCTTCTCTCATGTCCCCGCATGAGGAGCTGGAGCTGAAAGAGGGAGCTCATACGCACTCTCCCCGGATTTGAACCTGCGACCTGTTGGTCTTCAGTCCTGCTGGCACAGGGGTTTAACCCACTGTGCCACTGAGGGTTTCTTTTTTGTCATATGAATAAAAGGGATAAAATGAAGGTCTTCATGAAGAAAACAAGAAAAAAAGGTGGAACATCATGCCTACCTTTACTAAGTATGCAGATAGGGTATCTGCAGAGCGTGACAGATTTCCTTGTTATCTTAGGGCAGACCTAGCTAGGCTTGCAAGGTCAGGATTAGCCCAGGCTGTAAGATTTCTGGACCAAAACCTGAGCCCTAAGGATTTTTTGTTGTTGTCTCAGGAGCGACCTGAGAAACTGCAAGTTGCTTCTGGTGTGAGAGAATTGGCTGTGTGCAAGGATGTTGCCCAGGGGATGCCTGGATGATTTGATGTTTTATCATCCTTGTCGGAGGCTTCTCTCATGTCCCCGCATGAGAAGCTGGAGCTGATAGAGGGAGCTCATCCGACTCTCCTTGGATTCGAACCTGCAACCTGTCGGTCTTCAGTCCTGCCGGCACAGGGGTTTAACCCACTGTGCCACCGGGGGCCCTAAGGATGGCCACTGGTGATATCATGGGGCGAGATGTGATGATCTCATTAACCATGTCTTGATAAGCACAGTAAATAGAGTTACTCACTGCTTGTCATTCAAACACACAGTCACTAAGAATTTATTTCCTGGTTGGAAATAGTGTCTTTGAAAATTGATTTTCACACTAGATTTCTGTCTATTAACTTTTGAAAAGTATAGGAAATTGTATAAGCCAGCAAGAATGAGGTCATTTTATTCCACCTCTCCAAATCCAGCAGACAAATTTGCATAATATGCAAATTAATTTATATAATATGCAAAGTATAAACTTTGATTGAAGCATTGCCTATCTATATTCTAGGCTATCTCACATCTGCTGTGCAGTTTGACCCTTTTACTGCCACATGCATCTGTTTTAATCCAAACTGAAGGCAGTTTGAAAAGACGCATGGGAAAAGACATGTTTCTACTGTGTGTGTGTGTGTGTGTTCGCCATATCAGTTTATGCCCAGTCATACAACAATGATCCAATAGTTATGGGGATTTCATTAGTTCTTACATATATTATTCATGGAATCATATAGCCCAGGGGTCCTCAAACCTTTTAAACAGAGGGCCAGGCCACAGTCCCTCAAACTGTTGGAGGGCCGGATTATAATTTGAAAAATACATGAATTCCTATGCACATTGTACATATCTTAGTTGTTGTGCAAAGAACACTTAAAAACAATACAATAATTAAAATGAAGAATAGTTTTAACAAATATAAGCTTATTAGTATTTCAATGGGAAGTGTGAGCCTGCTTTTGGCTGATGAGATAGCGTTGTTGTTGTTGTTGTTGTTGTGTGTTTTCAAGTTGTTTCAGACTTAGGTTGACCCTGAGCAAGGGCCAAGTAAATGACCTTGGAGCGCCGTATTTGGCCCCCGGGCCTTAGTTTGAGGACCCCTGATAAAGCCTGTCTATTTTCCTGTTTTTCTCACACAACCTCCCACCTGTAATCCCATTGGATTGGGAGCAAACTTGGATGAATACCTCACATCTCTCATGTGTTATTCTCTGAGCCTCTAATTTGTTCCAATCAGTCCCGTAGCCAGGATTTCGTTTCGGGGGGGGGGCTGAATTTTTCAGGGGGGGTTTCGGGGGGGCTGAGTTTCGGAGGGGCTGAGTCTGAGTGAAAGAGGGTCTAGCCTAGCAAACCTTTTCTATTATTACCCCAATACCCCCATGCATATGGGATATATTGAGTATAGTGATCAGATCATGATATGAATAAACATAACAGTTTAAATAATGCACCAGTAAGGCCTTTTCGCGAACCACCATGAGAATTTCGGGGGGGGGGGGGCTGAAGCCCCTCAAGCCCCCCCCCCCCCCCGGCTACATGCCTGGTTCCAATGACAATGGCACCTAGAATCATAGAATCATAGAATCAAAGAGTTGGAAGAGACCTCATGGGCCATCCAGTCCAACCCCCTGCCAAGAAGCAGGAATATTGCATTCAAATCACCCCTGACAAATGGCCATCCAGCCTCTGCTTAAAAGCTTCCAAAGAAGGAGCCTCCACCACACTCCGGGGCAGAGAGTTCTACTGCTGAACGGCTCTATTTCTCTGAAATATGTACAGAATTGTAGCCTTAACAGCAAAATCCTATACATATGTACTCATAATGAATGCCTGGCGGGGGGGGGGGGGGTAATGGACTGGGTGAAGAAAAACGAAACTGAATCCAGCTTAGACAGAGGTGTTTGCCATCAAGGGTACCAACCTGAGATGTGTCAACCAGTTCTGGATGGGGTTACACTTCCCTCCCTCCACCCCACCCCCAAAAAAGACTGTGTTCACAGCTTGCTCCTGGGTCTGTTTCTTCAAGTATTCGCTCAGATAAGTGTTACAGTCAGGAGTCTTTACTATCAGCTTCAGCTGATAGGCTAGCTATGCCACCTCCTAGAATCAGAAAACCTAAAGATGGTAGTACACCTGCTAATCACCTCAAAGTTAGATTTCTGCAAAGAGCTGTACATTGAACTAGCTCTGTACCAAGTTTGGAAACTCCAATTAGTTCAAAATATGGCAGCCATATCGGTCACAGTAATGTCTAGGTGTGGTCATATTGCATCCATATTGAGGTCACTCCACTGGTTGCATATTAGTTCCAGGCAGAGTACAAAGTGTTGTCACCCTCTCCCATACTTTCCACCCTTTAGGGCACTGAGGTCCTCTGAGGAACACCTACTCCTGCCAGCTAGAACCTGACTGGCAACTGTCATCCAGAGGACCTTTTCACTGGCTTTGGAATAACCTGCTGGAAGACATCTAACAGCTAAATCAGTCTTTTTCTAGGAGTGTGGGCAACAAAAATACACAAATGTTCTTGAATTCTGAGATATTTTAATTCACCTGTAGAGTGATATACACTCAATGCCTTGCCAACATTATTTTATATACCCAGCAAGAGGAATAATGAGTTGGCATAAAAGTTGCCACTATGTACAAATCAGGGAGACCCAGACTGAAATCCCTTTTTAAGCATGGAAACCCTTTAAGTAATGTTAGAACACAAAGTCTTTCATCCTAACATTTTTTTTGTTTTCATCCTTAAAGAAATATTATGAGGGTAAAATAATGGAGGAAGTCCCTGGAGGAAGGCTGGAATAAAAACATAATAAATAAGACTGAAACCTTGTCAGCAGTGAGACATGTTACCTGTGGGTCATGTGTGAAAAATTAAGACAAGAAAATTAGAGAGATTTATTTTAATTCCTTACATTATCTATCATGGCTCCCATAGGAACTGGTCTTGCGGTTTCGAGGCTGCAGCAACATACTGTGAAGTAGATCTCACACTGTCCCAGCCACTGTAAAAGTTGTTTTAGCTAATACTATACAAGTAGATAATTTAAAGCTCCATGAAATTCATAATTTCAGTGATTTATTGCTTTGCTAATCTCTATAAATGTCCAATCCAGCCATGGTGCACATAGCTTGTTTTTACTCCCCCCTGACAACTGGAAAGCCAAGATTAGACCCCAGCCATGAGATTATACAGTAATTAAGAAATTACCTTGATGGCTTTACAGTTTTGCATTTCCTCTGATTCTTTTAAATTCAGACTCTTTCAAAAAGAAATTATGATCAAAAGTCACATTAAAATCAATTGGAACATTGACACTGTTTTCAGATGTAGAAATAAAGAGAATATGAGTTGGAGGAGGCAGTAATAATGACAAGATGTGGGATTTTGTAGGTACCCCCCATCCCCTGCATTATTGCCGTGGCTTACATGTGAGACACAGAGAGCTGATTGAAATGAACATCCACAAAGGGGGGAACCAAGACCTGCAGTTTAACTAGGGACTGTGATGTCTTTTTGGTAAGTGACCAAGGACTTCATCACATTGATGCAAATAAGCATCCTAGGGAGCTTAGATCCTTCTTTGGGGATGGAACCCCAATGTAACTTCTGGCTGTGGTTCTACCCCCAACCAGAGTGAAAGTGTAAAAGGCCACTTTCCCCACAACACGGGAGGCTTCTTGTGTCATGCTGGTTCCAATGGAGCTTCTCTTCTATTTGGGTGACACTTCCCCTGTATGATGGGGAAAGTATTGTCAACCTGGAGCAGCACGCGGGGCAACAGAGTTGCCCCTCGTGCCTACCTTTTGCCATGCCTGATGGCAAAACATCATGGACGTAGGCTCCCCATGTGATAAGGTTGCAAGAAGGTGGGTAGTACAAAGCTATTGCTTCTGCAAAACAAATGCTTCCAGAAGCAGAGATTATCACCACTTATTTGTTTATTGGTTTGTCATATTTATACATTATCTTTCTGCCAAGAAAGGGTACTCAAATTTGTCAAGAACTATAAAACCTGACTAAAACAAATGCAATTAAAATTGATAATGAATTAAAAAGCATAAATACAAATAATATTACTTTATTTATCATCCTTGTTAGATGGCACAGACCAGTTTGACTAATACAAGGATGTTAAAGTGTAGCCCTCCATATGTTATTAAGCTGCAAATTCCATGCACCTTAAACAGCATAGAACATTTAGAGAATCTTGGAGCTGCATCAGAAGAAAATCTGAACAAGTGTGCCATGTGTATCCCTGGAATAATAAGTGTTTCCCTATCATTAGAAAGATCCTAATATCATATGAGACACAGTTTCAGAATCTGGGGGCTGCCACCAAGAAGCCCCACTCTCTAAAGGCTTTAAGGGAAATATAGACTGTGACCAAGAGGAATACACAGAGCTTTGACAATAGAACATAAACTCACAGATATGGAAGATGCCCCAGAACAGGCCCGTAGCCAGGATTTTGTTTCGAGGGGGGGTGAGTTTGGTTCGGGGGGGGGGCTGAGTCTGAGTGAAAGAGGGTCTACCCTAGCAAACCTTTTGTATCGTTACCCCAATACCCCCATACATATGGGATATATTGAGCATGGTGAACATAACAGTTTAAATAATGTACCAGTAAGGCCTTCTCGTGGACCACCATGAGAATTTGGGGGAGGGCTGAAGCCCCCCAAGCCCCCCCCCACCCCCACCCCCCGGCTACATGCCTGCCCCAGAAGCAATTACATGTAGGAACTCCAGCTAGAGTACTGCTTCTTGAACTGTGGGTCCCAAGCCCAAATCGTGTCCCCTCAGCACAATGTTGGGGTCACAGAAATGGTTTCTGAACACACCTAGTGGCTGTTTTAGACATTTATATAGATCTCTCAGCAACCATGTGCCGTTTACAGAGAATGCTGAAGAAAATGCTTCAGCTGTACTTCATAAAAAGAAAAATCAACCTGTTTAGCAAGCCTTGCAAATGCTGATTTATTATCAGTGGATATTTGATTTCTATACCTATTTTATATGCCTATTTCAAGTCCAGGAAATCACTGGATGGAACTTTCTAATGGCTCAGTGATCTCTATTCTCAGAAGCTTATGCAAATAGAGGGCATTGGGGAAATGGATGCCTTCACTGTACATTTGATATAGTTTTATACATTTAGGAATTGATACAGTACGCAATTAATACAAGTTACACAAAAATATCATTTACTAGATTTATTTAAGGTTCAGCATTGATATAGAGTTACTGCTGGGGCCTTCTGGAACTTCCAGAGGCTTTGAAATAGTGAAACTTCAAAAAATTAGGAAAAGGTTTTAAAAAATCAAATCAAATATTTTGCTTGAAATCTTTTAAATTTACAAAATAATTAGGAAAAGGGTGCTATGGCTCCAAAACACTACTGCAAAATTTCATTGCCCCTGAAATAAAAGACTCACTTATTGGATCTCCTGTACACTTGTCTATATAAATAAAAATGTAATGGTCGTTTGTGGGATTAACACAACTCAAAAAACACTAGACGAATTGACACCAAATTTGGACACAAGACACCTATCAGGCCAATGACTGAGCATCACTCATAAAAACACTGAAAAACAGAGTAGAAGGGACTTAAAATGCCCCCAAAAAGGTAAATGACTTAAAGCTAAATGACAATACAGAAAAAAGGAAGAAAGAGGGGGAAAAGAAAGAAAGACAGAAAAGAAAGAGGGAGGGAAAGAAAGAAAGAAAGAAAGAAAGAAAGAAAGAAAGAAAGAGAAGGAAGCGTGGAAGCAAAGAGAGAAGGAAGGAAAGGTAGAGAAGGAAGAAAGGAGAGAAAGAAAAGGGGAAGGAAAGAAGGAGAGAAGGAAAGAAAAAAGCGGAGGAAGGGGAGCGAAGGAAGATGTAGAGAAAGAGGGAGGGAAGGAAAGAGAGAAGGAAGAAGAGAGCAGAAAAGAAAGAAAAAGGGGAAAGGAAGGAAAGAGATAGAGAAGGAAGGAAGAAGAGGGCATAGTTGCTAACTATGTCATTAAGGTAATAGCTTGAGCATCCTTTTCCTGGAATTCCAAAATGGATAATACTCAAACATCCCAAATTGTATACATGGGTTCTTGAGATAGTGACCTTTGGTTTCAGATGAACAAAATTATTTACAATATAGCATAAAATTACCTTCATGATATATGTATTGGATGTATATGAAACATCAATGAATTTCATGTACAGACTTGTGTCTCATTTCCAAAATTATGTACATATATGTTAATAGAGGAATTCAAAAATCTGAAAATATCCAAATCTCTGGTCGCAAGCAATTTAAGATAAGAGATACTCAACCTCTATCAATTTTGCTTTAGGACTTCATCACACACAAGACACACCTCCCTCCTTTGGAGTTGTAGTTCACCTACATCCAGAGAGCACGGTGCACTCAATGATGGATATGGACCAAACTTGGCACAAATATTCAATATGCCCAAATATAAACACTGGTGGAGTTTGGGGAAAATAGATCTTGACATTTGGGAATTGCAATTGCTGGGATTTATAGTTCACCTACAATCACAGAGCATTCTGAATCCCACCAATGATAGAATTGGGCCAAACCTCCCACACAGAACCCCCATGTGGGCCACAGCAACACGTGGCAGAGGACGGCTAGTTAAAGATAAAAACACTCCAGCAGACCTATCTATATATATAAATCTGTTAGGTTGGTTCAACCGGACAGCAAAACTCCACAACCCCCCAACGAAACTTAACCAAAATTGCCGTGCCCATAACACAACCCACAAGGTACAAACATATCTAATCAAAATGAAAAACAACACAACCACACACTCACAAAACGGCAAAACAACAAAACTCAAAAAAACCCAACAAAACTTAACCAAAATTGCCATGCCCATAACACAACCCACAAGTTACAAACATATCTACTCAAAATGAAAAACAACACATTCACAAAACGGCAAAACAACAAAACTCAAAAAAACCCAACGAAACTTAACCAAAATTGCCATGCCCATAACACAACCCATAAGGTACAAACATATCTACTTAAAATGAAAAACAACACAACAACACACTCACAAAACGGCAAAACAACTGAGCATGCGCATTGGTGCCCAGCCGCAAGTTCCCTGGCGCGCGCACACAGTTCCCTCTGCGGAAGCCATGCCCACTCCAAGCCCCGCCGCGCCGCTTCCCGCACACACACCCCCTGCTGCACGCACACACACAACCCCACGCTCCATCACTCCCCCCGCCGCACACACACACACAACCCTACGCTCCATCACTCCCCCCACCGCCACACACACACACGCAACCCCACTCCCCCCCCGCTGTCGCACACACACACGCAACCCCACGCTCCATCACTCCCCCCGCTGCCGCACACACACACACACAACCTCACGCTCCATCACTCGCCTGCCCCAATCTTACCTCCTTTTTCTTCACGCCACCTCCAAACCCCACCCCGCCCCTTCCCGCCCTGTCAAAATCCAGGAAAGACAGGAAGGAAGGAAAGAAGGAAGAAAGAGAAAGGGAGATAAAGAAAAGGGGGAAGGAAGGAAAGTTAAAGAAGGAAGAAGAAAAGGAAATCAAAGGAAAGATGGAAGGAAAGAAAAGAGAGACAGCAGAAGAGAAAGAAAAAGGGGGAAGGAAGGAAAGAGGTAGAGAAGGAAGAAATGAGAGACAGAGGGAGGGAAAGAAAAAGGGGGAAGGAAGGAAGGAGAGAAGGAAAGAAAAAAGGGAATGAAGGAAGGAAAGAGGGAGTGAAGGAAGGGGGAAGATGTAGAGAAAGAGGGAGGGAAGGAAAGAAGGAAAGAGAGAAGGAAGAAAAGAGACCAGAAGAGAAAGAAAAAGGGGGAAGGAAGGAAGGAGAGAAGGAAAGAAAAAAGGGAATGAAGGAAGGAAAGAGGGAGTGAAGGAAGGGGGAAGATGTAGAGAAAGAGGGAGGGAAGGAAAGAAGGAAAGAGAGAAGGAAGAAAAGAGACCAGAAGAGAAAGAAAAAGGGGGAAGGAAGGAAAGAGATAGAGAAGGAAGAGGAGAAGGAAAGATGGGAGGGAAGGAAGGAAGGAGGGAAAGAAGGAGAGAAAGAGGGAAGGTTGGCCACAGCAACGCGTGGCGGGTAAAGGTTGTTATTTCTATGATTATTATGATGCTATTATTCCTATGAGACCCTTTTAGGGGGAATGGGAGAGGTGTCAGGTCCCAGAGGCAATGCATTGCATTATTGTTATTGTTATGATGGTGGTGAAATAAAAGGAAATAAAAAGTGAAAGAAGGAAGCAAACAGGGAGGGAAGAAAGGCAAAGGAAGGAAGGGGGAGGGAATGAAGGAAAGAGAGAAGGATGAAACCAAGTAGTGAAAGAAGGAAAGAAAGAAAGAGGTAGAGAAGGAAGAAAGGAGAGAAAGGGGGAGGAAAAGGGGGAAGGAATAGGTAGGGACCTCTCTTTCATAATAGTCCAGATATCTACCTCAACTTTGATAAGTTTTACTATAGGCCACAGCAACGCGTGGCAGGGCACAGCTAGTTCCTACTATATAGTTGAGATGTGTGGATAGAATTGCTATCATAATTGCAGATAATGGGTGTTGGGTATGAATGTTTTGGGAGCAAGGACCTTATGTGGAGAAAGGCCCGGCCAAATAACAACTTTAGGCAATCCAATGTAAAAATAGGAATGCAAACAGCATGCAAATAAATAACTGGACCTGATTTTACAGTTTATTGTCTTCTTTGCTCCTGCTGTACTGAGTCATGCTGTGACCCAAATGCAGCTCTAATCAGTTGCTATGGACTGACTGGAATTGAGCTTGAAAGACCATTTACTATACTATGGTACACTAACTGTTCACACACACACACATGCCTGGTTCATGCTGTGCTGATTATGGACCTTTAAGCAGACTCGGAAATTTTCCAACAGAGAGCTTTGCAGAACACTAGGTTTGCTTTGATTCTGTTGCTCTAATCTTTCTAACGTTCTCACCCCACCACGTCCCAGCAAAGTCTCCATGCCTTCCACAATTGTAGAAATAGAAACCCAACATGTCTAGCAAATCTCATTACAGCAGATTCTTATTAGCTACCATGGCACCTATGGAGTGAAAGAGAGTAGGCACTATGGCACTATATATTTAAACTCTAGGATCTGCCATTATGCCCAGGGAGTAATAGTTGGAGGTATATAAGCTTATATTTGTGATCTAGTTATGCCCTCGGGGGAATTGATGTCTGATCAGCAGAAGCTGCCGAGAGCACGGCAGGTTCAAATATATTACCATAAGCTTTTTAAAAACTTAGTAAAGGCCATGTCTATTTCTGTCAAGACAAATACTAAAGTGGTATTGTTTTTGCAAGTCCTTGATATTTATTTCAATGGCAGATTTCATTACAATCCATATGTCATCTCCTAAATATTCAAAGATGTAAATACATCTTTGAATTTAAGTTGTGAAAGTCACCCAAACCTACTGTATTGGTATAAAGTACCCAAGCATGAATGGAAGGATTTAAGTCTGTTCCCAAATATATATATGTTGCAGTAGTTTTACTTGAGAACAAGCCCGTGATTACAGTGGGATGGTCAAGAGTTTTATTCGATACATGTTCTGAAGTGTTCAGATTTTTACCTGTACATCTAAGACTAAAATGCAACTCAGACTTATTTACTTAAGTGATCCCTCATTTTCCGAAGATGACTGTCTTCCAGTATTTTTGTGGGTCCGTATGTGGCTGTGGAGCCCTATTCTTGATCTGCATCTTCTTCCGCAGTGAGGGCATTGGTTTCCAGGTGGAAGGCGGTCTCGGTCGGGGTTGGTTTGATGCGCCTTCCTCTTGGCACACTTCTCCCTTGCGCCCTCCATTCGTGCCTCTTCAAATTCTGCAGCACTGCTGGTCACAACTGACCTACAGCTGGAGCGGTCAAGGGCCAGGGCTTCCCAGTTCTCAGTGTCTATGCCAGAGTTTTTAAGGTTGGCTTTGAGCCCATCTTTAAATCTCTTTTCCTGTCCATCAACGTTCCGTTTTCCGTTCTTGAGTTCGGAGTAGAGTAACTGCTTTGGGAAATGGTGGTCGGGCATCCGAACAACGTGGCCGGTTCAGCAGAGTTGATGGTGGAGGACCATTGCTTCAATGCTGGTGGTCTTTGCTTCTTCCAGCACGCTGATGTTTGTCCGCCTGTCTTCCCAAGAGATATGCAGGATTTTCTGGAGGCAGCGCTGATGGAATCGTTCCAGGAGTTGCATGTGACGTCTGTAGACAGTCCACATTTCACAGGCATATAGTAGAGTTGGGAGGACAATAGCTCTCTAAACAAGCACCTTGGTATCCCTACGGATGTCCTGGTCCTCTAACACTCTCTGCTTTATTCGGAAAAATGCTGTGCTTGCAGAGCTCAGGTGGTGTTGTATTTTGGTGTCGATGTTGACTTTGGTGGAGAGGTGGCTGCCAAGGTAGCGGAAATGATCAACATTTTCTAATGTTACACCATTAAGCTGTATCACTGGCATTGGAGAGGGGTTGGCTGGTGTCTGCTGGAACAGCACCTTGTTTTTTTCAATGTTCAATGACAGGCCAAGCTTCTCATATGCTTCTGCAAAGGTGTTTAGAGTGGCTTGTAGATCTTCTTCTGAATGCGCACAGACGATGTTGTCATCACCATACTTCAGTTCTATAACAGATGTTGCTGTAACCTTGGTTTTGGCTTTCAGTCTGCTGAGGTTGATACTAAATTTCAACTGCAACTCAGAATGCAGTCACTGTCTTGATTTTGTCCAAAGGAGGGAGGACTACAGAAATGATTTATCCTCACACGTGAAAATGAGATAACTTCATGGTCTCTACACTGGGAGCAGAACCCAAAGATATGTTCCTGTGTTTTAACACATAGTGCCTTTTTCTGTTCTGCTACAGACATGTTAGAGAGAGAAAAAAGTCCTACCTGGAAATTTAGTATCACTGGGAAATTCAGCATCATCAGCAGTTATGGACTAATTTAGGCATAGCTGCCTTAAATGCTCTTAAGGAAAGGAAAGTGAATGTAGACTGTCAGTTATATGTAGTTAGTGGAAAATTATGAATAGTTTATTACAATAATAGTGAGCTTTTGCAGGGAAAAGAAGAGTTGACAACCGATTAACAAACTGCTCAGCTGCACTGCCTTTAAAAGCAACAAACAGGAGCTGAACCACTTAAACTGAACCACCTAAACGGGGCTTTACAGGCCAATGGATACTCCACCTCAGATATCAGAAGAAGAGCTGCAAGACCGAGAACAAGCCACGAGAGTAAAGACAAAGATCCAACCAGAGGAAAAGTGTTCTTGCCATACATCAAGGGAACCACTGACCGCATATGGAAGCTGATGAGGAAACACAACATACAAACTATCTACAGACCCACTAAGAAAATCCAACAAATGCTACATTTATTTATTTATTTATTTATTTATTTACCGTATTTATATTCCGCCCTTCTCACCCCGCAGGGGACTCAGGGTGGATTACAATGTACATATGCATGGCAAACAGTCAATGCCCTAGACACACAACACATATAGACAGTCAGAGGCTATTTAACATTCCAACTTTTCTGGCCACCAGGGGAGCTGTCACTTCACCATCCATCTGCAACACTGATGAAGTATTTCCTCATTCCCCACATGTTCGCTGATCTTTATGGCCTCATAAATTAGTTAAATTAGGCTCCCCACAAAGTGGTACCTAAATTTCCTACTTGACAGATGCAACTGTCTTTTGGGGTGCAAAGGTCGACAACAAGCTACACAAATTTGGTCAGAAGCTCACTCTGACCTGGGCTGGCTTCCAACTCATGACCTTTCGGTCAGTAGTGATCATAATGCAGCTGACACCCAGCTAGCTGCGCTGCGCCACAGTCCCATTCAGCAAAGGACAAGAAGCATCCTCCCACTTCTGCAGGAGTCTACAGTATACCATACCGCTGTGGACAAGTCTACATAGGGACCACCAAACGCAGCATTACTCAAACATGAATCAAGGAACATGAAAAGCACTGCAGACTACTTCAACCAGAGAAGTCAGCCATAGCAGAGCACCTGATGAACCAACCTGGACACAGCATATTATTTAAGAACACAGAAATGCTGGACCACGCTAACAACCACCATGTCAGACTACACTGAGAAGCCATTAAAATCCATAAACATGTGGACAATTTCAACAGAAAGGAGGAAACCATGAAAATGAACAAAATCTGGCTACTAGTATTAAAAAAACCTCTAAAATTATAGAGCAAAACAACACCCAAACACAGGGAAACTCCAGAGAGGAAACAATCAGGGATAGCTAATCACATGCTCCTGATTATAGCCACAGCCCGCTAAAAAGATATATACATCTAAAATGTTTGAACAATGGCCATATTCAATGAGAAATCACATCCAGTTCCTAAAGTTTCTTCCAAAAAGTTTCCAGCATGTTACAGTCCTAATAAACTCATCACACAGACTAACAGCCTATCCTTGTCTCTTCCAGAAAATATCAAGTGACACATTTGTTTCAATATTTTTGGCATTTTATGCCACCAGTGATTTCTTCTCAATGAGAAATTATCTAGAATCAAATTACCATTGCAATATTTTCCTTCCCATAGGAAATAGTAGAGGTAGAAAATATTCTCATCACCTGATATTTCAACTGAAATTAATAATGGAGAACATCCTCTTGTGGTTTTTCAAAGAGCAATGATGACCAGGGTATGGGAGATTAGCGCTTCAGTCCCATACACACTTAGTCCCGACTCCCATTTTACAAGCCACTTACTTCTAATTAAACCTGCTTATAGTTCTACATATCTCTCCAAAGGCCTCTTTCTGTACTTGTAAGGAACATGTGAATCATGGCCTTAATGCCAAAAAAGAGAGAGATTAAACCTTTCTCACATCAGTAGCCATGGAATGGAATATATATACTTTACAGCACCAATCCAAATAACTTGTCCCCACTTCCTGGGTTCCCTTTTAGCAAAACAACAACAACAATGCATGTCAACATCCTATTTTTTTTTTTTACTATTCAAACCAAAGACATTTCAGATGGAGTGCTTACCTTGTTACAAATTTGACTCCAGGACTGCACCATTTCGGCTTTTTTTCAACTCTCCTGAGAATAATGGCACAGATAAAGCTTCCCATGGAAGAAGGCAGCAATGAACACTTAAAACAAGGTAAATTAATATCCAAGCATCCTCATGTCTCAAAAAATCAAATAAAAATATGCTTCACATGCTTGTTTTATGAACGTCTCTCCATAATTCCTACTTTATCATGGTTTACAGACACTGAGGATCTGCCTCTTAATCCCATGTCATCTATTTTCAGAGTTTCCTCTGGTCACGCAATACACACATTTATAACCATTTCAATAGATGGGTTGTTGTAGGTTTCGCCTGCATCTATGGCAAGCATCCTCAGAGGTAGTGAGGTCTGTTGGAACTAGGCAATAGGGTTTATACATCTGTGAATCATGACCAGGGTGAGTCAAAGGACTCTTCTCTGCTGGAGCTAGGTGTGAATGTTTCAACTGACCACCTTGATTAACATACAATGGCCTGACTGTGCCTGGGGCAAACTTTTGTTGAGAGGTAATACTAATTAGATGTCCCTGCCTGCTTCCTCTCTGTTGTTGTGCTGTTGCAATTTTGGAGTTTTTTTAATACTGGTAGCCAGATTTTGTTCATTTTCATGGTTTCCTCCTTTCTGTTGAAATTGTCCACATGCTTGTGTATTTCAATGGCTTCTCTGTGTAGTCTGACATAGTGGTTGCGAGAGTGGTCCAGCATTTCTGTGTTCTCAAATAAAATGCTGTGTCCAGGTTGGTTCATCAGGTGCTCTGCTATGGCTGACTTCTCTGGTTAAAGTAGTCTGCAGTGCCTTTCATGTTCCTTGATTCGTGTTTGGGTGCTGCATTTGGTGGTCCCTATGTAGACTTGTCCACAGCTGCATGGTATATGGTAGACTCCTGCAGAAGTGAGAGGATCCCTCTTTCCTTTGCTGAACGTAGCATTTATTGGATTTTCTTGGTGGGTCTGTAGATAGTTTGTATTTTGTGTTTCCGCATCAGCTTCCCCATGCGGTCAGTGGTTCCCTTGATGTATGGCAAGAGCACTTTTCCTCTGGGTGAATCTTCATCTTTATTCTCGTGGCAGTCTTGCTTCATTTTCTTTTTCCATGGTGAACTGGATGTTGGGGTGGATGCTGTTAAGATGGTCCAGGAATGGTCTTCTTCTCCATGGCTCCAAATAGTGAAAGTGTCACAACAACAGAGAGGAAGAGGCAGGGACATCTAATTACCTCTCAACAAAAGTTTGCCCCAGGCACAGTCAGGCCATTGTGTGCTAATCAAGGTGGTCAGTTGAAACATTCACACCTAACTCCAGCAGAGAAGAGTCCTTTGTCTCATTCCACAGTTATATAAACCCTTTTGCCAAGTTTCAACAGACCTCACTACCTCTGAGGATGCTTGCCATAGATGCAGGCAAAACGTCAGGAGAGAATGCCTCTAGATCATGGCTATATAGCCCGAAAAAACCTACAACAACCCAGTGATTCTGGCCATGAAGGCCTTTGACAATGCATTTGAATAGAGTAATGTTGAACCTGATTTTTCATTTACTTGAATGTCCTCTTAATTATATTTTAGACCTCCAAATTTGTGAAACATCACACTCCAATAAAAAGATCTAACACTGAACAAATTACAAATTTAGAAGACTTTCAGTAGGTCATATCGAAGTTTTCCTATTGCCAATAAACCTTTTAGCATTAGAAAGAAATCTATATTGTTTAAAGAATGAGCTGAGATGGCTTACCTGTTTTCATGTTCTCATTTACAAATTGTGAAAACTGCTTTTGGAGAGTAGTGGCTCCTCTTCAAATTTCCTATCTGCATTCATTTGAAATTGGCATTTGTACTTCCACTGTAATATCAGTTACATAACTATGTAGTGGATAATTGTTGTTCCACTGCCAAACCTTATTTGTTGTATTTCCATGTGTTGTCAAATTTAGACTGGGACCACAGATAAGGAGGTTCTGTGTCCGGTGATGCTAAAGCGCGAAGAACCCGATTGAAAAACACACTCATTGGTGAGATTTTGTTAGGTGTCTGTGACATTCCAGATGCATGTACCAGAAGACCACACTTACTGGAAAAGTATGCAGATGCGCTGCGAATCCTCCCAGAGCTCCAATTTTAGCTCCAATTTTAAGAGATCAAATAAGATCCAGAGAGAGAGAGAGAGAGAGAGTCTCCCCTTTAACTGTGCTTTTTAAATGCTAGGGCAAGAGGCAATTTGGATGTGGCTTCTGAATTGTATTGCCTACTTTTGCTCCTATGAGCTGAGCTCTGATACAAGGGATAAGCAGGTCCTAGTGATAGGCTCTGCCTTGATCTGTGTGTCATGTTCATTTGAAGGTCTGGTTAAAGGACCTCTTCATATGGCCCTTTTGAGTCATGTCATTTTACCAGCGGTTGCTGGTGAAAGAGTAGGTGTGTGTGAGGCAGCTTATAGTGCCCAGTGTGCCCTCTCTCCTTCCCCATCATACAGTAGGGGTGGCAATGTGCAGCAATGTATGTTGCCCTGCCGCTCTTTTCCCCATCATATGGGGAAAGGGGGAGGAAAGTGCAGGTGGCTCCATCAGAGATACCCAAAACACACTTTCCTCCCCGTGATGGTGGAGGAAGCATCTTTCAGGACTTCCCCTCCAATTTGGTAGGAATGTGGACATGACCTGCGGTGCACCATCTGATGGTGCTGAGCAGGCCCTGTTCAAGCTGCAAATAAAAGTGGCAAAATGGGGATTTTGCCCTATGTGAAGAGGTCCAAAGTCTGCACGCAGAAATAAACACAACTAAATGTATTATACTTCAGTTACCAATAGTGTAGATTGTGTTGGTACAGCTGTACCAGGAGCTCCAACTTTATTTGCTCCATATTAAATGTTTGCTTGCAGTCCAAGGTTTCAGGGATTCTGCAGAAAGGTGGCTTCCTTTGGTTGCAGTCATAGGGCAAGTCACCTGTCCATCATCATTAAGTTTTGGTTCCACCCCTTGTTCAGGGCAATTGGGAAGGGAAGGGAGCCATTTTTAGTTAGTCTCAGTAAGGAAAGCTAATTTAGAGGACATGTACAAGCTTCTCCTGTACAAAAGCTTCAACCCTTAAGACTTTCCAGGGGAGAACAGTCTTAAGAGCATCCAAAGATTTGCAAAGATTTCCAGGGAAACAGCCCTAAAGCTTTGAGGAATTTCGGAGGGTAAACAGATTGGAAGACCAAAGAACTCCAGCTGGAGAATCTACTGGCCTTACTGGTAGGTCCACTCGGTGCTTGAGACACAGTTCAACCCGGTTGCAGTGCCCACAGCAGTAAGGCTTAGATTATAGTCAGCCTGGGAGAATTTAAACAGGGATTTTCCTTAAAGTAAAGAAACAGTTATTGAAGACAATTGTCTGTCCCTCGTGGACATGATTAGGAAGCCACCAGTTGCATAAAGGCCTGGAAGCATTTGTTTAGCTTTATTGAAGACAAGAGAAGTTTCTGTTTGATTGTTCATTAATAAAGGACTTTGTTATACTTCACATCTAAAGACCATTTGTGGTGGAAAATCCTTGAGAACTTCTCTTCGGGGGGCCCTGGCTTCCCGCTGGGCTCAAGTTGCACGTCCTATTTTAAAGGCAATTCTTTACAGGCCCAGTGTGTGACAGAACATAGATAATGTTAAGGGACTGTGTAGATAATGTTAAGGGACTGTAGGAGGTATAGCCCCAAATATCTGGAAGGCCAAAGATTGCCTACTTCTGAGCTAAAGACCTTCTAGACTAATGTGCTCTTCTATCGTACTTGTCTTCCAGATATTGCTAGTCTAAACTAGTGAACCAACCTTCATTTTCTTTTGAGTCTCCTCATTTCTGTATCTGACTCCTGTTTTTGAGACAACTCTAGCCACAAATGGTCAAGCCAAAGCTGAATGAGGCAATACTTTCAATTAAGCTCAAACAGCAGTTTGTGTGAGGCACTGCAGAGAATATCAATGGACTTTACTTTGAGAGTTTTGCTCCCTTTCATTTCAGTTCCTACAGCTATTAAACTGGCCATAACTATTCAACTTTTAAAGCATATGGGAGCTCAAAGATGACAACTTTGACTTTGGCGACATGCTGCCAAACGTCTTGCAGCAGTTAGCCTTTTAAACATAACTCCCTCCTTGCCTCCTAAAATCATTTTATTCAAAGCTAATTTTGTGCCACGAGAGGTAATGGGATAATTATCCTGAAGTCAGAAGTCTCCTTTAGGACAAGTATTTCACATATCCATATTAAAAAAGAAAACTGACATTCACCTAACAGTTTGCTAGCTGCTAATTAGCAACTAAAAGCTATGTAGTTTTTCACATCCGTCCCTCCCCTGATTTAGAAATTGTATAGGGAGGAGAGGTGTGTGCTGCAGCTCATAATATTATAACTTTCTCAGACTTTCATAACTTCATTGGAAGGCCTATAAGAGCAAACCATAAACATTGGTACCTTGTCCTTTACCCTAATGTAGCCTAGGACGTGGGAAGTAAACTTTGGGGGAATTGAGAACCTGAAGAGGCTGACCTCCAATTACAATGCTCAAGTGCAAGGGCTTCCCAGTTCTTGGTGTTTATACATAAGCCTATCTTTACATCTATTTTGTTGTCCACTGACATTCCATTTTCCATTCTTCAGTTTCAAATAAAGTAACTGTTGGGAGACAGTTCTGTCGTGCACTGGGCCTGTAATAACTGTCTTTTCTATAGGACGTATACTTTAAGCCCAGCGGGAAGCCAGGGGTGCCTCAGAGAGAGGTTCTCAGGGATTTTTCTGAAGTGATGGTCTTTAGAGTCTTTAATGATACAACAAAGTCTTTATTATGGAACAAACAACAAATCTTCAATGGTTCAAATAACACTTTAAGGCTTTCTTAATCTAGTCTTCAATGGACTGGTACCTGACTTTAATTAACTGTACTTTCTCTGTAGGAAAAAAAACCCTTTTTAACCTCTCCCAGGCTGCTTACTATCTATGCCTCATCGGTGTGGGTCTTACTACCGATTCCAAATGCGTCTGGGTATCGAGTAGACCTATCAGCAGAGGCTTGATGATATTTCAACTGGAGTTCCGTGGATCTGTAATGCTGTCCTCCCTCAGATAATTCTTTGAAACTTCAGGGCTGTTTTCCCTCTGATTGCTGTGAGGCTGAGAGACTGTGAGCTCTCAGCCAGAGCCTTGGGACCCTTTTCTTGGAATTTCTGTTTCTGTTTCCCCAGATGTTCTGGAGAAAAGAAGCTATTCTATGGGACGAGCTGGTCTACGTCCTATAGTTTAGCTTCCTTATGTGAGACTGCCCAAAAAATGGGTCCTTTCCCTCCCAGAGCCCTGAACAAGGGGTGGAACCAAAGCTTAATTATGATGGATAGGAGGCCTGCCCTATAACTGCAAACAGATAACAGGAAGAAAATAAAGTTGGAGCTCCTGGTACAGCCGTACCAGCAAAACTGGACATTTAGACAAGGTAACCAGTCCAGTGAAGTTGATGGCAAAGAATAGTAGTTTCAGTGTTGGTGATCTTTGCTTCTTTCAGAATTCTGATGTTTGTCCGCCTATCTTCTTGAGAGATTAACATAAGGCCTTCCAGATGTTGTGAATGACAATACATTGGTCAGTATAGAATGGTAAGGAATTGTGGAAGTTTGAGTCAAACAACATATGGAAAGCAATCGAGTTTTTGTCCCTTTGCTAGATTTTAAACAACAAAGATTTTTTTATTGAAAAAAATGTTTCTTTTTTTGCTGTGAACAAACTAAGGAACAAACACAGTTTTAGGAACCTTTATGCCAGTGAAGGGTTAATATTTTTCCTGCCATTTTGCTCAGATTAGCCTTAAGCATTGCACCTGTTCAAAGTTCTGGTATCCAGCATTCTGTTTCACAGATAGCACCAGCCTGCGTGTGTAATTGGCCATGGCTGTCGAAAAAGCTTTCATTTTGGATGTTTCTCAAAACATAGGTCATAACAATGTTCCTGACATTTGAAAAATTGCTGCTACAAACAACTGGTTTAATATTTTATCTGTATGTCATGTATGTGTGCATTCACACATATGTACCCCACTTGCACACTAATGTATTTTACATAGGTTTTTAAGGTAACAAAGAACTATATTCTTAGAATGGGGATGTTCTCAATACAGTCAAAGCATAACAATGCTTCTTACAAGAAGCCCCCTTTACGAATTCTTCTTATTTTGAAGTCCAGCCCAAGCTATTTTCTTGTTTTCTTTCCAGCTGGAAGGGTGGTTGTTGTCTGTTTGTTTTTAAGCATTGGCATTAGAAGGATCATGAAGGAGGAATGGAAAAAGATAGACGTTTAGTGTTGGATTGAGGCAGCTTGTCTGCAATAAATATCACAATAAAGCTTGACCTGGGAAAGAATTGAATTCTACAGAGGTGATCATATCATAACTGTGTGTGCTTCCATAGAATAAGCAAAGTAATGAGCTGCCTCTAAAATCATGTACTGTGCATATATGAAGAACAAAACTGAAATAAATGAGTAAAGCAACTTAGTCTGCCTTAACAGCAAGCCAGGTACATTGATGAAGCACAGACCTATACATATTGCCACCCAAATGGAAATCATCAGAAAAGTGGAGGCTATAGAAAGAAAATAAATCAATCTGAGATGGATTTTGGAAGAAGCTTTGAAGTGGTCTGTAGAAACTTCAAAATGCTTTTGTTTGTTGATGCAAGGTTTAACTCATCTGATTGTTTTAGATTATGTAAACTGCTGCTGCCATCCCTCACTCGGTTTCACATTCAGTGTGGCCTGTGGGGAATTTTCCAAATCCTAAATGCTTTGGGGGTTCTGCCAACGCAAGCGAGTGATGGCCTGGTTTGAATTAAATCAGGCTATAATTTTGGCTGGAACCCCATATACACTGTCATATAATGCCATTTTTAAATACGTTAACCATTTGCAGATGTGATTGGCGGAAACGAGAGACAGGACCTTCTCAGCGGTAGCCCCTTGGCTACGGAACACCCTCACTAGGTGGATTTAATAGACCTCTGACAACTCGAAACAACGCAGTCGGACGGTTCTTTGCGGACGCAATATTGGCCGCAAAGAAAGATTTCTTTGCAGCCTTTATTGCTGCGGCATATGCCCTTAGAAGGGCAACAAACCGTGTTCGATTTGGCTCGCTCGGGTCTGAACACCGAAAGGCCAAACAGGGCATAGGGTTACAGCCTGTATTAGACGGGGTTACACTCCCCCTGAAGATGCAGGTTCGCAGCTTAGGTGTGATCCTGGATTCATCGCTGAGCCTGGAACCCCAGGTTTCGGCGGTGACCAGGGGAGCATTTGCGCAACTAAAACTTGTGTGCCAGCTGCGCCCGTACCTTGGGAAGTCTGACTTGGCCACTGTAGTCCATGCTCTGGTTACATCCCGCATAGATAACTGCAACGCACTCTATGTGGGGTTGCCTTTGAAGACGGCCCGAAAGCTTCAAATGGTCCAGCATGCAGCAGATAGGTTGCTAACAGGAGCGGCGCTCAGGGAGCACACAACTCCTCTGCTGCCAGTTTGCTACCTGGCTCAATTCAAAGTGCTGGCTTTAGCCTATAAAGCCCTAAACGGTTCCGGCCCAGCCTACCTATCCGAACGCATCTCTTCCTACAAACCCTCCAGGAAGTTAAGATCATCTGAGGAGGCCCTGCTCTCGATCCCGTCTGCTTCACAAGCACGCTTGGCGGGGACGAGGGACAGGGCCTTCTCTGTGGTGGCCCCTCTACTGTGGAACTCCATGCCTAGAGATATTAGATCAGCCCCCTCCCTCCTGACTTTTCGGAAGGGAGTAAAAACCTGACTCTTCGAGCAAGCATTCAGAACCCCAGAATAAATAGTCACGCTTGAGATGGAGAATGACCCAGGAATGGCCAAGACGATGAAACGGATGAGGATTGGAATGAGAGGATATAGCTCTTTCTAAATTATTATTGCACTTTTTTTGTCTAAATGCACTTAATTGTTTTTACTTTTTGAATGTATGTATTGATGGCATCAAATTGTGCCAATATGTAGACCGCCCTGAGTCGCCTGCAGGCTGATATGAGCGGGATATAAATAATGTAAATAAATAAATAAATAATAGGGATATTACATTGGCCCCCTCCTTCCTGACATTTCGAAAGAGAGTCAAAACCTGGCTGTTTGAGCAAGCATTTGCAGACGCAATGTAACAGACTAACTGAGATCCACAGAACAATTGGACAATGTGATGGAAAAATTATTTTAGTGATTAGACACTGAGGATTTGTATTTTATAGCTTTTATTGTTTTATTGCTTTTAGATGGTTTATATTATATGTAATGTTTTTAACTGTTTTTATGTTGTTTGGGGACATTGACTACTCAAGGTAAACCACCTTGAGTCGCCTTCGGGCTGAGAGGGGCGGTATATAGTAGTAGTAGTTTATTCAATACTTAGACCATAGGTCTTTCACATACAAGGCAAGTCAAATAGATAAATACATGAGCACCAGATTATTAAATATAATATAAAATACACAATAAAATCCTATAAATCATTAAAATGCTGCATATATTGATGGCAAGATGCACCTTTAAAATACTACATGATGTATACTACATGATGACACCTGCGTAATTAAAAACCAAGTAAAAGCAAATAGATACAGCATTATTGAAACTACATAAAGAGCCACTATTAGTTGAAAGCATATAACGCAGTTTAAATGTATTGAACTGCATTTTATAATTCATTTCAAACTAGATTATACGTCAATGTAAATCCAGCCTTTGTTAATAGAAAGCATTGCACAATATGAAGGCCAGGATAAGAAGCACATATCTGCACAGCTTCCCTCAGGTTTTACACATTCATGCTGGATCAGCTTCCCCCAAGCCGGAGCACAACTCAAATGCTGCCAGACTTTAAAACAATGGAGGATGCTTGCCCAGGCTACAGCTTCCATTGCCCATATTCATAAACCAACCTCTCCATGATCTACTCCCCCTCCTCCTCTTGTGCCCAAATCACCAATTCCTCATCTTCTAGTATGCTAGTCTTCCTTCACTCATCTTAATTCCACCAGTCATAACTTAGCAATAGAAGCCATGATATTAACATATAGAGTATAATTCCTGGAACTTTGGGTCGTTTCTGTCGTTCATCCCTGTGTGTTTCTTGGACACACAGCACGTCACATTTCTTATCTCGGCACAGTTCATAGAGCAGTTGTTCTTTGGCAGCTGACATGCCTTCGATGTTGATTGCGATTATTGTCATGGTTGGTCCTGAAAAGGACCGTTGGTTGTTTTGCTTCCTTGTTTGCATGCTTCAAGTCGTCTCTGGTTGCTTCTGGGTTGAGAGAATCGGCAGTCTACGAAGACGTTGCCCAGGGGACGCCCGAATGTCTTGCAATCCTGCGAGGAGGCTTCTCTCATGTTTGTTTGATGTTCACTGCCTGAACATCAAACAAAAAGTGGGCGCTAGAAACAACATCATACGAAAGCTGACTGGCACAACCTGGGGATCACAACCAGACACAGTGAAGACATCTGCCCTTGCGCTATGCTACTCTGCTGCTGAGTATGCATTCCCAGTGTGGAACACATCTCATCACACTAAAACAGTGGATGTGGCTCTTAATGAGACATGCCGCATTATCACGGGGTGTCTGCGCCCCACACCACTGGAGAAATTACACTGCTTAGCCGGTATTGCACCACCTGACATCCACCGGGAAGTAGCAGCCAATAGTGAAAGGACCGAGACAGAGACATCTCCAGCTCATCCCCTGTTTGGGTATCAGCCAGCACGTCAACGACTTAAATCAAGACATAGTTTTCTTAGATCTACAGAGACACTCGCTGGAACACCCCAGCAAGCGAGAGTCCAAAAGTGGCAGGCCCAAACCCAGCACCTCAATTCATGGGTGATACCAGATGAGAGACTCCCCCCTGGGCACTCAGAAGACTGGGCGACTTGGAAGGCGCTGAACAGATTGCGCTCTGGCACCACGAGATGCAGAGCCAATCTGAAGAAATGGGGCTACAGGGTGGAATCCTCGGCATGCGAGTGCGGAGAAGAACAAATCACTGACCACCTGCTGCAATGCACCTTGAGCCCTGCCACATGCACGATGGAGGACCTTCTTGCGGCAACCCCAGAGGCACTCCAAGTGGCCAGATACTGGTCAAAGGACATTTAACCAAATACCAAATTTACAAAATCTGTGTGGTTTTTCTTTCTTTTTTTTCTTTTTCTTTTTAATCTCTGTGTTTGTTTTGCTCTGTTGGAATTGTAATACAATGGTTGCTGATGACACGATAAATAAATAGAGTATAATGTATAAATCATGACCTTATCACTACCCCATTTATCCACTACCCCCAGGAAAGGCAAAAAACCATGGCATGAAAACTTCTTTTCCCCACCATAAAATGTCTACAGAAATCCCATTCTGGAATAGTGAGTGAGTTAAGTATTGACATTTCTTTCTCCAAATCCTGCTTCATGAGCCTGGTATGTATTTTTTTTAATTAACACATACTGAATCTTCAAGATATCACCACTTTGTTTTTCCCGTCATTTCTCCTTCATAGTAATCTTGGCTTTTGAAATTGCGCTAATGCTAGTTTTTGAACTTTGTTTCAGACTTCTGTGATTAGATTAATTAGACTGGGAGGAAAGGAGAGTAGCCCAGAGAAGGGGGATATGCTTTAATCTTTAAGAACTATGCCTCCTGCCTCTTTGGGAATACAGAGTTTGTGTGCCTTGTGTCTCCTTGACAGTAAGGAGATTGGATGGTAAAGGAGAAGAGTCAGGAAAATTGGTGTCTGCCTTAAGAACCATGCCTTGTGTCTCCTTGACAGTAAGGAGATTGGATAGAAGAGGAGAGGAGCCAGGAAAAATGGTGTCTGCCTTTAAAACAATGCTTCGTGTTTCCTCTACAGATGGCTAAGCTAGAGGTGATCCTGTGTGATGGGGTAAGTAAATTCTTTGTCCTAGTTAAAGACAGAATCCCACACAAAGAATATGTGACGGCGCGAGTGGTGCCACCTATGTGTAGAACTGTTACTTGCAAGATTTAAACTGTTGTATCATGCTTAATCCTGCCCCTTTCCCCTGCTTATGTATAGTTGGATTGATTGGTTATTTATAGCTGTCAATCAGTATTGTTCGGCTCCACCTCTTACTGGAGGAGGGGAGTGCTTCCCTTTTCTCATTCTGCCATCAGAGTTTCTATCAGATGGACGTGAGTAAGAGACTTGGCTCTAAAAGCCCCTGATTAAGTTACCTCTCAGCACCAATTCTGAGGTTCTTACCCTTGAGACTTATGCTTCATGTTCAGACCAACCTGAACGATGTTGGAAGTCTCAAGCACCTTCAAACCGGTTCTTTTGGCACCAGAGGAAGATCCTGAGTCTTCAAACATAGGCCATTTGAACTGGGGTTGTGGATTGCTCCGGCATTCACAGCCATTGAGGAAAGAGGAAACTTGGAAAAGCTTCTCAGCTTCAAACTCCTTGGACCCAGGACTAACTGAGACTGTAACGTATATTTTCCTTCACCCCTCTGAAGTTTCCAGCTCATTGCTTTAAAGAAATAACTCTTTGTGATCAATAAAACTTATTTTGAGTTATCTACAGTGTTTTGGGTCTTTTAGAATTCCAGTTTCCTAAAGGAGGGCAAGAAGCAATCCCCTGGGGAAAGATGTCACATCCATGCCTCTTTCACTAGGAGCTATAGCCCCCAGGCGCAACGGCACAGAAGATGATTCTCCCACTTACCCACACTTACCCCAGTTCCATATGATGAAATCTGTAGATGCATCCAGGGTGAGATGGAATTGTATAAGGCTCATCACCAAACCTCATGGAGTTGTCCCCTGGTGCCGTGACAGTGGTACTGATAAAACAAAATCCAAGAGAGAAGAATGTAACAATCACAAAAGGGAGGAAAGGGGAACCAATAAATCAGTGTGTACAAGTATAAACACTAAAATTGAATCGTAACCTAAACTGAATTGTCAGCAGGCTCTCAGTATCTGTTGGGGTTTAGTTCCCCCATGTATACCAAAATCCAGAAATGTTCAAGTCACATATAGAATCTATATAAATTAAAATGTAATGTTCGTTTGTGGGATTAACATAACTCAAAAAGCACTGGACGAATTGCCGCCAAATTTGGAGCAATTCCGAATTTGAACCACTTACCCATTGTTCGGAATTATTCTCGGATGTCTCCCACAGTTATTTTGATTTTCAGAACCATTAAGCAACTTTGGCAAAGCCTAAACAAATGGTTTTAAAATCTCACGGTTTCCCTTCTCTGGAGAATGGCGATGCAAAGAGGGATGAGGTGGGCATGACTAAGCACAGCTATTCTTGAAGGTAGAGATTGCAAAAAGTCCTATAGTTTAACAGGAAATTTCAGAAACTTCAGATATTTCCGGTCTTTTTTCCAGAAAATTTCAAAAATCATTTCAAAATCGAATCACCAGTGCCCCCTACATCTGAAATAGGTTTTGAACCTTTTTTAAAGCCTAACAAAGGCGGAAATCCCAACACCAACAGGTGTGTATGTGGACCTCACCTGAAGTCCCAGGATTAGTTGACTCTCACTAAAGCCCATGATAAAGTGCTGTCTGGAACCGCCCTGAGACAGGGGCAGGTTAATAACTAATATTTTTCAAAGCTGCTTTGCACATGATCATCATTTTTACTTAAATGTTTTTCCAGTTTTTATTCTTGCTCAGTTCATAAACAGTTAAATATGTTTTTTTTAAAAAAAATTAAGACATTTTATATGTATTTTAATGCAAGAAAGTTGTATGTAAAATTGATGTTACACGTGCTTCCTGTTTTAATGTTCTTTATGTATTGTTATTCTTCTTTCATCTTTGAGTAGCACTAGAAGAAAGCTGTTACTATGATTAAAGATTTCAAGATTAAAAGGGGAAGATATGTTGTTTTGAGTGCTGGAGACTAGGGTTTAGATTCCTGCTCGACCATGGAAAACCTTTGGGATTATGAGGTTCAGAAATTAGAAACTTGGTCAAATAACTGTGTGCAAAAAACAAAACAAAACAATGAACAATAAGCACAAGCAAAACTTCCCACCACCCTTTTTAATTTGTGGGATTTTTCCATCAACACTCCCCAATGCTCCGTATCACCTGTACATTATCTAAATGTTTCATCCTTGAAGAAAATTATCTTTTTCAAACTGTCAAGGCAATCTACAGATGAGAAAAGATTTCAACCATCACACAAATTTTCATCCTTCAGTGAAATCAAGAAGACTCCTCTCCATTTTTTTTAAAGAGGGTTTCACTCTAAAACATTTGCTAAAATTATTTGGGCAAAAAGGTTTTGGTCAGGTACTCCCTGACCAAAACCTTTGCACTAAATGACCTCAGTAGCACTTTATTTATGGTCCGTGCAATTAAATCCTTCCTCATTCCCGGACCCCCCCCCCCCCCCGATGTTTGACATTGTCCTATCTCCCAGTGTTTAAAATTTTTATAATTTTATCCTGAATTTGGCCCTGCCCAGCGAAATCTTTTGTGTTTTAATGTCTGATTTTATATTGTTGTGTTGCTATTATATTGTTTTGCATTTATGTATTTTATTTTTTTGGTTTTATTATGTTCACGTATTAGATTGTTGTGTAATGTACTGATGGGCATGGCCTCATGTAAGCCGCACCAAATCCCCATGGGGGAGATGGAGCGGGATATAAATAAAGTTTTATTATTATTATTATTATTATTATTATTATTATTATTATTTATTAGATTACAGAAAATTCAACCTACTGCACAAAAAACATTTTGTGTGAAAATGTCTTTGTATAAATTAAATAGTTGCCCATTATTTAAAAAAAAAATCATTGTAAAATTAGGCAAATGCATACCCTTGACCAGCAAGAAGAAAAGTAATTTTATTATTTATTTATTTATTTATTATTTGAACGTATATGCCGCCACTCCCCTGGGGCTCAGAGCGGCTTACAAGAATGGCTAAAATCTTACACAATTTAAAAACAATTAAAAAAAAATTAAAAACAGCAATATCAAAAATCAAAGGCCTATCGAAACAGGTATGTCTTACAAGCCCTGCAGAAAGTCCTGCAAGGCATGGATTTCAGGTGGCAAAGTATTCCAGAGTGATGGTGCCACTGCTGTAAAGGCTCTGCATCTGGTTGCTGTTAGACGCAAGGTCTTGATACTGGGAATTTCCACTAGATCTTGGTCCTCAGAATGGAGGGATCTCTGGGGTTGGTAGGGGGTGAGGCGGTCCCTCAGGTACATCGGCCCCAGACCATGCAAGGCCTTAAAGGTTAGTACCATCACTTTGTTTGATTGTTCATATATATATATATATATATATATATATATATATTCTCGAATGTTCTCTGTTTATCCCTGCCCCTGGGTAACCTAGCATAGTACCAAGTGATCAGCTACAACCATTCACCATGTTTATGTTCTAAATGGTTCTGGGACTCATGATAACAAAGATGATACAAGCTGGTACTCACCTCAAAGCACACCAACCTCCCTGGTAAAAAAAAAAGGGAGGGTAACGAAATAGGTGCCAAGAGGATGTTAGTAGATCCAAGAGCACTTATTTGGGAACCGTAGTCTACGACATTAATCTCAGTGCTTCACTCCTTTTCCCCAACAAACCGAGTAACTTTTACCAAATATGAGAAAAGTTTGAAAGACCCTGTTTGAAAAGCACAAAGTCACCCAAATGTTCAGACTTGCCATATTTTCAAATTTATATCACAATCAGAATCAATGAAAGCATGCACTGGTAAGCCCTATCTCTACCCTAAGTAAACACCATCATGCATAAAAGAAGAAGAAGAAGAAGAAGAAGAAGAAGAAGAAGAAGAAGAAGAAGAAGAAGTAGTTTATTTTTCTACCCAGTCTCCATCTCCCCAAAAGGAGTCGGGGCGGCTTACATGGGGGCCAAGCCCAAGGCGGAATACAATTAAAAACAAAGCAATAACAATTAAGACAAGCCTAAAACAGTGTAAAACAACATAACAATAATAGTTAGTAACAACAATAAGGGCAGACTAGTCATTAAGGTACAACATTCTTTACCTTAATTTACTCCAGTGTTTCTCAACCTGGGGGTCGGGACCCCTGAGGGGGTCGCGAAGGGGTGTCAGAGGGGTCGCCAAAGACCATCAGAAAGCACAGTATTTTCTGTTGGTCATGGGGGTTCTGTGTGGGAAGTTTGGCCCAATTCTATCATTGGTGGAGTTCAGAACGCTCCTTGATTGTAGGTGAACTATAAATCCCAGTATCTACCACTCCCAAATGTCAAAGTCGATTTTCCCCAAACCCCATCAGTGTTCATATTTGGGCATATTGAGTATCTGTGCCACGTTTCGTCCAGATCCATCATTGTTTGAGCCCACAGTGCTCTCTGAATGTAAGCGAACTACAACTCCCAAACTCAAGGTCAATGCCCACCAAACCCTTCCAGTATTTTCTGTTGATCATGGGAGTTCTCTGTGCCAACTTTGGTTCAATTCCATTGCTGGTGGGGTTCAGAATGCTCTTTGTTTACATGTTAACTATAAATCCCAGCAACTACAACTCCCAAATGACAGAATCAATTTCCCTGCCAACCCCAACAGTATTCAAATTTGGCATACTGGGTATTTGTGCCATTTTTGCTCCAGTGAATGAAAATACATCCTGCAGATCATTATTTACATGGCGATTCATAATGTTAGGGTTATGGTTGGGGGTCACCACAACATGAGGAACTGTATTAAGGGGTCGGGGCATTAAGAAGGTTGAGAACCACTGATTTACTCCCACACTTTTTTCAGTGCCCTCGATGTATCCTTCAGCTTTATTTCTAAATGCACTCAACATCTCTAACTCTCATTTATGCTATTTGCTTCAGTGGCCATACTTGACAATTCACTCCTTGTGTTTACTACCCTGTGAATGAAGTAGTTTTCCTGGAATTCAGGTGCAGTTAAGTGATAATAGTGCTCCTGCTTTGTTTTATGAGGCAATAATCCAGTTTGGCCAAGTCATTTATCCCGATATGCAATAATGTCAGTGAAACAGTTTGATGGTGTTGTTATTGTTCTTGGTCTCAAAAATAAGGTATTAAATAAACTGTTTTGACAAGGGGCTATTCATTTAGGATTGGCTTGTGTTAATCATACACTTCTGTGTTAGATATGTTTAGGGTTATCTTACCCAAATTCTAAGCTGTGTAGTGTACATGTGTGCTAAAAACAGAATGAAAATAATATTTTGTCAATTCTTCTCCTGTCCAAATTCAGATGCCCAATTGTGCTTTGATGCAATCATGAGATGGAAAAATAATCAGTTCCACTTTGCCAAACAGTCAATCAATCATGCATATGATTTTGAAATGAAATTTCCCTATCCTAAATTTATTACGTGTGCAAGGAATGTCTATTATTGGCATTGAAATCACTATATTTCTGAATTCCTAATGGACAATGGAGAGGGGATTTGTGAATTCTTAAGATGGTGAATATTATACAGTTTTTGAGATAGAGTTTACCAGTGTTACTCTCTTATTGAAAGAACACATTTATTTTAAAACAATATTTATCTATTAACAACCAATATGATGCCATAATTTATTTGCCTGTTTCTAGTTCTTACTTCCTACCAGGGGCGGCTCAACCCATTACGCAAAGTAAGCATTTGCAGTATAGTTGATTTTGCCCAGGGGTGATCTTGAGGCGCTCTTGGGGGAAAATACACCTTGACATATGCGAGTTGTAGTTACTGGGATGTATAGTTCATATACAATCAAAGAGCATTCTGAGCTCCACCAATGATGGAATTGAACCAAATATGGCACACAGAACTCCCACGACGAAAATATATATCAATGATTGGTTGGGGGGAATACTGTTTGCTTACCATTGAAAATTACCTAGGGCCGCCTCTGCTTCCTACAGTAGTCATATGTGTGAACCCATCCAATAAGGATTGTTCACAGAATGAGATAATATCAAAATACTACATAGGAATTTATCACACAAAGCTCAACTTTCAACTTAGTGGCAGTGCCTATCACTCAATGCCATGTGCATTCAGCTGCTGGTATGTCTCTTCCCTGAAATTAACTTGTCTCCCAGTATTGGTGGGCAAAACACATCAATAGCTCACAATCCCAAATCTACCTTGTGTAATAAATTTGTTTAATTTCTCTTCTGGCATGCCAGCAGAAAAGTGATGTTAGTGGGTAGTCTTTCTTCCTCTCCAACTCTTTGCCCACCACCACCACAACCCGTCATTCTTCCTGAGCTGTCTGTTTCATATTGTATAGTTTAATTTTTGTGGGTGAGAGAGGGTGTTATTCAGTACTGAGACTGTGAAATTTCTCCAAAAAATCAGAGTAGCAAAGAAGGTGGAGTTGTTAAGATAGAAGTATGATACAGACCATGGTTTGTCAAATTGACACAACTGCCAAAATGAAGAGAGGTGTGATATCAAAGATGTTCTCCCTGGTATGTATCCACTATGATAAAACAACAGTAATAGCTACTTCATATGATAGTCCATAGATAATCAGATTTATTTCCATCAAGACATATACGAAAGCAATATAATGCAATGGTTGTTTTTTTGTGGGGTGCTGAAATGGCTCAAGAGAGGAGGTAATTTCCAGTACAGCCCAAAATGGTTACAAAAAAAATGGTATGGTACACTTCATAATATTAAGGGGCATATTAAATGTAAAATTTTGAGACTGAAATGCATTTCAACTGATCAGGAAGCATCAAAGGGGAACTAAATTCTGACTCCATTAGAAGTCAACATTTTTTTCATCAATCTATTTAGAGGCTGTTAGTGATAATTACTAATTTTAAATCTATTGATGTCTACCAGAACTGATGGGAAAATATTCAATAAAAGAGAGGAATACTACTAGCACTTCCAATTTGTCATTTTTGCTGAGGAGTCCAATAAATTTAAGCATTATCATATTGATTGTGATCTTTGAAATGCCATGGGAACCATTTTATGTTAAATAGTATTCTTCACCAGAAGTGTTCTGCATTCTGCAGAAAGCAACAGTAAGTGGATGTGGCAGAGTACCCAGCGAACACAGACATGGTACGCTTCTGTTGTTTTATGGATAATACAGTGTCTCATCTCTTTATTCTAGGACCAAGGTGCAAAGTACTGGGCAAATAGATTTACCAGGCAATTTAACTGTGTATTAAATGTTGGGCAGTTCTTCATCCTACAAGATATATTATTAATTGCTTTTATATAAATTATCATAAAAATGAAATACTCCTGAAATTTTGGGCAGGAAGAAAGAAAGAGAAGCTTCTAGATGTCAACTTTCATCTGATATTTCCACCAGAATAAGAGAGAGAAAAGGTTTCCAAGAAGAGCTGACACGAGCTTGAATCTATAACACTGCTGGGTTTTTTTCTGTTGCATTTGCTATCCGTGCTTTTACTGACAATCAGAATGAGGATCAGCATAGTCTTTCTGCAAATAGATACCAGGCTCAATTGACCCTCACAACTGTCATAAATCCCTTCATCTGGAAGTGGTGAACACTTGTAAACAATGAAAGATTTAAATAGGGAATGTAACTAGAAGGATTAAGAAGTCAATTCTCTTTCACCAATATGAATACAAGACAGAACGTAACAAACATTGTTAAATACATCAATCCATATTTGTCTTCTGTTCCCAACGAGAAAGAGTTTGTCCCTCTGTATCATTCCATGAACAGACTGAAGATAAAGAAATTTATTTATTTATTTGGGGTGCTTCTACCCCGCCCTTCTCAACCCCCTAGGGGGGACTCAGGGCGGCTTACAAAAGGCACAATTCGATGCCCAACAATTCACAAAATACAATATACAAATTACAATATAACATCAACAGTTATAACTAGTTAAAACAATTAAACAATACAATAGCAGCAATAAAATCATCTTGTGGTCAATGTTCACCAATTCATAAATCCATAATCCATCCAGCATTGTCATTGTCCTTTCCTACTCTGGTCGTCATTGTCTTTTATCCATCTGCCAGCTTACCCGAAAGCCTGGTCCCATATCCAGGTTTTTAATTTCCTTCTGAAAGAGGGGAGGGATGTTGATGACCTAATTTCCCCAGGGAGTGCATTCCACAGGCGAGGGGCCACCACTGAGAAGGCCCTGACCCTCGTCCCCACCAGTCTCACTTGTGACAAAGGTGGGGCTGAGAGCCTCCCCAGAAGATCTTAAACTCCGAGGTGGGACGTAGAAGGAGATACGTTCGGACAGGTACGCTGGGCCGGAGCTGTAAAGGGTTTTGTAGGTCAAAACTAGCACTTTGAATTGTGCTCGGAACTGGATCGGCAGCCAGTGGAGTTGACATAACAGGGGGGTGGTATGCTCCCTGTATGATGCTCCGGTGAGTAATCTAGCCGCCCCCCGTTGGACTAATTGAAGTTTCCGAACAGTTTTCAAAGGCAATCCCACATAGAGCGCATTGCAGTAATCTATTGGGGATGTAACAAAAGCATGGACCACCGTGGCCAGATCCGACTTCCCAAGGTACGGGTGCAGCTGGCGCACAAGTTTTAATTGTGCAAAAGCTCTCCCAGCCACCACCAAAACCTGGGGTTCCAGGCTCAGCGATGAGTCCAGGATCACTCCCAAGCTGCGAACCTGCGTCTTCAGGGGAAGTGTAACCCCGTCTAACACAGGCTGTAACCTGTAAATCACATATCCCAGCCATAAAGTTATTTATCAAATTCCAGCAAACTGTTCTATGCATGGAATTTCTGAAGAGTATAGCCCATCACTCTAAATAGCTGCTATTCATTTTAGCTGAGAGAGAAAAAAAATCTGTGTGCATTCTTTATACATTTGGATTTTTTTCTCCTTTTGAAACAGCTAGGGGCTGCCACGAAAGCCTTCACATGTAATAGAAATGCCTGGAATTATTTAAGTATTTGTGTAATTAGCAAGAGAAGCATATATCCAAAAGAATCTAGGCGTGCACCCTACCAAACTACCGCAAATCCTTGCAAAGATACATGTTGAAATGATTATGGATAAGTTATTATTGTTTAACAAAATTACTCAGCTCCAGTTTGCTCAAGAAAAAAGAATTCATAGTGATTGTCAATGAGTTTATCCTCTGAAAATAGATTTGCCAAATTGCATGATTTTCTGGTATTTACCTGGATTCCAACTATGCTACTTAGTTTTTGTTTACACCTTCTAGCCAGTACAGATTCCTGACTGCTGTTGCTGCACTGGTCTTTGCAAAAGCTGAAATATGAAGTGAAATGTATAGTCACTACTCTGTCAAATTGTTTTGTAAGAAACAAGCATACTACTATCTCTTACTATACTGGGTCGATAAGTGAAATCACATCCAGAAGCACAATTGACAACACATCTGGGAGCTTTCAGAATTTAAGATTCTAGAGTAGCCCATCATGCTTTGCATCGTGGCTTGTTAAACCCTTCCACTTATGGCCCCTTTTGGCCCAAGAAATGTTTATGTGACCCTCGGTGTGTATATTTTAAGTATCAAGCAAATCAAAGTTTGCCAAACAGGATGATTTTTCTTTTCATATGAAGCACAGCTGAAGCATCTTTGGCAAAGTCCACTCTAAATACCACACAAGCGATTTGCACAGATGTCTGAAACAGCCATTGTGATGTTCACAAGACCTTTATTGATGCCACATTTTTGAGATCCCACCATCAAGTTAAGGGCACCCCTTTTGAAGTCAATAAGCAGTGCTTTAAACTATAGGCATGTCAGGTTTTACAATGTATTGTAATGTAATATAGCTGAGTCATGCACTGCTAATAGGCTTCTATTGGAAATGCTAAGTCATGCATTAACTGTATATAGGGAATCATTTGGGGAATGTGTTCTGGCCTAGTCCAGGTGATTGTGAATGATGTAATCCTGGGTCTGAGTTAAGTTAATGAGTTGGGAACCAATCAGAGATTGCTATGTGTAAAGGTACAGAATTGTATATAAGGAAGTCATGTACAGTGTATTCTCACTCCTTGTGCTGTGATGCTGTTTGCTGAAGGTTCTGTGTAATGTATTAAAGGAACCTGTGTGCTGTGGTAAGTTTGTAGTGTCATCTAGATTGGAAGGGGAAACAATGGTAAAACTGACAATAGCCGGCCATGTGCTCAAGTGTCTGTAAAAAGTTCCAGAGTGACTGCAGTTTGTGGGAGTAGTTGACTGAAAATACTGTGCAGGAAGAAGCTACTGGAAAGCGCTGAAGTTGTGCAACTGATCTGCTGCTGAATTGTGAAATTAATCTTGACAAGGCACACACTGTGCATATCCAGACACAGAAGCTAGTTTGGTTTTTTTTAAAAAAAATCCAAGATACATCACAGCAATGGTGGTGGACTGTATCATTCCAATTAAAGGTTATTCTTCCTCCACACTGAAAGTTGTGGGGAGCACAAGTCTTTGCACTAGAACAGTAAGACTTTTGGAACACTATCTTTATAAAAAGAAAGCATCTCTATCTAGGTGCCCAGGGACAATTAGCCAATTGTCTACATCCTCAAGTTACCAATCAACTCATGGTAGACCCATTAATTTCATTGAGTTTTCTTAGACAAGGAATAATCAGAGGTAGTTTTGTTAGTTTCTTCCTCTAAAATATAGCCTACAGCACCTGGGATTCTTTGGTTGTTCTCTATCCAAGAGGTAACTAAGGCTGAATTGCCTAGTTTCCAAGATCTGGTGCCTTTAGGCCATCAATTGTCTAAAGTATTATGAAATATGAATGCTTGTTTGGCAAATTGTCAACTCAACTTCATTCATTCTTCCTCCCCTCCCTGTTGTCTGGAAAGGGTTCACATGGATTGAAAAGCAGGGTGAAGAAGTCCTAACTGGTAATAAAAACTCTCACTTCTGTGCAATAACCTTCCTTCCATTTTTAACATTTAAAAGGTTTCCTTATACTCTGGACTATGATTTGGATTTGCGGACTCAGACTTGGTTAATATTTTAAGGGCCAATATTATTAATACATTTTATTGCTTTTTAAATGTATTTTTATTGCTCTTGACCTGATTATGTTAATTGTTGTGCTCTGTTTCTTTGTCGGCATCTAATGACTGCACTCCTCCTGAAATCACAGCTCTGCAGTTTGGGGGTCCTCCTAGACTCAGCGCTGACGCTTGATGCACAGGTGTCGGCGGTAGCCGGGAGGGCCTTCGCGCAATTAAAACTTGTGCGCCAACTACGACCTTACCTCGTGAAGTCTGACTTGACCATGGTGGTCCATGCCTTAGTTACCTCTAGATTGGACAACTGTAATGCTCTCCATGTGGAGCTACCCTTGAAGACGGCCTGGAAATTACAACTTGTCCAATGTTCAGCAGCCAGACTAATAACTGGGGCAACTTACAGGAAGTGGTCAACCCCCCTGTTTAATGAGCTCCACTGGCTGCCATTTATTTTCCGGTCCCAATTCAAGGTGCAGGTTATCACCTATAAAGCCCTAAACGGTTTGGGACCCGCCTACCTTCGTGACCGTATCTCTCTCCATGAACCATCTCGGGCCCTCTGTTCTTCTGGGGAAGCCCTTCGTTCACCCCTGCCAGTCTCACAGACTCGTCTGGTGAGTACAAGGGAGAGAGCTCTTTCCTCTGTGGCTCCCCGACTCTGGAACTCACTTCCTGGAGAGATTAGGAAAGCCCCTACCCTAGAAACCTTTAAAAAGAACCTCAAAACCTGGCTCTTCCGCTGCGCATTTAATGAATAGATTTACATCCTCATACTAGTGCTTAGTTTTAATGTTTCTGTGATTGGAGTGCATCCCCCCCATAGGAAAGCTTTGCTTCACGACCTCCACCAAAACTAGCTCTCCTCCGCAAATAATCTATCCTTGTTTATCTCGTGTTTATCTCGCCTGAGTTTTTAATCTGTTTCTACCCAGCTTTCTTTTATCCACTACATGTAGCTCGCCCATGTTATTGTGATTGTGTTTATTGTAATTTTATATTGCTATGTTGTCTTTGTTTTATATAATTGCATTATTATTGTTTATTATTTGCATTTTCAGATTTGTTTTATTTCATGTAATTGTTGTTTTGGGCTTGGCCTCATGTAAGCCTCACCGAGTCCCCATCGGGGAAATGGAGCGGGGTACAAATAAAGATTATTATTATTATTATTATTATTATTATTAATTATAAGTAGTCCTGAATCCCCCTTTGGGGGTTGAGAAGGATTGGATACAAATGTTTTAAATAAATGACTAAATAATAAATTATAAGCAATAAAATAAAAAATAATTTGAAAAACAATTGTTGTACCCTTCTGTCAGGATGTGCCTTCATGTTCGAGATTCCAAGAAGTCTTCTTCCTGACACTAGAGGGGGTAGTCATGATAGATGGGTTTATGGCAGGGACATCTGGGCATGGTACTCGCTTTGAAGCTGTGGGAAAAGGAATCTTAGTCTAAACTTTGATAAGAAAGGGGGAGAAGGAGGGGGCAAAGCCAGGAGGGGGATCTGGAGACTTTGGGCGGGAAACTTCAGTTCTCTCTTTGAATTTGCTCTGTATGGACTGAAATAAACTCCAAATCCGAGTATCTACTTGTGAGTGCGAGTTTCTTTTCTAAGATCCAGCGGATCCTGACATAAAGAGAGAACTCACAACTTCTTGTTCCACCCGTGAGGATTACAACTATCCGGAAAAGGAGCATGTACCAGGAAGAAGGAATCCCGATGGGAGCTGGAGAGAGCATCGGTCTTTCCCCCTCCCCGGGGCTGGAAGACGAGGAGTTCGGAGACGAGGGATCTTCCCAAGACGGAGACCTGGAAGGGGGAGGAGAGATCCCCATGGCAGCGCCTGAAACTTGGGGAGCCCCCCTGACGTCCACGCAGAGGCCTCCGCAAAAGGACATTACTGTGCGGCGCAAGCTGCCCATGTTGGAGCCAAGGGAGCCCCACACAGAACCCTCTCCCCTCGGCGGCGCCCCGGCCCCTCCCGCGCAGCACCTCGGGGAAAAGGTGGACGCGATGGAGAGAATGCTGCAGACTTTCTCATTCCAACTGCAGGAGATGAGAAGAGAGGTGACGGCATCTTGGAGAGCCACGCTGGAGGAGAGAGAGACGCGACGCTCCCTCCCGCAAGGTATGGGACGGGGATACCGACCCTCAGGGAGAGTGGCGTTTGCCACGGAAGGAGAACCCTCGCACCCCCCGCCCAGGACCTCAACATTCACATCAGGATGGGGAGGGAGAAGCCATCTCCAGGGGGACCCCAAACAGCTCTCCTATTTCATCACAAACGTGAGGCATTACATGGAGGACTATGGAGATTCCTTCCCCTCAGAGGGGGCCACGATCCACGCAGTGGGGGCCAACTTGAAGGACGCGGCGGCCGATTGGCTCATGCAAATGTACGACACCCGGGCACCGGAGTTGAGGAGGTTGGACGACTTCCTGAGGGCGCTGCGGGCGAGATTCCAGGACCCTTTGGCGGAAGAGAAGGCGAAGGGACAGCTCAAGAGGATACACCAGGGCAACAAGACTGTTTCTGAATATGCCCTGGAATTCAAAGCCATTGCAGGCCGGATTAGAGACTGGTCGGATGCCACCAAGCTCGAACACTTCCGAGCGGGCTTGCGCCCCGATGTGTTGGAATGGTCTTTACACCGGAGCAACCCAGCCACGCTCGAGGAATGGATTGTGTTGGCCGGAAGGGTCGAATGCGACCAGGAGCAGATGCCTCGCAGGGCGAGAGAGAGAGGCCGAACTCGGCACCCCGCAGCGGGCCCGTCGCCCAGAGGAAGGTCAGCCAGCTGTGAGAGGAAAGGGAGGAGGGGCCCCTGCTTCGCATGCGGCCAAGAAGGACATAGAGCAGCAGAATGCCCGAGAGGATGCACCCCTCCCAACGCTCCCAGGCCTGACAAGACACCCCCTCCCCCGAGGCCAGCACCAGGAACCAAACCGGCAAAGGGGAAAGCCTCCACGGCCGTGGAGACCGCGCTGGCCCCGTACCAGCTTCCCGCGGAGGAGGAGACAGACCCGGAGGGCGCAGACCGAGACTTCTACTTGGCGGGAAACGGGCAAGATCTCCTGTGAGGACCGCCGACAGGAAGATCGTGAAGGCGACAGGCGGTGAGTTGAAGAAGTTAAATTGTGATGTGCTTAAAATGACTGTGGCCCTGACCAACCCCAAATCAGGACTTAAAATAAAAACTGTAGCCATGCTGGATTGCGGGTGCACCAGGTGCCTAATCACCCCCTCCCTGGCAGCCAAACTGGGAGTCAAGCCCCTGGCATTAAAGACCCCCGTTGTTTTCTCCCAACTGGATGGGACAGCAGCACACGGGGGGCCCGTAATGGAAAAAACAGACTACCTACATCTAGAAATGGGAACCCACAAAGAGACTTTGCAGTTTGTGATATCCCCCATGGCCCATCAGCCGGTCATACTGGGGATCCCATGGCTGAGATGGCAAAACCCTCAAATTAACTGGGCTGAGGGGGTGATTTCCTTCGCGGATGGGGAATACAAGCCTGAGGGACACAACCGGCCAACCCCCCCCCCCCCATGCAGATACAGGGAGCACAGGCGGAGGCGACTCCGGAGGGCTCGGGAATCGACATCCCAGAAGCTTATCGAGAGTGGGCAGACGTTTTTAGTGAGACGGAATGTGATCAGTTACCTCCCCACAGAAAAACGGACTGTGCTATTGAATTCGAACCCGATGTTAAACTGCCCAGCCCCAAGCTATACGCGATGTCCGAGCCGGAGAGAAAAGCCTTAAGAGAATTCCTAGATAAAAACCTTGAAAGGGGATTTATAGTACCATCCACTTCACCAGTGGCCGCCCCAGTGCTTTTTAGACCCAAGGCAGACAGGTCACTGAGGCTTTGTGTGGACTATAGGGGGCTGAACGCCATATGCACCGCTAACCAGTACCCCCTCCCCCTCATGTCAGACATCTTGGCACAGCTAGGCAAAGCCAAGATCTTTACAAAATTGGACATCAGGGAGGCGTTTTACCGCCTGAGGGTGAGAGAGGAAGACTGTTGGAAAACGGCTTTTAATTGTTGTTATGGGCAGTACCAGTGGGCCGTGACCCCCTTTGGCCTAAAAGGAGGCCCCAAGGTGTTCCAACAGTTCATAAATGACATCTTCCGGGAGATGCTATATGACGGCCTGCTGATCTATCTCGATGACCTTCTGATATACTCAGACTCCTTAGATCAGCATATAAAAACCACACAAAAGGTGCTCCAAATCCTGAGGGAGAACCAGCTTTATGTTAAGCTCTCAAAGTGCGAGTTCCACCGCACGGAGCTCACCTACCTAGGATTCCGCATATCCACAGAGGGGCTAGCCATGGACCCAGCAAAGGTTCAGGATGTGTTGGCGTGGGAACCCCCTCGCACCAGAAAGCAGTTACAAGGATTTCTGGGGTTTGCCAACTTTTTACCGGCAATTCATCAAAGACTTTGCTGAGGTGGCGCTGCCCCTCACAGAGTTACTCAAGACAAAAGGAAAGGGGGAGACTAGAAAGGCAAAGACCCCGGGGGCAAAACTGGAATGGACCCCTGAGTGCCAAAGGGCTTTCGAGGTCCTCAAAACAAAATTCACAAGCCAGCCCATACTAACGCATGTCCAACCCTCTAAACCTTTTGTAGTACAGTGCGATGCCTCGGAGGCAGCTTACGGGGCGGTGCTGTTGCAAGCCGACGAGAAGGGTCAGCTCAAGCCATGCGCTTACTTGTCAAAAAAATTCTCTGAAACTGAAAAGCGTTGGCACGTCTGGGAAAAGGAGTCCTTCGCAGTGCGAGCGGCCTTGGCCCACTGGCGACACTTCCTTGAAGGCACCCAAACCCCTTTTGAGGTGTGGACAGATCACAAAAATTTGCAAGCCCTGCAGACCCCACAGAGACTTAACGCCAAACATCTCAGATGGGTCCAGTTCTTTCAGCGATTCAATTTTCGCCTCAAGTTTGTCCCAGGAAAATCAAACCTAGTCGCGGACGCACTCTCGCGCATGCCTGAGGCAGACTACTCGTCCCCCACAGAGTCAGGAACGCTCTTTAATAAACAGCAGATGGGTCTGGTAGTGCAGACTCGGGCTAGCCTCCGAGACAAACCCTCGCCTCCCAGCCAGCCAGCTGAAGTGCTTCAGGGGTTAAAAGAGGCAGCTAAAAAAGATGAGTGGCTGCAAACCCACAAGGAGGAACTGACCCAGATGGGGGAGCTGTGGGCTTATGGGTCCAAATATTACGTGCCAGCCTCTATGCGGAAAGACATAATGAAAAGGGGCCATGATTCGCTGCTGGCAGGTCATTTTGGGTTCACTAAGACTCTCAAGCTTTTGGCCCACCAATTCTGGTGGCCCGCCATGCGCAGAGATATAAAAGACTATACCCAAGAATGCCCAACCTGCGCAAAAAACAAACAAAAAGTGGGAAAGCCCACAGGGCTGCTACAACCGGTAGCCAACCCCTCACAACCCTGGTCAGAGATTGCCATGGACTTCGTAGTAGAGCTACCTGATAGCCAGGGATACAATACCATATGGACTGTGATTGATTTGTTTTCTAAGCAAGCCCACTTTGTGGCCTTAAAACGTCTCCCCTCAGCCCCTGAGTTGGCTAAGATGCTCCTCCACCATGTGTTCCGGTTACATGGCTGCCCCAGCAGGATTATAAGTGACAGAGGCACACAGTTCACCTCCAAATTCTGGAAGTCCTTTTTGTCCATGTTGGGGACTGAGCGGGCACTAAGTACGGCTTTTCACCCTGAGACCGATGGTGCCACCGAGAGGGTCCAAAAGACATTGCAACAGTTCCTGAGATGCTACTCCACTTATCAACAAGACAACTGGGCTTCCCTACTGGACTTCGCCGAGTATAGCTACAATAATAGCGAACATGCATCCACGGGAGCTTCGCCTTTTAAAATTGTGGGGGGTAGAGATTTTCCTCCCTTCCCTGGCCTGATGCCCCCAGAGCCAGGAGAGACCCCCGATAAGTGGGGGGAGTCCATTGCGGCGGCCTGGCCGATGATCAAAGAGACTCTAGACAGAGCCAAAATGGACTACAAAAAGTTCGCTGACAAAAAAAGGTCACCTCAGCCCCAGTTCAAAGTAGGTGACCTGGTCTACTTATCCACCAGGTATTTGAGATCCACGCAGCCTTCACGTAAATTGTTGGCTTTGTTTATTGGGCCCTTCCCCGTCCAGGCCGTGGTCAACCCTGTCACTGTACGGCTGGAGCTACCCCACACGTGGAAGAGGGTCCACCCGGTGTTCCACGTGAGCTTACTCAAGCCCGCAACGGCCTCCCCTAAGTGGTCGGAGGCCGATTCCCAACCGGTCCCCATCATGGTGGGGGCCCACACTCACTTTGAGATCAAGGACATTTTGGACTCAAAGAGGACTCGGGGAAAGCTTTATTATTTGGTTCAGTGGTCCTCTAAAGCCATCCATCCCGAATGGGTATTACAGGAACACGTTAAGGCCCCGCGCCTTGTGAAACGGTTCCACTCTGCTTTTCCTCTAAAACCCAAGCCTTGAATTTGTGTCTCATTTTGTGTCTTTCTTTCTTTTTCAGATGGGGGCCGTCTTCCGAGGGGGGGGAGATATGTCAGGATGTGCCTTCATGTTCGAGATTCCAAGAAGTCTTCTTCCTGACACTAGAGGGGGTAGTCATGATAGATGGGTTTATGGCAGGGACATCTGGGCATGGTACTCGCTTTGAAGCTGTGGGAAAAGGAATCTTAGTCTAAACTTTGATAAGAAAGGGGGAGAAGGAGGGGGCAAAGCCAGGAGGGGGATCTGGAGACTTTGGGCGGGAAACTTCAGTTCTCTCTTTGAATTTGCTCTGTATGGACTGAAATAAACTCCAAATCCGAGTATCTACTTGTGAGTGCGAGTTTCTTTTCTAAGATCCAGCGGATCCTGACACCTTCTTACAGTAACTATAAACCTGGAACATGATTCTACATTATGCATGTGCTCAGTTATGCCAATTGCTTCTGAGTCTGATAATTTTTCCTGGTCTAAATGAGGATTCACAATCTTTTTATTTATTTATTTTTGGTTGACTTCTGTTGCAAATTTACTTCATGCTGATTTTGAAACTACATTCTGGATGCCAAATATTATGAAATCCTCATTCCTGAGAAAACTATGTCTGTTGAATATTTATTTTTCTTGCAGTTGTTAAAGGCATGAGATATTCTATAAAGGAAAAAGCTGGCAAAAAGAAAAAGAAAAAATGGAAGGTACAGAAAACACAGAGCACACATGGTGGTACGAATTGTCTTTTACAAACATTGTATGCAAAGTTTCTAAGAAACCCCAGTTTTTCCCCTACGTATAATGCAGTTCTGAAAGATTTCAGTGAAAAGTTTATGCTTCTGTGGATGCGAGTCAACATTTCCCATCTTGCCACAAATTCTGTGTGATATGTTAATATGTTTTACTGAGTTAGGAAAACTAGAACATAGCAAGAATCTCTGAAAAACATTTTCTTTTCCTTTTTAAAATATCAATAAATTGAAATTTTTATATGCATTTTCAGATGGGGAATCCACAAACCTTTATAATGAAATGGAGCAAGGCAAAGGTAGTGAGGAATTTCAAATATATTCTCCATACTTTCTTAGACTTTCACATTTATTTCTGTGATTCTAGTCAGGCATCACTGCATAGACATAGATCTTTCCTCCTCTATGCCATCCATTTTAATTTTTATTTTGCCATACTCCACTTTCCCTCATAGCAGGAGAGATTCATTTTATATATAGTAGTTCTATTGTACATAAAAGTTCTATAATTATATATCCTACTCTTACCATTTTTTACAGTTTTCTATCTATTACACTATGTAACAAAATTTGAAAAGTTTTCTATTCCTGGTTTTAAGTGTTATTTCCTGTTTAATTGTGCAGTACTTTGAAAGGAGTTGTTATACTCCAGAAACTTCGTACTTGTGACTAACCCAAACTATGTTGAATTAATTGAGACTCTATGAGATATTCATTGAAAAAATTATAGCAGAATGGGCTGTAAAAACAAAGTTTTTACAATTTAATAAACTTTTCCATGTTTTTATGATAAACTAGCTGTACCCTGCCACGCGTTGCTGAGGCCTATAGTAAATCTTTTCAAAGTAGAGGTAGATATCTGGAGTATTATGAAAGAGAGGTACCTACCTATTCCTTCCCCCTTTTTCTCCCCCTTTCTCTCCTTTCTTCCTTCTCTACCTCTTTCTTTCTTTCTTTCTTTCTTTCTTTCTTTCTTTCTTTCCTTCTTTCACTCCTGGGTTTCATCCTTCTCTCTTTCTTCCATTCCCTCTCCCTTTCTTCCTTTGCCTCCTTTCTTCCCTCCATGTTTCCGTCCTTCTTTCATTTTTTATTTCCTTTTCTCCTTCCTTCTTTACCTCTTTCCTGCCTTTCCTTCCTTTTATTTTCCTTTCCTTTCTACTTTCTCTTCTTCCTTCCTTCGGTACCTCTTTCTTTCCTGCCTTCCCTCCTTCCTTTCTTCCTTCCCATTTCTTACCAAACCCTTCTCATGCTTTCTGTTGGGTCATGGGAGTCCTCTGTGCCACGTTTCGTTTAATTCCGTTGTTGGTGGAGTTCAGAATGCTTTGATTATAGGTTAACTATAAATCCCAGCAGCTTCAATGGAGGGGGGTGGGAGGAGGAGGAGGAGTGCAGGGGTGGGGCATAGGTGGGTGTGGGTGGGGCTTCAGCAGAGGGGGTGGGAGGAGGAGGAGGAGTGCAGGGGCGGGACGTCGGTGGGTGTGGGCGGGACTTTGGTAGAGGGAGGATGGGAGGAGGAGGAGGAGTGTAGGGGTGGGGCCTCAGTGGGCATGGGTGGGGCTTCGGTGGAGGGGGGAGGGAGGAGGAGGAGTAGTGCATGGGCGAGGCATAGGTGGGTGTGGGCGGGGCTTCAACGGAGGGGGGTGGGAGGAGGAGGAGGAGTGCAGGGGCGGGGCATCAGTGGGTGTGGGCGGGGCTTCAGTGGAGGGGGTGGGAGGAGGAGTAGTACAGGGGCGGGGCATAGGTGGGTGTGGGTGTGGGCAGGGCTTCAGCGGAGGGGGTGGGAGGAGGAGGAGGAGGAGTGCAGGGGTGGGGCATCAGTGGGTGGGGGTGGGAGGAGGAGGAGGAGGAGTGTAGGGGCGGGGCATCGGTGGGTGTGGGCGGGGCTTCGGCAGAGGGGGGAGGGAGGTGCAGAGGGTGCGTTGGCCGTTTGGCCATGTGTGCACGCCAGGGACTTTGCGCCATTGCGCCATTGCGCATGCTCAGTTGTTTTGTCTTTTTGTGTGTTGTTGTGTTGTTTTTTATTTTGATTCAATTTGTTTGTATCTTGTGGGTTGAGGTATGTGCATGGGAATTTTGGTTAATTTTTGTTGGGGGGGGGGTTGAGTTTTGCTGTCCCGTTGGACGCCCCTTACAGATTTATATATATAGATTAATTAGGAAATGGTATTTATAAACCAAAAACAAAAACTATGTTACATAGTGTCATTAAAAAGGTTCTTTGTATTCCCTCTGCATCTCTCATGCAGCTGTGTGCTCTTCTCTCTCTTATTTTTTTTCTTTTTCAAATTACATATAAATGAAACTAATATGATTCTTGGTATAGCAAATCTTGTCAAATAAATCTATCCACAACATCCTCAGCTTCAGCCAACCTAGCAGTTCGAAAACATGCAAATGTGAGTAGATCAATAACTACCAGTCCGGTGGGAAGGTAACAGCACACCATACTGGCCACATGACGTTGGAGGTATCTATGGACAAAGCTGGTTCTTCGGCTTAGAAATGGAAATGAGCACCAACCCCCAGAGTCAGACACGACTGGACTTAATGTCAGGGGTAAACCTTTACCTATACTTTAGAAACACTTTAGATATCCCTCCTCTTGCCCCACCTCCTGACACATCATATCCACATGTCTGGAGAACTCTCAGGAAGGGCCTACACTGCCAGCGGGCAGCTTGGGTATGTTTTCGAGGAGAAAATGAGGGGCTGGAGGAAGGTCAATATTGCCTAACAGTTTGTATATTACAATATTCAACAAACGACAAATTTATATGGTATAGGCATAACACAGTGTATAATGAACAACAACCAGTTGTTTACAAAGATTACACATACATAACATAAAGAGTCTTTTGGTGTAAAGACAACTTGTCTTCAGGGCATAAGATCCCTTGCTTTAGAGTAAGCGTAATGTAAAGAGTCTTTCTTGGTGTAAAACCAACTTCTCTTCGGGGCATAGGATCCCTTGCTTTAGAAAATTTTCGGTTCCTTATACATGGATATCCACATCCACGATCTTTGTAAACAACTGGTTGTTGTTCATTATACACTGTGTTATACCAAGAAAGATTCTTTACATTACGCTTACTCTAAAGCAAGGGATTTTGTGCCCTGAAGACAAGTTGTCTTTACACCAAATCAAATCAATCCAGAGAAAATTGGGATATTCCAGTTTCTTCAGGTTTACCTGAAGCGTCGTTTGGATGCCTCAGGTGAACCTGTGACCCATCATGGGTTTTAGGACAATTTAAAAGGACCCTATGTCTCCAAACATTTTTCATGTGTACCATTGTCAAACCAGGTAACATCTATCTGCTACTGAGCATTTCAATCTAACATATTACATTTATTCCTATGGCAAGTCATTCTGTTAGTTTTTGCTCAGCTCTGCAATTTGTTAACATCACTTTGATTCCCAATTCCATCTTCTAGGTCAGTTTTTTTCAAACTCTGGGAGAAAAATCTGATGTACCAGAGAGTCTGAAAAGGCTTGACAAGATCACAGACCATTACCCCTTTCTTTGGGTACATGTGGTTCTCTATGTCACTGCAAGGCATAACCTTTGGGAGATCACAGAGAATTTCAAAACTATGGGAAGCTGATAGGTCTTGATGCCCAAGGCCTCATTTTGTCTCTCCTTCCAATAGATAGTCTATTGGATAAGATGCGACTGAAGATATGGGTGATAATACAGGGGAAGAATCCTGCCATAAACCCAAATGCCAACTCTGTCCCCACATATACTCAGGGAGTAATTTCACAGGGGCTAACAATATAATGCACAATAATAGTGTTGCATTTAGTGGTTCTTCCTGCAACATGATATATGCCATTTTATGTCATCAATGCCCCTCTACTCTCTGTTTTATGCAAGCAGGACAGTCGCTACACAAGAGGATAAACAGACACAAATAAAAATTAGAAATGGCAATACTAAAAACTCAGTTACAGAACATGTCAATCATCCTAGACATACAGAAAGGGCTTTACAGGTTACAGTCCTTGAACAAGGAAATGTAGAAAGTAACAGACCACAGTGGGAGTGATCCTGGGAGTGATCCTGGACTCATCGCTGAGCCTGGAACCACAGGTTTCAGCGGTGGCCGGGAGAGCTTTTGCACAATTAAAACTTGTGCACTAGCTGCGCCCGTACCTTGGGAAGTCTGATCTGGCCACAGTGGTCCACGCTCTTGTCACATCCCGGATAGACTACTGCAACGCACTCTACGTGGGGTTGCCCTTGAAGATGGTTCGGAAACTTCAACTGGTCCAGCGAGCGGCAGCCAGGCTGCTCACTGGAGCGACATAGAGAGAGCATACCATCCCTCTGCTGTGTCAGCTCCACTGGCTGCCGGTTCAGTTCCGAGCCCAATTCAAGGTGCTGGTTTTAACCTACAAAACCCTGTACGGTTCCGGTCCAGTGTATCTGTCCGAACGTATCTCCCTCTACGTCCCACCACGGAATTTAAGATCATCTGAGGGGGCCCTGCTCTCGACCCCGCCGCTTTCCCAAGTGAGGGTTGGTGGGGACAAGGAGCAGGGCCTTCTCAGTGGTGGCCCCTCACCTGTGGAACTCACTCCCGGCGGATATCAGGACATCAACATCACTCCTGTCCTTCAGGAGGAAGATAAAGACATGGTTGTGGGACCAGGCCTTCGGGCAATCTGCCAACTAAGTAAGGACAACCAGACAAATAGGACCGGCAGGACTGATAACTGTGGAATGAACTCTGAACTATGAGATAGCGAATATTGACCGGCAATAAGGAGTAATTGGTTTGTATCGGTTTGTATGAAAAAAATTTTTATGGGTTTTAATGGTTTTATTGGGTATAGATATGATGTACTGTTGTTGTCTGCTATTTTGCGCTATTGTGTTTTTATCATTGTTGTATGTTACGGGCATCAAATTGTGCCTTGGATATGTAAGGCCTACTATTAGCTATGGATTACAATCAAGCCAAAGCACTTATTAAACAACGTATCACAGACACAGAGCGCCAACTAGATCTGGTCTCGGCTCCAACCTTCCTTATCAGTGAAGACAGCAGATACCTTGCCTCCCCTATGGCATATTTAACATACTTAGAGGTTCCTATTCATCGAAGGGCTTTCACCCTGGCTCGATGCCACGCTCTCCCATCAACTGTACTTGAAGGCCGCTACTGGAAGATCCCTTTCCTAGAGAGACTCTGCCCCTGTGACTCGGGTCACATAGAAACAATAGAACATGTGCTCCTTCAGTGCCCGTTCTACAGGGATACCCGTGCCAGGCTTATCTTACCTCTGATAGACAAGCACCCAGGCCATTCAGGAAAATTTTATACCTCCCTGCTACTTGCAGATACTAATTCAGCTACAACCTACAATGTCGCAAAGTTCTGTGCAGCAGCATACAAAATCCGCCAGAGAATGACTAGTTCCAAAAGTCAACTGTGTGTCCAGTAATCTTCTTCCCAGAATCTACAATTTGGTGATGGATCTGGGCATTGTATGTTTTTACCCTGTTTCCCCTTCTGCTCCCTCACCCATATTGTGTTTTTAGTAGTTATATTTATATTTTTAATGTACCAAACATGCCAGGTTTGTATGGAAATGTGACACTATTTCCTGTGCTGGTCAATGACCGAAATAAATGTTTATGATTTGATTTTGATATGTAAGCCGCCCTAAGTCCCCTTTGGGGTGAGAAGGGCGAGGTAAAAGTAAACCAAATAATAATAATAATAATAATAATAATAATAATAAATAATAAAGATCTTAAAGACCTGTATGGAGCCCTCTGAAAGGCAAGGAATATGAGTTGTATCTTTTACATTCTATTTCACTTCCATAACTGTATAATAGGGCTGGGCGGTTTCGTTTCGTTAATTCGTAATTCGTTAATAATTCGTTAATTTTTTCAATTACAAAACAATAACGAACCATTCTGGAGCAATTATTAAAAAAAACGAATTTTCAAAAACGTTTTGTAAATGCTTCGTATTTCGATATTGTATTCGTTTCGTTATTGTTTTGAGGTCGTTTCGTTATTATTTCCGCATGTCTGGGCCAGTTTTATGGTTTAATTAGTGAAAAAAAATTATAATATCACACCAACAGTCAACAACAGAGGGAGAGGGAAGCTTCAGAAGTTTTTGGAGGTTTTTTAGCGTATTTCGCGGTCGCGTCCGCCATTAACGAATCGATTCGTTATTGTTTCGGAAATCGATTCGTTAATTTTTTTGCCATTTACGAAATTTTGTAAATATCGAACTTTTTAAAAGGAAAATTTTGTAATTATTTTAAATATCGAAACAAAAAAAACCCCAAATACAAATCGATTTTAGAAACAAATTTTTCCGTTGTTACCCAGGCCTACTGTATAAATATGCTTTTTTAACCTGAGGCTTTAATTTCACTCTGTATTATATCTGAAGAAGTTGGATTTATATCCATAAAAGCTCATGGTATAATAAAAACCAGTCAGTCTAAAAGGTGCTGTCATATTCCTTTTTTCTCCCTTTCTTTCCTCCTATAAATTTGAACACTGTGCTCCCTTAGGGAAACAGATGCTATTCCTTCTTCTCTCTATCCACTACTGGCATGTCACAATCTTCACAAAGGGAACACATTGTTTCCTTGTTCTTCATCTTGTTCCAGACATAACCAACTATCCCCACTTTTAAAATGTTTTAACTCTCTAGAAGGTCAGGTCTCCTGAGATTTAGTTTTTCTGACTTTCTCCCTACAGGTACTATCTGTTGATATTCCGCTTTTGTGAACTTCCCTTTCTTGTTTATGGTCCTTTTAAAATTTAGCTCATCCAAAAGTTCTTCATACTCCATTTCTTTGATCACCTCCCACATTTCTTCTCACTGGAATTGTTTGCAATTGTTCCTTCAGTATTGTGTGTATAAGAGACTTTCATCCATCATGAACTTCTTTCCTTCTGAGCATTTGTGATCATGGGAGCTCCCTGAGTATTTTGCTAAACTTAAAAGTACTGTCACTCTTGGGTTGTTGTAGGTTTTTTGGGCTGTATGGCCATGTTCTAGAAGCATTCTCTCCTGATGTTTCACCTGCATCTGTGGCAGGCATCCCCAGAAGTTGTGAGGTCTGTTGGTGTTCTGGTACGGCCGTACCAGGAGCTCCAGCTTACCTTGCCATTTGTGGATTGTTGCATGTATTTTAAGGTTCTGTGCATTTGCAGTTAGATGGCTTTCCTTACTTTGCAGTTATTGGGTCAATGACCTGTCAATTATCATTAGGTTCCCTACTCCTGCCCGCTTTTTGGGTTTTGGAGGGAATAGGAGCCATTTTAGGTCAGTCCACACAGAGAAGTCTTTCTTACAGGATGTAAACTAGGACCTCCTGTGAAGGGCTTCATCATTTACAGCTTGGCCGGGGAGAAATAGCCCCATAGCTTGGCCAGGGATATACAGCACAGCCTTTGCTGGGGACTTTACAGTTTGTTGAGGAACTTACAGTCTCACAGCTCTTGCTAGGGATCCAGTCCCACAGCGTTTCAGCCAACCATCACTGGGAAGTGAACATCTTCCTCCTCCTGGAAGTTCTGCAAAGGACACTGTTTCGGTAAGGGTCCTTTGCGGCAACCATAAAGCATTTTGGACCGGGTGTAGGGGCCCCACGCCAACAGAAGAGAAGACAGATTGCCCAGGGAGAGGTCGGGGATTTTCCCAACAATGAAGAAACAGTTGCCTGCCCTTGGGGGCAAGATCGAGAAAGCTAATAGTTTGTTAAGAAAACTTTGAAGTCAATCATTGAAGATTTGTTATTTGTTCAGTAATAAAGTTTTGTTGCATCTTTAAAGATTTTGAAGCCCATCTTTCAGGGAAATCCCAAAAAACCCCTCTCTGAGGTAACCCCGGGATCCCGTTGGACTCACAGAATTTACGTCTTGTTTATAGTCTTTTATAGGAGCCCAGTGTGCGACAGCACAGTTGGAAACTAGGAAAATTGGGTTTATATATTTGTGGAAAGTCCAGGGTAGGAGAAATAACTCTTGTCTGTTGGAGCTAGGTGTGAATGTTTCAATTGACCACCTTGATTAGCATTTGATGGCCTGACAGTTTTTGGTGTGGCTTGTTACTGCCTTTGTTGAGAGGTGATTAGGTGTTCCTGATTATTTCTTGTCTAGAGTTCCCCTGAGTTTGAGGGTTTTTTTATTTACTGTTATAATTTTAGAGTTTTTAAATACTGTTGGCTAGATTTTGTTCATTTTCATGGTTTCTTGATGTTTAATTCTGTTTTAATGTTTATATATTTGCAAATTTTAAATTGTATTGAAATGCTTTAATGTAAGCTGCTTTGAGTCTCCCTATAGATATTTCTTTCTTTATTTCCCGCCATTCTCAAGCCCGAAGGTGACTCAGGGCAGCTTAAAAATATACAATCGATAGAAAAAGTGGATAACAACAACAACAACAACACAAGCAGAGCTGGATGAACTGGACAGAAAAGCAAGAAAACCGATGACAATCCACTACTCATTATACCCACATCAGGCCCGTAGCCAGGATTTCGTTTCGGAGGGGGGCTGAATTTTTTCAGGGGGGTTCAGGGGGGGGCTGAGTTTCAGGGGAGCTGAGTCTGAGTGAAAGAGAGTCTAGCCTAGCAAACCTTTTGTATCATTACCCTAATACCCTCATGCATATGGGATATATTGAGTATGGTTATCAGTAGGCCTGAGTAACAACGGAAAAATTTGTTTCTAAAATCGATTCGTTTTTTGGAGGGTTTTGTGTTTTGTTATTTAAAATAATTACAAAATTTTCCTTAAAAAAAGTTCGATATTTACGAAATTTCGTAAATGGTAAAAAAAAATTACAAACCAATAACGAAACAATAACGATTCGTTAATGGCGGCCGCGATCGCGCAATACGCTAAAAAAACTTCTGAAGCTTCCCTCTCCCTCTGTTGTTGACTGTTGGTGTGATATTATAATTTTTTTTCACTAATTAAACAAAAAACAACTATAAAACTTTGCCCCAGACATGCGGAAATAATAACGAAACGACCTCAAACCAATAACGAAACGAATACATAACGAAATACGAAGCATTTACAAAACGTATTTAAAAATTCGTTTTGTTTTTAAGTTGCTCCAGAATGGTTCGTTATCGCTTCGTTATTAAAAAAATATCGAATTTTTAACGAATTACGAATTAACGAAACGAAACCGCCCAGCCCTAGTTATCAGATCATGATATGAATAAACATAACAGTTTAAATAATGCACCAGTAAGGCCTTTTCGCGAACCACCATGAGAATTTCGGGGGGGGGCTGAAGCCCCCCAAGCCCCCCCCCCCCCCCCGGCTACATGCCTGACCCACATAGTTATGTTGATAGACTTTACCTGCCCAGAAAATCAGGAGGCAGAGGGCTTCTGCAAGTGAAACAAGTGGTAGAAGAAGAGAAATATGCACTGGCCTATTTCCTATGAGGAATGGCTTAGGAAGCTGGAAAAAGGAAAATGGAGAAGTGACATGACAGTCATGTTTAAATGTTTAAAAAGGTGTCACATTGAAGATGGAATGAGCTTTTTTTTTTTTTTTTGCTCAAAAATCTAGGGCATGGAGCAAGGGATTCAAACTAGAGATTCAACCTATACATTAGGAAGTACTTTCTGACAGTAAGAGCTGTTTAATAATGGAATACAGTGCCTTGGAGTTTCTTTCTCTGGAGGTTTTTAAAGAAAGCCTAGATGGGCAACCTGTTAGATTATGTATTCTGCACTGTGTGGTCTCTTCCATCTTTTGTTTCTATGATTTTTGGTAGAGAATCTTGTCTGGCATAGCAGGGATTTGGACTGGATGGCCATTGTGTGCCTTCCAACTGTATGATTATATGATCCTATGATATTCATTCTTGACACAATGAAAAGACAACATTTCCCTCAGTTGTTTCCATATTGTCTTTTTCTCTTGTAGCTGTCAAGCTTGCTAGGAATGTTAAAGTTATGGGGTGGAAGTACCAAACATTTGGCATAACCTCACAATTGTTTGATAGCAAGCCGGCATCTAATGGAAGTTTTAGCTAGAAATTGAATAGAAGAGTGCCTAATACTAATTAGGCATCTCTTTTTTTTTCCAGTCTTATCAGACTGACCCCCTTTCTTCTTATGGTATCTATAATATTTTGCAATGCAATACAACTTCTAGAAGAACTCTACATAGGAAATAGTATGACAGTCATAGTTTCTTTGATTTATGTCACTAACATCAAATTTAAGATGATGCCCAATTGGCCTGGGTAACAACGGAAAAATTTGTTTCTAAAATCGATTTGTATTTGGGGGGGTTTTTTGTTTCGATATTTAAAATAATTACAAAATTTTCCTTTTAAAAAGTTCGATATTTATGAAATTTCGTAAATGGTAAAAAATTAATGAATCGATTTCCGAAACAATAACGAATCGATTCGTTAATGGCGGACGCGACTGCGAAATACGCTAAAAAACCTCCAAAACCTTCTGAAGCTTCCCTCTCCCTCTGTTGTTGACTGTTGGTGTGATATTATAATTTTTTTTCACTAATTAAACCATAAAACTGGCCCAGACATGCGGAAATAATAACGAAACGACCTCAAAACAATAACGAAACGAATACAATATCGAAACACGAAGCATTTACAAAACGTTTTTGAAAATTCGTTTTTTTAAATAATTGCTCCAGAATGGTTCGTTATCGTTTTGTAATTGAAAAAATTAACGAATTATTAACGAATTACGAATTAACGAAACGAAACCGCCCAGCCCTAATGCCCAAGCTATTTTCCAGTTGCTGGTAATTTCCCAAAAATGGGAAACAAATTGCCTTTACCTGAATGTTGGCCTATCTCCTCCAGTGCTGACTTTGCTTTGCACTTTCAGCCTGATGCCAATTAATTTCATCTTGCAGTCAGAATGAATATAACTGAGTGTTGCTTATCAGGGAATTAAAGCTAATGTATGCAAGCAATTAGAATTTTTCAGTAATACGCAGTCAGTGTTCTAGTTTAATGCCAACAATTAACTACATTCAGATAAAACATCTCTACAAATGCTTCAATAGTTTGGTTAAAAGGTTGAAAAGTACAGAGTCCTTGACCCTGGAGCAATGATAACTAGAATATCCCATGCTATACGGTTGCCTCAGTCAGGCTATGTTTGGTGTTTGCATCTGTCTCAACACTGCTGCAGCAGTTAATCATCTTTAAAGATGCAGAGAATGACAGTGATTAGTATTATCATGCATAACACTATGAATACCACAAGGACTACCACCAGACTGGAAAATTGATCTGCCTTGTGGCTTTGCCTTTGACAGCAGCTGGATATGCAGATGTCAGCAAGTAGCTCACCTGGCTCACCAGACGAGGCATTTGTGGGATAGGTGGGGAGAAGAGTCCAGTGGGGTCACCATTATCAGGGGCAGCCACTTCCTCCCCTCCCATGATCTACACCAGGGAGCATGTGAGAGAGGGAGACTGCTTGTGTCCAATACTCCAGGGCTCCATAAAAGAAGGACCAAGGCCACTAGCAAAAGGAGGAAGAAAGGGTGAAAGAAGGGTTGCAGCAACACAAGCTAGAGTGACAGCGAGAGAGACTAAAGACAAAGATCATCCCATAGGAAAAGTGTTCTTGCCATACACCAAGGGAACCACTGACTGCATAGGGAAGCTGATGAGGAAACACAACATACAAACTATCTACAGACCCACTAAGAAAATCCAACACATGCTACGTTCAGTTAAGGACAAGAGGGATCCTCTCACCTCTTCAGGGGTCTACCGTATACCATGCAGCTGTGGACGAGTCTACATAGGGACCACCAAACACAATATTGCCCAAACACAAATCAAGGAACATGACAGGCACTGCAGACTACTTCAACCAGAGAAGTCAGCCATAGCAGAGCACCTGATGAACAAACATGCACAGAGCATATTATTTGAGAACACAGAAATGTTGGACCACTCTAACAACTACCGTGTCAGGCTACATAGAGAAGCCATTGAAATCCACAAGCATGTGTTTCTTGCTGTTTTCTCCAGTTATATCAGTTATATACCAATTCCTAAGCTCAGGATCAGAAATCGTATTCTCCCTCCTCCTTCTGTTTTCAAGGACTTCTGAGAAACTTTCCCAACCATTTATGATGGCAATAATAATAATAATAATAATAATAATAATAATAATAATCTTTATTTATACCCCACCACCATCTCCCCAAGGGACTCAGAGCGGCTTACATGGCAGGTAGAAACTCATTCTGGTTTCCCTGGATAGAGAATTCTAGAGTTATGGGGCAGCCACTGAGCAGGTCCACTCTCTCCTTCCCACCAACCAAGCTAGCAGTTGAGGTGGGACTGAGAGCGGGTCCTCTCCTGAAGATCTCAGGGCCCAGGCAGGCTTATACAACGTTCCTAGCCTTTTCAAGTTAAGTTGTGATATGAATCAGTTCATGCATTTAGCTATAAGCCAAAAGAAGTTAAACAATGATGTGATGGGAAATCAAGATATGCCTGCAGTTCCATGAATGAGCAAATCACCCGGGTTCTCATCAATCTGCGTTCAGGCATCATTTTGTAATAGAAGCCACCTTGTGTATAACCTGTGCTGGTTCCTATATGGCAGAGCCCTGAGAATCTTCAGCAGCATTGATATAATATAACCTTACAAATGTTCTTTAATCCATTTTCAGTGAGACAGATTGCATCAGGCACTTTCAAAGAAAATTCCTACTTTTACAAAAAAAAAAAGTTAAATAATCACCTCTCAACAGAAGTTTGCTCCAGGCACTGTCAGGCCTTTATATGCTAATCAAGGTGGTCAGTTGAAACATTCACACCTAGCTCCAGAAGACAAGAGTCCTTGGTCCCACCCTGGTCATTCCACAGATATATAAACCCTTTTTCCTACTTCCAACAGAGCTCACTACCTCTGAAGATGCTTGCCATAGATGCAGGTGAAACGTCAGGAGAGAATGCCTCTAGACCATGGCCATACAGCCTGAAAAAACCTACAACAACCCAGTGATTCCGGCCATGAACGCCTTCGACAATACAAAAATAAAGTTACTTAAAAATCTTTTTTAAAAAAAGATCAATTAGTTTTATGAGGAAGGATGGAGAATGCACCGGAGAACCACAATGTATTTTCACATATAGTTCTTCATTAATTGCTTTTGGATCAGGTCTCAGTTTGCCACAGATCACTTTTTGAGTGGAGTAGTCTTATTTTTCAGAATTTGGTACAATTGCCTGAGAACATATACTTTACATTTACATCCCTTCTACACAGTGTAAAAAAACATGGCATTTGGTATGTGAATGCGTAAAATATGGGATAAAAAGGTAAAGGTAGTCCCCTGACATTAAGTCCAGTCATGTCTGACTCTGGGGTGTGGTGCTCATCTCCATTTCTAAGCCAAAGAGCCAGCATTGTCCGTAGACACCTCCAAGGTCATGTGGCCGGCATGACTGCATGGAGTGCCGTTACCTTCCCGCCGGAGCGGTACCTATTGATCTACTCACATTTGCATGTTTTCGAACTGCTAGGTTGGGAGAAGCTAGGGCTGACAGCGGAAGCTCACGCCGCTTCCCGGAATCGAACCTGCGACCTTTCGATCAACAAGCTCAGCAGCTCAGTGCTTTAACCCACTGTGCCACCGGGGGCTCCCAAAATATGGGATAGCAGAGATAGCTTTGGAAGATTCGTCGGAAATGGCGGCCAACTCCGACAAGGCCTTCTCCAGGTTAGACTTGGCTGCCGCATTTATTTATTTAACAATCTGATTTGAGGGTTTTTTCGGGCTATATGGTCATGTTCTAGAGGCATTTCTCCTGACGTTTCGCCTGCATCTATGGCAAGCATCCTCAGAGGTGAGGTCTGACCTCACCTCTGAGGATTCTTGCCATAGATGCAGGCGAAACGTCAGGAGAAATGCCTCTAGAACATGGCCATATAGCCCGAAAAAACCCACAAGAACTGAGTGATTCCAGCCATGAAAGCCTTCGACAATACATTAATCTGATTTGATTTTCATGGATAAGGTGACAAGTGGTACAGCTCTTCAAGGTTTTCTGGTGGAGGCAATGTTTCCTGCTCGACCTCAACAGTTGTCTATTCCAATTTAGCGATTAAACTCTGCCCCCTTGATATATTTTGTTATTGTTTTATCTGGTTTACGATTGGTCTGTTAAACTATTGTGATTTTTATATTTTATCTCTTTATGATTTTATTGCAAATTGCCTCAAATGCAGCTGTGTAGAGGGGTGATTCAAGAATATATTAGATGCCTTACTTTTCTGTAGCAGAAACTTCTGTTATCATTTACAGGGCAAGCAACTGTTTCCTTTTATTTCTCCTACAAGGCAGTAAAAAACGAAATGAGTCAGTGCTGAGATTTTAATCATCAAAATAGCCCTGACTACTGATATTTTAAAAATTCGTTGTACATTATATATTTCTTTCTGATTGCCATTATACAGTATACCATCTGTTTATGGCTCTTCCTGGGCCATTAATACAGACATTCTGGCTAGCTTGCATGTGACTTAACAGCTAGTAAAATAATGATGAATTAATGCCTTATCATTCAGCGCTTTCAGGACATCAACAGCCGTTAATGTTATTACCCCCTTGTTTGAAGCACAGAAGCACAGGATCTTAAGCAATTAATTTGCTCTGAAAGGTTAACACCACATTTTTGGCATCTCAACTTTGTATGATGATTTTGATCCCTGTTAACATGTGGCATGACAAAGTACAAGCTCTGCGGCATGGTGTAGAACAATTGAATAAAGAAAAACATTTGCCCCTTTCTCATAGACTTAAATTAAATATTAGTTTACCTAGAGTAGGCCTTTGAAATAAATGGGGTATCTAACTTGTTCATTGATTTTAGTCAGTCTGCTTTGGGTAGGATGTGGGATTGAGAGATAGATGGTAGGCTTCTGGACGGATTCAGTTTGGTCAGTTCTCTTTGGCCAATCCAGCTTGTTCAGCTGGCCATAACGGTAATGGCTCAGCCATCGTGCTTTTTTCAACCGAAACGAGCCGTGCAGCACTGTCATGTATCATGTTCTGCAGTTGGTGGTGGTAGGCCTAGCAGTTGATGATGGAAGGCTTAATGTAAGTCTTAGTTCTAAAGGGTTGAGTAATCTGTAAGAGTTTATTTATTTATTATTTATTTATTTCGCAGTTTTGTATACCGGTCTTCTCACCTCTGTCGAGGGACTCAGGCCGGTTTCCAACAGTAATATCACAAACAGTCATTAAAAAACATCATTACATATTAAACTAAAAACATTAAAATAGCAAAATGCAGTCAAAAAATTACAATGGTCAGTAGTCACAATAAAATCGTTGTTCGTCATTCGTCATCATCCATCATATCCCAGAATATTGACTCACTCGTCGAATGCCAATTTCCAGAGCCAAGTTTTCACCTGTTTTCTGAACGTCAAGATAGAAGGGACAGTTCTGATCTCCAGTGGGAGAGAGTTCCAGAGTTGAGGGGCCACCACCGAGAAAGCCCTGTCCCTCATCCCCACCAGACGTGCCTATGAAGCCGGTGGGACCGAGAGCAGGGCCCCTCCAGACGATCTTAACAATCTAGATGGTTCATAGGGGAGAATACGTTCGGACAGGTAAACTGGGCTAGAGTCGTTTAGGGCTTTATAGGTTAACACCAGCACTTTGAATTATGCTCGGAAGCTAATTGGCAGCCAGTGGAGCTGGTGCAACAGAGGAGTAGTATGCTCCCTATACCCCGCTCGTGTTAGTAATTTGGCTGCCGCTCGTTGGACTAGTTGGAGCTTCTGGGCAGTCTTCAGAGGCAACCCCACGTAGAGAGTGTTACAGTAATCTAAATGGGATGTTCATGTGTGAAAGCAATTAAGGGTGGAGGTATGCAAGAGATAGGTTGCAGCTGGGTGTTTCTGGATATAATGAGCTAACCTTGCGATTGATCTTTAGGAGAAAAGTATTTGTCTTATTTTGGTGGTAGGTGCTGCTGGTTTTCCCCCAGGTCTCTGGGTTTTCGGTATCTTGATCAGTCTCCTGAACTCTTAGAACCCTGGAACTTTGAATCTCTGGTCTGACTTTGGACTATGGTATAGACTCTTGATCCCTCGACTTTGCTCATTGAACCCTCAGCGTTTGACCACTGGACTGGACCTTTTGACTACGGTGTTATATTGAACCTACAACAGTGTTTGCTGTCAGTTGTGTTTTATATTCCGTGGCTGAGGGCTATCTTTATGTTTTATGTTTTAGACTATTAAAACAGCCAGAAAGTAAGTGCTGTTTTAATTAAACTGTTTGATACAAACTGGATGTTAGTTTGATTCACCTCTGCCTGAATAATAGCAGAGCCACCATGACAGGCACCCAGTCACAGCTCCTCCTCTCCTATTTGCATGTGGAGAGGCTGTGATGTTCTCACACTGGGTTCCCTGTTGGGCCAATCAGAAAAGAACGCTGTGACGTGTCTTATGCAAGCTGTGTCTATTTAATGGGGTGAGTGCCTCCATTGCTCTCAGTTGCATCCTGGCTCTAGAGAGGTGCTTCAGTCCAATTGACACTTGCTCTCAGCTTTATTTTTTGTCTTGGCTTTGCTTGGCCTCTCTCTAGCATTGAATCTTTTTTTATTTGCCATTATTTTCTTGATTATTTGAACTGAATGATCTTTGGCTTGAGTCCAATGTTATTAGATGCAATGCTACTTGCATTTGTTCTCTGCTGTATCCCATGAGTTTGTTGTGTGTCTTCTAATGTGGGAGTCTCATTTTCCATCACTATGTTTTGCTTCATCCTGGATTGTCTCATCATCAGAGATTTGCTGGTGCCTCTTTCTGCACAGTTAACTAATATGCTGAAATTAACTAATATGCTGAACTTTTCATATTTGTTTTTTGCTCTTCACCAACAGGTTGTTGAGTGCCTTCCAACCTAAGGATCTCATTTTCTGGAACTATTGCTTGTTTTATTGAGAAAGAATTTTTGAGGTAGAAGGTTTCAGGAGTGGAGAACCACTGCCTCCTTCTGCACGGTAGTAACAAGTTTTAGGTATGTTGCTCCTGCTGTTTTCTGTTAGAGCTCCTTTGCCATTGTCACACACACACACTAGGCTTGGGTAACCACGGAAAAATTTGGTTCTAAACTCGTTTTGTTTTTAGGGGATAGGGCCTTTTCGGTGGTGGCTCCTCGGCTGTGAAACGCCCTTCCCATGGACATCAGGCTAGCTCCCTCCCTGTTGATATTCCGCAGGAAGCTAAAGACCTGGCTGTTTAAGAAGGCATTTGAATAAGAAGTGCAATGACTGGTAATTTGACCATAGGAATGGAACAACGGAAATGATATCGGATTGTGGGTTTGACGATGAGACGACTCGGAATTGGCTTTTGTAGTAATGTTGATGTTTTGATGAGATGTTTTTGATAATGATGAATTGTGGATTTTTTACACTATGTCTTGTATTTTGCACCTGTTTTTCTATGTTGTACACCGCAATGAGTCGCCCGTGGGCTGAGAATTGCGGTATATAAGCAGAGTAAATAAATAAATAAATAAATAAATAAATAAATAAATAAATAAAGGGGGGCCTTGCATTTCGTTTTTTTTAATAATTCCGAAATTTTCCTTTTAAAAATTTCGAAATATACGAAATTTCATAAAATTACGAATTGATTCATTAATGGCGGACGCGATTGCGCAATATGCTAAAAAAACCTCCAAATGGGACAGGGGGAACTTCTGAAGCTTCCCTCTCCTTCTGTTGTTGACTGTTGGTGTGATAAAACAAACAACAACTATAATACTTGCACCAGACATGCGAAAATAATTACGAAATAATTACGAACTAATTACGAAATAAATTGAAAAAATTGTTTCAAATCTAATTTACTCCTCACAGTATTCCTGCATGGCTCAATATTGGATCGTATGCTAATTTAAATATGAATTAATAATGAATTACGAAATTAACGAACGAAACCGCCCAAGCCTAACACACACTATTGCTGCTGCCCTACACTATTTGGCACATTTGTTCTGGCTCCTCAGGAAAAGTCTATCTCATCTGAGATATTCTACTAGTAGCACTGTGTCTTGCCTCACTGGAGCACACAATCCCACCAACATGAAACATTAGTACCATGATGGGTACCTTGGACTACAGTTACTGTAACTGTTTACCCTTGATCATGTTTGGTGGGATTTCTGGGGTGTGAAGCCAAAAACAGAAGATGCAGCCAAGATTATGGGTTTTACTCAGAAACAGGGCATTTCAAGATGAATGGCTGGCACACATTTCTATTTGAAATTTCTCATTTGAAAAGGTATGTGTCTGCATTGCACTCAGCAACTCATTACACAGCAGGTTAGATTCTTACCTATTGTAGGCTGTGTAACTGTCAAGTGACTGGAGAAAATGTTCTCTGAAGTCAGAAAAAAATATTATGAAACAAAAACAAAGTAGTCCCAAAATATATTTTACTCAGAAAATCTTGCAGTTGCTCTCTTGGTTGCTAATGAGAACAACAAGGGTGAAAATACATCACAAAGAAATGCTGAAGAAATCGTGAAACTCTTCTGTTTCCTGCCTAACAATAACAGTATGTTATGCCCTTAAGAATATCTCAATCTGTTAGAAAATGTGTGAGAAGCATTTGAACTGAGCTTCTAAGGTAGGCATGATAAGCGGAAAGCAAGTTCACAACTGCTAACATAAAGGAATAAATGGAAGAATGGTGGTAGCATAAAGAAGATAGGTGGGTGACAGAACAAATATACAGTAACATTTCCCAAAACGTTGAGAATTGTGGCATATGAGCACACTTTAATAATGTAAAACTAGCTGTACCCGCCACTCGTTGCTGTGGTCAACCTTCCCTCCCTCTTTCTCTCTCTCCTTCCTTCCTTCCCTCCCTTTTTCCTTCGTTCATTCCTTTTTTCATCCCCTGTTTGAGTATCAGCCAACATGTCAACGACTTAAATCTAGAAATAATTTTCTAAGATCTACAGAAACACTCGCCAGAACACCTCAGCAAGCGAGAGTCCAAAAGTGGCAGGCTCAAACCCAGAACCTCAACCAATGGCTGATACCAAATGAGAGACTCCCCCCTGGGCACACAGAGGACTGGGCGAATTGGAAGACGCTGAACAGACTGTGCTCTGGCACCACGAGATGCAGAATCAACCTTCAGAAATGGGGCTACAAAGTGGAATCCTCGACATGCAAGTGTGGAGATGAGCAAACCACTGATCACCTGCTGCAATGCACCCTGCCACATGCACCATGGAGGACCTTCTTGCAGCAACACCAGAAGCACTCCAAGTGGCCAGCTACTGGTCAAAGGACATTTAATCAACTACCAAACTCACAAATTTTGTATTTTGTGTGTTTGTTTGTTTTGTTCTGTTAGAAATGTAATATAATCGACTGGTTGCACTGACACGATAAATAAAAATAAATTCCTTTTTTCTTTCCTTCTCTTTCCTTCCCCCCTCCCCCTTTTCTTTTCCTTCTTTCTCTCCTTTCTTCCTTCTCTACCTCTTTCTTTCTTTCTTTCTTTCTTTCTTTCCTTTGCTCCCATCCTTCCTTTTCTCTTTCCTGCTTTCTTTCCTGCCTTCTTTCTTTCTCTCCTTTCTTCTCTCCCTCTTTCCTTCCATTTTCTTTCTTTCTTTTTCTCCCTCTTGCCTGGGCACTGGCAGGAAGGGAGGGTTTCAGCCCTCAGCCTTGCTGGGCCTGGCGCAGAGCAAGCGGGAGGCACTTTTCGAGGCAGACCTTGCTCACCCAGTGCCTCCCCTTCTTTCTGCCATGGATGTGGGGTTCCTTCTCACCTGATTGCCGGTTAGTCACGCAGGCAGGGTCACATGAAAGGTGCCCTGCAGATGCGGCAGAAAGAAGGGGCAGCGCTGAGTGAGAAAGGCCTACCTTGAAAAATGCCCCCCACCGGGCCCAGCAAGACTGAAGGCTGCAAAGCTCCCTTCCTGTCGGCGCCCAGACAAGGGAAGGCGAAGTCTGGCAAATGGTGCCTGCCTGCCTCACCAGGGGGAAAAGAAGGAGGGGTCCGTGTTTGGTGGGGCCGACAAAGAGAGGGAGGTAAGGAGGGCCCATGCAAGGCCCCGGCATGGGGGGTAGGTCCAAAGATGAGGAACGAAGGGGCCCCGTGGGGGTGACGGGTGGGAGAGAGAGGGGGGGGAGAGACCAAATTGGGGACCTGGGGAAGCTGAAGGTCTGCGTGCCCAGCCCACCGGAGCAGTCAACGCTCTCTGCTGCTGTTTGTTTTTCCCCCTTGTGCAGGAGGGCGCGTGGCTAATGGGTCATTTTCACACATGTGCTGTACCTTGTTTTATCATGTTTGGGTTTTAAAGTTCCTTTCACTGTTTTTGTTTTTGTTTTTTTCGGGGGGGGGGGGTTGAGTGATGTTCACTCATTGAGTTGTTAGATGTATTGTGTCCAAATCTGGTGTCAGTTCATCCAGTGTTTTTTGAGCTATGTTAATCCCACAAACAAACAAACATTACATTTTATTTATATAGATAGAGGAGGCTCCTATGTGTGAAAAACATTTCCTATTTGTTAGAGAAAGTTCTGACCTTGAAGGAGCTGGGGGTGGTGACGGCCGACAGGGAGCTCTGGCGTGGGCTGGTCCATGAGGTCACGAAGAGTCGGAGACGACTGAACGAATGAACAACAAGAGAAAGTTCCAAATTACCTTTTCCTCTTTTCTGAGCATCCCCCTCCCTTTTCCTCAGTATATCGTATACTAAGGGAAGAAATGGGTTACCTTTGTCAGAGGACTGAACCAACTATCTTTAAAAGTATTGTCGAAGACTTTCATGGCCGGAATCATTGGGTTGTTGTAGGTTTTTTCGGGCTATATGGTCATGTTCTAGAGGCATTTCTACTGACGTTTCGCCTGCATCTATGGCAAGCATCATCAGAGGTAGTGAGAAGCCTATCTTCAAAAGGCTTTTGGAATAAGTTCAAGGGCACAGCACATTCATCTCCAATATGTTCCTAATGTATAAGAGTGCTGTCTATGTAAGTTAATATTCTGACCATGACTGAGCTATAAAATTTCATTAGTATTCAGCCTTAATGGGTGCCTCCACATATATTCTGAACAAGCTCATATCTGTAGAAACATTATGCTGGCTCTTAAAGGTTTGTTGAATATTATTTTATTGATGACTAATGGTGACTAATGCAGTGGTTAATGTTAGATAGTTGGTACACAGAAAAGCTGATTTTAGAAACGGTTCTCACAGTTCTACAAGAGTACTGGCATGGACAATGGGATTACAAGTGTATTGTAGGTAAAATGATAATAGAGGACACCTGCTACTTTGTCATAATAGTCACTGTAAAATACTACTGGTGTAGATGGTCTCCAGGCTATGTTTTCCACAGATGAGAGAGGTCTATAGACTGAATGGGAAGAAGAAAGTGAGAAAAAAAGAAATAAGGCAATGAAGTGACAAGAAAGCTGATCGGTAGAATTATTTGCCTGATCAGTAACTTCACTTGAAATATATATAGTCATGTTGGAAAGAATTACACTGGATATAAGTCCCCAAATTGGTATTGTGAATCTTTTGTGTGTCAGTAGTCCAGTACGGAGCTGCTGAAGGCATAAATTAACTGCAGACAAAGAGACACTCCTTTTGAAAATAATTGGCCATGATCACCTGAAGATTTCTCCTGCACACTTCTTACTGAAATTAATGGGATAAGTAATATTATTAATTTGAGTAAAACTCCTGTTACGACACTTACCAGTTAATCTTGTCCCACAACTCCAATTTTTTACCAAGCCAGCAAAACATTGATCAAATTCAGTTTCTCAGCATCTTCTACATAATTATTACAAGAACACATGGGTCACCATGATCCAGGAAGGAGTTATAACTGTGCTTATCACACTTAGAGAGAGTACATTAACCCTTTTAAAGTCACAATTATGGTCATTTTGTTATATCGGCACCAATAAATATTCCTGGTGCATCCATATCCTTTGTGTTGCCATAAAAGCATTAGTAGCCCAATATTTTCTCATGTGTGATTGAGGTATCAAGGGTCTCAGCCCTAAAGTATAATCTATATGGGATAACCTAAGTTTCCAGGATTCAATGACAAAACAAGGTTTTGGACTTGAGTGTTATCGGTACGCTGATGACACTCAGCTGGTGCTGAAGATGGAAGGCCGACTGGACTCTGTACCTGATTATTTCCATCAGTGCCTCGAGGACGTTACTGGATGGCTGTGTGACGGCAGGTTGAGGGTGAATCCAGCAAAGACGGAGATCCTATGGCTGGGTCAACTGGGCAGTGGGGATATCCAGCTGCCTACCCTGGATGGCGAGGCACTACGCCCGTCATCATTGGTAAAGAGTCTGGGAGTCCTGCTGACAATGGAGGCCCAGGTCTCCGCCGTTAGCAGAACCGCCTTTTTTCATCTGCGGCAGGCTAGACGGCTGGCCCCCTACCTGTCCAGGGATGACCTAACTACGGTGATCCAGGCTACGGTCATCTCAAGACTGGACTACTGTAACGCCCTCTACATTGGCCTTCCTCTGTCGGTGATCCGAAAGCTCAAGTTGGTACGAAATGCAGCTGCTCGGCTTCTTGCGGGAATTCCGATGAGATGCCACATAACACCAATCTTACAACATCCACATTGGTTACCAATTGAGCACCAATTGAGCACTTTCAAAGTGATGGTACTCACCTTTAAGGCCTTGCATGGTCTGGGGCCGATGTACCTGAGGGACCGCCTCACCTCCTACCAACCCCAGAGATCCCTCCGTTCTGAGGACCAAGATCTATTGGAAATTCCCCGTGTCAAGACCTTGCGTCTAACAGCAACCAGATGCAGAGCCTTTACAACAGTGGCACCATCACTCTGGAATACTCTGCCACCTGAAGTTCATGCCTTGTGGGACTTATCAGCTTTCTGCAGGGCATGTAAGACATACCTGTTTCTACAGGCATTTGATTTTTGATATTACTGTTTTTAAATTGTTTTAAATTGTTTTTAAATTGTGTTAGATTTTAGCCATTCTTGTAAGCCGCTCCAAGCCCCAGGGGAGTGGCGGCATATAAGTTTGCATAATAAATAAATAAATAAACTTGAAGGTATAGTATTGAGCCATGGGGATTAAATCAAAGATGGCATAACTCAAATAGGAGCTACTTGTGCTCCTGAAGTAGCTTCCTCTTTTGCTTTGGCTCAGCATTAAGATTAACATATTATGCAAATCTATTGAACACCCTAATTTTAGCCCAAAAAAGTGAGCATTAGATTTGAGTAAATATGTTATATGTGAACATACAAATACACATATAGAGCCTCGACCAGAACGGCTTTCTGTTTGTTGGTAACTGATGACAATATGCCTTCAGCATAAATATTCATTTCATGTGCCACTGCTTAACTTATTGATTATCATCAAATAAACAAACTCTGGTTAACTGCAGTCCTTAACATGTCCGAAGTTGTATTCTTTTCTATATTCAGCAAAGACTGGTTAGCATTTTGAACATGTAGCTCACTTCAGTGTGCATCCTACATTATTCATGCTGTATTTGAAAACATTGTAAAATATTTTGGAAATCAGAAAGAACATTCTTCTTAGGTCTTGACTGGCTTAAACAATATTAACAGTGCTTTTAAAGGTCAAAAAGTACACCTCTATTTAACATCTCTCCAAACATATTAAACGAATAATAGACTCTCACATTAATTTTTAACAGCAACTATGAATTCTATATCCTCTTGAATTAGAACCCATTGTAGAATTTTATCATGCAGCTTCAAAAGAGTTACCCGCATGGCAGTTTTAGTTTGAATAGAGAAAGTTCTAATTTTAAACATCCTAATACTTGTGATAAAGAAAGGAAAAATGCTTCAAGAGACTTTGAATTAAGGATGCCATGAAACCACCTTTTTCATTTGATCGCCGTTTTGATGAAAGCTAGGAAACAGGAAGACCTCCCAATCATTTTGTGCTTAGTCTAGGAAAATGATGTTAAACACATGGGGCAAACATTATTAGTCCCAACTGCAGTGCAGTAGTAATTTGGGCTGTGCACAGATCCATTTTTCAAAATGGGCTCCGGCTCTTTCAGGTCTTTTGGCTAGCCATAATGGCATGGGCACCACCACCCATTTTTTTTGGCTGCAACAGACCACGCGGTTGCCAGCCACTACTACTTTTGGTTTCATTATGCTATGCATGGAGTATGGAGAGGCAGCCACACACCCAGGGGCAGCTCAACCCATTACGCAAAGTAAGTATTTGCAATATAGTTAATTTTGCCCAGGGGCTCTCTTGAAGCGCTCTTGGGGGAAAATACACCTTGACATATGCGAGTTGTAGTTATGGGATGTATAGTTCACCTACAATCAAAGAGCATTCTGAACTCCACCAATGATGGAATTGACCCAAATATGGAATTGAACCAAACATAACTCAAATATGGCACACAGAACTCCCATGACGAACAGAAAATATATATCAGTGATTGGTTGGGGGGGGGGGCAAAATACTGCTTGCTTACCATTGAAAGTTACCTAGGGTCGCCTCTGCACACACCCACACTGGGTTTCCCTACAGAACAGAAGAAAGCCATGACATGTCTGTTAGTCAAACTAAGCTTCCATTTTTTCTGTTGTGAGCAGGCTTCTGAGAGAGACAGATCATTGATCTAAATTCTCAGTGCCATTCACAGCTCTGCATGGCTTGGCTTGCTTTTTGACTCAAATAGCAATAAATAAGCATCTGTTTTCTACACATTTAAGAAACTGCCACCAATTGTGCCCTTCACACAAGGCAAGCTTCAAATGTGGGGTAGAAGTAACCTGCCATTTCTAAAGCCACCATAAAATGAAGAGGGAATTTATATCTTTTTTAAAGAATGGCTAATGCTCCTTCAGGTAGTGTGACTGGTTCCCACTGAAATTACTGTTTAAAAAGGGTGCCTTTAGATCCTTATTGAAGGATCTAAAGAGAAAGGATCCCAGAAAGGGTGGTTTCTTAAGCCTGATGCCTTAACCCAGGTCTTACTGAAGGACATAAGAGGGAAGGATCCCAGAAAGGTTAGTTTCTTGAGTCTGATGCCTTAACCCAGGTTTTATTAAAGGATATAATGGGAAACAATTCCAGAAATGATGGTTTCTTCTGTCTGAAGCCTTTTTTTAAAAAAAATGTTTTTATTAGTTTTTATTTTACAAGTTTACATTAAAAACATAGGGTAAGTACAATAGGATATTGTGGGGGGAGGTAAAAGGGTAAGTGTAAAGGGAAACAGAGGGAGAGAAGGAGAAGGAGGAGGAAAGGGGGAAGGGAGGGCGGGGAGGCAGTGCAGGGATGGGGGTTGGGTAGGTCGGGTACTTCCAGGTTCACCCAGGGTGACTCGTACAATTTAATATTTACGTACACTTTTAGGTATGTATACAAAATGTATTCTTATATTTGTTTGTCCATATATATACATTAGCTCTAGCATACATTTTTATCTCCTTGCTTGCTGATTTCTTATTTATTTAGTCCTTGGATTTCGGTTATAGGTCCATTATATACATCTCTTTATTTTCCCCGTTTATGAATTCTAACACTACTTTCCAGTCAGTTCTTTGGGGTGTTGTGTAGTTCTGAGAGATTCTCTGGGTCAATATGTCCATGTTTATTATGTCCATTATTTTGATAGCCCAATGGTCCAGTGTTTGATAGGCCTGGGTGGTTTCGTTTTGTTAATTCGTAATTCGTTAATAATTCGTTAATTTTTCCAATTACAAAACGATAACGAACCATTCTGGAGCAATCATTAAAAAAACGAATTTTTAAACACGTTTTGTAAATGCTTCGTATTTAGTTATTGTATTTGTTTCGTTATTGTTCTGAGGTCGTTTCGTTATTATTTCCGCAGTTTTATGGTTTAATTAGTGAAAAAAAAATTATAATATCACACCAACAGTCAAGAACAGAGGGAGAGGGAAGCTTCAGAAGTTTTTGGAGGTTTTTTAGCGTATTTCGCGGTCATGTCTGCCATTAACAAATCGATTCGTTATTGTTTCGGAAATCGATTCGTTAATTTTTTACCATTTACGAAATTTCGTAAATATCGAACTTTTTAAAAGGAAAATTTTGTAATTATTTTAAATATCGAAACAAAAAAAAACCCCCAAATACAAATCGATTTTAGAAACAAATTTTTGCGTTGTTACCCAGGCCTAGCTGTTTGAATCTCTTTAGTTTTCCACATTTTTGCCAAAGTCACCCTGCGGCTGCTATTAGGTAAAAAAAATATCCTATCATCATTTTTTTCCAGTTTGAAATCTAGTAGTCCTAATATTAATGTTTCTGGTTTTGGTTCAAATTTCTGTCTGAAGCCTTAACCCAGATCTTATTGAAGGATATGAGGAGAAACAATTCCAGAAAAAGTAGGGTTTTGACACTGATGCCCTAAAAATGAAAGAAAGGGGAGCTTCGGAAGTTCCCTATTGCTTCCAATGGTTTGGATCTTCCTGGAGCAAAAACAGATCTTTTAGCTGCCGGATCAAAACTGGAATTTTGCCTGACCTAATTCAGGAGGTTGAACAAATGAACAACAGCAAACAATTCAGGAGGCTCCTGAGAAACAGATCGGGGAGTGGGGGGCAAAATCCGGAAACTGAAAATGACACAGGGTTTATCCAAATTTCACACTCCTAGTAGTAATGTGAGTCATTTGATCTCTGCACACATTTAGGGAAGCATCCAGGACCTCTTTGTTTAAGCAAAAGAACAACAGCAACGACAACTAGAAAAAGAGAGGCCACTTTTCTTTGCCTTCTACTAGCCAGCTCCAAACCAACTATTTTTCAGTGCTTGATTTGAAGGATTTTCAATAACAAAGCATGGTGACACAATTGCTTGAGAAACTACCTGTGTCAGAGTACAGGTCCTGTACCATGGGAGCCATTCCACATTTCCTGTAATTTGAAATGCTCCAGGTCCTCATCTCCAGAGCAACAGAAAACAAACATGCTCCCTTTTCCTTATGTCTGACTTTCAAATATTTAAACATGGCCATTATGCTTCCTCTTAGTCTTTTCTTCTGCAGGTTAAACATACCCAGCTGTTTAAGCTGCTCCTCATAGGGATCCAGGGTCTCCAGACCTGATATTCTATCAATTGAACTCCGATATCAAATCCTACCTGGCCGAGTTGCCTCCACACACTGTATTTGGGACTTTTCAACATAAAGCAACATTTTAAAAAATTGGACACTTTCATCAAGCAAAGTATATAAAGAATATTTTCAAAATCTCCTGAAATTTTACATCTTTAAATATGACTAATATTTGCAAATTGTTTTATTTTGACAAAGGTAAGGAAAATGGGGGCTCTGGAAGTTCATATACAAACATGATATTTCTCCCATTCCTAAGTTAATCTATGACCCAAAAAAATTGAACTGGACATCGACCAGACCAAAATGAGAATCAATCTAAAATATTTTCAAGAACACAGGGGAGAGAGAAAAGACAAAGCAGTATATTGTTTTGGTTACTCTACCACATTTGCAGGTTTAACTGTTGTGGATGTGAGTATTCACAAATTCACTTTATATATTCTCTCTAAAAAATCTGTTGGTACTCCAGGGCAACTTTAAGGTCTACCATGGAGGACTAACAGATTTCTAGAGAGAACATTTTTCTAGGAATCTGTAGGTCCTCATGCACGATTCTATGGTCAATTTCCAATGACAGAGAGTTGTCCTGGAAGATCTCAAGATTTCTACAGTTTAATAATTTTTATTAAGGGGTTTGGGAGGGGGTACAATGGTATATTTGATTTGTCATAAAAATAGAAGTATAAATAAAGAGTGCAAAGAAATGCTGAAAAATCATGGGGGGGGGGAAGAGAAAGAGTTAAGGATTTGATTTGAGTATGAGTAGGGTTAGTAGATAAATTGATTATTATTTCCCTGTGTAGTTATGTTAATATTATTATACTATTCAATGTTTTCTTCTGTCTGGCCTAGATTTGTTTAATGTTGAAGTAGTTCTTAATTGGAGACCAGTCTGTCTTTCCGATTGCAGAATTCTGTTTGGCTCTCAGCAGTTGGGTTAAATTGTCCATATTCATGTTATCAAGTATCTTGGTTGTCCACTCATCTAATGTTGGCATCTCTTTAGACTTCCACTTTCTCACAAAACCAACCTCGCAGCTGTAGCCACATGAAAAAGTAACATATCCTTATTCTTTTCTATTTCAAAATCTAATCTTCCCAAAAGGTAATACTCCAGTTTTATTTCCATGTTTATATCTAGTATCATTTCTGAAATTTCATGTACCTCCTTCCAGAATTTTTTTTTGCCTTCTCACACATCCACCATAGATGGAAGAATGTCCCATTCTTTGATTGGTAATTCCAACATTTGTCAGAGACATTCTTGAAACATTTCGCCAATTTGCTGGGTGTGATGTACCATTTGTACATCATTTTGATCCAGTTTTCCTATAGATCATAGAAGTTTGTGTATCTTAATTTATAGTTCCAAATCTTTTCCCATTCGGAGGTTCTAATTGTATGCCCAATATTGGCTTCACATTTTAACATACAGGTTTTTCTTTGGTTGTTCTCTGTTGACCAAATTAATAAAGCTCTATATAACTTGGTGATTACCTTTTTTTTGATACCATTATTTTGTCTCATAATTTGTCATCTGTTTCAAAACCCCATTTTTATCTTTATTGAAGACCTCGAGCTGTCTGTATTTAATTATGACTAATATTTGTAAATTGTTTTATTTTGACAAAGGTTTGACAAACATGATAATTCTCCCATTCCTAAGTTAATCTATAGCAAAAAAAATGAACTGGACATTGACCAGACCAAAAAGAGAATCAATCTAAAATATTTTCAAGAACACAGGAGAGACAGAAAAGACAAAGCAGTATATTGTTTTAGCTACTCTACCACATTTGCAGGTTTAACTGTTGTGGATATGAATATTCACACATTCACTTCACATATTCTCTCTAAAAAATCTGTAGGTACTCCAGGATGACTTTAAGATCTACCATTGAGGACCTACAGATTTCTAGAAAGAACAGATTTTCTAGGAATCTGTAGGTCCTCATGCACAATTCTATGGTCAATTTCCAATGACAGAGCATTGTCCTGGGGGATCTCAAGATTTCTAAAGAGGTGTCCAGTCAATTAAAAAGAATAGTTTTGCTTTTGTTCACAATTTTCCCACTTTTGTACGAGTTATCTCCTGGAAAAGTGGAGGACCTATAACATTGCATCGTTTCCTATATGCTAGATATGTTCCTTCCCTTTTTATTGTATTCTGAAAAGCTTTAATAAAAAAATATTTCAAAGATAAAATGTATGTGCAAAAAAATCACCAAAGAATCCTATAATAAGGAGAAAATGAAGCAGAATTCACATGGATGTGCATGCACACACACACACTGACTTTCATATTAGAAAATAATGTTCCCTGAAATCCTTTGTTCTGTATGTCATACTATATGTGTTGAAAGCACAGCTTCGTTAATGAGTTTCAAGTCTCTCAAAGGGAAGCATTTAAAAATGAAGTAAACATATGGGGGAGGCAGGTGGTCATTTTCCTCAATAATTGACTGTAATATTAGTTCATTTGGAACACTAAATTGAACAGAAAGAGATCCAAAACACCTGAAACCAAACAAGAAAAACCATCTCTGTATTTTTTAATGATAGCTCTTGGTGATTTGGACATCAGGTTGATGGTTATTAACTCCTTCAGCAGAATTTTGAAAACAAAATGTTTCAAAAATAATAGTGGGCTTTTTAAGCATATTTTATTTATTTATTTATTTATTTATTTCGAACATTTCTACTGCCCTTCTCAACCCCTAGGGGGACTCAGGGAGGCTTACAATTGGCAATAATTCAATGCCACATCATAAAATACAGAATACAGAATAACAAATATAACAATTAACATGAACATTAATAAATAAAGATTAAAACAGTATACTTACACTCTAATTAGCTATTGCCCGCCTGATAGCTGTTTAGCTAGCCATCTACTAATGAATACTCCGCTTAACTTATCCAAATCCCCTTCCATGCCATAGTCAAACATTATCAATTGTCCTTTAACCTGATTGCCCGAAGGCCTGGTCCCACAGCCATGTTTTAACCTTTTTTCTAAAAGTGAGGAGGGATGATGATGACCTAAGTTCCCTGGGGAGCAAATGCCACAAGCGGGGGGGCCACCACCAGAATGCCCTGTCCCTCGTCCCCACCAAGCGTGTTTGAGACAAAGGCGAGGCCGAGAGCAGGGCCTCCCCAGACAATCTTAAGCTCCGAGGTGGGACGTAGAAGGAGATACGTTCGGACAGGTACGCTGGGCCGGAGCTGTATAGGGTTTTATAAGTCAAGACCAGCACTTTATTTATTTATTTATTTATTTATTTACTTCATTTGTATACCGCCATTCTCAGCCCTAAGGCGACTCATAGCGGTTTACAACAAGCAAAAACAAGGCGAACAATCTATGCAAAAATTCAATGTAGCATCAACAAAGTACTTAAAAACAGTTAACACAGAAGCAAATTAAACAATTTAACAGTAATAAACATTCAGTGGCGTCTCATAACTTTGAATTGTGCTCGGAATTGGATCGGCAGCCAGTGGAGCTGGCACTGAAGGGGGGTGGTATGCTCCCTGTATGACGCTCCGGTAAGTAATCTAGCTGCCGCCCGTTGGACTAATTGCAATTTCCGAACAGTCTTCAAAGGCAACCCCATGTAGAGCGCGTTGCAGTAATCTATCTATATAATGGGGGATACAATTGTAGCACCTACAATATACTGTATATACTGTATACTTGTGTATAAGTCAACTTCATATATAAATCAAGGGCAGGTTTGAGGGGCAAAATTATAGATTTTGATATAATCCATGGATAAATTGAGAGCCATTACACAAACAGGGGAAAGCACTGATGCACCTTAGAAGGACAGTGCCCCAGATTACGATCATTTTCCCATTCAGGCATTCAGAAAGGCCAGAAGCAATGCCAGAGCAGCGAGAGTAGAAAGGGTAAATGTTACTTTTAAATTCTTCCAAAATAGACTAAGCTCTTTCCTTTTGCCACTATATTCAGAGAAGGGGATGATTCCTTTTAAAATATGATTTAAAATACAGTATTCACATTGACCTGGGGATAAGTCTACCCAGGTTTTGTGGTTTGTTTGTTTGTTTGTTTTACAAAAATGTCTAGGTTTATACAGGATACTTGTCTGATTGAAAAGCAATAGAAAGAGAGAAAATGACAATATTTCAAACACCAGTCTCCAGCTCACAGCATGGGTCTCAGCAGGACACTGAGTAAACCATCTTCAGCAATGTATATCATTAAATATACAAGTGTCCTGGGTGTCTTTCTAAAGTAACATTTTCAAGAGGGCAGGAGACGCAAAATATGTGGCAAGGCTGATAGCATGCACATAGTGTACATCATATATAAAATTCTTTCTTTTAAAGGAGTAAAGAAAGTAGTTTTCAGCAGAACAGTGAAGCTGCTGTAACAGGAATTGTATGCAGTTCTTCCTACATGACATTGCAAAATTGGGTTATAGAGATAGAGATGACTTCATATATCTGTGTTCACTCAGTTCTTTTAACATAAGCTGATGACAAGTGTGTACATTTCTAAAAGACACTATTATTTATGTTTTTAAAAATCATTTGATTTGTAGTATGCATTCATTACATTATCAGTAGGTGACTGCCATTTCATTTCCCCCAAATTTCTTGGATAATGTGTCTTTCTAGGTCATGCCACAGAGGCTATGGAGGGTACTTCCTAACCCAAAACCCAGGAGCCCCCGGTGGTGCAGTGGGTTAAACCCCTGTGCCAGCAGGACTGAAGACCGACAAGTTGCAGGTTCGAATCCGGGGAGAGCATGGATGAGTTCTCGCTATCAGCTCCAGCAGGGGCGGCTCAACCCATTACGCAAAGTAAGCATTTGCAGTATAGTTGATTTTGCCCAGGGGCGCTCTTGGGGAAAAATAGACCTTGACATATGCGAGTTGTAGTTACTGGGATGTATAGTTCACCTACAATCAAAGAGCATTCTGAACTCCACCAATGATGGAATTGCACCAAATATGGCACACAGAACTCCCACGACGAACAGATACTTGTATGCAGTGATTGTTTGGGGGGGGGGGCACCAAATACTGTTTGCTTACCATTGAAAATTACCTAGGACCGCCTCTGAGCTCTACCTCCTCATACGGGGACATGAGAGAAGCCTCCCACAAGGATGATAAATCATCAAAACATCCGGGCGTCCCCAGGGCAACATACTTGCAGACGGCCAGTTTTCTCACACCAGAAGCGACTTGCAGTTTCTCAAGTCACTCCTGACATGACAAAAAAAAAAACCAAAATATTCAACATAAAATGAGCATAGACACTAAAAATACATAAATAGTAAACACTGACTAGGAGAGAAATAGAAATATGTCTTTTCTCACATAGATGAAAAAATATCTATACTGTACCTTTTGTCAGACAATGGGGCAGAACACATGTCCAGAAAAGCCATATTTTATCAAAGTTTCTGGGGCATTTTATTATTATTTATTATTGACTATTTCTATCCCACTTTTCTTTAGGGAACTAAAGGTGGCTTACTGAGAGGCAACAATTAGAATCAATTAGACGGGGGCTCCTTATATGGAGCGGTCAACCCTCCTGTTCAAGGAGCTCCACTGGCTGCCATTCATCTACCGGACCCATTTCAAGGTGCAGGTTCTTACCTTCAAAGCCCTGAATGGTTTGGGACCTGCCTACCTGCGTGACCGCATCTCTGTATACGAACCCACATGATCTCTTCGTTCATCTGGAGAGGTCCTGCTCTTGATCCCACCAGCATCGCAGGCGCGATTGGTGGGAACGAGAGAGAGGGCCTTTTCGGTGGTGGCCCCTTGACTCTGGAACTCACTCCCTAAGGACATCAGGCAGGCCCCAACCCTGGCAGTCTTTAGGAGGAGCTTGAAGACATGGTTGTTCCAGTGTGCCTTCCCGGAATAATGATCCCATAACACTTTGTCCCTCCAAAGCACTTTACATTTTTAGGTCTGCTCGTATGTCCTTCCACAAACGCCACTATCACCTTTCCGTCCATGCTTCAGCACTATTTTCAATTTTAATTTTACATTTGGCCTTCCCACAGTTTTAATTGTATGTTGTCTTATTGATAATGTTGTATGTTTATTGTCTATGTTCTTTATTTTAATTGCTTGTATTGTTGTGATTATTGCTTGTATTGTTGTGTTTGGGCTCGGCCTCATGTAAGCCGCACCGAGTCCCTTGGGGAGATGGTAGCGGGGTACAAATAAAGTGTTATTATTATTATTATTATTATTATTATTATTATCATAGAATCATAGAGTTGGTAGAGACCTCATGGACCATCCAGTCCAACCCCCTGCCAAGAAGCAGGAAAATTGCATTCAAAGCACCCCTGACAGATGGCTAATACCTTAACAACAATATACAGTTAAAATAAACATTTAAATTAAACTGAGATCTAAATTGAAATACATTAAAACATTTTAAAAACATTACAATCACTATAAAACCACGCTATCTGCAATCATAATCCTGGTCATTCCGGTAGCCATTTCATATGATTCAAATCCATCTATTGCAATATGGTTCTTCTCCAAAGGCTTGATCCCAAAGCTATGTTTTCACTGAAGGTCAGGAGGGAGGGGGCTGATCCAGTATCACTGGGGAGGGAATTCCACAGTTGTGGGGCCACCACTGAGAAAGCCCTGTCTCTCGTTCCCACCAGTCATACCTGCAAAGGAGGTGGGACTGAAGCAGAGCCTCCCCAGGCAATCTTAATCTCCAAGATGGTTCATAGGGGAAGATACGTTCAAACAGGTAAGCTGGGCTGGGACCATGTTCAGCTTTACAGGCTAAAGCCAGCACTTTCGAATTGTGCTCAGTAGCAGACTGGCAGCCAGTGGAGCTGACATAACACGGGGGTTGTATGCTCCCTGTACACTACTCCAGTGAGCAATCTGGCCCCTTGGAAATCATGCAAAAATGTCCACGGGAGAAGAGCAGTTGGGGTGATTTTGATGAACACTAAATGTAAGAGCAACACATTTTCACAACCACATCAGAAGCTCTATTTGAAGACCACTTTGATATCTACTCCTTGGCTAAAGAAAACAAAAGGGGAGGGCATCCTGTCAATTTGGTTTTTAAGTCACTAATATTAGAAATGCCCTGGTGCCTCTGCTGTGCCGCTACCATATTCATTTCCACGGATGGAATAGTGAGAGGGAAGGAACACAATGTACTGAGCCAAATCCATTATCGCTTTGAAAATAAATCTATTCTTTTGCCAAGACAGTGTACCAAGGCATGCATACAGCTTGTGTTGGCAAGAAGAGGACTTTATTGCTCTTTCATTGACGGTTTTATTTTCTTGCTTAATGGTAATAACTAAAACCTTGAATTAGCTAATTGCAACATTCACACTTGCTTTAAACATACAAGGGTTCCTTTTCCCACCCTGGACATTCCACCAGGGAAATGGCAGCCTTCATCTGCTAAGATTTCAATATTTCTGAACAGCCCTCAAAAGAAACAGGGATGTCCCCAAAGCCAGTTCTAATAATATATGGAACTGAAAATAGGAGAGGGAATCTGCCAGGTGATTCTGGATCCCAGGGACATTGCAGACCTAAAGGAGGCTGTTATGTTCCTGGCACTTCAGACCAAAACATCTAACCAGTGTCATAACCTGGAGGGATTTGGAGGTCCGGCATGTACCACCTGCTCTTCCACTGCATTATTGACCAAATACAGGCCCAAATTTGAACTGCTAACATTATTAGGAAGTGTTCCAGAAATATCAAGTCACTGAGAATCGAAGCATTTATCCAGTCCTCCTGGCTATGCATAACACTGATCTCCCTGGAAAAGTCATGTTTTCTTCCTTCTCCTGAAGCATGAGTAGCACTTGCAGGTTCAGGACCTGGCAACCATACAGCAGTTTGACAGGCTATTTGGTAAGTGACTCCCTCAGCCAAAGCTGCTCCCCAATGTACCTGCTGGAGCCCATCTGAACCATGTTCTTTATACTGGTGGCTTTCTGTGATGCCATAGCCCAGCTGGAATTATTTGGAGCTGCTGTTGAGTTTTGCACTGGCAAAGCAGGAGAGTGAATGCTAGCAGAGAAAATGAAGCTGTAGGAGACATGAGAGGAGCCAGCCCTGGTCAGGGTCTCTACTGCTGGGGCTCTAAAAACAAGTTATATAGTTGTGTAATTTGCCACTCCCTTGGTAGTGCCAATGGTTCGGCCAGAGTCCTTTTGCTTGGACATGGTGAGATGTGGGTACAATAGGCCTAATTGCCTCAATTAAATGCTTAAGAATCTGGTAAACACTGGACAGTCAAACCTGGGTGGTTGATACGTGAGTTACCAGAAAATTTAGAGGAAGAGAGATAGGTAGCATTTCTTGTTGAGGCATTAAATGGAGAGGATGTGCCAGTTGTGTCCTGCTGTGCCAACTGGATAGACATTGCCTTGATCGCTCTTGCAATGACTCCATGCCAGTGACTCTGCCAGAGAACCAGGTCAGTCTCATAGCTACTGACTAAATATTCATTTCTGGCTTTTCCAGGATCTGCAGAAATATGGATGCAACAACCTTATTTGTACAGTCACCTCTGGCAGCACACCCAGCGTACTGCAATCATTTTGCCAACAGATGGTAAAGGGGAATATATACATATGAATGAGAAAGATCAGCTTAGTTGACAGATCTATAAACTGCAGCTTGGATCTGCAGCCCCATCCACATAAAGGATAGTACCAACAGCAGAGGGAGCACATAGTTTGGCATTATGCAATACAGCAATTTCCCATCATGTATGTAGCAGTGAGTTAGCTCTGCAGATGCTCAGAGCTTCAGAGCTAGGAACAGTGCTAACATGGCATTTGGTGGAAAGTAGCAGGAGAAGAGCAGATGTGAAAGAACACAAATATGCTTGGAGTAAGGAAAATGGAAAGGGAAAGAAGGGGGGGAAATGGAATACAAAGATAGCAAAGGAAAGACATAAAAAAAATCAAAAGTACCTGGAGAGGGCAAAAGGCATCTGGACAGCTAAGAGGAGGCAAAATGTGCCGGGCTCAAAAGTAAAAAAAGCCAAGTCAAATTATAGAAAAAGGCAAGCCAGCAAGAGAAGAGGTCAGATGAGGAAATGAATAATATGACTACTAAAATCCTGCATACATTTCTCAAAACATAAGCCCATCAGTACCCCTTTTCTGATTGTTACAACCTTGGTAGATAGTGGGAATGTTGTGGATGTAATATAGCATAATTTCAATAAGTATTCTGATAAACTTTGCTATGATGTTCTTGCAGACAGGCTGATAAAATGTGTGCTAGTCAGTGTTGCCATTAGGAAGGATAGCTAATATTGACCAAAAGCTCAGGATATTACTAGGTTGGAAAATGGCCAGAGGAGGACAGCCAAGATAGTAAAGATCTAGAAAACAAGAACAATAAGGAATAGTTTATGGAGATGTTACACGCAGTTTGGAGAATAACAGATCAAGGGCTGACATGATAGCTGTCTTCAAATATCTAAATGGATGGCACGTCGAAGATTGATTCTGATGCTCCAGACACTAGGAACCTCTTCACAGTGACTGCCAGAACTGTGTTGTTGTTGTTTTTTTAGCAAATGGTACTTCAAGATTGCCATTTGTCCTGTTATGAGCTCTGTTTTCCCATCATACCTGTTTACCTTTACCTCTTTCCTCATAGTTCAGGATCATCACATATGTTTCACCTTTCTTTTCTCTCTTTCATTGTTGATCGCATTCCTCCCCATCATATTGGAAGGCTTATGTGAGGTGACCAGCAGGACTCTCTTCCTCCTCTTCCTCACCAGCTGGAATGGGAAAAGGACTGACCAGTCAGTGCCTCCCTTCCTGGGAAACCTAACTAATTGCTCTGAGAAAAGGCTGGCTAATAGCAAAGAAGTGAGATGCAAGGTCACCCTGGAAAACAAGGATTCCACTCACCCTCCCTAAGTTTTCTAAGGATCTAAAGCAGGGGTCAGGAACCTTCGGCCCTCCAGCTGTGGTGGACTTCAACTCCCACAATTCCTTGAGGCTCGGCATTCGCCCCAAAGGCTTACCTTGGCCTCAAGGAATTGTGGGAGTTGAAGTCCACCACACCTGGAGGGCTGAAGGTTCCCCATGCCTGTTCTAAAGTCTACTTATTCATTCTCCCTCATCTTGCTATGAAAAAGCACAGAAGAGTTAGACGCTTGCCATCAGACATGTTTTTCAGCTAATTTACTGATTCAAGCTGTGGTTGGAGCTCTCAACATAATTTCTCTTCCATTGTTGTGAAAACTACATTTTTTACAACTACTCTCCATTGCAAGGAACCAACAAATGACCACCAGAAGTGTGACAAAGTCATGTGATGGGAATAGTTCCTCTACATCCTTCAAGTGAGTGTAAAGTGCAAATCTACTGGAAAAAAGCTCAATTTGATGAGATTCCAGGAACCAATGAATTCAAAGAAGCAAAGATATTACATTTAACATTAGGAAGAAATTTTCAATTGTAGAATAAACTGCCTCCAAAGTTGGTAGGGTTTTGGGTTGTTGTAGGTTTTTCCGGGCTATATGGCCATGTTCTGGAGGCAATTTTTCTCCTGACGTTTCGCCTGCATCTATGGCAAGCATCCTCAGAGGTAGTGGTCTTGCCATAGATGCTTGCCATAGATGCAGGCGAAACGTCAGGAGAAAAATTGCCTCCAGAACATGGCCCTATAGCCCGGAAAAACCTACAACAACCCAGTGATTCCGGCCATGAAAGCCTTCGACAATACATTGGTAGGGTTTTGTTTTTTTGGAGGTTTTTAAGCAGAGGTTAGATGCCTATCACGCAAGAATACTTTATCTACATGACAGGAGGTTGTACTAGATAGAACTCCTTTCAACCCCTTGACCCCACAATCCTATGATTCTACGACTGTTAACAAAATATTTTAATGTAGCCTCATCTTCTAGTTAAAACTGTTCAACATTCCAAACAACTAGCTGTGGGCTCCTTTTTTGAAGTTTGTATTCCATTCTTCCTTGTTTTGAAGAATAGGAACTATTAGCATTGATGAATTCCCATTTCGTCAAAGAATGCTGCACTTTGAAGAAAAGCTCCATAATATCTGACCAATAGTGTAAATAGTCTGAAATGTAATGATAATTTTCTGGAATCTTGTTCACAATGGGGAACTATATTATTTTCTTGTGTGCCAGTATCAATGACTTGACATAGTTGCTATAGCACAGTCAGTAACCATTCTAATAATATTACCATTGAATAAGAAAGTAATAAATGTCAGCAGCATTAATATAAATAAGACAACATGGGGCTATAATCATCTTATTTGGATTACAACAATAGAAAGAGTTCTTAGAAATGAATTTTCATAACCAATGCCATCTGTCAATCTGTTAATGAAGGAGTAGTTGCGTTTTTGGCTATCATGTGTGGATAGAAAATTGACCTAATTGTTCAATAAAGTGTGTTTATAGCCAAGAATAAAGGGAACAAGTCACAGAATGCACATTTCCTTACCAAGCCCTTGCAGAGATAATTCTTCTGGATAACCTCAAACACAGTTTTGTTTCAGCTGAAAAATCAGGAGACAATATGCAGAGCACTCAGAATAGAAAATAGTTACTTTGGAGTATTTTTTCTGGCTACTCTTGCATTTACATTTTGACTAATTAAATATTGGGGGGGGGGGACCAAAACCCTCCTTCACCCCAGAACACTATTTAAAAATATTAACTTATTTTTAAATTATGTTTGGAGTATTTCCCCTTATGGTTTCTAGTGGTCCCACTTTCCTTGTCATCTGGATGAATGTACCTATTGGTAAGAGTTTAGAACTAATAAAAACTGAAACTAATGATGGATATAAACTGAGTTCATTTTCATTTATTAGCACATTAATGCCCATGCACCAGTCATAAAGGGGTGGGGGAGCAGGCTACTTTTTCTGGGGACAATGAGGAAGTGCATGACAGCCAATGTTCTCTGTTACAGTTCTAGCCTAAGAACATGCCACTGTCACCTTTTCAAAAAAAGGATTTAGGACACAACTGGAGGGGTTATCTTTGATTGGAAGGCTACTCTTGCTCCATGCTGTTGTTAAGCTATGACAAACCCCTTCCCAAAGGTTTATGATCAATAAGGAGACTTCTAGCAAGAAATATTATTGTTTTCTTTATTTTAAAATATTTTCCACTGTTTTAAAATTACGCATTGCCGCTGGAGGCTCCAGCAGAACCCAACAGCAACTGTACCCTGAATTCTATCAAAACTAAAGCCTTTAATAAATGTATTAAAATGATACTTTTTGTGTAATTTGCATTACTTGTGTGTTGCATCAATTTCTAAATGTATCAACTGGTATCAAATGGTCCTTTGGTCCTTTGGGTCATGCACTTTTGTCTCACAGGAATAAAGGAATCATCTGGATACCCACATCCTTTTTGGCACCAAGAAGAGCTTGAGATGTTTTTCTGTTTAACTTTAGGTCTATTTATTTATTTGGAGTGCTTCTACCCCGCCCTTCTCAACCCCCTAGGGGGGACTCAGGGCGGCTTACAAAAAAGGGCACAATTCAATGCCCAACAATTCACAAAGTACAATATACAATTTACAATTTAACATAACAATTGTCACTAGTTAAAACATCACATCAATACAATAACAGTAATAAAATCATCCTGTGGCCAATATTTGCCGATTTATAATTCCGAAATCCATCCAGCATTGTCATTGTCCTTTCCTGCTCTGGTCGTCATTGTCCTTTATCCATCTGCCAGCTTACCCAAAGGCCTGGTCCCACATCCAGGTTTTTAACTTCCTCCTGAAGGAGAGGAGGGATGTTGATGACCTAATTTCCCTGGGGAGTGCATTCCACAGGCGAGGGGCCACCACCGAGAAGGCCCTGTTCCTCGTCCCCACCAGCCTCACGAGAGCAGGGCCCCCCCAGAAGATCTTAAACTCCGAGGTGGGACGTAGAAGGAGATACATTCAGACAGGTATGCTGGGCCGGAGCTGTAAAGGGTTTTGTAGGTCAAAACCAGCACAGTCTAGGGGGCTTGTCATTCTCATGGATGAGAAGGCTAAACAAATATGGATACATTAGCCTTCTGAATAGGCAGCCAAGCCCCTGGTTATTTGGGATTGTCACCTTTCATCCTTTGGGTCATGCACCTTTGTGTTGATGGAGCTGGACACTTAAGTGAATCAAGGAATCATTTGCATACCCATGTCATCACCCCTTCTGTTTCAGGCCTTCCAAGTGGGCATCTCTGCAATGGACTGGACTTTTAAACTCTCAAATTATCAGCTGTTCACCTTCTGTCATTGAGCTTTCTTCTTCCTGTCGGTGATATCATAACCTGCCCCCTCCGCTGCCAATCCCTGCAAGGATCCTAGCTGGCTTGGTTTCTCAGCCAATCGGGAGGAGGTTCAGGAAGTCTGAATAACTGTCAGAACTTCATACAATATCTTGTATTTCTCTGTGAATTTATGCTTGTGCATTTTGAGTCTGCTGGTACTTGCATCCCCTTTGGTCAAACTATAATAAATCTCTGTAGTTTGCCTTCAACTGAGAGCGCTTTGTTCTCTGTTCTGGCTGATCGGGCACGAAGCTCTTTATTTGCTATCCTAGCTGAAATATCTATAATGCCAGTTACTTGGAAATAAGGACTTCATCACATTGACCAAATCAAGTGTCCAATGAAACCACCACACTTTTGTCTGGTTTGGTTGATGACTCCCCCATATGATGGGGAAGCATCCCCTGCCATTTCACCATGCTTGTTTGAAAAATGGCACAGAGGGGGCACCCCCATGTAATAAGGTCAAAAGTCTCACTGTTTTTTCTTCTGCAGCAGGATTTGGGTTCTCAAGTGATATATAAGAGTAATGTGAAGCACAACCTAAAGCCTAACTGCACTAATTTCTGGGTAAGTTGCTTCACAGTCAACATAATACTTTTTTGGGAGGAGATGACTAAATGTGTACCAGAATATGGTGCAAGTCAAGAAACTGATTGTACTTCAAATAGTATTGCAGTCTTGTTTCCATGTACCTTGAAGTCAGTCTCAAAGAAACCCAAAGTTTACTATGAAATAGACATATATAAGCAGTCCCCAGGTTATAAACAAGATAGGTTCTGTAGGTTTGTTCTTAAGTTGAATTTGTATGTACATCAGAGCAGGTTTTTTTTTTAGGTGTAATTCCAGATAGATAGATTGATAGATCTATAGATTGATATATTAGCTTTGGATAGCATAGGGAAGGGTTAATGCTCTTGCGGTGTTTGTTTTGCAATCTATACCCCTGTTCAGAAGATTTCACCTCACTTTCTGTCCTTCTGATAATTGGATTTTGAAAAAAAATTACTTTTTGTGGAAACAACGATTTGTGACAAAGCTTCAGTTGAGACATCTTTTCTCCATGATAACTCTTCCAGAAGTGATTTTCCCTTCCTAAGGATACATTTGCCTGCTAACCCCCAAAATAACGAGACCACACAACAATATTTGGATTTGAAATATGGGCAACTTTTATTAATTGTTACCTGTTTAACTTTGACTGTATCTCAATTTTATGGATCTTGAACTTGGTGGCAAAGCCGAGGTAGCGTCTCTGTCCGGCCTACCTCTGGGCTAATTATGGTAAAACACCCGGGTCCCCTGGACACCCAACCCATGTACCTCTGAAGGAAATGTGTAGGAGAAGTCCCTCTCAGGGTATCCGAGACCATAATCTCTCTATTTTAGGCCATAATAATTCCCTTCACCTAATCAAATTGAACCTTAGGTGAGTGTTTTAGTTAATGGCCTTCACCCCTGAAGGGTGTGTCTTGGGCGTACACCAAATTATTAGCTTTTCTGAATTATTTATCATGACCACCTATTTAAAGCCACACCATCCCAATTTGCCTTGTAACAGTATAGGGTAGGCAAAAAACCCTCCCAGAACATAAGAGGGAAAAAATTCCTACCCGGCCCCCTAATGGCAACCGTAATATACTGTTTAATGGGCGGGAGTGGTGGGTCGACGCTCAACTTCAGAATGATGAAGGGGGCGGGCCAGTGCTAAGAGCCTGGCTCCGCCCCCTGAAAAGTAGTTCCAGCCGGAACTATATTTACTCTCTTCGAGGGAAGAGGCAAACTGCTTCACCCTCTCCATTTTGAAGAGGGTAAAGCTTCTTCTCTAACTTCCTGTTGTATCACTCCCATTCTTAAATATGACTCATTTGTAAGTTGGGTGTTTGTAACTCGGGTTCTGCCTGTACACTTGTGCACTTACCTGAAGTAACTAATTGTTATTCTGGCAAATAGGTTTTTTAATGATTGTATAACTTTGAAATCCAAAGTATGGTAGTGCTGTAGTTTACAGTGGCATCAAGAACTGTAACAGCAGTCATTAGCAAGGTTTCAAATTCTCCAGAACTCTTCATCTAAGGAATTAAAGGATTTTTTTGGAGAACACAAAAGATTTCTTGTGACTTAGAGCCTGTCTACACTGGCCACAAAAACTGAAGTCAATCCTGGCTATCTTTGAGAAGTCTAGGGACTTCTGGTTCTTTTTGCAGAGTAAGCCAGGTTGACCTGCAAGAAAGGAAGAGCCACACATTGGGCACATTTCTAGCGTGGCCAGCAAACTATCTCTGTTGGGAACAGTACAGGGAAAATGGGACAGATGAGACCTGTGTCACCCTCATCACTGCTGCAAATGGCTAGAGCTCCATGAGAGTTCCTGGCCATTACAGATGTCCCATATCAACATCTGCAAAGGTGCTTCCACTCTTTCTCCCTGCTCCTGCAGGAACTTCTGCTAATGTCAATATGTGCAAAACTTCTAATGGAGCTCTGTGTCCTTTATTGACAGGAAAGGAATGGTGACAGGCCCAGTTTCATCCCAGCTGGACCTTGTGGAATCTTCATTGCTGCTGCTGTGGGTCAGAGATGGAGCATGTAAATGTGTTCAAGGTTGCCACCAAACTAATTGATCAGTGTGAAAATAAAATAATAAATAATAATAAAACTTTATTTATACCCTGCTCCATCTCCCCCAGGGGGACTTGGGGCGGCTTACATGAGGCCACACTCATCAGTAGAATAAACACAATATTACACAAAAACAAAAAAAACAGAAAATAAAATACATAAAATGCAAAACCCAATATAATAGACAACACAGCAATATGAAATCAAACATTGAAACACAAGGGAATTACACTGGGCGGGGCCAAATTCAAGGATAAATTTAAAATTGTCGGGAAGGGGGATCCAGGGATGAGGAGGGATTCAATTGCATGAACCATAAAATAAAGTGCTTCTGAGGTCATTTTATACAGAGTTTGATCAGGGAGTGTCTTACATTCAATTGGAATAACCAGGTTTTCAGGTTCCTTCCGAAGATTGCCAGCGTGGGGGCTTGCCTAATATCTCTGGGAAGTGAATTCCAGAGCCGGGGGGCCACTACAGAGAAGGCCCTCTCTCTCGTCCCCACAAGTCGCACTTGCGATGTGGGCGGGAGCAAGAGAAGGGTCTCTCCGGAAAATCGAAGAGATTGTGTGGGTTCATAGACGGAAATGCAGTTGTGCAGGTAGGCGGGTCTCAAACCGTTCAGGGCTTTGTAGGTCAAAACCTGCACCTTGAATTGGGCCCAGAAAATAAATGGCAGCCAGTGGAGTTCCTTAAACAGGAGGGTTAGCTGATCTCTGTAATTCGCACCATTTAATAATCTGGCTGCTGCCCGTTGGACCAATTGGAATTTCCAGGCCATCATCAAGGGCAGTCCCACGTAGAGCGCATTGCAATAGTCCAATCTAGAGGTAACAACGGCATAGACCACCGTGACTTCACGAGGTACGGTCACAGTTGGCGCATGAGCTTCAATTGTGCGAAGGCCCTCCTAGCCACTCTTAATGGCGTATTGGTTGGCTATCACAAGGGAATTAGCCTAGTATTGCTTTTGAATGTCACAACAGCACAACACACATGCCATTTTAATATAGGGCTATAAGAGAGTGTCAGGATGAATGAATTGTGAATTGTATTGTAATTAAAACTGGTGATGAAACATAGGCAATCCACTGGGACCATAGTCTATGGGAAGAAGTGGCTTAATACTACCCTACTTGCCACAGTCCTGAACATCTCTTGTAGACAGCATAACAAAGTAAAACAAAAACCCTCTCTTTGCCCCAATGGTTTCCCCAAAACTTGCTTTTAAAAACGATTATTCACATTTGTCAGCCACATGGGAGGAATGGTGATAAGAATTTTTTTCTTTGTACACCGTATCACTCCACTATTTTTCATACTCCATTCTATACTCATTTTTCTGACCCCTAAAAGACCCCTTTAATCTTGATTTCAATAAAAGGACTGGGTCAAAGTTTTGTTTTTGTTTTTTTGCCCTGGACTACAAATAACTTGAACTGACCCTATTTATTCATAAGTGCTCTAGTGTTGATTTCTCGTTTGGGAGTGTTCATTTCTCATTTGGGAAAAAGAAAAACCTCTCTGGTAGCAATGCAAATCCCATCAGAGTATTCTTTTAATAAAAGAAAATTAATAGACTGCTGCCAGCCACAGGTGAACATCATACAAAATCATGACTGGGCATCAGAAATGAAATCCAAAGCAATTATATGGGTTGGATGTTGAGAGGCCCACCAAGGGGTTACTTCTTTTAATTATCCTCCTTGGCAAATGTGAACCCAACTTTTGTTTGTAGATTAAATAGCTAAGGATTAAATTGATAGCAATATTTCAAAAATATCCTGGTGATCTGCTGTTCCATACTGCTTTTGTTTTTTTCTACTTGTACTAAAAGCTTTGCCTATGTTCATGGCATTCTTTTAAATCAGAAACAAAATTTAAGACAAACTGGGATGCGAATCTGAAAAACTACAAAGTTCTGTGTATATGTGTGTGCGTGCATGTGGAGTTTGAACAAAAGTGGTTTGCAAAATTTGGTAGTTCATTTTGTATATTCCTCCAAAAACAGGATGGGGGTTGGAAACCGGAAAGCTGGCTAAAATGGATCAAGAGAGCAGATTTTTTTTGGCTACAGGAGAGAATGGAGTCCCCTAGGGGAGAGAGGGCAGGTTATAAATAAAGTGTTGCTGTTATTATTGTTATTATTATTGTAATAATTATTACTATAATACCTGAAGCAGGGGTCTGCAGCGGGGGTTCCTGGAGAAGATGGGATTAACTGCAGCATCTTTTCTTCCTCCCCGGCAATGGCAGCAGCGTCCATTTCTTCTGGAAAAGTTCCCTATGCTCCTCCTCCAGAGAGGGCCCTGCTGGGAACTCACTTTCCCAGCAGTACTTGCATGGGGTGGGCATTGAAAAGTCTCTAAGTTTCTCTTGGAGCATGATAGAAGTTGAAGTTGTTCTCTCTCTCTGTTTCTCAGCCAGTAAAAAGTCTCCGCTTGTCCATGTTCTGATTGGCAACTACAATTCCCAGAACCCTCTATTGCAATTTGTCTTATTTAAAAAATGTTATGATAAAAACTTTAAAAATTCTTAAAAATCGGTAGATTGGTGAATTGTTTTGAAACTCAGCAGGCCAGCAGTTGTAAATGGAGTCTAAAACTGAATTATGTTGCATGCAGATAGGCCTTAAAATGACTGAGGATTGAGCCTCTAAAGTTTCCCATCGTAGCCAATGGTCCGAATCTTTGCTGAATGAAAACTGCAACAGCCCTCCCGATTTGAGTAACTTCCTAGTAAACAGAATGAGGGGTTATCCAAAACTTGAACCTGAAATGGCATGCCTTTTGGCTGAATTGCACAAGTCTATTATTTAACTAATCATCCATGAGAGCATTTCTGCCTGTTGACATCGGATCTAGGTGTGGTTGTTGCAGAACCTTCACGGATCTACTAGACTAGATAGCAAAGTAAAATCATTCATATTTATGCTGAGCATAGTGTAATTTTTGAAATCATTGTATTTAATGGCTCCATGGCTCTCTCTAATCCAGGGGTGTCAAACCCATTTTCATTGAAGGCCACATCAGTCTTATGGTTGCTGTCAAAGGGTTATTGAACCATGGACGAAGAATCTGTGGATCCAGAAAGTAAACTATATACTTTTACATTATGGACAGTGTTCTTTAGTTTTTACCTAATTTGTGTCCCCGGATGTTATTGAACATCAACTCCAATTACTTTCAATTATCTGCCATTTGAACTGGGGATAATGGGAATTGCTCTGCAGATGGGGAAAGGTTAAAGGACATTTTAAAGCCAGACATATCCACAAGTGTTTTATCTAAATTCAAACCCTACTACCCTGACTAACAGAACAAATTGCTGCCTCCCAGTGTTACTGTATCACAATTCCCATCAGCTCTAGTCTTGACATCTAATGATTAGGAACACAGGAGTTGTAGTCCAGCATCTGGAGGGCCACATAAATTGATATGGCCAGCCAGATTCGGCCTATGGGCCTTGAGTATGACACATGTATTCTAATCTAATTGTTCAAATCACTCACATCCAAACAGTAGTGCCTAAGAGCTTGGATGAAGTGGTAGAAAGGGAATGGCTGACCATTTGTGTTCTTGATCCTTTCTCATCTTAAGTATTAGCAGCTAGTTGGGAGACATTGACAGGTTGGGTCCAAGATGTGGCTACTGTTTCTTTATGAAAGGAAAAATACCAAATGCCTTGAAAACGTGAGAAGTATGCTCTTTATTTGTGTGTAACAATTATAACTACGCAGCAGTAATATCTTTTAAGCAAACTTTTGCAGAGGGTGGTGATAGATGAATTCTCCACCATGTCGTTGTGCACTTATTGAAGAAGCCTAACCAGCATGGTCAATAGTCTGGAACTCTGGAATTAGTCCAACAGAGGAAGGGATAGGAGGAAAATACTACCTCTGCAACGTAACTTTATTGCTGGCACTGAAGCAAAAGGGACCCATTGCATCAAGACCTGTCAATAGCTAGGGGTGGGAGAATCATGAGAAGAGGAAAACTAGCAATGATATCCAGACAGCATCATGTAATAGGGACCTTCACCATTGGTTATTGTCTAGCTGTGATGCTGGCTTGCCTGCCTCATGCAATAAAGTCCTTATATTTTCTAGTGTGTTCAGAGGCAGTCCTAGGTAACTTTCAACAGTAAGAATACAGTATTTTGGCACACCTCCCCCCCAACCAATCACTGATATATATTTTTCTGTTCGTCGTGGGAGTTCTATGTGCCATATTTGGTTCAATTCCATCATTAGTGTTCAGAATGCTCTTTGGTTGTAGGTGAACTATACATCCCAATAACTACAACTCGCATATGTCAAGGTCTATTTTCCCCCAAGAGCGCCTCAAGAGCGCCCCTGGGCAAAATCAACTATACTGCAAATGCTTACTTTGCGTAATGGGTTGAGCCACCCCTGGGTGTGTTAAACATAATGAGCTATAAATCATTTTACATACATATCTGTATTATTTGAGTGTATGATTTATAGTGGTATACAGCTGAATGTTGTGGTGGACTGAGTCAGTTGACAGATCTTATATGGAGATGATGTCTAAACATTTGAAAGTTCTGTCTGTTATGTGTGTTTAGACTATAGTGGCTCATTGATACGTAAGTTATAAATCTATATATGCATGTGATAGCTAGCAATATTATTTTGTACTTACTTTTAGCATTGTAAAGGCTTACTATTGTGCAAATAAATATGCCATTTTATATGAAGATACTGTAATCTTCAAATGGTGAAGTTGCATATTTGAATCATTCCTGTGATTTAGTTGCTTGCCTACAGATATTTTTTTCTGTGGGATGTTATATTTTTATCCAAAATAAAATAGAAAAACAGTTAATTATTTTCAAAAATCAGAATATGCCTTTCAGTTTTATCTCCTTTTAAAAATATTTTTCTTTGCTTCTTGGATTTTCTAAGGTGTCACAATTTTTCCTAATACTACTAATACAATTCTTCCTAATACTACTGCTCAGAGTTCTTATACTACTGAGACTAGTCATCCAAGGAGAAGATATAATCGTTGTAAGTAAATTTGATGTAAGAAAATAATGAGTTCTCCAAATTGTGTGTTCACCCCTGCAATTTAATATAAACTGTACCCAATAGATTAAAAATAGATTTTGTTTGCCTCTGTGTAGCATATGTACAGACCATTAATTTTGAACCTCCTGACAGTATAGGTGCAGGTGAAATCCAATAAATTATTGTACTACTCAAGTAAATTGCATTTTGAATAAGGGTTTAATCACTTCAGTTAAATATTAACCTTTTGCAATTTTATTGCACTGATAATGTCTATAGTCTTTCAATGTTAACCCACATTAACACAGGACTCAGACATATTATTGTCCACATTTTTCAGTCAGAAACACAGACAGCTCTGTAACTCTGATTCATCATTGCTCCTCATCACATATACAGTTAGCTTAACCGAATGGTAGTATGAACAATGAATCCAACATTTCTCACCTAAAGATCCACCAGTCTAATACAAATTTTAAAATAGAAATATACTGAGCAAGCTACAATGAGTAGTAGAAGGGCAAAGAGGGCCGCTCAGGTGTTGGATCAAGAGCAGCAAAGGAAGCGAATTAGGGAGATATTCATGACATCTACAGATACTGAGTCATTCAAAGGGTTCACAGATTCTGAGATGGAGGAGGAGGGAGAGGAACATAGAGGTTTGAAGTGGGTTACTCGGGACCAAGAGTCAGATGAAGAGAGAGAAAGGAAGCGGATTCGGGAAATACTTAATGCTCCAACGAAGGAGGAAGATTTCATGGGATTCACTGGGAGTGATGGGACTGGGAGTGATGATGGGGAGGAGGATGGGCTAGATTGGACCCGTGTACAAGAGATCAGGGACATCTGTACTCAACCCACATCAAGCGAGGAGTTTGAAGGGTTTTCGGGAGACTGGCAACCTGGAAACTCATGGGGTGATCTAAGTCTTGATAGATGCTGGAAGAGTTGGAGGGACAGGCTGTGGCGAGCAGCTGTGGAAGCTAAAGAACCTGAGAGCAATGAAGACAGGGTGGAGTCCAGCTCCTCCTCTGATGGGGAATTATAGGATAAAAGTATGGTATCAAACTATTGGAACTTTGCAGTAGGCAAAGTGTTGTATTGGGCTTGGAACTTTGTTGCTGCCATTACTCTTGCCTTGGGTCCTGGGACTGCAGATCGCTGTGCTTCCGTGTTTCTACTGACTGGAATCCTGTAAGTGCTGGCTTCTACCTCCTCGCTGACTTTGAATTGTTTTTGGGATGATGACATCGCATTTTGGACTTTACTACCACTTTTGGATGTGTTTTGACCCTGGACTGTTTTCTGACTTCATTTTTGCTTGCTCCCATCTTGCTATATTGTGCTTTGTGAACTCTGTTATTTTCAAGCAGTTTGCTTAAAGTTTTTGTTATACCAGATTATATCTCTGCATAATCCGGATTATTCTTCAAGTTACGTTTTTTTGCTCAGTGGTTGCTACAGACTTTGTTTTATTGCTAGACTCACTGAATTCAAGTGTTTCTAAGCTATTTTGTTTGTTAATAAACCTTGTTTGACCTTTTACTTGTTTTTGGCTCCTTTTAGGCTTCTGGTTCATGACACTAGGAGGTGGAAAAAGATTTGGAATATCAGATATCAACATGTGTGCCCTTAGAAGAAAAGTGATCTAACCATATCCATCCTCACTTTCCTAAATAATGTTATTTTACTCTTGGCAGTTAGATTAGCTGCTTCAAGAATCATAATTCACAGCACAGAAGAGAAGTAGGAGCCCTGTTTGGATTATTTCTATGTGTTTGCTGCTTTCAGCGTTTAACAACTTAGTTTAAGGTATGTCCTCCCTTTGCACAAGAAGCCAAAATAATTTCACTTGAAATGTTCACATTTAAGGCGAGGCAGGCAGGTTTAAAATATTCATAGTTTTTGCCTTTCAAACCATGCTTTTTCTGATAGCCCTTTTCTTTCTCCCTTTCCAGCAGATTTAAACTCTTTATTGCTCTCTTAACTCCATGAACAGATAGAGAAAATATAAAAGCAAACCTTTGACTGATCTGGTTTAACAGATTCTTCATCCCTTTTGTCACTGGCTGCTCCCTTGAATTTTTCAGGTGCTGTGTCTAGTGGCATTTGCTGGTTTGTGTTCGTTTTGTTTTTAAAGCTTCTTTTGATGGGTGTTTGCAACAATAACCTCCACCTCACCTTCAGACTGTCACCAACAATCAACAATAGTTCAGTTCCTTGATGTGGCAACTGTCTCATCCTATAACCTACATTGCTATCATTAATAGAGCCACTTTTCTATGCAAACACAATCTGTTGGTACCATACCAGCTTGTTAGTTCTATGTCAAAGAAACTTTCCAAATCCAGCAACCTATAACTAACACCAGATCAAGTTAAGAATTATTTATAAGAATTATTTATAAGAACTCTGAAAGCTACTGTACGAAACTTTTCAAGTTACCATGACCCAAAGAGGCAGTGTTTGCCTCTACATAAAGAGACATTATGTGGAAAATCTTCTAGCTTCTGCTTCCCAGTGCCTTACATGCCCAGCTTTCTCATTCTTTTTCATACTTGCCATATTTAGTAGTAATATACATGGTTTTATTTATTTATTTCATATCAAAAGCATTGCATAAATAAGTATAAAACTGATAAAAAAATAGAAGGTGTGCAGGTGGCTAAATATCTTTTGACCAAAAACGGGCAACAGCAATGGCATTGTCTGTAGCCTAAACAATTCCTCCACTGTACATGAAGCAGGGCACAGTGGACAAGCATACAGATGCGGAGTTGTCTGTTCTGCTCCACAGTCACACAAGGTATGGGATTCTTTTAGGTAGTGCCATTTTGCCAGTTTGTCTTTTGATCGGCCCACTCCGCTTCTGAGTCTGTTCAGGGACTTCCAAGTTGTCCATTCTTGGTTTGCCCCTGGAGAAAGACTCTCGCAGGGGGCCATCCAGTTGGGATTTCTGGTTTAGCTGCCCAGAGGGATACCCTTGCTGTTGCTGGAGGGATGCCAAGAGGAGTGGTAGTTCTCATAAAGCTTTTCCTTAATTTGAATTTGCTGGGAGGAGGCTGGTAGCCATGTAGTTGATGGCTTTCACAGTGTTCAACCTTATTTCTGTCACATTTAGCAGCAACTTTCCATCACACATCGGGGGGGGGGGGGGCAATGCCAGCTAGCTTGTAGACTTTATCAACAGGTGTAGGTTTAAGACATCCTGTGATTATTCTGCATGTTTCATTCAATGCTATGTTCACCTGCTTTGCATGGGCAGACCTATGCCAAACAGGGCAGACATACTCGGCAGTTCAGGGCTGATGTTCTTATTAATTTTGGGTCTGCACCCCATGTGCTGCCAGTAAGTTTTCACAGAATGTTATTGCGTGCAGCTACTTTGTGCTTGATGTTCAAGCAGTGTTTCCTATATGCTAGTGTTCGATCTAAGGTGACACCAAGATATTTAGGATGAAAGCAGTGTTCAAGCTCTTGACCTTCCCAGGTGACTTTCAATTTCCTATTGGCTTCACAGTTGCATAGATGAAAAGCACACACTTGTGTCTTGGCAGGGTTAGGCTTCAGGTGGTTTTCTGGGGAACATGGAAAGAGCCTGCTCGAAGACTGAGTAAATACCGTCGAGCATCCCCGGGCAACGTTTCTCATATATGGCTAATCTTTCCAAATCCAAAAGCATTTGAATATACAAGGTGTATGATGTGATGCTGGAGGTCCAGAAGTAGCCAATAGGTCCCTCTTGTCTGGCCCACTATACTTTTATCTGTTCATGAATCATTCTGAAACACACATTTCTTGTATACCAGAGTAGTAGTAAGTTAAGGACAGAATAACTTCTCTGAGAAGACAGCTCAAAACGTTTGCTATTTACGGCAAAGACGTAACGACACCTCTGTCTATTCCCGACATGAAAGCTGACTGGATTAGCATACTTCAATAAGCTTTTCCAAAGCTTCCACGGAGAGTAGCTAAGTTTAGGGGCAGGGCAGATTGTGTTGTGGTCACAGGTCTGTCATACAAGACAAGTGTCATTTCTCTCTAGCACCTGCTATCTGAAGTAGATTCCTAATTTTGCCTAGTGGTAGAGCCATCCCTGTTTGAATATATTAAAGTAGTGGTTCTCAACCTGTGGGTCCCCAGGTGTTTTGGCCTCCAACTTCCAGAAATACTACTAGCTGGTAAACTAGCTGGGATTTCTGGGAGTTTTAGGCCAAAACACCTGGGGACCCACAAGTTGAGAACCACTGTATTAAAAGTATCATGCACAATGATTTTATTATTTTCTTCAAGTAATACAGGACAACTTCTGGTATTGCTACTCTACCACTATATCACTTCAGCCAATACATTTGCACCAATCCTGTAACTTACTTCAAGTCCTAACGCTGCAACAATATTTGTACTCTGCTGTCACAGAACTTAGTGTAATAGAGAAGAGAGCGAACCCTTTAGGTATTTAACAAATGGAATCCTGCCTAAGCATGCATACAAATTCCAACTCAGAAAAGTTGTGTTTTGTTTTTCTTTCTGTTTTTGTTTTGTATGTTTGTTTTCTGTTAACAATTGGTTTAGAAGGACAAATTTGTTTTTAATCTGTTGAAGCTTCATTTTCTGTTTAGCCTCTATGTTGCCTGGCTTGTTTTTCCTGGCAATCAAGACGTGGCGATTTTATAATCAGATCAAAAGCTTATGTAATGACAAATCATGTTTTATCATTTTTGTTGGACTGCATCAGGCCTGGTGACTCGCCTGTCATTGCTTTAGCTTGCTCAAATTCATTAACTGTAACGTACAAAGCTCTGAAATCCATTGAATCTGCGGATGGGCAATATTGCCAGCCATATGAGCTTTTGTAAATATTTATCTCAGTTCTATGTCCAGGTAATCTCAGGATGTGATACGGGTCTTCAACATGTTGGTTTTACTATGTGACCAGTACTGAAACACAAGTTATTAAACAATCTGGTTTAATTGGTTGTTCTTGATTTCCTTAGACTTTTTACAACATGGACCAAGAGCTGGCAACTTCTGGTCTGAATTGCAATCCCCTAAAAGATTCTAACTATACCAGAATGGGTTGTTTCTTTGAATGTTTCCAGTTTAATGCAAATATTCTTTAGACACTCTTACATTCCCTTACATTCAATTTGGTTTGAACTCGAACCATTCATTAACTCTTTGCTTTTAAATGGGGGTCAAGGTCCATGAAACACACACACCACTATAATAAAATAACAACAAAAGCTCATATAATTCAAGGGGGTGTTTCATGAACCTTGACCCCCATTTAAAAGCAAAGTTAATGAATGTATTGTCGAAGGCTTTCATGACCGGAATCACTGGGTTGTAGGTTTTTTCGGGCTGTATGGCCATGGTCTAGAGGCATTCTCTCCTGACGTTTCGCCTGCATCTATGGCAAGCATCCTCAGAGGTAGTGAGGTCTGTTGGAACTAGGAAAAATGGTTTATATATCTGTGGAATGACCAGGGTGAGACAAAGGACTCTTGTCTGCTGGAGCAAGGTGTGAATGTTTCAACTGACCACCTTGATTAGCATACAATGGGCTGACTGTGCCTGGAGCAAACTTTTGTTGAGAGGTAATTAGATGTCTTTGTTTGTTTCCTCTCTGTTGTTGTGCTGTTGCAATTTTAGAGTTTTTTTTAATACTGGTAGCCAGATTTTGTTCATTTTCATGGTTTCCTCCTTTCTGTTGAAATTGTCCACATGCTTGTGTATTTTAGTGGTTTCTCTTGTGTAGTCTGACATGGTGGTTGTGAGAGTGGTCCAGCATTTCTGTGTTCTCAAATAAAATGCTGTGTCCAGGTTGGTTCATCAGGTGCTCTGCTATGGCTGACTTCTCTGGTTGAAGTAGTCTGCAGTGCCTTTCATGTTCCTTGATTCGTGTTTGGGCAATGCTGCGTTTGGTGGTCCCTATGTAAACTTGTCCACAGCTGCATGGTACACGGTAGACTCCTGCAGAGGTGAGAGGATCCCTCTTGTCCTTTGCTGAATGTAGCATTTGTTGGATTTTCTTGGTGGGTCTGTAGATAGTTTGTATGTTGTGTTTCCTCAACAGCTTCCCTATGCAGTCACTGATGCAAGCGAAACGTCAGGAGAGAATGCCTCTGGACCATGACCATGCAGCCCGAAAAAACCTACAACAACCCAGTTAATGAATGGTTCGAGTTCAAACCAAATAGTCTAGCCGAGAGGCAACAACAGCAAATAGTCTAGCCGAGAGGCAAATATGCTCATAGTCCGTTCCAAGACCAAAAGCCAAATCCAAGAGAGTCTAGAATCCAAGGTCAATCCAAAATCCAATAGCCAGAGTCCAAGGGTAAGTCCAGAGATCACAAATCCAAGATAAGCAATAGTCTGAGACCACAGCTTCAAACACTGACATTGCTGCCAGCAACTAGGTGCCACACTTGAGGTCCTTATATGCTATGTTCTCAGTTGTCAACTACTGCTAACTTGTTTCTCTGCTAACCTAGAGGACCTGCAAAGGTGAGCCTTTTCTCTTTACAGGCCCACAAAAGCTGGGACACTTAACCCTTCCTCTGCCTGCTCAGAGGGGTTTGTTTGTACCTGCTTTGCAGGCTGAGGGCCCTTCCACACAACCAAATAACCCATAATATCAGGGCAGAGAATCACATAATATCTGCTTTGAACTGGGTTGTCTGAGTCCACACTGCGATATATTCCAGTTCAAAGTAGAAAATGTGGGGTTTTATTCAACTGCGTGGAAGGGGCCTGAGAAATGATGGCTGCCTCCATAGGCTCTTATTCTAAACTCAGCTGAGGGAGCCGCTAGGTAGTGCTGGGCTCTAGCTCCAACGCTGGCTATTTAGCCATAATTTTCCTCACTATCTGTATCCACAACAAACTACAAGAAAGGAGATTCCATCTGAACATGAGGAAGAACTTCCTGACTGTGAGAGCCGTTCAGCAGTGGAACTCTCTACCCCGGAGTGTGGTGGAGGCTCCTTCTTTGGAAGCTTTTAAACAGAGGCTGGATGGCCATCTGTCAGGGGTGATTTGAATGCAATATTCCTGCTTCTTGGCAGGGGGTTGGACTGGATGGCCCATGAGGTCTCTTCCAACTCTTTGATTCTATGATTCTAGGTGTTATAGTTATTGTTAACCTTAACATGGGCTATACTAAGACACAGAACTTGAACTTAGAAATACCTACACTTTTCATCTGAGCTTTCCAGAGTACTTTAGCAAGCATTGCTACTAGGGGATTGTGGGACTTGCAGTTCCAAACCATTCCCCCCCCCCCCCATCTCTAAGAAAGACGTTGATCTCAGTTATTAACCTTATTCTTATCCTATTTTCTTTTTCTTCCTCTGGTATTCCTTCATTGCCAACTTTGGAAGCAAAGTGGGGCATCATCGGTGGCATTGAGATTTGTTAACTATTCATCCTGGAAATGTGGGCTGTGCAGATCTGATTTTCATCTCTCATATTAAGTGACAAAGGTTGATGTTGATCAGAGTTTCCATCGCCTTATATAAATTATGTATTCTATTTTTCTAAAATGCATATACAGTGATCTCCTTTGACATTAAAAAGCCGCTCTGTGGATAATTGAAAAAGGTGTTTTCCAAACGTTCTTTTTATATTCTTTTCACTTTATTCATTGTTTATCCTTTTTCCTTTTATCTGCTAAACCTTCGTGCATTCAGTCAAAAAGATGGCTCAACCTGCAACATAATAGGCACATGATTCAAAATTCATCTGATGTCAGATTTGAAAAGGGAAACTGGAGAAGTCAATTTATATTCCCAAATAAGAGATCCTTAAATAGAGGCAAGAAACGGGATGATGTTATCTTGAGATAGCATTTTAATCCAGATTCATAGAAGATGTGCGGATATGGAAGAAGGGCTTACAAGTGAAACTTGCTGTGCCAAGATTTGTTTTGAAGCATCGTTGAATGATAGGGATATCTTATTTTGCATTGTAATGATCTCTATGTCTGAATTAAATCATTTGGCTTGAGAAGCTGATCCAAGTGTTCAAGGGGCAGGAATTCACTTAATAGGCATAACTACTATAGTAGCCTTTCTATTCAAGTATTGTGAAGAAAATATGGGTACTCAGAGGGTTTTACTCAGATATTTGTGTCATGTATGAATTTATTTATTTGTCATGTCAGGGCAACCAGTCAATTATATTACATTTCTAACAGAACAAAGCAAACAAACAGACAAAATACAAAATTTGTGAGTTTGGTAGTTGATTAAATGTCCTTTGACCAGTATCTGGCCACTTGGAGTGCTTCTGGTGTTACTGCAAGAAGGTCCTCCATTGTGCATGTGGCAGGGCTCAGATTGCATTGCAGCAGGTGATCAGTGGTTTGCTCCTCTCCACACTCGCATGTCGTGGATTCCACTTTGTAGCCCCGAGATGCAGAGCCATGCAGGTTGGCTCTGCATCTCGTGGTGCCAGAGCGCAGTCTGTTCAGCGCCTTCCAAGTTGCCCAGTTTTCTGTGTGCCCAGGGGGGAGTCTCTCATTTAGTATCAGCCATTGGTTGATGTTCTGGGTTTGAGCCTGCCACTTTTGGACTCTCGCTTGCTGAGGTGTTCCAGCGAGTGTCTCTGTAGATCTTAGAAAACTATTTCTAGATTTAAGTCGTTGACGTGCTGGCTGACAAGGGATGAGCTGGAGATGTCTCTGCCTTGGTCCTTTCACTATTGGCTGCTACTTCCTGGCGGATGTCAGGTGGTGCAATACCGGCTAAGCAGTGTAATTTCTCCAGTGGTGTAGGGTGCAGAGCCACATCCACTGTTTTAGTGTGGTGAGATGTGTTCCACACTGGGCATGCGTACTCAGCAGCAGAGTAGCACAGCGCAAGGGCAGATGTCTTCACTGAGTCTGGCTGTGATCCCCAGGTTGTGCCAGTCAGCTTTCATATGATGTTCTTTCTAGCACCCACTTTTTGCTTGATGTTCAGGCAGTGCTATTTGTAGGTAAGAGCACGGTCCAGAGTGACTCCCAGGTATTTGGGTGTGCTACAATGCTCCAGTGGGATTCCTTCCCAGGTAATCCTCAGAGCTCAGGATGCTTGTCTGTTCTTAAGGTGAAAGGCACATGTCTGTGTTTTAAATGGGTTGGGGATCCGTTGGTTTTCCCTGTAGTTGGCAGGAAGAGCACCTAGAGCTTCGGAGAGCTTCTGTTCTACCATCTCAAAGCTCCCTGCTTGAGTGGCGATGGCGCGATCATCAGCATAGATGAAACTCTCTGTCTCTTTTGGCAGTGGCTGGTCATGTATGAATGAGGTGGGACATTATTTTTCAATACAAGAGGATTTTGGGTGCGCCTAGCTATGAAAAAACATATTGGGTTATATAAGTTAGGGATGGTCATCCCTTTCCAAGCAGGGGCTGCTGGAAGTGAATGCTCCCCTATATCCTGTCCCTTTCACAAGTAGGATTGGTATTTTAATCAAGTAAAAATGGAGAAAGTGTTGGAAAATGTGTGAGAGAGTAGCAGATCTTTGACATTGATTGACAAATAGTTCCACATTCACAGGGTCTAGCAGAGAGAAAAAAGTACAGTTTTCTTTGTAAAACATATGAAAGTAGTCTTTTGTGCACAATCCAATACATAATGATCAGAAGATAAAGGCCTCCAGGTCATAATAGTGTAGGAATGCGATGGATGGGGGAAAGCAAATAGGGATTTTACAAACATGGAAAGTAACAATGAATGAGTATAAGTATGCAAAAGTTGCTAAATGTAACAGAAGATGCACTCATGCAAAGTTGATGCATCGGATGCAAACAACAAACCAATGCATAATGTTACCTCTGAAGGTGGTGGACTCTTCTTCTCTGGAAGGTTTTAAGCAGAGGCTGAATGGTCACTTTGGTTGTGTATTCCTGCATCTCAGGAAGTTGGACCTGGAGCCCCCGGTGGCGCAGTGGGTTAAAGCTCTGTGCCGGCAGGACTGTAGACCGACAGGTTACAGGTTCGAATCCGGGGAGAGGTGGATGAGCTCCCTGTATCAGCTCCAGCTCCTCATGCGGGGACATGAGAGAAGCCTCCCACAAGGATGATAAAAACATCAAATCATCTGGGCGTCCCCTGGGCAACGTCCTTGCAGACGGCCAATTCTCTCACAACAGGAGCGACTTGCAGTTTCTCAGGTCGCTCCTGACACGCCAAAAAAAAAAGGAAGTTGGACTAGACCAGGGGTCCTCAAACTTTTTAAACAGAGGGCCAGGTCACAGTCCCTCAAACTGTTGGAGGGCAGGATTATAATTTGGGGAAAAAACATGAATGAATTCCTATGCACACTGCACATATCTTATTTGTAGTGCAAAAACACTTTAAAGCAATACAATAAAAAGAACAATTTTAACAAATATAAACTTATGAATATTTCAATGGGAAGTGTGGGCCTGCTTTTGGCTGATGAGATAGGATTGTTGTTGTTGTGTTCTTTCAAATCATTTCAGACTTAGGTTGACCCTGAACAAGGGCCAGGTAAATGACCTTGGAGAGCCGTATCTGCCCCCCGGGCCTTAGTTTGAGGACCCCTAGATGGTCCAAGTGGTCTCCTCCAGTTCTATGATTCTATTTTTACAATGTGGTCTATCTGCCTTTTACACACATCTTTGTACACTATATGTGACTGAGGTGGACTAGGGGGGAAAATGACTTGTGACCCATGGGCCACATTTAGCTACCATCCATTGGTTACCACTCTTGATGTAGCTAATGATGTGTATGATCTTTTGAGACTAGAGATGCACTACGGCAGTGGTTCTCAACCTTCCTAATGCCATGCTGCTTGAACACAGTTCCTCATGTTGTGGTGACCGTGACCCCCTACCATAAAATTATTTTCGTTGCTACTTCATAATTTTACCCCTTAGGGTTGTCCACCTTGTTCTTCTGACTACAAGCTGTCCCTGCATTACAAACAACTCCTAGATAAGAATGGGGCTAAGACAACAGGGAGGGAGAGAAATCTATCATTCGGAAGGGAAGTTCACTACTGAATGGGTTGTCAAGGGGGAAAGTATCGCCACTGAAGCTTTATCTCCAATCCTTGTTTCCATTTTTTCAAAATCCAAATTCTCACAGGCATGGAATGTGAGGTGGCATCTTCTGAACAGGGGTACATACAGTTGAACAAACACCACAGGAGTGCTAACCCTTCCCTATGCTATTCAAAGCTTGTGTGTGTGTGTATCTGGAGTGACACTTAAGAGATGTACCTACTCTACATGCAAATTCAGCTTAAGAACAAACCTACAGAACCTATCTTGTTTGTAAATTGGGAACTTCCTGTGTATGCTTAAGAGGAGAGATGAATTTGCAAAGATACACTACATATTTATGACAGTCTCCAATAGTCTTCATGAATGGCCTTGGGTTATTCACTCTTCAACTGATCTGACTTCATAAGAAATATGATTTATTGAGCCAGTACTTTGTGTATGTGCCTTCACTACCCCACCAGAAAGCCTGCCATAAAGTGATCTTCTGCACGCTCCATATATCCCAATCTTTATCCTTGAACTGCCCGGTAGATTCTTAAAAGTTGTCAGCCAATTCCCCTTTTCAGAGAAAACTAAATCTACTCCAGCTTCTTTTTATGCATGAAGGAAGATCTCTCATTTTACTCAGAATTTTCTCTATACCACATCAGCCTTTGGAATATATATCCTTCAAGATGACGGTGTTCACCTCTCTCAATATATAATAAATCCCTTCTGCTATCATGCTTTGGATTATTTCTGCCATGGATGTGCTATTTTCTTGACTTTCATCTCAGTACTTCAACTCTCAAACCCTGGAAATGATTAGACTCTGTCCACTTCTAATAAATCTCCAGGGACCTTGACTTGCTCCCTTTGCCAAAGCTATATTTTAATGTAGGATTGCATAAAGTAAAAGTAAGTCTTTGTGCCTATTCCTCCCAAAATTCACACAGGGCTCTTTTACAGGGGCACTAAAATCAAGTTTGAAGCATTTTGAGGTCTGAAGGTGAAGGCCATAGATGCAGGCAAAATATCAGGAGAGAATGCTACTAGAATGTGGCAATACAGTCCAAAAAGCTCACAGCAATCCAGTGATTCCAGCCACAAAAGCCTTGGAAAACATATTGTTACTTATCACAGTTGTGACACAACTAATGAAACAGGTAGGCATTTACATTGCACCATAGTTCCTTATGGCTTTTCTACCACTATAATATCCTACCCAGGTTTTGACTGCAGCTCTTAAAATAACCTCCTTCATATTCTCTTATCTTAGTATTAAATTATATCCCCTTTACCACCAACTGACCCCTTTAAAAATTTATTTTCAAGACTATCCTGATCACCATGCCTGAACTTCTGATTTTAGCACCTCTGGATAAAAGAACCATTAAAATTAAAACCTTTTATTGACTATAATTGTACCAATATACCTCCTGCCCAAAACTGAGGCTACCTATAAGATTACATCAGTACATTGCTTAAAATGAATTTTATCATACGATTGATTAGGGTGTTAGTAAACACCTTAAATCAAACACCAACATTTAGGAAACACTGTATGAACACCAAGCACAAAGTCACTGCATGCAATAACATCCTGTGGAAACTTACTGGTAACGCATGGGTTGCAGACCCAAAATTAATGAGAACATCAGCCCTGGCCTCGTCTTACTCAACTGCTGAGTGTGCCTACCCCATCTGGCATAAATCTGCCCACGTGAAGCAGGTGAATATAGCACTGAATGAAACATATAGAATAATCGCAGGATGTCTTAAACCCATACCTGCTGATAGACTTTATAAGATAGTTGGCATCCCACCCACCCCCCACCCTTGATATGCGATGGGAAGTTGCTGCCAATTAGAAGAGAAATATGGTTACCTATTGTGAAAGTCACCCACTATATGGCTGTCAGCCTCCTCCCAGTAGACTCAAATCAAGGAAAAGTTTTATGAGAACCGCCACTCTTCCTCCAGCAACAGCAAGAATATACATGTGGGCAGAAAAATCAGGAAATTCCAACTGGATTCCACAAGGTCTGCCTCTAAGGGGAACAAACCAAGAATGGACAACTTGGAAGTCCCTGAACAGACTCAGAAGTGGTGTTGGGAGATCAAAAGACAACCTGGCTAAATGGTACTATCTAGAAGAATCCTCCACCTTGTGTGACTGTAGAGCAAAACAAACAACTCAGCACCTCAACTGGGCTCTCCAGGCCAATGGATACTCCACCTCAGACATCAGAAGAGCTGCAAGACCAAGAACAAGCCACGAGAGTAAAGATGAAGATCCACCCAGAGGAAAAGTGTTCTTGCCATACATCAAGGGAACCACTGACCGCATAGGGAAACTGATAAGGAAACACAGCATACAAACCACCTACAGACCCACCAAGAAAATCCAACAAATGTTACGTTCAGCAAAGGACAAGAGGGATCCTCTCACCTCTGCAGGAGTCTACCGTGTACCATGCAGCTGTGGACAAGTCTACATAGGGAACACCAAACGCAGCGCCCAGACACGCATCAAGGAACATGAAAGGCACTGCAGACTACTTCAACCAGAGAAGTCAGCCATAGCAGAGCACCTGTTGAACCAGCCTGGACACAGCATATTATTTGAGAACACAGAAATGCTGGACCACACCAATAACCACCATGTCAGACTACACAGAGAAGCCATTGAAATCCACAAGCATGTGGACAATTTCAACAGAAAGGAAGAGACCATGAAAATGAACAAAATCTGGCTACCAGTATTAAAAAAACTCTAAAATTATAACAGCTAAACAACAGAGAGGAAAAAACCAGGCACAGATTAACACCTCCCAGCAAGAGATTTTCCCAGGCTCAGGCAAGCCTTCAAATGCTAATGAAGGTGATCAGCTAAACATTCACACCTAACTGCAGCAGGGAAGAGCTCCTTGCCCCACCCCAGCCATTCCACAGATATATAAACCCTTTGTCCTAATTCCAACAGACCTCACTACCTCTGAGGATGCTTGCCATAGATGCAGGTGAAACGTCAGGAGAAATGCCTCTAGAACATGGCTCCATAGCCCAAAAAAACCCACAAGAACCTAACTCAGCATCTGTATGCTTGCCCACAATGCCCTGCCCCATGCACCGAGGAAGAACTGTTTTAAACTACAGACAATGCAGTCGCTGTTGCTCGGTTTTGGTCTAAAATTATTTAGCTATGTGTTCCCTCTATTTTATCAGTTTTATACTTGTTTATTTATGCAATGCTTTTGACATGAAATAAATAAATTATATGTTGGAGGTAGTTCTCTACCATGACAGGTGTATTAAAGTATTAATTTAAACTTGTTTACCGGGCAAATAATTTCCAGGGATTGTATAGATTGCATTGTTCTCTCTCCATGAATTGTACCCTCCAATCTGAGAGTGTGCTCGCTAGGCTTGGTTGATCTGGTTTGGAAGTTTCTAAAATCGGATCGAATTTGTATTTAAATGACTTTTAAAACAATTTTGAGCCATGCTGGAATAGTGTGAGGAGTAATAACAAATTGAAACAATTTACCCATTTTTCAGAATTATTTTCGTATGTCTGGTCAAGGTTTACAATCTCACAGTTTCCCTGGCCCCCCTGGCGACAAGCGGCGATGCAGAAGGGTGAGGTGGGCATGGTCACACCCAGCTCTTCCTGAAGGCCATGCCCCCAGTGGCCGTCAAGAAGAGCTGGGCGTAGCCATGCCCACCTCATTCCCCTGTCTGCCATCCATCGCCCTTTGCAGTCACACAGAGAAGGAAAACTGCAAGATTTTAAAAGTAATCTTGCAGTTTCCCTTCTCTGTGTGACTGCAAAGGGCAATGGATGCCAGAGGGAGGAGGTGGGCATGGCTATGCCCAGGTGACTACAAAGGGCTGATGGATGGCAGAGGGAGGTGGGCATGGCCACGTCCAGCTCTTCTTGACGGCCACTGGGGGAAACTGCGTCGCCACTTGTCACCAGGGAGGTCAGGGAAACTGTGAGATTTTAAACTAACGGGGGAGGGCACCTTCCATTAATGAAGTAAACGAAGCTATTCAGATTTTTGCTATTTCCGATCTTTTTTTCAAGAAAATTTGAGAAATAATTTTAAAATCGAAATGCCAGCTATATACGAAACGAGTTTAGAACCATTTTTTTTTCTTGATCAAGCAAGCCTAGTGCTCACACTTTGGAAGAAAGACAGGATATAAATGACATTAATTAATCAATCATTAAAGAAACAAAAATATATCATTTTGCAATTTGTTCTTTACCCAATTATCTTGGATTTTTTTTAAAAAAACTTCTTCCTGATCAGGTAATTCTAAGGTTCAACCATTTTAAATGGAATTATGTCAAAGGTTGCTAAGAAGCAAATAGGTCTTCCCTGCATGATTGTGGCCTCTTGTGATCTGTAGCAGGCTGTAACTAAAAACTCATCTGTTTCAGGAAACTGAATTTCAAAGCTCTGTGTTTTTTGCTGAGATCTTTGTAGGAATCAGTAAGCTAAAGAAAGGGCTGGGAGCAAGTAAATAAGGTTGTGATGGAGGAGAAAAAGAAAGCAAGAGGACTTTTTTGGTGAGATGGATAAAAATTAGCATTTTCCTTAGCTGCCGAAATCAAACACTTCTTACCTGAGAAATGGAATCATAGAATTAGAATTATATAACCAGAGAGTTGTAAGAAGAGACCACAAGGACGATCCAGTCTGACACCCTGCCAAGCAGGAAAATACAATCAAAGCACTCCCAACAGATGGCCATTCAGCCTCTGCTTAAAAACTTCCAGAGAAGGAGACACCACCACACTCTGAAGCAGCATATTCCACTGCCAAACAGAACTTACCATCAGGAAGTTCTTTCTAATATGTAGATGGAATCTCTTTTTCCTGCAATTTGAATCCATTGTTCTGTGTCTTATTCTCTAGAGCAGCAGAAAACAAGCTTTCCCCCTCCTCAATAGGATATCCTTTCAAATATTCAAACATGGCTATAATGTCCTCTAGTAGCCTTCTTTTCTCCAAAATAAACATAATCAGCTCCCTAGGCCTCGTGGGACTTGGCAACCAAACCTTGATAATTTTGGTCATCCTTCTCTAGTCCATCATATCAATATCCTTCTTGAATGGTGGTGCCTAGAACTGGACACAGTATTCCAGGTGAGGTTTGAACAAAGCAGAATGGTATAGGACTATGACTTCTCCCATATGTCTATTGATGCAGTCTAAAATCACATGTTACACTGACTCATGTTCAGCTTGGGGTCTACTAAAGGTTTATCAACATTGTAGAATTGATAACACTTTAACAGCCATGGCTCAATAATATGGTGGTTAAAAATAAATCCCAACATAGATCCTTGATTGTGAATAAGTGTTTCCAGTCAGTCACAGGAAAAAAATCATATTTGCTCTCTGTTAGAACTTACATCAGTTGTCTACCACATGTTGTTGCTTTTGTTGTAAATGCCATTAAGTTGACTTTAACCTATGGTGACCTCATGAATTATAGATTTCCAAGTCACCCTATTAACAAAAGCCCTTCTCAGATCTTGCAAGCTTAGATAAGTCGCTTCCTTGTGGTCTCCTACTTTTCCCACTCCTCTCTAACTTACCAAGTATTGTTGTCTTTTCAGTTGACTAATAATTTTGATATGACAATCTCAGTTTGGTCAGCTTGGCTTCTAGAGAGAGGTCAACCTTGATTTGCTCTAGAACCTATTTATTTTTCTGTTTCATAGTCCTTGATATCTGCAGAACTTTTATTCACCACCACATTTCAAATGAGCTGATCTTCCTATAAGTTTTCTTCACTGTGTCTAGCTTTTACAATCATACATAGAAATGGGAAATATGACAGCATGGAGAATCCTAACTTTAGTATTCAGTTATTTATCTTGACACTTGTCGAGTCCAACCAGCCATGTAGTTGGGGGGGGGGGGGGGCTTGAGGGGCTTCAGCCCCCCCCCCCCCCCGAAATTTTCATGGTGGTTTGCGAAAAGGCCTTACTGGTGCATTATTTAAACTGTTATGTTTATTCATATCATGATCTGATCACCATACTCAATATATCCCATATGCATGGGGGTATTGGGGTAATGATACAAAAGGTTTGCTAGGCTAGACCCTCTTTCACTCAGACTCAGCCCCCCCCGAAACTCAGCCCCCCCCCGAAATCCCCCCTGAAAATTTTTTAGCCCCCCCCCCCCCCCCCCGAAACAAAATCCTGGCTACGGGCCTGAGTCCAACCAAGTGCTTCTGATTTCTTGACTGGACTCTCCATCTGATTAATGGTTGAATTAAGGTATGGAAAATACTTTTAACAATTTCAGCACCTTCATCATCTACTTTATAGTTATATAAATAATCAGTGGTCAATTTTTTTTCTCAATGTTCAATTGCAAACCTGTCTTTCTTAGACATGCTTTGGGTTGTCTCAAAGTTGGGGACTGTGCTACACCCTTTCTTAAGTGGAATTGACAACTGCTTCAACAGCTATCTTGAGCTTCCCAGGCTCAAGTAGTTTAGGGACACAGGATGTCTGTTCTCTCCCATCCCCTTCCCCCATGTTGTGGATGTCACCAGTCACAACACAGAAGGTGGGGAGGTGGGGTTCCTCCTTAGAGTATCTGCCCATTGGCACTGAACCATGTTTGATATACCTCACTACCTCTGAGGATGCTTGCCATAGATGCAGGTGAAACCTCAGGAGAGAATGCCTCTAGATCATGGCCATATAGCCCAAAAAAACCTACAACAACCCAATGTTTGATATAGTTAGGCAGTGGAGACTCCCTGCTGCCACTGAGGGAGTTTAGATCATTCCTATAAAGCCCATGTGTTTGGTTTGTGTAGAAGGTTTGTGTCTGGCTACTTAGTAAGATCCTGTTTGACATAGTAGAGCCTACTTTTAACACTGCTGCCATCAGCATAGCCTCTAGCCTCACAGAAACACTCAATCCCACCACCATGGAAAGGTGACATTAGTGGGTGCTTACCACAAACACAATAAAATGGGGGAAGTATTTTTCAGTCCCATTTCCTGCTACTGCACTCCTTTTTATAACAAACAAGAGCATCATTGACATAATCAAGAATATCCTCAAGAAACATAGCCTGAGATATATGACCAGTATAGTGAAGCATTTGTATATGAAGTAGATAAAGAGGATTTTATGTGGAAAAGAAAAAGAGCTAGAATGGGACCTTCCATAAGCAGCAAAACTTTAATGCATGTGTTAAACAAAGCTTTACTCTCTGGTCACTGGCACAAGACCTTCCAGAAGGCAATGAGGAAATGCACTGTCAACTGTGTCATGTGCAACCATTTTAACTGCATTTATTATGCAAGAAGACAGGAACTGAACAGTAGATCACCCCATTAAACTCTCAGGCTTTTGGTTTATACATTTATTGATTTTCTTTTCCAATATTGTCTAACTCTTTCAATCATCCAGCTTTTGCTTGCATCTCATGACTTAGAAACAAAATAATAGACTCCGCTAAACAATGTGTTCAATTTCTAGGAGAAACAAGGGATGCCATTATCTATAAAAGAGGTTATTTTCTGGTGAAAGGAAGGACAAAGATTTCTTTGATTTCTTTAAAAAGATTCTCCAAAAATTAACTGAAAATAAACATGTCCTTGAAAACATTTGTCAAAGACAAAAGTTCATTGCCCCAGTTACAATACGGATCATTGTTTCAGCCTATTCTCATATAGAGAATGATTGTCATCCAGGGTCCATCGTACCTTAGGGACTGCCTTTCCTTCTCCCATCATCGGAGGTCGCAACGACCAGCCCAACACAACTTATTTATTATTTATTTATTTGCTTTATTTCTATACCGCGTTTCTCAACCTATAATAGGTGACTCAATGCGGTTTACACAATATTAATTACCACAACAATAACAATTAAAACACAGCATACCCAATAACAAACACACAACCATTCATACAGTGCCTCGATCGCAACCAAGATCCAGTCTCATATCCTTATACCGTTCCTATGTTCAGTTTACCGTCATTCTGTGTACAATTGCGCTGATTAGCCAAACGCTTGCTCAAAAAGCCAGGTTTTGAGCTTCTTCCTAAATGCCAGCAACGAAGGGGCCTGTCTGATGTCGCTTGGTAGGGCATTCCATAACCGAGGGGCCACCACCGAGAAGGCCCTGTCTCTCGTTCCCGCCAACCGTGCCTGTGACGCAGGCGGAACCGAGAGCAGGGCCTCCCCGGACGATCTTAATGTCCGTGTCGGTTCATAGGAGGAGATGCGTTCGGAGAGGTAGGTGGGGCCGGAACCGTTTAGGGCTTTGTAGGCTAATGCCAGCACCTTGAATTGTGCCCGGTAGGGAATTGGCAGCCAGTGGAGCTGGCTCAACAGAGGAGTGGTATGCTCCCTGAGAGCTGCTCCTGTTAGCAACCTGGCTGCCGAGCGCTGGACCATCTGGAGCTTCCGGGCAGTCTTCAAGGGCAGCCCCACGTAGAGCGCGTTGCAGTAATCTATGCGGGATGTGACCAGAGCGTGGACTACCGTGGCCAAGTCCGACTTCCCGAGGTACGGGCGCAGCTGGCGCACGAGCCGAAGCTGTGCAAATGCTCCCCTGGCCACCGCTGAGACCTGAGGCTCCAGGCTCAGCGATGAATCCAGGGTCACACCCAAGCTGCGAACCTGCGTCTTCAGGGGGAGTGTAACCCCGTCCAACACAGGCTGTAACCCTATGCCCCGTTCGGCCTTTCGACTGACCAGGAGTGCCTCTGTCTTGTCTGGATTCAACTTCAATTTGTTCACCCTCATCCAGTCCGACACAGCAGCCAAGCACCGGTTCAGGACCTGAACAGCCTCCTTAGAAGTAGGTGGAAAGGAGTGACAGAGTTGGACATCATCTGCGTACAGATAACACCGCACCCCGAAACTCCGGATGATCTCTCCCAACGGCTTCATGTAGATGTTAAACAACATGGGGGACAGTATTGAACCCTGCGGGACCCCACAAGACAAAGGTTGTGAGGACGAGCAGCTGTCCCCCATCAACACCTTCTGGGTACGACCCTCTAGGAAGGACCCGAGCCACTGTAAAACAGTGCCACCAAGGCCCATTCCCGCGAGGCGTCCCAGAAGGATACCGTGGTCGACGGTATCGAAGGCCGCTGAGAGATCCAGCAGGACCAACAGGGACACACTCCCCCTGTCGAGCTCTCTGCGGAGATCATCCACTAAGGCGACCAGGGCTGTCTCGGTACCATGTCCCGGCCTAAAGCCAGACTGTGCCGGATCCAGATAATCAGTGTCTACCAAGAATACCTGGAGTTGTGAGGCCACCACACGTTCCAGGACTTTGCTCAAAAAGGGAAGATTGGAAACAGGCCGATAGTTGACGAATTGAGTGGGGTCTAGTGATGGTTTTTTCAACAGCGGTTTTCAACAACTTACTCTATATACCGGGTCCTAGAGAAGTGCACTTGGAAAGTACCAGACGCAAGGCTTTTTCTATTTCTGCCCCTGCCTTATGGAATTCCTTGCCGCCCTATATGAGAGCCATGTGTGACTTAGGGCCTTTTACTCTAGCACTTAAGACCTGGCTTTTTACTAGAGCATTCGATCTCTGTTGATTTTTAAATTCTGTATGTATGTATTTTATCTGTATGTATGTATGTATGTATTTTATTTTTTACAATTTAGCTGTAAATCGCCTAGAGCATTCTCAGATGGAGGGCGATTAATAAGTGATTAGATATGATGATGATGATGATGATGATGATGATGATGATGACCCAGAAATAGAATTTTGGTGGTGGGTCCATAAGTGACTGTAGAAACCTATTCTGGATCTACATGGCCTATCACCATGAGAACATTGATTTCCAAATTGAAAGATGGTCCCAACAAGGATTTGTGTCATGTTCCAGGGCTCTCCCTGGTAATGCAGGTAGAGTTTAACCAAAACAACACCCAGTTTGTATTAAAAAAAAAACATTTTTTCAGGCAAACCAATGTCCATTATCCAGTAGCTCAACTGTATTCCAATCCAGGAGTCACACTAAGAAGTCAGTCCAGATTCCAGCACAGGGTTTCAGTTGAACAAGCACTGTTGAGATTAATTTCACAATTCAGCAGCAGATCAGTTGCACAACTTCAGCGCTTTCCAGTAGCTTCTTCCTGCACAACTGCTCCCACAAACTGCAGTCACTCTGAAACTCTTTTACAGACACTTGAGCACATGCCCGGCCATTATCAGTTTTACTATTGTTTTCCCCTCCAGTCTAGATGACACTACAAACTTATCACAGCACACGGTTATATCTTGTCTTAGCAGACAGGTTCTTTTAATCAATTACATAGAGCCTTTGACGAACAGCATCACAGCACAAGGAGAGAGTATACACTGTACATGACTTCCTTATATACAATTCTATACAATTACACATAGCAATCTCTGATTGGTTCTCAACTCATTAACTTAACTCAGACCCAGGATTCCATCATTCACAATCACCTGGACTAGGCCAGAACACATTCCCCAAATGAAGTTCTATATACAGTTAAAGCATGACTCAGCATTTCCAATAGAAGCCCATTAACAATGCATGACTCAGCTATATTACATTACAATACATTGTAAAACCTGACAAGCACAGAGACACATTCAGGGTTCAACAAGGCATGAAACTAGATCTCAGGAATCAGGATCCACACAAGCTATGGAAAAACAGACAGCATCCACATCCTAAAACAAAATATGCTTTTCTCCCAAAGAGTAGTCTCTAGCAAAGCTCTTTTATACTGCTGCATCCCATTTGAGCATGCCTCCCAAATAATAACTACAGCCAGTGAATCCTTACTGGGATTCAATCTGACCTCTTATAAACAGGAAGGAGATTAACCTCTTCAAAGCATTAAAGAGCTTGCCATCTGTCTGATAGGTGATTTGATTCTACACTTGTGAGAAGCTTCCCAATCACAAAGTGTAGAATCATAGCTATGAAGATGGAAAATAAGATTAGTACAATATAGCATCCCTGTTTGACACCTGATCCCACTTTAAATGAAAGGCGGTCCCAACAAGCTGTTACTGCCCAAGAGTGTTGCCATCATGGAGGAGCAGCAGAATGTTCACAAAATTGTCAAGGAATCCAATTTTCAAGAGGATGGTTCAAAGAGAATTACGATTCATGCTGTCAAAGGCCTTTGCAACGTTGATGAATACCATGTTCAGAGGTTGATTTTGTTATCTGCATTTTTCTTGGAGCTATCATGCAGTGAAAATCATATCCACTCTTCCTCTGGAGTTGGTTTGGTTTAGTTGATTGATGAGTTTGATGACTTCCTCCAAGGTAGGCAATGCTGCAAGCTCATCCCTGATTTGTTGTTGAGGAATTTGTGAGAGAATCTCTTTGTCCATATTAGAACTTTGGTTAAAGACATTATGGTAGTGCTCTTGCCAAAGTAGTACAATGGAATTTTTGTCCTTTAGAAGTCTGGCTCCATCTGATGAATGTAGAAGGTGTATGCCATGATCTTTTGAGCCATAAATGATCTTTGTGGTTTTAAAGAATCCAAATGCATCATGGACATCTGCGAAGTGTTGGATTTCTTGAGCCTTTTTTGTCCACCATATGTTCTTGAGTTCTCTGGTTCTTTTTTTTTTTTTTTTTGACCTCAGCTTTCGCACTAATGCAGATCTTTGTCTTAGCAGCACAGTTGATATCTCATTTCACATATGTATTACTGTGACATGGAACCTAAATCTCTCTCCCCAAGCCTATTGGAGTAGCTAGTGGTGTCACAGTTAGAGATTAGGGGGCAACTGACCTTTTCCCCCTAACTTGATCAGCAGAGCTTAACATGATTTGAGAAGTGGGTAGAACCTGCAGTATTAGCAAGACCACATGAAAAAGATGACAGGTACATACAACAGGTGGAAGAAGGAATTGTGGCAAGTGCCATTTCCTTCATACTAGAACCCTATCCTTTTTTTCATGAGGCCAGTTCCACACAGGGAAAAAGTCTGTTCCAACTCGGGTTTTAAAAACCCGGGTCAGGGTGGACGTCTGTCCCCACACTGGCCTAAAAAAGCCCACACTTTTGTTGCTTGATGTCTGGATGTCCTCCTTGAACCTTCAGGGATGACAGGGAGACACCCACATCCCCTCCCCAAAACCCTTTAAAAAGAAAATAACTTACCTGGCCGCCATTTCCCTGCTGCCGGACCTTATCTGTCATGATGTAGATTTTCCTCCTCCCTCCTCCTTCTGATTAGACCAAGGTATTTCACAAAGACCTATGTCTAATCCAGTATTGAATTAATCCAGGACAAAGCGGGGTTTTCCTGAATTAATTTGTTTTTACTGAAGGCGTCAATTGGATGGCTCTGGAAAAAGTGTGTGAGCTCACGCATTATGGGTCCCAAAACCAAGCATGGTTATATTTCACACAAGACTTGAAGGACTCAATTTATTATTTATTATTTAGAAGTTTTATATACCTGTTTTCTCGAACTCCCAGAAGGGACTCAGGCCGGTTCACAACATGTGTTCATATACAGTAATATAAAAACAGCACAGTGCATCATCATTATACATTAAAATATAAAAATATAAAATGCAATAAAATACATCATCACATTACACAAGCCAAGTCGTCAAATACAGTCATAATTCATCGCCATCCTTCCATGTGGACAAGGGTTATTGACTCAATCATCGAATGCCATATTCCAAAGCCAGGTTTTTATTAGCTTTCTAAAGGTCAGGAGGGAAGGAGCAGATCTAATCTCTGGTGGGAGGGAATTCCAAAGCCGAGGGGCCACCATCAAGAAGGCCCTGTCCCTCGTACCCACCAGACGCGATTGCGTGGATGGTGGGACCGAGAGCAGGGCCCCTCCGGAAGATCTTAGTAACCTTGATGGTTCATAGGGGAGAATCTGTTTGGACAGCTAAACTAGGCCGGAGTCGTTTAGGGCTTTATAAGTCAAAACCAGCACTTTGAATTGTGCTCGGAAGCTAATTGGCAGCCAGTGGAGCTGGCGTAACAGAGGAGTGGTATGCTCTCTGTATCCCACTCCTGTTAGCAATCTGGCTGCCGCTCGTTGGACTAGTTGAAGCTTCCGGGCAGCCTTCAGAGGCAACCCCATGTAGACTCCCTAAGGGGATGACCTAAGGGGCCCTCATTTCCCAATATCTATCGGGGGTTATCCCCATACAGTATGAATGCATTCAAAAACAAATATAGATTCAGGTTATTTAGTATCCACAGTAAACCTGAGGTTTTCTCCAGGCATTGAAATGTATCTAGCTCAGACTATTAGTCCCAAAGTGTGTTATATAGAGGGTTCTTGAGGCTTTTTTAATTGAATTCTATGATTACTCACAAACACACCAGCAGATGTAGAATAGAGGCCAGAAATTGCTTCTGGGTTTGCACTGCCTCCTTAGCAGGAGCATGAGAAAAGCACTTTATGATCCAATTAGTGGCTCTAGGCATTCTCTAATTGCTTTATAAAGCAGTGCAGCACAGAAGGGGGGAAAGTAACAGGACAGTTAAAATTTTCAGAATATATGCACACACATATCCGTTGATTTGAAGTTTGAGTACAATTGCATTGTCAATGGTATAGATACAATGACAGTCACTAATAAAAAAAAGCTGGGTAAGCAAAGACGCTCAAATAAATGGTCAAGAGGTTCACTAAATCTCTAAAATACATAAATGGAGTATAACAACCAGAAATTAGGGGTATCTTGTTGCTTTTTCATGGGTCCCCATTTTTTTTGTCATATCAGGAGCCACTTGAGAAACTGCAGGTTGCTTCTGATGAGCGAGAATTGGCCATCTGCACGGATGTTGCCCAGGGGATGCCCGGATTTTTTTTGATATTTTATCATCCTTGTGGGAGGCTTCTCTCGTGTCCCCGCATGAGGAGCTGGAGCTGATAGAGGGAGTTCATCCACACTCTCCCTGGGTTCAAACCTGCGACCTGTCGGTCTTCAATACTGCCGGCACAGGGGTTTAACCCACTGCGCCACCGGGGGCTACATATGGGTCCCCATTGACATAACAGAATTAAATACATGAGAGAACTTTAAGAACTTCTGGGGAGGCCCTCCTCTTGCTCCCACCACCATCACAAGCACGGTTGGTGGGGATGAGAGAGAGGGCCTTCTTGGTGGTGGCCCCCCACCTCTGGAACGCCCTTCCTAGAGAAATAAGACAGGTCCTATCACCCTCCTCCTTTCGTAAGAGCCTGAAGACCTGGTTGTTTAAACAAGCCTTTGAGAATGACTAGTTCTAGCTCAGCCCCAGATATTGTTGAATATGGCCATATCTTTTTCTACCAATTACCCAGGTTACTTCCTCCTATTAGGTCCCGGAAATGAGCAGCCATAGACTACCTAATTCCCCAGGCCCTTTACAAATTGCACGAACCTCGGCCCAGCTTTTTAAATTGCCTTGAACAGGCAGGATTATTTGAAATATATATATTTGCTATTGTCATTATTTAATGCTTATATTGTCTTGTTAATTTTATGTTTATGTTGTTTACTTTGTATGTATTGATGATATTACTTGGAAACCGCTCTTAGGCTATGCAGAAGGTATCAGAAACTTCAGGGTTGTGAACAAGCGAGTTTCTTCTGCTCTTATTTCTTCTGCTCTTATTTCTAACTAGCCGTTTCTTCTGCTCTTATTTCTAACTAGCCGTCCACATGGGAGTTCTGTGCGGGAGATTTCGCCCAATTCTATCGTTGGTGAGGTTTGGAATGCTCTGTGATTGTAGGTGAACTATAAATCCCAGCAGTTACGACTCCCAAATGTCAAGATTCTATTTTGCCCAAACTCCACCAGTGTTAACATTTGGGCATATGGAGTATTCATGTAGACTTTGGTCCAGATCCATCATTGTTTGAGTCCACAGTGATCTCTGGATGTAGGGGAACCACAACTCCAAAACCAAAGGACACTGCCCACCAAACCCTTCCAGTTTTTTCTGTTGGTCATGGGAGAACTGTGTGCCAAGTTTGGTTCAATTCCATCGTTGGTGGAGTTCAGAATGCTCTTTGGTTGAGGGTGAACTATAAATCCCAGCAACTACAACTCCCAAATGCCAAAATCAATTTTTTGAGTGAAGGACATACATTGAGTTGTTAGGTGTCTTGTGTCCAAATTTGGTGTCAATTCATCCAGTGGTTTTTGAGTTCTGTGAATACTACAAACAAACATTACAATATTATTATTATTATTATTATTATTATTATTATTATTAAACTTTATTTGTACCCCGCTAGCATCTCCCGAAGGATTCGATGAGGCTTACACAGGCCAAGGCCTCAACACACAACATAGCAATACAAACTAGGCAAATCAAACAATTAAAAACAGGATAAAGCAAATAAACAACAGGAAAAAGCAATACACTAAAACACAATAAAAACTGGGCCAGGCCAAAGTAATGGGTACAAGAATTAAAAGTGCTGATGTGACAGGAGGTGTATATGAGGCTTCTAGGGCAAGTGCGATGTGCAGCAGTCATTGGTTCTGATAAGGTGCTTATGGGACTTGGTAGTGGAGATTTCCTAATCTGGGAAGGCGCATCGGAAAAGCCAAGTCTTCAAGTTCTTTCTGAAGACTGCCAGTGTGGGGGCCTGTCTAAGGTCTTTGGGGAGGGTGTTCCAGAGTCTGGGGGCCACCACGGAAAAGGCCCTGTCCCGCGTCCCCACCAAGCGCGCTTGCGACGCAGGTGGGATCATGAGCAGGGCCTCTCCAGATGACTGAAGTGAGCTTGTGGGTTCATAGATGGAAATGCGGTCACACAGGTAAGCTGGTCCCAAACCATTCAGGGCTTTGTAGGTAAGCACCTGCACCTTAAATTGAGCTCGGAATATAAATGGCAGCCAATGGAGCTCCTTGAACAGGAGGGTTGACCTCTCTCTGTTAGGGGCCCCAGTTAACATCCTGGCCGCTGCTCCTTGGACCAGTTGGAACTTCCGAGCCATTTTCAAGGGCAGCCCCACGTAGAGCGCATTGCAGTAGTCCAATCTGGAGGTGACCAAGGCATGGACCATCCCAGCCAGATCATTGAGTTGTTAGGTGTCTTGTGTCCAAATTTGGTGTCAATTCATCCAGTGGTTTTTGAGTTCTGTGAATACCCCAAACGAACATTACATTTTTATTTATATAGATAAGAAGCAGTTTAAGATTGGGAAAGCTTGTATTCTTTTGAAATTAATAACTTTTTGTTCTCTGGTGTTTTGTTTTTCATTTTGACCATTGGAAGATGTTCTTTCTCATCTGAAATCAAATCAAACTTAGTCATATTCCTGTAGCCCTCTTGAGTAAATAAAATGTAAACAAGCCTCTATATAGTTCACATTCACTTTAAAATAAGCGCAGAGGTGTAATTCAGAACTAAGTAGAAAAGAAAGATCGTTTTCAGTTTCATTAGCAGCAACAAATCTTGTCCGTAAACAGGGAACCTGATGTTCAATTAGCTTTTAGCAATTTTCTTCATGTGCGTCTTTCACATTCTATTTGATGGGCATTACTAGAAACTCAAGCCTGGTCACTGAACTTGCTTTTCACTTTCAGTCACCTATCCCTTCATATTGTAGGCATCAGTCTATAAAGCAATTTAGGTGGCATGTTTACCAGGTCTCTTTTTATTTGGATCAAACAACTTACCTTCTGGTTTTATAATTTCCAAACTTGTGTAGCAATTGCAGCTTTAAAAAAAAAACAACCAACAGCAGCCCTAAACGAATGAGGCCCTTTCAGTTTCAGTACAGATGTTCAACATACACCCATCTTTCCAAGTGATTTATTACACTGTCTTGTGGGCAGAAGGTCTGATCAGTAAGCAAACCACATTGTCAGGATTCATGACCCATGTTATAATGAATGCAGGGAAAAAATCAGTCTCAGGGAGCATAAATGAAAGAGAAAGGAAAGGGAAGTAGTAGCTTTGGAAATAACAACAAAGGAATTAAATGCTCAGGGCTTCCAGGTGCACATAAACCGATCTTCAGCCATTGGGAGTGGAACAAATAAAAGGAAACACAGAGCATCTAGAGAAATTGGTGTTTTCTATCAAGCTTCATCCTTGCCTTCCACGGCATACAGTACAATTTATCCCCTGAAACAGAGGATATATGGGTGATCCTGGCTGCAAATCTGCAATCCTGAGCAGGAATGAACCCAGGCATATCACCTCAGAAAATCATGATGTTGTAGTACAGCGTGATAGTAACGTTACTACTACCGGTAGAAGGGAGAAGAGGGCTGCTCAGGTGTGGAGGAGGAGCAGCAGCGAAAGTGGATTAGAGACATATTCATGGCTCCAACTGATTCCGAATCCTTCGAGGGTTTCTCAGACTGTGAGATGGGGTAAGGAGAAGAAAGCAGGGGAGTTAAGCAGGCTACTCGTGAACAAGAATCTGATGAGGAGATCCAAAGGAAGCATATCCGTGATATACTTAGTGCTCTAACAGAAGATGAAGATTTTATGGGTTTTGAAAGGAGTGATGGGACTGGGAGTGACATTGAGGAGGAGGATGATTTAGACTGGACTCGTGTACAGGAAATTAGGGACATCTGTACTCCAGCCTACCTCCAGTGATGACTTTGAGGGGTTTGCAGAAGAGTGGCAATCTGGGAACACTTGGGAGGACCTAAGTCTTGACAGACGCTGGCAAAGGTGGAGAGATGGGAGGCAGTGTTCAGCTGCAGGGAATGGGGCAGCTGAGAGTGATGATGAAAGGGTGGGGAGCAGTTCATCCTCTGATGAGGAGTTATAGGATATGTTGGTTTGGTTTCAATGGGTTTTTGCAGAAGGCAAAGTGTCTTTTTGGGTGTGAATCTTTGTTACTGCCATTACTCTCAAGCTTGGATCCTTGGACTACAGATCTCTGTGTTTCCGTGACTTCTGGCTAATACTCCATAAGTGCTGACTTCAACTCTTCCTTTTGACGCCGGTCTGTGTTTTGACAACGACTATGCTTTTTGGATTGCTTCATCTCATTTTGGACGTGCCTGGACTTCGGACTGCTTTTGGACTCTGATTTTGTGTGCTCCCACCTTGTTTTCTTGTGTTTTTTGGACCTTTTGAATTTCAAGTGGATTGCTGTATCTTTTTGTTATCCCAGATTATACTTCGGTATAATCCAGATTATATTTAAGTTGGGTTTTTTGCTTAGCGGTTGCTATAGACTCTTTGTTTGTGCCAGAGGCACTGAATTAAGTGTCTGTAAGCCTTTTTTGTGTTTAATAAACTTTTGTTTGGACCTTTTATATTGTGTTTGGCATTCTTGAGGCTTCTGGATCTTGACACACGACTTCTCTGCTGTGTTGCCATTTGGGACAAAAGTGCTATCTTCTTCAGGTATTTTCTTTTCATCATCATCAAACTTTATTATGGTCCAAAGACTCAATTTTCTCAGCAGAAAAAGTGCACAGAGGATTCAATAATAATAATAATAATAATAATAATAATAATAATAATAATATTTATTTATACCCCGCCACCATCTCCCACAATGGGGACTCGGAGCGGCTTGCATGGGGTCAAGCCCAAACAACAAATTACAATACAAAAATACAAATTACAATAAAATAAACAACATAACAATAAAGTATAAAACATCAAAGTATCTAAACAATATACAAAAGGCATAGAAACATCATAATGACAGAGAACGGGTCGCATGTACATAAAATGATTTAAAAACTCAGGGTGAGATAAAGGGGCAGAACTGTTTGTAAGGGAGAACTCATAGAGAGACAGAGAAATAAACAAACCTTCGTATGGGTTTGTAAGTTGTAGCAGGACCAAGTGTGTGGGTGTTGAAGAAAAACCTTATTATGTGCAGCTGGTAATGTAGGTCAACCAGCAATCTTGGACTACACCTGATAGGGTATAACTGTATGGGTTTTTAGAATACAGTTCGGGAGAGCTTTTGCTCTGAGGAGATCTATGCTCAAAGACTCTGCTCTGAGGAGCAGGTTGGAGAGAAGCCATTATGTTGCTCTAAAGGAGGCTTTGGTGGAATAGCTGTTTACTCAAGGTTTATGTTTTGCTTTCTCATTTGACTTAAGCCAAAGATGCCTTATTTTGTGTTACTTACAAAGACTATGTAAGTTTCTTGTACTATTTGTTTTTTGTATGCAACATTGCAAGTTTGTATTTCATCTCTGCTGTTAAGAGTAAAGATTTTTTGTTTATTTCTACTCTTGTCTGTGTGTCTTGTGCATGGGACGTGGCTAAGATCCGCTTGCTGCGCAACACAATTCTAGATGCACATGAAAAAGGGTAAAAACACTGCAAATATATACAAGGCAAGATTCAACCTGATTCTAATACAGGAAGTTGTCAGGTATTTTGAACAACAGGAGAATTTCTAGATTCACAGGTCTAAAATCCTAATACCAAATGGCCTCAACCTGGAAAATAATGCTATCATCCATTGAAGGATGATGAAAACAGAATGTTCTAAACCAGTGGTTCTCAACCTTCCTAATGCCGTGACCCCTTAATTCAGTCCCTCATGTTGTGGTGACCCCCAACCATAATATTGTTTTCGTTGCTACTTCATAACAGTGATTATAATGTAAATATCTGATATGCATTCACTGGACCAAACTGGGCACAAATACCCAATACACCCAAATGTGAATGCTAGTGGGGTTGGGGGAGGATTGATTTTGTAATTTGGGAGTTGTAGTTTCTGGAATTTATAGTTCACTTATAATCAAAGAGCATTCTGAACTCCACCAGCAATGGATTTGAACCAAACTTGGGTCTCATGACCAATGGAAAACATTGGAAGGGTTTGATGGGCATTGACCTTGAGTTTGGGAGTTGTAGTTCACCTATATCCAGAGAGCACTGTGGACTCATGCAATGGTGGATCTGGACCAAACTTGGCACAAATACTCAATATGCCCAAATGTGATCACTGGGGAAAATAGATCTTGACATTTGGGAATTGTAGTTGCTGGGATTTATCGTTCATTACAATCAAAGAACATTCTGAACTCCACCAACGATAGAATTGGCTCAAACTTCCCACATGGAATCCCCATGACCATCAGAAAATACTGTGTTTTCTTATGGTCTTTGGCGACCCCTCTGACACCCCCTCGCGACCCCTCAGGGGTCCTGACCCCCAGGTTGAGAAACACAGTTCTAAACTGTTATCATAGGTGCAGTTCAGTTTCATTTTTTAAAAAATGAGGAAAATGTTTCAGCTGCTACTTTCTTAAATCACTACATAATGTGGAAGCTAAAGCATTTTGCTTACTTTATGTATTTTTTAGTTCTGTTGTTAATCATGTATTTCTAGGCTGGGTTTTTTTTTTAAGATCTTCAATAAATGATTGCTTTGCTTATAGCCATTAAGACTCTCCAAATGTTTGCATTATTTTGAATAATAATAAAAATAACTTTCTCACAATAATTTAAAGTATGTCTGTTTGCTTACCAGATCTATGGAATGACTAGATGATGCGACGGGAAAATGATTTTCGTAATGAGACGCTGAGGACTTGTGTCTTATGGCTTTTATTTATTTTATTGCTTTTATATGATCTATATTATACTAGCTGTCCCCTGCCACGCATTGCTGTGGCCCAGTCTGTTGATCTGGAAAATAAAGTAATGAGAAAGTGTTGGTTTCTAATATATGTAATTTCTTTATGCTTGTGGGTAAACAGTATTTCTTACTCTTTCTTTGTCAGTGTTGATGTGGAGAGTGTCTGGTTTGCCTACTCTGGAACATGCAACATATCATCTCCTTCTTTAAGGGTCCCTTTCAAATCTATGATACTATATCTCTCTGTGTGTGTGAATCATATCTATCTCTATCTATCTATCTATCTATCTATCTATCTATCATCTATCTATCTATCTATGGCTGAATGGCTCTTTGTCAGGAGGACTTTGATTACGTTTTCTTGCCCTGATGAAGGGAGTTGGATTGAATGCCCTTAAGTATTTTCTGATAGTCATGGGGGTTCTGTGTGGGAAGTTTGCCCCAATTCCGTCCTTCGTGGGGTTCAGAATGCTCTTTGATTGTAGCTGAACTGTGAATCCCAGTGACTACAACTCCCAAATGTTAAGGTCTATTTCCCCCAAACTCCATCTATGTTCATATTTGGGTGTATTGAGTGCTTGTGCCAAGTTTGGTCCAGATCCATCATTGTTTGAGTCCACAGTGCTCTCTGGATGTAGGTGAACTACAACTCCCAAACTCAAGGTCAATGCCCACCAAACCCAGTATTTTTTGTTGGTCATGGGAGTTCTGTGTGCCAAGTTTGGTTCAATTCCATCGTTGATGGAGTTCAGAATGCTCTTTGATTGTAGGAGAACTATAAATCCCAGCAACTACAACATCCAAATGACAAAATCATAATTTTTTGAGTGATGGTCACTCCTTGTGTTGTGAGGCGTTTTGCTGCCAAATTTGGAGTGATTTCGTTCATTGGTTCTTTTGTTTTTAAGATACTCATTATGCACAGAGCATTTATATATATATAGATGTTAATGTTTTTAATTATATTTTATGTTGTTGTTCACATTGATTACCGATTGTAAACTGCCTGGAGTCACCTTCGGGCTGAGAGAGGCGGAATATAAGTATGGCAAATGAATAAATAAATAAAAGCATTCTGCAATATTCATCCACATCCCTGATCACAATGTATGCTTCATTAGATTAGTTGCTCTTTTTATGAGTAAGAACTACAATGAAAAACCAATCTAATTATTTAAAATGATAATCTGGTTTCAGGTAGATTTATTCTATACTCCAAAAATTTGTCAGAGTTTTGTCAGGCCATGGCACCTCCTCCCCCAAATGGTTGTGGACATTAATGAGACTTCAAGCAAGATATATTATTTTCCTTTCTTTTTCAAACATTTTCTACTCTTTTGAAGTTCCGCAACATTGAAGCAACTGTATGCCAAACTATATTAATGACAAAACCCTTTACTAAATGTATAAAATGACATTTATTGTGTAGCATGTATTGATTGTGTACTACATCAATTCCTAAATGTATAAAACTGAAACAATTGTATTGTAAAGGCATCTGTTTTCTCCAGTGCCCCCTATATACATGAGCTTCTGAGAAAGAAGATCGCTAAACAATTAATGAGGTCCCTCCAGCAGTCTCCCAAATTGGGTAATATCAGTTCTTTTGTCTATGCATGTCAGACAGATAATCCCTTTATCACCAGGGCTGTATTTACACTGGGGTGCTGTATGGTTTCTGAGCTGTAAGACCTTGCTCTAGCAGCATTTTCTCCTCTAGAACATGGCCATATAGCTCAGAAACCACACAGCATCCCAGTAATTCCAACTGTGAAAGTCTTCAACAACACGTTTTTACACTGTTTATCTGTTTAAATATGACTGTAGGCATGTAGTTCTCATGAAGGAAAGGCTAAAACAAATATCATCATCATCTTCATCTTTAATTACTTATTAATCGCCCTCCATCCGAGATGCTCCAGGCGATTTACATAGCAGAAATAGGATAAAACACATACATACAAATATTAAAATTAACATGGGTCAAATGCTCTAGTAAAAAGCCAGGTCTTAAGTGCTAGGATAAAATGCCCCAAGTCACGCATGGCTCTCAAATAGGGAGGCAAAGAATTCCATAAGTCAGGGGCAGAAATAGAGAAGGCCCTGCGTCTGGTGCTTTCCAAGTGCACTTCCCTAGGACCCGGTATATAGAGCAAATCACGTTGGGATGGTCATGGCGATCTCCGATGATGGTAGAAGGAGAGACGGTCTCTAAGATACAATGGACCCTGGCCATATAAAGTTTTAAAGGTCAGGACCAGCATCTTATACAAACCACGATACTCAATTGGGAGCCAGTGTAGATGCCGCAGCACTGGTGTTATATGGCATTTCATGGGTGTTTTTGTGAGTAACCTGGCTGCAGCATTCTGGACAATACGGAGCTTTCGGGTTGTAGAAATAGGAAGGCCAACATACAAGGCGTTACAATAGTCTAGCCTAGATGTGACCGTGGTATGGGTGACTGTTGCCAGAGCCTCATCCAACAGGTAAGGTGCCAGTTGCCTCGCTTGTTGTAGATGGAAAAAGGCCTGTTTGCTGGCAGTAGTGACCTGAGCCTCCATCATCAGCTGCGAATCCAAAACGACACCTAGGCTCTTAATGGTAGGCGATGGAGAGAGAGCAGCACCATCAAAGGTAGGTAGCGGATGGGTCGGACCTATCGGGTGGCCATGCCACAGGATCTCAGTCTTCGCCGGATTCACCTTCAGTCTGCTAGCACGTAGCCAGTTCAACAAAGCCTCCAGGCATAAGGTGAAAACATGAAATATGCAAACATTAGCCTTCTGAAAGGGCAGTCAAGTCTCTGGTAACCCAAAATTACTACCTTTTGTTTTCCAGGTCTTGCACTTTTTGTCTTCATGGAACTGGATACTTAAATTAATTAAAGTATCATCTACATGCCCATGTCATCCTCCTCCTTAGGTTCATGCTCTCCAAGGGGCAGAACCTTTCAACCTACCAATAAGCAGCTGTTCTTCTTCCTGCCATGGGGATCTCCTCCTCCTATCCAAGCAATCCCTGTATGGATCCTAGCTGGCCTGTTTCTCAGCCAAGCAGGAAGAGGTGCAGGAAGTCTGAATAGCTGTCAGAAGTGTATAAAATGTCTCATATTTTTTTTCTGTAAAGGCATGCTTGTACATTTAGTAGTTGCATCCCTTTTGACCAAACTTTATCAACCTCTGTACTTTGCCTTCAACTCGGAACACTTTGTTTTCTGTCGTGGCTGATTTGGTCTAGCTCACCAGTCACAGACCTTCTTATCCATGGTCCAAGTTAAAATCACTTTGAGCTGCAAACAATTCATCAAACAACTGGTAACATTCATGTTTTCTTTTTCCAAAGTCACGTTTATACCACTGAATACTTGGCCTTTCCCAATTTGCAATACGCTCTGGTTGGGGTCTGTCAGTTTAGAAAAAAAGATGTAAAGAATGGCTCCATTCATCTTTCACTTGGATAATTTGGATTTCTTTTTATAAGTACTGGAAAAACCCTGTGTAATTTATGAAATGGAGCCCCCGGTGGCACAGTGGGTTAAAGCACTGAGCTGCTGAGCTTGTTGACCAAAAGGTCACAGGTTTGAATCCAGGGAGTGGTATGAGCTTCCACTGTCAGGCCCAGCTTCTGCCAACCTGGCAGTTCAAAAACATGCAAATGTGAGTAGATCAATAGGTACCGCTCCAGTGGGAAAGTAACAGCACTCCATGCAGTCATGCTGGCCACATGACCTTGGAGGTGTCTATGGACAACACCGGCTGTGTAAGACACAGGAAGGATCCTTTTACCATATGTGGGGGTCCTGTGAAAAAGCCATGGAATATTGGAAAATGATCCACACTGAATGTAAGAAAATTCTAAATACTAACTACCCAATGCAACCAGAGATGTATTTACTTGGTATGTTTGAACCGGACCTTTTCAAAGATGAAAATAATGAAAAACTATTCATATACCTCTCAACAGCGGTTAGAATAATTTTCACTAAAAATTGGAAAGAGGAAAATATACCTACTAAGACACAATGGTTAGATAAAATACTAGAAATCAAAGATATGGATGAACTTACATTTTGGCTACGACAAAATAACAGGAAAGGCATGAAAAAAACAACTTGGAAGGCAATTGAGGACTACATGAAAAATGAAAATTAAATAAACACTTAGGAAAAGAATAATAGCAGGAACAAAGGAAATGAAGTTGGCAACATGGTTATTTAATCTAAGTAAATCTAGAACAAGTTTATTTACAGCCAGATTGAACAGTTTAAGAAGGAAGAGCGGAAGTCAACAATTTATTTTTATATATTTTTTATTTTTTTATTTTTTTTTCTCCTTGGGTGTGAAGATAATTTTTTATACTTTGTTATCTCTTTTCTATACCTTCCTACTTTTCTATCCTCTTGGAAATATCCCCCCACTTTCCCTGTAATTTTTTTATTATATATTTCTAATAAAAATATTTTTTTTTAAAAAAAGGCAACACCGGCTCTTTGGCTTAGAAATGGAGATGAGCACCACAACCCAGAGTCAGACACGACTGGATGTAATGTCAAGGGAAAACCTTTACCTAATTTATAAAATACTGCAACACATTTTAAAAACTTAAAAATTAAGTTGTTATGTGCTGCTGCTATTCAAAAACTGGATGTTCCACCCCATTCCCTTGATTTACAGAACTAAGTGCAAAGTCCCTTAGATCCTGGACAGATATTATGGTTAGTGATTTTCTTCTTTGAGTGACTGCAGGTGGCATTTTATCTGTTGCATCAATTGATTGTTCCATTCCCACAAAGAATAAAAATAAAAATCTATCAAGGAAAGATAAGCATGCTTCAATCCTATTGAAATCAATGTGATTTAAGTACCTGTAACCTTTATTGAATAATACTCTCTGAAACAATGCATATATTTGTGACTTGCCAGTCAATAGGACTCATCAATTCTGCCTGAAATGAAATCACAAAAAGGAAGCAAATATTGGAAGAGCACAACCACTACAATTTATGTGACATTCTATATTCCTCTTTTAACAGAAAAAGTTGGGCATCTAGAGCTAAAAAGGTACCTTTTAGGTTAAAGACAAGGAAGAGCATCCTTTACTGAAGAACTTTGAGAGCCACACCTAATTGGGGAAAAACAGCAGAAAATTATATGGCCCAATTATCTAACTTCATGGTTCCTATGGCAAGTAGTGAGCTAAAAGTTTAATTGTTATTAATGCTGGCCTGCTCATATCCTTTGTAAAGCAAAAAGGAAAAGATAATAGTTATTCAGGGTTCCTTAACACATCAATTGATTAGAAAATAAGTGGATTTTTTTATGAATGCTGTAAATGGGTTGAGTGGGATTAGCCTGGAAAAATAGCACACTTTTCCACCTGATTTTGAATAGGATTACGGGAGTTGAATGTGAGAGTAAAGGGACCAGAAGCAATTTTGGAGAAAGAAGACATGCAGTGAAGCAGAAAAAGGAAGCTAAAGCTAGAGTGTGTGTCTGGAAGTGAAGATCCCTTGAAGCTACTTCTGATCATCCTGATGTTCATGGGAATATATTAACCAAGCAGTCATTCACAATACTTAACTTAGACCTGTGATATTTCCATCACTGACTGTGAACCTCTTCAAATCATTTATTTCGGTCATTGACCAGCACAGGAAATAGAAGTCACACTTTCATACAAACTTGGTATGTTTGGTACATTAAAAATATAAATATAACCAAAGTTTTTATTTTATTTTATTTTTTGTTTTTTAATTTTCATTTTTATTCTACTTTTTATTTCTATTTTTATTTTTATTATTATTTTTTCTCTCTCTCCCAGGAGAAACTTTGATTAGACTCCATGGGACTGTGGAGTGTTTTTTTGTTTTGTTTTTTTCCCCTTCCTCTCCCCAATTTTTTCCCCAATCCTATCTCCCCGCTCTCCTCAATCCCTGCTTTCATTTCCTACTTTCCTTTCTCCTTCACAATATTCTCCCACTTTCCATGTAATCACACTATATCTAAATAAAAATTATATATATATATATATATATATATATATATATAACTACTGAAGCACAATATGGGTGCTTCTGTTGTGAGAGAATTGGCCGTCTGCAAGGACGTTGCCCAGGGGACACCCAGATGATTTGATGTTTTTATCATCTGTGTGGGAGGCTTCTCTCATGTCTCCACATGAGGAGCTGGAGCTGATAAAGGGAGCTCATCCGTCTCTCCCTGGATTCGAACCTGCGACCTGTCGGTCTTCAGTCCTGCCAGCACAGGGGTTTAACCCACTGCGCCACCGAGGGCTCCTCCACACAATATGGGTGAGGGAATGGAAGGGGAAACAGGGTAAAAACATACAATGCACAGATCCATCACCAAATTGTAGATTCAGGGAAGAAGATTACTGGACACACAGTTAACTTTTGGGACTAGTCATTCCCTGACGTATTTTGTATGCTGCTGCACACAAAATGCATTTAGAAACGCATTTAGGTACCTGCAAGGCTGATCTCAGAAACTTTGACTGAACCAGCTCTAATGGGGAAGGGGTCCAGCTGAGCCCCATACAAGAGTTGGCTAATGACTTAGCTTCAAACAGTTTGAGCGCTGCCGGTATGAAGTGGCCCCCTCTTGACTTAAGATATTTAAGAATGGCAATTGAGCTCTTCTGCGCAATGTTGGCTACTTGATCCCCATGTGCTCTTCTGCTACCATTAGATTGGAGAACTACACCTAGATATTTGAAGGATGTAACTTGTTCAATTTTATGACCATCTATGCTCTAAGAGTAAGTCCTGGGCCTATTAGCGAAAGCCATGATTTTGGTTTTATTGTAATTAAGTTGGAGCTGATCTGTGTCGCAATGTATTTTTCTATATCCTGTTATTCCAGTGGTTCCCAACAATTGTTCCTCCAGGTGTTTTGGACTTCAGCTCCCACAATTCCTAAGAGCTGGTAAACTGACTGGGATTTCTGAGAGTTGAAGTCGAAAACACCTGGAGGACCAAAGGCTGGGTTATTCTCTCTAATCAAACAGGTTCTGCAAGGTTGTCCAAAAACGCCTGCCCATGTTATTGGTTGACCTTGGAAAAAGTAATGGTTTCTCTGATAGATATAACTATAAATTGATTTATGTCACTAAAACCAGAATAAATTAGATAGCCTGAAAATGGGTAGAATGGACTAAAAATATTGCCTTAATTATAGGAGAAAAGGAAGGAATCAGTGGTTCAAGGGGCTCAAAGTGTGGATGCAACAGCTTAGGATGCTTTCATTTATTTCTTATTTGTTCTGGAATTAGCTTATTTGATCAAATCTATGAGAAAGGATGGGTCATGGTTTTATCTACACATTTTTAAAACATATGAAAGACTGCCTAGAGTATTTTTGTTTAAGAAAAGGCTGAATGAATAAATAAAATTAGAACTCTGGGGATGCGTTCAAAGAGCCTCAGTACCAAAATTAAATTCGGTGCTGACACATCCTTCTGCTACACATGCAAATAAAGTCTTTCAATACAGTAATTCCATATCTGTAAGAGACAGTGGAGACACATTAGAGTGGAGGATCAGGAGGGTGATATTAAATTACTCCTCTCCAAAAGTGCCCTGGAATTAGCCAAGTTTTACAAATTTTCATTTAAATGTTATTAGGCACACATTTTAAAATAGCAAAGACTGTCCACTGTGTACAACTGATTAAATGCAAAATAAATCCTTTTAGGTCACAGCTGTGTTTCAGAAAGAATGGAAAAGAAAAGAAAAGAATCCAATTGTAGCATGTCATTAGCCCACAACTGCTCACACAATTTCACTGAAAAACACAAGCAGTTGGGATCAGCAGACTGGAACAGGAATCTTGGGTAAACAATATCTTAATGTTTCCTTTTGTCAGCTGCTGTTTGTTAACGTTGTATCAGCAAAATTGTCACGTTCTTTTATAGAGTAAGACTGCAGAATAAGTATAAACCAGTTTCATGGTAATGGCTCCCAAAATGGGGTTTGAAGAACTAAAGGGGATCAGGGATTCGTAAAATATAAATCCATAGACCCTACTTCTACAAATCTACTTACAAGGCTTTTCATCATATGGGACTCTGGTTGCTTCTGGATCGAGAGAATCAGCCGTCTACGAAGACGTTGCCCAGGGGACGCAGAACACAGGAGCTGTCTTCATAGACTTGTCAGCGGCTTATGATACTGTGAACCACCGCCTCCTCCTGAGAAAAAATTATAATATCACAAAGGAATACCATCTCACCCATCTCATAGGAAACCTGCTACAAAACAGGAGGTTTTTTTTGTTGTTGATTTCCATGGCCAGAGAAGCAAATGGCGGAAACAGAAGAACGGCCTGCCTCAGGGGAGCGTGCGCACTCTATCCATGTTCAACATCTACACAAATGACCAGCCACTGCCAGAAGGGACAGAGAGCTTCATTTATGCTGATGATCGTGCCATTACTGCTCAAACAGGGAGCTTTGAGATGGTTGAACAGAAGCTCTCTGAAGCTCTAGGTGCTCTAACTGCCTATTACAGGGAAAACCAACTGATCCCTAATCCATCTAAAACACAGACATGTGCCTTTCACCTTAAGAACAGACAAGCATCCCGAGCTCTGAGGATTACCTGGGAAGGAATCCCACTGGAGCATTGCAGCGCACACAAATACCTGGGAGTCACTCTGGACCGTTCGCTGACCTACAAGAAGCACTGCCTGAACATCAAGCAAAAGGTGGGTGCTAGAAACAATATCATACGAAAGCTGACTGGCACAACCTGGGGATCACAACCAGATACAGTGAAGACATCTGCCCTTGTGCTATGCTACTCTGCTGCTGAGTATGCATGCCCAGTGTGGAACACACCTCACCACACTAAAACAGTGGATGTGGCTCTTAATGAGACATGCCGCATTATCACAGGGTGTCTGCGCCCTACACCACTGGAGAAATTACACTGCTTAGCCGGTATTGCACCACCTGACATCCGCCGGGAAGTAGCAGCCAATAGTGAAAGGACCAAGGCAGTGACATCTCCAGCTCATCCCTTGTTTGGGTATCAGCCAGCACATCAACGACTTAAATCAAGAAATAGTTTTCTTAGATCTACAGTGACACTCGCTGGAACACCTGAGCAAGCGAGAGTTCAAAAGTGGCAGGCTCAAACCCAGCACCTCAATCCGTGGGTGATACCAGATGAGAGACATCCCCCCCCCCCCCGGGCACACAGAAGACTGGGCGACTTGGAAGGCGCTGAATAGACTGCGCTCTGGCACCACGAGATGCAGAGCCAATCTTAAGCAATGGGGCTACAAAGTTGAATCCACGACATGCGAGTGTGGAGAAGAGCAAAGCACAGACCACCTGCTGCAATGCAACCTGAGCCCCGCCACATGCACGATGGAGGACCTTCTTGCAGCAACACCAGAGGCACTCCAAGTGGCCAGATACTGGTCAAAGGACATTTAATCAGCTACCAAGTTTGCAAAATTTGGGGGGGGTTTATCTGTTTGTTTGTTTTGTTCTGTTAGAAATGTAATACAATGTTCTGGTTGCGGATGACACTTTAAATAAAATCATATGGGACAATTCTGCACCATCTCACAGGATGTAGATTTGATGAATCCTCCTTTCCACACTAACAAAAGAGCATGAGTTTCATTTCGCTAATTAAACAAAAATTATTGCATATTTATATATAGTTTTCAGTTTTCATCTAGGGTTAAGTTAGGCCATTGGTAGACAGTGTAGAAACTTTGCCTTTTCCCATTCATCTTTTCTTACTCTTTCTTCATTTAGCTTGTCAGACACTATTGGGAAAGAAGGCAAAGCTGGAACATGACAAATAGATGCAGTGATTGTTTTTAACGTGCCACAGAAAAGTAGAACGCAATATCTTAATGTTTTCCTTTTTCCCTTCATCCTTCATTCAGCAGAGATTTACTGTAATTTGTAGAGGTCATTGGCCTGTAAAGCATCAAGGGGATGTGCCAAACTTTTTCCTGGATCATCAAGTGTGACTTTGAATATTTAAGAATAGCACATAGCACTGTTATATGAATTTCAACACCTGCAAGAATTGAGGGTTCAGAGCTCTGTGTGTCTAACTTCCAGAAGTCCAGATGAGACACAGATGGGCTGAAGGCAAAATCAGAAGATTTATTCTCAATGGACAGAGAAGATGTCAGTAGAGACAGCACTCTAAATAACAGACATACTACAATTGCTAATATGTGCATATTTATTACATTTTGACAGCTATTCCAAACTCCAGTTCCTGATTGGATCAGAAAGCTTGGCTAGGATCCACTCCCTAATTGGTCCAGGGTTCCATCTGACATCATCACTGGTTGGTCTTCATTGTGGTAGGAAAATTTAATATACTGCCTTGGAATATTTTGAAGAGTATATCTGTTTATTGATCCACCCTTGAAAAGGGCATGATCCAGAAGGAATACAGTGGGGCAAGCAATAATGGGGTAACACTATGGATCCCAGTCCTTAAAAACAAAAGGGTGCTTTAGGTGATGGCCAGGGATGCCTCAGGGATGGACCTGATTTGGTGAAACAAACAAGGAAGTGTTTCCAGGCATAAATCAGATCATATTAAGGAGAAAATAGGAATCGACACCTAGGATCTTCAACAAACTCATTTTGTGTCCCCAGAGCCTTCCCAATATGTTATGTTGGGCAAAATTCTTGGGCAACTCATGAAGGGATTACTAAAAAAAATGGAAAATGTTATGTGGGGCTCGCTGTGTGTCCCAATGGAGTCACTTCTCATAATTAATAATTTTCGGGTGTCCAGATTCCGATAAGAGCACAATAGCCTTAACATGATTTCCCATTTGTTTTGTTTTCTCAGAAATTTCTAAAAATAATTGGTTTTGAGGTCAGCTAAGGATCTCCCATCTTCTGCCCTTCAGCAACAAAAGTATCCAGGTTTCTGTGTGTATATATGGTGGATGTGATCATAATACTTAAACAATGAATTTAAATATCTAGCTCATTTCAATCTCATTCAGGAGAAAAGTGAAACTTATTAAAATTATAAATAAAGTATGCAATTAAGTTCCATTTCTATAATATTCATTCATTCATTTTTGTTGTTATGTATCTTCAAGTGATTTCTGACCCTATGATGACCCTAATATGAGGTTTCATTGACAGAATTTGTTCAGAGGGGGGTTGTCATTACTTTCCTCTGAGGCTGAGAAGGTGTGACATGCCCAAAGTCACCTAGTGGGTTTCCATGGCAAAGCAGTGATTTGAATCCTGGTCTCCCAATATCTTAATCCAACATGCAAGCCACTACACCACACTGTTTCTCCATTCAGTTCTATCTTACCCTATGCCTGGGAATCTGAGGGCAAGATATGGACAATAGCTAACAAATAACAAATGACTAGACAGATAACAGTTTTATCATACTTTGTTGCCATCTATAACGAACTGAGTAAGATTTAATTAATTTATAGACAGGGAAATATAGAAAATAATCCCAACGCTGTTCCACCAAAAATATAAGGTCGTCACAAGGAAGAGGGAGTATGGTTGTTGAAACAGCTGTATATTTAAATTTTCTCTTTATTTTAATTGATGAAATATATCCCACTGATCATACCAATATTAGGGGAGATTAGAGCAGATAATGGGAGAGACACAGCCTTTTAAAAGGTAGGAACTGGGAAACACTAGAACTGAGAGACTTAAAATGCCTCTCCAAATGAATTCCACTGCCACCATTCCAATATTAATCAGGCTGAGGTAATATTGGAGTTTGTTCTGTAACACACACTGTGCCACTATAGTTTTCTTAGTGGCTGCTGTGAAGCTGACTTTAGAGATAGTTTGACCACAAAGGTACACACACGGAGGCTGGTATAAGTTAATAAAAGAACAAGTATGTTTATTGAACAATCTTGAAATAATTCAGGTACAAATGCTTATTGGTTTCAAAAAAAATACTGGCATGAGAAGCTTGTGGTTGCGTTAGAGTAAAATCTTAAACTCTTCTGGGTTACAAGTCTTCAAAGTTCCACCACAGAAAATTACTTCAGGAAATTAATCTCTGAAAGTAACTCCCCAAAATGCCTTTTAGGAATCTAGCCAAAAATACCCTGAACTAGACTTCCCTAGGAATTGAACAGTCCACTAACTGGGCCCTGCTCCACAACAGTATTCTACCTATCTACTAATAGCTAGCTACTCTGAATACCTCACAAAAGACTAACCCAATCTTCTTCTCTAAACCCAAACTCACTCTAACACCAACTCTTCCACTCTCTCTAACATGCAAACTCCAACTGACTAACTGGGTCTTCAAGCCTCTGTTTTAAAAGGACACTTTTCCCCTCTAGACCACTTAGGCCCCTCCCCCATCTTTCTAGCCAATCCTAGCCTCCTTATTTTCCCTCTAAGACTTGAACATGCCCCCTCAAGGCACACCTAACTAAAATGGCTTCCATCCAGCTCCCTTTTCTAGACCCACTCCCTTAGGCTTCAGCCCGTCAGCTAAGGTAAGGGATTCATTACACCATCCTTACCCATTGCTGCTATTCCCATGGCCATTCAACTTTTGCTGCTGAACTGCTTCCATAACTGACACTGGCATAGTTATACCAGGCAAGAGAAATGTAACCAATAAAAAGAACACATCTTTCAGTACCTTAAAAACTTTTAATAAACAACACTATTTTGACTATGGGGCCACAGATTGTCAAATCAACAACATTTAATGAATGAAGAGGGGGGCAATATTGAAGGTGCCCATCCTGTTTTCATTATCAATGATGATGCAACTGGCATAAAATAGTGGCTTCACACAATAAAGTCCTCTGGATACAGGTGTACATGTGTGAGGAGAACATGAGATGCAAAAGAGATAGAAAAGCTGACACTATTGTGGGTCATAACCTCCTGTCACTAAAGTGTTTCTGTTCAGGAATGGTCACAAGTCACAGGCAGGTAAGTCAATTGAAGCTCACCAGTAGCACCACTGATGCCACCATGGCTTCTAAAAACAAAGGTGGAATCAGGAATCCCCTGAAGAAATTTCCCGGAGATTATTTCCAAGAGTCTGCTATTCTATCCAGGGCAGATCACTTATCTAATTCCCTCAACTGGGAACCAACAAGCAACATTTTCTTTGTCTTATCAGAATTCAGCTTCAGTTTATAGGTTCTCATGCAACTCATTAGATCATCTAGGCTTCAGTTCCTTGACACCTTGACAGCCTAACATGACTCTTGTCAAGGAGAAATAGAGCTAGGTTTCATTTGCATAATACTGGCATGCTCCTTGATCCATCTTGTCAGTCCACCTCTGCTTGATCTTATTAGCTGAATAGGCAGCAATGTGGCCAACTTGCAGGGACCTTGGAAATGTTAGACAAGCAGGATGTTATGAATTCTGTCTACTGTTGTTTGTACAAAGAGGGGAAATTATTTTACCCACACATCTTCATTGAAACACACTTAAATATATTTAGAGAGGGGGGAAAAATCTTAACTGGTTCGCTTATTTACAGTCAGGAAGTTCTTCCTAAAGTTCAGATGAAATATCCTTTCCTGTAATTTGAACCCATTGCTCCGAGCCCTAGTCTACAGGGCAGCACAAGGCTGCTCACTCTACCTTATTTATTTATTTATTTACTTTACTTTACTTGTATACCGCAGTTTCTCAGCCTAACAGGCGACTCAACGCGGTTTACAACAAAGGTACAACAGTCAATAATATACAATTTAAAACCATAAAAGCATAATACACAATATTGACACAACAATAACAACCCAATGCATCTCATGACTAAAATCGTGATCCATATTACCATTCCTGTAATCATCACATTCATTGCACCGATTAACCAAATGCCTGTTCGAACATCCAGGTTTTTAATCTTCTTCGGAACACCATCAGCGAGGGAGCTGATCTTACCTCCATGGGAAGGGCGTTCCATAGCCGAGGGGCCACCACAGAAAAGGCCCTGTCTCACGTCCCCGCCAGCCGCACCTGTGAAGCAGGCGGGATAGAGAGCAGGGCCTCCCCAGAAGATCTTAGGGTTATGACAGCCTTTCAAATATTTAAACATGACGATCATGCCTTCTCTCAAATTTCTTTTCCACAAGCTAAACACTCTTTAAATCGCTCCTTATAGGGCATGGTCTCCAGATCTTTGATCATTATAGTCACCATTTTCTGGATATGTTCTAGCTTGTGGATATATCTCTTAAATTGTGGTGCCCAAAATTGGACAAAGTATTCCAGGTGAGGCCTAATGTAAGGAAAATAGAGAGGCACCATGACTTCTCTTGATCTAGATACTATACTCCTTTTGATGCAACCCAAAATGCCATTAGCTTTTTAAGCTGCTGCATCACACTGTTGGTTCATGTTCAGCTTGTTGTCCACTAAGGCTCCAAGATGTGCTATTGTCGAGCATCCTGTATCTGTTCATTTCATATTTTTTTTCTGCCTAAGTGAAATGTCCTGCACTTCTTGTTGAAATTCATTCTGTTAGTTTTGGCCCAATCTGTTGATGTCATTTTTAATTCTGATCCTGTCTTCTGGAGTATTAGCTATCCCTGCTAATTTGATGTCATTTGCAAATTTGATAAGGACACCCTCTAAACCTTTAGCTAAATCATTAATAAAGATGTTGAATGGCACTGGGCCCAGGACCGAACTTTACGGCACTCCACTAGTCACTTCTTTCTAGGATAAAGATGGACAATTGGTGAGCACCCTTTGGGTTTGGTCATTTAACCAATTACAAATCCACCTAATAGGATTATTATCTAGGCCATATTTTACTAGTTTGTTTGCTACAAGGTCCTGGGGGATCTTGTCAAAGATCTTTCTGAAATCAAGATATGCTACATTCACAGCATTCCCTGCATCTACCAAGCCTGCAACTACTGTTAGTTGCCCATACAGGCATTTCACAGCAAACTAATTCTTTTTAAGCCACATCCTTACTTGGATGAAATAGCTGTGCAGAAGAAGCCTAAGGTTTTTTTAAATCATTGCAAGGATTGTGGTGGACTTGTAGGAAAGCAAAAGGTAGCAGTCAGATTTATCAGTTACTTGAAAACAAAATTCAAGGTAGATTTTGCAGTGTTACCAGAAATGCTTTTGTGGACATTATGTATAAATAATTGTATAGTAAATATGGACTAATTCTCTGATATACTAAAATAGCAGCAAGAACACTATTTGTTCAAACTTGGAAATAGACCTACTGAAGGAATACTTGTTTGTTAAGGCAGATATCATTGTTAACTGCCATCATGTCATCTTAAACTATTACATTGACACCTATTACATTGACCAACACATATTTTGGTACCTCAAATATTAGCTCTGTTTCTGGGTATAATTGACCTGCTGATTCAAAAAATGGCAACTTTATTAGCTTGTCTTTTCATCAAATAACAGTCTCAGTTTAGTCGACTTCTAGAGGGAGTTCAGGCTTCATTTGTTCTAGGACTTATTTATTTTTCTTTTGGATGTCAGTGGTATCTGCAGAACATTTTTTTCAAAGATTGGATTTTCTTCCTATCAGATTTTTTCACTGTTTAGCTTTTACAGCCATAAAGAAAAATAGAAATATGATGGTATGAACAATCCTGAGTTTAGAATTCAATTATACTCTTATATCTTAACACTTCAAGATCTTGTCAACTTCTTTGTGCCTGTCCTTCCAAATCCACATTCTTGTGATTTTTAATTGTATTTTCTATTCCGATTAATGATTGGGATAAGGAATGGAGATACATTAACTGTTTCAATGGCCTTATCATCTGCATTAAAGTTATGTAAATCATCTGTGATCATTATTTTTCTTCATGTTCAGCTATAAGCCTGCCTTGTTGAGATTATTTCCTCCAGTTTTCATTTTTCCTTCCTACCATTCTGTTTTTCCATCTTCTGACTTAGCAGTAGCCTCTTGTTGGGAGAGCAGATTACACATCAGAATAATAAAATGTTGTGGCACACCATTTCTTTAAGAGTCTTGCATAATTTTCATGATCTGTACAATCAGAGATTTCACTATAATTTGTAAAGCATAGACTTATTTTCTTTTGAAATTATTTGATGTGCTCTATTTTCCAACATAATTTTGCAATATGTTCCCTAGTACCGCTGCCTTTTCTGAACCCAGCTTAGATATCTGGCATCTCTCACTTCATATATGATAAAAATGTAGAATGTTGAGCATCAATTTTCTTGCACAGGAAATTAATGTAATGAAATCCTTTTTTTTTTTGAGGATTGGAATGTATGTAGAGTGCTTCCTATCTGTGAATAATTGTTTTGTTTTCCTACCAACCCCAGAGATCCCTCCGTTCTGAAGACCAAGATTTGTTGGAAATTCCCAGTGTCGAGACCTTGCGTCTAACAGCAACCAGACGCAGAGCCTTTACAGCAGTGGCACCATCACTCTGGAATACTCTGCCACCTGACTTATCAGCTTTCCGCAGGGCATGTAAGACATATCTGTTTCGACATGCCTTTGATCTTTGATATTGCTGTTTTTAAATTGTTTTAAATTGTTTTTAAATTGTGTTCGATTTTAGCCTGTTCTTGTAAGCCGCTCCGAGCCCCAGGGGAGTGGCGGCATATAAGTTCGAATAATAAATAATAAGTAAAAATATTTGTTGAAAAAATTTAATTGATGTTGGCTGAAGCTGCTTTACTGGCATGTCATCCTGGTAATTTTATTTATCCATAGTATTTTGTGTGAAGTTTCACTTTACTTAGTTCAAACTGCCAAGCTAAATTCTTTCTAATTTCTTCCCTTTTCATTACAGCTTGAATGTTTTTGTGAGTTAGTGTTTAGTGTTTTAGTAATGTATATTAGTTTTTATCTTATGATTATATATTTTGGTTTTCTTTTTTCCCTTCCTTTAATTTACTTTTTTTCTAGTTTTTAACTTTATCTGTGAATTGGACTGATATATATATATAGTCACTTGGAAGAGCCCACAATACATTTGAAGAGCTTACTCCCAGGTGAGCATTTATGGGATAGATTGCAAGCAGCCTTTATTATTCCTAAAATAGCTGAATTACAATCACTGTCTTGATATTTCTAAATTCTTGATAACTTAGCACATTTTTATTGTTAATGCTTGAGGAAGCTCAGTTACTTAGGAATCCTGGTGGTCTAAGTTTGCTAGATCATTTCAGAGGAAAGGCTCATGGCCCACATGGCCAGCTCAAAGGGGTTCAAGTCACAAAATCAATGCAAAATATAATGGAACAGACCATATTCAAACATTGGAAATAATACCAAGAAATCTAATTACATTGTGTTATGACATACTGGCATAACACAAGCTTCAAGTCCTCAATGAATACCAAAGGCATTCTCCTTGAAATGCCTATGTTCACTATAACAGGTGAGTGATAGTTCTACTTACAAATTCTCTGAAGCCAATCCAGAATATTAAGAATGTACAGTTTGTTCTGCTGCTCAAAGATGTCAAATCAATTGAACTTTTCAAATTTTACCAAAAAAATCTTAAACCTCTATCATCTTGGAATAAACCACCACATCCAGGTAAGTAAATCACTCATCTTTTCTACACTACAAAAGTAATAATAATAATAATAATAATAATAATAATAATAACACTTTATTTGTACCCCGCTACCATCTCCCCAAGGGACTAGGTGCGGCTTACATGAGGCTGAGCCCGAATACAACAATACAAGCAAAACAACAACAGTACAAGCAATTAAAATAAAACATAAGACAATAAAATATACAACATTATCAATAAAACAACATGCAATTAAAAACAATGGGAAGGCCAAATGTAAAGTTAAAATGGAAATAATGCTGAGACATGGACGAAAGATGATAGTGGCGTTTGTGGAACGGCATACGAGCAGATCTAAAAAGTGTAAAGTGCTTTGGAGGACAAAGTGATATGGGATAATTATTCTGGGAAGGCACACTGGAACAACCACGTCTTCAAGCTCCTCCTAAAGACTGCCAAGGTTGGGGCCTGTCTGATGTCTTTAGGGAGTGAGTTCCAGAGTCGAGGGGCCACCACCAAAAAGGCCCTCTCTCTCATCCCCACCAACCGCGCCTGCGATGCTGGTGGGATCGAGAGCAGGGCCTCCCCGGATGATCGAAAGAATTGTGTGGGTTCGTATACAGAGATGCAGTCACACAGGTAGGCAGGTTCCAAACCGTTCAGGGCTTTGTAGGTAAGAACCTGCACCTTGAATTGGGTCCGGTAAATGAATGGCAGCCAGTGGAGCTCCTTGAACAGGAGGGTTGACCGCTCCCTGTAAGGCGCCCCAGTTAGCAACCTGGCCGCCGCCCGTACAGGGACCTAGGTTCACTTATACTCCCAAATAGCAAGATAAGGTAGAATTTTTATGTAAGGGTGATACTTCTGAATCTGTAGTACAATCCAAAAATATAAGTCTCTGTGGTAATGTTAGATGGAGAGAAGATCTAAAACTTTAATCAGCAATGCAATTGGCTTAAAATATGGGACAAAGGAAAACTGAAACATTCAACTAATTCATAAGGATAGATTTCTAAATCTATATTATTATTAACTGATAGTTAAATGGCTCAGTCCATATGAATTTCCAAAATAAATTGCAGAAACCATAATTAGGCTTTGATTTTTTTTCCTTGGAACGTATTTCACATTTTTGTAAGATGCCATGTATTAGCACATTCTTAAAGATGTCAAGTCCTCCTTTTGGAAAGCACTTTGTCTCTTATTCTAAAAACAACCACCCAGATCCTTTTCAGATGAAACCTAAAGGAAAAAATAGCATGCTTGAAGTCATACTCTCACCAAACCGATACAAAACCAAGAAGAAGGAAGCTACAGCTCAAGAAAGACAGCCTGTCATGTAGACACAGATAAAGTTCATGAGGCTTGACATCACAATGCAAAGGGTAGGGCAGCAGTTCTGACCCAAGTATTTTATAGCATAGGCCCACAGTCATAACTCACTGCAACTCCAGAGGGATCCGAAGCAGCAGTTTTAAAGCCAAGAAATGGTAGATTTCAATTATCAGCTTTCAGAGAATGTAATAATAATAGCTATCATGTTGCAAATGGTTAACTGGAAAAAAATTCCTAATGATTAACACATGGGAATTTCTGGAAAAGCTGTGTACAGTAGTTGTGTAATAACCCAACGACACATATATTGTCTGTTTTGGGGAAAAAATAGAAATTCTGTATCAAGGAAGAAGGGATGCAGTAACTGACTGCTTCCTGAAAAAAAAATCTTCGACTAAAAATCTCTCATAAATTGTAGTGCCCACACAGTCCTTTGCAGCACTGGAACATGCTGCAGAGTTTTAGGATAAAGTGGGAATGGGACAGGACTGCAGAACTCAGGCACGTAGCCGGGGGGGGGGGGGGCTTGAGGGTCTTCAGCCCCCCCCCCCCAATTCTCATGGTGGTTCGCTAAAAGGCCTTACTGGTGCATTATTTAAACTGTTATGTTTATTCATATCATGATCTGATCACCATACTCAATATATCTCATATGCATGGGGGTATTGGGGTAACGATACAAAAGTTTTACTCGGGTAGACATTCACTCAGACTCAGCCCCCGCCCCCTGAAACTCAGCCCCCCCGAACCCCCCCCTGAAAAAACTCAGCCCCCCCCCCCAAATCGAAATCCTGGCTACGGGCCTGGCAGAACTCATCCAAAGCTGAGCCCTCCCAAAATAGTTTGCATTATAACAGGGACGGCCCAAATCAATACTTCATATTGTTGATGCATAAATCCATTTTCCTTCTAGCTATCAAGTTGTGCAGCTAAGCTTACTGGAAACAAGCAAGCTTGAGTAAAATAGTAGATAAGGTCACTGTCCTTATTAAATCAAATGGACAGTGCCTATGTGCCTTGTCTCCTCTTTTCCATTGCTTATGTAGACAGAAAAAAACCCCATTCAATTTTATTCAGAGAACTGTCAAGAGTTGGCTCCTGATGACTTCAAGCTGAATTCTAAGGCATTTGGGATTTAATGTATAATGATACCAAAGGTAGCTAGGATCCCATCTCAGGAAAGCCACCTTGGATCTCATCCCCAAGAAAGACAAATTCAATAAATAATGTAGATGTTGAAAAGCATGTGAGATAGAATGGAACTTTGCGGGACCCCACAGGTCAATGGCCAGGGGTTCAAGCAGGTGTCCCCCAGCTTCACCAAGTGGATGAAGGAGCGGAGCCACTGTAAAGTAGTGCCCCCAAGACCCATTCTGGAGAGCCATACCCAAATAATGCAATGGTTGATGCTATCAAAAGCTGCTGAGATGTCCAAGAGAACCAACAAGGACACATTCCCCCATCTAGTTCTCTGCAGAGGTCATCCACCAAGGTGATCAAAGACATCTCTGTACCATCACCAGGCCTGAAACCAGATTGCAATGGATCTAGATAATCAGTTTCATCCAGGAATCCCTAGAGCTGAGAAGCTTTAGAACCTTGCCTAAAAAGGGAAGATTAGAACTGGCTGGTAGTTGTTCAATCTAGAGATGCCTTTTTCAGGACTGGTCTCACAATTGTCTGTTTTAGGTTTGCTAGTAATTGTCTCTGATCCAACAAGGCATTTATAATCATCATAAACCACTCGGCTAATCCCCTACTGGCAAGTTTGATAAGACAGAAGGGGCAAGGGTCTAGAGCACATGTGGTCAATCTCACCGCTACAAGGATCTTGTTGGTGTCATCAGGCTGAACAAGCTGGAATTAATCCATCAAAACCATCTTTTGGTACTGCTCTAAAACTGGCATCTAAGTTGGAATGTATCTGCAAAATGATGTGTGAACTCGCCACATTAAGCTGTCAGATCATCAGGGGACACCTCCTCCCTCAGGAGGAGTTTCCTGACCACCCAGAACAACTCAGCAGGTCCATTTGCACCATTCTGTTCTCAGCCAGTCTGGTTGAGCTAATAGTCAGTTCATGCTTCTGTTGCCTCTCAACGAGTGCATGGACAATAAAAAAAATATGGAGACAAGATTTGGAAGTGTGAAAAACCATATACCTCTGAATCTTGTCTGCACTAATTTTCTTCACCAGGAAGATTACCTGACTGGCTGAGGACTAAAAAAGTGGGGGCTTCCAGAGCACCTTTCTCCTGTTTTAGAGACCCCAAAATCAATGAAAGTAATTTTTGAAGACCCTAAAAGGGGGGGAAATGTGTTTTATGGTTGATGAAATATGTTAATTGAAAATCAATTAATCTGCAAAAAGTTCAGTAATAAACTTAGAATGATCTGCCTTTTGCACTTTCAAGCTTATAGACCAGATATGCTTCAGAAAAAGTCACATTTACAAAAAAAATTTTTTTTGGTATTTGATAGTTTACCATTTAAATCTTACTATCTCATCGAATGGGCTACTTGGTCCATTGTATACTGCTTCTTCTCCCTTTTCAGGATGGAGCCCATTACATGATGCACGTGGACTTCCAGCCGGGCTCCATCCAGAAAGGGCAGAACAAGCAGCATATGCTGCCACCACAGCAACATGGGAGCCTTCCCGTGCCGCCTTACCAGCAATGGGAGGAAGCCAGACAGCAACGCTTCCCCCATGGGATGGGGACAAAGGCAAGTCATGCAATGTGAGGTGTGGAGTGACAGGTTTTGTTTTTAAATCAAATATCTTTATTGACATTTTGGTTACAAATAGTAAAAAAGGGGGGAAGGGAAAGGGTAAAAGATCCTCATGCGTAGCAGGCTAAAAAAAGGAAAAAGAGGAAAAAAAGAAAAAAGACAGAAAGAAAAAGAAAAGAAAGCAAAAAGAAGAAAAAAATTAAAAAAAATTAAAAAATTAAAAAAAGACAAAAACCGTGAAAAGTATAAAAGTGAGGAACTATGTCTGACTTCCTCCTTTGTTTCCCCTGAGTAGTAATGATTTTCCTTCTTAAATCTCTCATTTGTTCAGATCCAGGACACTTCTCTATTGTCATCTCTGGTTCCTAATTTCATTAAGGCATACATTTGTATACGTTCTTATTTTCCTTATAGAGAGCAAGTGTAATGTGGGTTCTGTTGAGACTTCAAATATTCTTTAAATGATGACCAATCTGTGGGTGTTAGGGGTTTGTCCTTCGTATCCTTTAGGAGGAAGGTCAGTAGATCCATGTCCATAATGTCCCGGAGTATTGTTTCCCATTCTTCTTTAGTTTCTCGTTCCTTTGATTTCCATTTCTTTGTGTAGGTGATTCTGGCAGCTGTTGTTATATACATAAACAATTTATCTTTATTCCTGTCCAATTCTGTGTCTCCATCTGTGATACCAAGCAGAAAGTATTCAGGTTTAAGCTGTACCTTAATTTGTAGGATCTTTTGTGTTGCCTCTTGGATGGTTTTTCAGTATCTTCTTGCAGTCGGGCATGTCCACCACATATGGTACAGTGTTCCCACCATCGTTCGACATTTCCAACATTTGTTCTGGGTCTCTTTATACATTAAGGCTAGTTTTTGAGGGGTCATATACCAGCGAAAGAACATTTTATACCAGTTCTCCTTCAAATCGCTAGCATACGTGTATTTCAACTTGATATTCCACATCCGGTCCCATTCCTTTAGATTTATTGGTCTTCCTATATTCCTAGCCCATTTCACCATGCATTCCTTTACTGTTTCCGTTTCGGTGGACCACTCTAGCAGCTTCAGGTAGATTTTGGTAATGGTCTTCTTTTCACTTTTCAGAAGAGGTTCCCAGAAGTCATCCTTTTCTGTGAATCCTACTTGTGAGTCTTTACTGAAATGTTCTTTTATATGGCACATTTGAAACCACAAGATGTTTTTGTGGGATTTTGTTATTTTGTCTTGCGCTTTAACTTGGAGTTTCCCATCCTTCTTCTTTAGCAGTTCCTTATAGGTGGGCCAGTCAGTCCATCCCAACAATCTCCGTTGACTGGCTTCTAAGGGAGAGATCCACAGTGGTGTTTTTGAATAAAAGTTTTTTTTTGTACTTTTCCCACACCCGTATCAGGGCAGATCTTACGAAATGGTTTTTAAAGTTCTTTTCGATTTTTGCTTTCTGTACCATAGGTAGCCGTGCCACCTGACTCTCAAATCGAAACCCTCCAAAACAAGTGTCTTTTCTTCCTTAAGCGCAATCCAATCTTTTATCCACGACAATCCACATGCTTTGTGTAACAGGTTTTTGATGTGTGGCAAATCCATGGGTCTTTGTGATGAGATCCTCAGTCTGAGAAGGACTTGGCACTTGTATATTGCACATGTACATTGGATTGATTTATTCTTCAGCACACTTCCATTTCCAGTGAAAGAAACATTTGGTGTTTTATTAAGATCTTCCCTTTCTCATCTCAGAACTTTAATGATCTGTGATCCCTTGCTTCCAAAATGGTTATAAATTGTAATGCATTGCTAAAGTTGCTCATTAATTCTAGATGTTAAACATAAACTAACAGCTTTTGGAAAAAAAATATTTGAGTGAGACTGAGCAATATTCATATTTTATATTCCTAGATGAAATATTAGTCCATCTGAAGATTCTCAAAGATTAGTCCAACTCAAAATCACTTTTGTAAAAATGTTCTTTTATTAAGGAAACTGAATACACTTGGTATGCATCAATAATGATCTGGCTTCTCCCCACAGAACACAATAACTTTGTGACAGGCATCATCGCATGAAGCTTTGTGAAATAGTAGCAATTAAATAAGGGAAAGAAAAATTCAGTTAGATCCTATTTGCATTTTACATTTTTGTTTCCCAAACAGCCTGCAAGATGGTGGTTATAAACAAAAATAGGGAAGACCTAATATTGGTGACCAGATTCCACTCACTGTTGCAATGACATCTACTGATTTTTCTATTAATTTGCTCCTGATTTATACTGGTTGTACTATGACAGAATGAAGCCTACAGTAACATCATCTCTGTGAGATAATTTAAACTTTCCTGTCAAAAGCACAGGAGTGTATAAATAATTTAAAAGCAAATTCTTTGCTTTTTGTTCTTCAGGCTCACTGAGACTCACTGAACAGACTTGGATAACTATTTTCTTTTGAATTAGCAACTTTTAACTCAGATTCATGTTCAAGCCCTCTCCACATAAAAAGTAGATATGAGTGAAGCAGTCATGCATAGGAACCTGTTATATCTTGCTGGGAGAGTAAAGTTGTGAATGGCAATTAAGACTGAACAATTGGGGTACATTTGCTTTACAAAAGGTCTGATCCAGCTGGAACTGGAAGATGCTAGAAGGTAGCATAAATTCTCCTCCTTGATGACAACAACCACCTCAAAATTTAGTATTTCATTACTGTTGACTACATCCACCCAGTTGGATCCTCCTAGAGAGAAACTGATAGTAGAGGACTTCCTGAATAGCAAGGTCAAGATCATCACCCTAGATATTCATTCATCCTTGTATCAAGTACAAGGATGAATGAATATTGTTTTATTAAATTGTCTCTTTTATTTAGTTATTCAAAGTATTCCTAGTATTACAGATCTCACAACCTCTGAGGATGCCTGCCATAGATGTGGGCAAAACATCAGGAGAGAATGCTTCTGGAACATGGCCATACATGGCCCAGAAAACTCACAGAAAACCATTCCAAGTATTGTTAATGCAGTTTGAAAGCAGCTTTAGAATGTGGCATTTGCAAAAGACACTCCATAAGCGAGTCATGCAGTATGTTTTAAGGGCTTTAAAATGAGATATGCAAAGTCAGGGGATACACCAAAACACATCACACCAATCCTTAAGTCACATCAGCACACTAGTGTAAGTCACATTGCATGATGAAAGAAACTCCACACAATGCAAATGACTGTTTGGATAGCCACAGTGCTCTCAGATCTACACATGCACATTCTAGCAGAGGAAGTTAAGAAAACCCCATATTCTCAGATTCTGGAACTGGTTCAAGACCAGCTTTTGTGGTATATGTAAGCAGGGGCGGTTCGTCCATTACACAAAGTAAGCGGTTGCGGTACACTTTTTTTGCCAGGGGCGCAGAGGCACCTCTGTAAATGCCCCTCGACCGCCACTTGAGGAGCACCCCCTCAGCTCACAATAGCCCTAGCAGTCCAGGAGGAGCCTCGGCTGCTTTGCCTCACTGCCGGGCGATCCTCTTTCCGAAGGGGCCGGGCTCTTGAGCCTCACCTAACCCCTCTCATTCCTGCTTCATATCAATGATTGGTTGGGGGGGGGGATACTGTTTGCTTACCGTTGAAAATTACCTAGGGCCGCCTCTGTATGTAAGCACCACCTGGCCCCCAAATCAGTAATCATCCACCCAGGGAAACTACTTCTTTAATGCTGTTTTTACCCTGGATTAAATGGTCAGTGCAGATGTGCCCTCGGTAGCTTTTCTTTTTGGCTTCAGATAGCACCTGCCTCCCTGGCAATGTCTTTGGCTTCAGTCCAGAGTTTTCCCATCAAGGAGTGAGTTCTGTGGCCAACATGGAGCAGTGGTGGCAGCAACACAGAGGATAAAGGGGTGACCCAGTATGAGATATCCTCTACCTCTCTCACATCACAAATCCAGATTTGTAAACTTCATACAATATCTTCCATCCAAAACAAAGTGGATATAATTTGAAAATCTTTTAGTTTTGAGTATAATTTCGATTCAGATATATCATCTGTTGTTTATTTATGTAATCTTTCCACCAAAGAATACAGCCCAGTAATAAAGAAAAAACTTAGGTTAAGATTAAGATCTTATTCAGTGTAACAGACTGGAAAATTTTACCTATATACTTTCACAAGGGAGCTGGAACAAAAAGGCACCACAATGTTGTGATGGCCATTTTGGATGTATTTGAGTGTATGTATATGTGTGCATGGTTATAGAGGGGTGAAGTCATAACTGCAAGCTGCAGTCAAAGAGAAACTGCTTGCACCTCCTTGCACAAACATGTAAAATTTACAATTGCGAACATAACCTGGAGTTATGGTGGCATGACACTACCTTTGTCCTCTAGCCTCTATCAATTACACTGAAATGTGCTTTGCTTGATAAGGATCCATTTTTCAAGTGGTTGCAAAAAGAAGTTGAAAGTTTTATTTCTGTAAAAGGAAGAAGGCCGCATGAAGTCCTGGCCCAAATAGGACTATATAGGCATGAAGATATTTGGGAATAATATAAGTCAGTTTGGATAGCAATCAATAAACATTGAACATCAAGAAAACCAAAGTGCTCTTCCAGCAGTTACCTGCCAGTCCCTCTACAATGCCAGATATTTGGCTTAATGGTGTAACATCAGAAACTGTTGAGCATTTCTGCTACTTTGGCAGCCACCTCTCCACAAAAATCAACCTGGACACTGAAATACAACAGTACCTGAGCTCTGTGAATGCAGCATTTTGCTGAATGTAGTTGAGAGTGTTTGAGGATCAGAACATCCATAGGGATACCAAGGGACTTGTTTGTAAAGCTATTATACTCCCAACCCTGTTATAGTCCTGCGAAACGTGGACTGTCTACAGACATCATATTCAACTCCTGGAATGATTCCATCAGCATTGCCTCCAAAAAAAAATCCTACAAATCTCTTGGGAAGACAGGCTGACAAATGTCATTGTGTTGTAAGAAGCAAAGATGATGATGATGATGATTATTATTATCTTTATTTGTACCCCGCTAACATCTCCCGCAGGACTCGATGCGGCTTACAAAGGCCAAGGCCTCAATAAAAACAACAGCATAACAATACACATAACATTATAAAGCAAATCAAAACATTAAGTAATAACAGTAAACAATAAACAGTACACCATAACACAATAAAACTGGGGCCAGGCCAAATGTAATGGGTACAGATTAAAAATTGCTGAGTACGACAGGTGAAATGTAGGATTTTAGGATACGTGCAATGTGCAGACAATCTTAAATCTCTGATAAAGTGCTTCTGGGACATATTGCTGGAGTTTCCTATTCTGGAAAGGCACACCGGAACCGCCAGGTCTTCAAACTCTTCCTAAAGACTGCCAGTGTAGGGGCTTGTCTGATGTCCTTGGGGAGGATGTTCCAAAGTCAGGGGGCCACCACAGAAAAGGCCCTGTCCCTCGTCCCCACCAGACACGCCTGCGACGCAGGTGGGATCACGAGCAGGGCCTCTCCAGATGAACGAAGAGAACACGTGGGTTCATAAATGGAGATGTGGTCACTATCAATGAAGCAAAGCTCTTACACCATCAACTCCACTAGACTGGCCACATTGTCTGAATGCCCAATCACCATTTCCCAAAGCAGTTACTATACTTCCAACTCAAGAATGGGAAAAGTAATGTTGGTGGACAGGAAAATAAATTTTAAAATGGGCTCAAAGCCAACCTTAAAAACTGTGGCATAGACACCGAAGACTGGGAAGCCCTGGCCCTTGAGCACTCTAACTGTAGGTCAGTTATGACCAGCAGTGCTGCGGAATTTGAAGATGCACGAATGAAGGGCAAAAGAGAGAAATGTGCCAAGAGGAAGGACCATCAAGCCAACCCTGACCAGGACCCACGGCCAAGACACTACACTTGGAAGGCCATCATACTCAGACAACGAGTGATCATCTAAGTAAAGTAAAATAACAATACAGTCAACATAGTTTACAGTAAAGTAAAATATAATTCCTTTACAAATGGACAGGACCCTAAAATTGAAAAGATGTGTGCAAAAGGAGAGGGAATCGTAGTTGTTTCATGATGAAGTGCCCAAGACTTTTAAAGCAATTTTATGAATGAATGCTAAATTTTTACAAAGGAATAATGATTTAAAACAATAAATGCTTAAGATTGAGGATGTTCCCAAAAGATCAAACCCCCCCCCCCCCCCACACACACACACACACACACGCACACACAAAAAGGATGAATTAAACATATAATTCATATATTAAAAATTAATACAAGTTATGCAGTTGTGAATAACCTCTGTTCATTCCTTTAGCTGCCAGTAGCCCGGACATTTCAGGAAGGATTAAATCAATAATCTGCCAAACCCATAAGCTCCGGGGGAGGTGGAAGGGAAATGTTCCTGGACAATAGATTACTCCCCAAAGCTTCACACCCAAGGAGTTTTGCCCTAAACCCCAGATACTATGGACCCTGAGTTTCCCCCTATGTACACGATTATGATCTACTGATGGATAAGGGGATTCTTACATATATGTGTTATATTAAATGGGACTAGGGTTTTCTGGTAGGGGCATGTGCAGATATGATCCAGTGTACCTAGAAAGATCCTTGAAATAGAATATCTTGGAACTTGTGAAACCATGTCTATGTCCTGCTGAGAGGTTAATTCACCCAGGTAAACAGACCAAGCAGGAAAGACCTCAATTAGAAACACAATGAGGATCGGACTACGGAGGGTATCCAGGTCTTGGGAAATGTCAGACACAAACAGTGCCCTAATGAAATCTCTATTGATCTGTAAGCTTTCCAGTGAATTATCTGTATTTGCATAAGCCTCTTCATTATCTCAGAGGCTGACTCTTTCTGTGTACCCCAGGCCTCACCTATAATCCCATCATGAAGTCTTTGCATTGCCTTAAATCATATGATTAGCCCAGCCTGAATGGCTCCAACTTTAAACAGACAAATGACAGCTTTCAATTCTTCCTATGACAGGGAAACTCCATCCATCTCTGACATTGGCAGGAGTTCCCAGCCATCAAAAGCTCATCACCTAACATAACCTCTTTTCAGCCAATCAGGGGAGGGAGCAAGTATTTTGAATGGTTGTCAAAGGGGATACAATGTCTTGCAGGGTATGTCCAATTGTTTTAGAGTGGAGACTCTATCAGACATTATTTCAGGCCTGGAAGTTAATAAACCTCTGTTTGTTGCCTTCAAACTTAGTCTGTGTATCATCATCTGTCTGTCAAGGTAGTCGGCAATGCCAGGCAATGAATCTACACTACTCTTTAAGCAACTAGTGATGACTAATATCTATTAACTGTATCTATTAACTGTCAGTTTTAAGTCACAAAACCTTGATATTCCTGTTCTAAAAATGTTGAGATTAATTTCACAATTCAGCAGCAGATCAGTTGCACAACTTCAGCGCTTTCCAGTAGCTTCTTCCTGCATAGTATTTTCAGTCAACTGCTCCCACAAACTGCAGTCACTCTGGAACTCTTTTACAGACACTTGAGCACATTCCCGGCCATTGTCAGTTTTACTATTGTTTTCCCCTCCAATCTAGATGACACTACAAACTTACCACAGCACACGGTTATATCTTGTCTTAGCAGACAGGTTCCTTTAATAAATTACACAGAGCCTTCGGCAAACAGCATCACAGCACAAGGAGAGAAATATACACTGTACATGACTTCCTTATATACAATTCTATACAATTACACATAGCAATCTCTTATTGGTTCCCAACTGATTAACTTAACTCAGACCCAGGATTGCATCATTCACAATCACCTGGACTAGGCCAGAACACATTCCCCAAATGAAGTTCTATATACAGTTAATGGAAGCCTATTAGCAGTGCATGACTCAGCTATATTACATTACAATACATTGTAAAACCTGACAAAAATGATACCATTTGATTTTGTACTTAAATGTCTAGAATTAAAGATATTTGAAGAAAGAGATGATATACAATTAATTATGAAATGAATGGCTTGTGTGCCCCTATGATACCCATGTAGGCATGTGCTGTCGCATGCTGGGCCTGAAATAATGTCTGTTTACAGGACGTGCCTTCTGTATACCCAACGGGACACCGGGGTGCCTCAGTTGAAAGGCCCCTTAGATTTCCCAACACAAAGTTCTATTGAGGCTCAAGATAAGTTCAACAAAGTTCTTTATTTGGGCTTAAATCTTCAAACAAATGAATTAAATATTTTATAACCTTGGAAAACCGGTAGCTTCCTCAATCTGCCAACAAGGGGCAGGCAACTGGTGGTAAACTGTTCCTTTCTTCCTTAGGGAAATCCTTTGACCCCTCCCTGGGCAATCTCTCTTTACCTTGCTGTCGTGAGGCCCCTATTCCTGGCTCCAAGCTACTTTATGGATAGCCCGAGTGGTCCCTTACCAGGCAAGGTTCCTGTAGATGTGCCAAGCTGAAAGGTGTCCTTTAGTTTCTCCATGAAGGCTGTAGGAACTATTTCTTTACTCCCCAGCAGAGCTGTGGATCTATTTCTTTAACCCCCAGCAAAAGCTGCGAGAAGTGAAGCCTTTGTGCAGGTGGGAGAGAGAGACCCACACGTCATGCTGTTAGGCTCCAAAACAGTGAGACTGAACAAAGTCCTCCTTTCCCTCCAAAACCCTGGGAAAAGGGGCGGGTCTAAAGATTCTAACAATGATTGCCAAGTTGTTGGCCCTATGATTGCAACCGGAGGGAAGCTACCTTATTGCAAAATGCATGCCTTAAATAGATTCATGCAAACTAGCAGTGCAAGAAAAAGAATTCAAATCTCCTGGCACTGCCATGGCAGCACAAGGCATGTTTAAACATTATTAAAAAGGCATTTCCTAAATCAGTTTTATGAGCAAAGTACAATTCATGCATTCAGACAGTGTGAAATCATCCTGACAATAGTTCTTTGATTAGTAAGAAAAATAAACAATTTCAACAAAAAAACTAACTACAGTGGCAATTACATCTATTGTATAGCACACAGGAAATTGTATTCAGCTGCATTTCTATAGATGAATGTCATAACATTTATCTTAGCCTTAAGCTTGATAGTATTATGGTTATGTCTTGTCATTTCCTATTTAAGATTTAAGTATGATTTATTTCTAATAAAGAATTAATAACAAAATTTATTTATTTTTATTAACTCCCCCCTCTCCCCGCTCTCTCTCTCTCTCTCTATATATATTGCCCTATAAGGCAAGACCTCAAAGTGACATACAGTGGATCTTTGCTATCCCCTTAGAGTTTGCTTCCAGGAACCAACATAGATACCAAAATCCATGGATTCTTAAATCCATTATATATAATCTATATAAATAAAAATGTAATATTCATTTGTGGGATTAACATAACTCAAAAACCACTGGATGAATTGACACCAAATTTGGACACAATGCACCTATCAGGCCAACAAGTGACCATCACTCATAAAAACACTGAAAAACACAGCAGAAGAAACATAAAAAGCAAAAAACAAACATTACAGTACAACGCATGCACAAAACTACATAAATATATACGCAAACATACATATACACTTACTTACTTACTTACTTACTTAGGCGATCCCTCGTTGGACGAGTAAGATGGTCTTCCATTATGGATTTCCTTGTGGGTCCGTAGGTGGCTGTGGAGCCCTATTCTTGCTCTGCATCTTCTTCCGCAGTGAGGGCATTGGTTTCCAGGTGGAAGGCGTTCCCGGTCGGGGTTGGCTTGACGCGCCTTCCTCCTGGCACGTTTCTCTCTTTCACCCTCCACTCGTGCCTCCTCGAATTCTGCAGCACTGCTGGTCACAGCTGTCCTCCAGCTGGAGCGCTCAAGGGCCAGGGCTTCCCAGTTCTCGGTGTCTATGCCAGAGTTTTTAAGGTTGGCTTTCAGTCCATCTTTAAATCTCTTTTCCTGTCCACCAACGTTCCGTTTTCCGTTCTTAAGTTCGGAGTAGAGCAACTGCTTTGGGAGACGGTGGTCAGGCATCCAGACAACGTGGCCGGCCCAGCGGAGTTGATGTTGGAGGACCATCGCTTCAATGCTGGTGGTCTTTGCTTCTTCCAGCACACTGACGTTTGTCCGCTTGTCTTCCCAGGAGATTTGCAGGATTTTCCGGAGGCAGCGCTGATGGAATCGTTCCAGGAGTTGCATATGACGTCTGTAGACTGTCCACGTCTCACAGGCATATAGCAGGGTTGGGAGGACAATGGCTTTATAGACAAGCACCTTGGTCTCCCTACGGATGTCCCGGTCCTCAAACACTCTTTGCTTCATTCTGGAAAATGCTGCACTTGCAGAGCTCAGGCGGTGTTGTATTTCGGCGTCGATGTTGACTTTGGTGGAGAGGTGGCTGCCAAGGTAGCGGAAATGGTCCACATTTTCTAATGTGACACCATTAAGCTGTATCTCTGGCATTGGAGAGGGATTGGCTGGCGACTGCTGGAACAGCACCTTGGTTTTCTCAATGTTCAGTGACAGGCCGAGCTTCTCGTATGCTTCTGCGAAGGTGTTTAGAGTGGCTTGTAGATCTTCTTCTGAATGCGCACAGACGACATTGTCATCAGCATACTGGAGTTCTATAACAGATGTTGTTGTAACCTTGGTTTTGGCTTTCAGTCTGCTGAGGTTGAATAGCTTGCCATCTGTCCGATAGATTATTTCCACTCCGGTGGGAAGCTTCCCATCAACAAGGTGAAGTATCATAGCGATGAAGATGGAGAATAGAGTTGGGGCGATAACACATCCCTGTTTGACACCGGATTCCACCTTAAATGGGTCACTTTGGGAGCCACTGCTGTCCAAAACTGTTGCCATCATGTCATCATGGAGGAGCCGCAGGATGTTCACAAATTTGTTAGGGCACCCGATTTTGTGGAGGATGGTCCAGAGAGCGCTGCGATTCACTGTGTCAAATGCCTTTGCAAGGTCGATGAATGCCATGTACAGGGGTTGGTTTTGTTCCCTGCATTTTTCTTGGAGTTGTCGTGCAGTGAAGATCATGTCCACGGTTCCTCTGGAGGGGCGGAAGCCGTTCTGGGATTCTGGGAGGGTGTCTTCTGAGAGGGGCAGAAGGCGGTTTGCAAGGATTCTTGCGAGGATTTTCCCAGCGGAGGTTAGAAGGGAGATACCTCGATATCTCATATACACAGATATATACACACACATATACACACACAAAACACATATGCACAGATTGGACCACAGCAATGCACGGCAGGGGATGGCTAGTAAAATACTAAAATGGCATCATTTATATAAAAAAACAAAATCAAGTTTTTATGGATTTTTGAAAAGAATTTTCAAGCTGTGAATGATTGGATATAGAATCTATGGATATGGACGACTGACTGTATGCCTAAAATGACATTAATGCAATTCAGAATAATTTACATTTTAAATTATGGTTAACTTAATTTGAAAAAAAATAAATTAAAATAGACATACATTTAGAAGTGTTTGTTGCATACAGTATAATATTTTCTGCTGTTGGTGTTTCATTGGTACAAATAAAAGCGTCATACATTCTAAATTAATACTCGCTTCCTCCTTATATACAATCTTATAAGTTCCTCTATGTGGCTTTTTAGTTTATTTTTATTATTAAGATATTGACTCACTGGTTGCCATTCATTAGCAAAGTTCTCTAGTTCTTCTCCTCTTAAGAGTACAATTTTTTTGTCTATTATTAGCAAATCTATAATTTATTTTTCCATTCTTCTAAGATAGATATCTGTGTGGTTTTCTAACCTATACTGTTCGAGCTGCCACTGTCATGTAAAGTTTTGAAACATTTTTTAAAGTTAATAATTAAACAGTTTAAGATGTGTACAGAATTTGGCAAAACAATTAGACTCAAAGCCTTTACTAAAAAGTCACATTTTAATGTAGCACTTAGCCTCAACGTTCTGTCATTGGAGTATACATCCCCGTCCCCCCGTCCCCCATGGGAAAGCTCGATTCCACAACCCTCGCTATAATGAGCCCTCCTCCGCAAATAACCTGCTTCTTTTTATCTCGCCTGAGTTTTTAGTTTTTAATTAGTCTTTCTTGTAAGCATTACATGTAGCCCACCCATTGTCACTGTGATTGTGCTTATTGTAGTTTTATATTGTTATGTATTCACATGTTTTATGTAATTATGATGTTGTTGTTTATTGTTTGCGTTTTCAGTTTGCGTTTTCGGTTTTAGGTAAAGGTAAAGGTTGTCCCCTGACATTAAGTCCAGTCATGTCTGACTCTGGGGTGTGGTGCTCATCTCCATTTCTAAGCCGAAGAGCCAGCGTTGTCCGTAGACACCTCCAAGGTCATGTGGCTGGCATGACTGCATGGAGCGCTGTTACCTTCCCGCTGGAGCGGTACCTATTGATCTACTCACATTTGCATGTTTTCGAACTGCTAGGTTGGCAGAAGCTAGGGCTGACAGCGGAAGCTCACGCCGCTCCCTGGAATCAAACCTGTGACCTTTTGGTCAACAAGCTCAGCAGCTCAGTGCTTTAACCCACTGCACCACCGGGGGCCCCCGGTTTTACTCTGTTGTAATTTGTTGTTTGGACTTGGCCTCATGTAAGCCGCTCCGAGTCCCCATAGGGGAGATGGTGGCAGGGTATAAATAAAGTATTATTATTATTATTATTATTATCACTTGGATGATGCCAAGATTGGCACCAATCAGCAATTGATAGGGAGGGAATGCCACATCTGGAATGCCACCATCAGGAAAATCTTCCCTCATACCTACCAACAATGCATTGCCACAAGTAATGGTTCATAGAGGTGAGTCCTCTGTTGCAGGGCTTCTTAAACTTTCTCTACCTGTGACCCCTTTTGCCTAAGAAATTTTTACCTGACTTTGGGATGTATTGATATATAAAATAAGTATACAAATTAAGCATTTACTGAAAATAAACCAGCATTTGCAAGGCTTGTTAAACAGACTGATTTTCCTTTTTATGAAACACAGCTGAAGCATTTGCTGTAGAGTCCACTTCAAACACTGCTTGTTGTTGCTAATAGATTTGTGTAAATGGATGTTCAGAAACTGATTACTGTTACCAATTTTTGTGACCCCAACATTAAGGAAAGGGAATCCCATTTGGAGATGAAGCCCACAGTTTAAGAAGCACCAGGACTTAGGCACTGTTCTGTCGCCGCTGGGCCTGTAATTGGTTGGCTTTAAAAATAGGATGTGTAACCTTTGCCCAGCGGGAAGCCAGGGGCCTAAGGAGAAGTTCTCAGAAGTTTCCACTACAAAGAATATTGAGAAGCACAACAAAATCTTTTATTAATGAATTTATTAATTGTTCTTTTATTAATGAACAATCAAACAGGAACTTCTCTTATCTTTAGCAAAGTAAAGCAAATAATTCCAAGCTTCTAGGGAACTGGTGAATTCCTAAACTTGCCCACGAAGGACAGGCAACTATCTTCAGTAACTTCTTCTTTAAACGAAAAACCTCTTTTTAACTTCTCTCAGGCTGACTGAAATCCAACTCTCACTGGTCTGGGCTCCGCTACCGGGCCGAACTGCTTCTCAGACGCTGAGTGGACCTACCAGCAAGGCAGTGGATATTCTCCAGCTGGAGTTCTTTAGTCTTTAGGGCTGTTTCCTGGAAATTCCCAAAGCTGAGGGAATGCTTCCCTGGAGTTCCTTAGGTGTCTCTTAAAACTGTTCTCCTCTGGATTTCTTTCCCTTTGGTTTCTGTTGGAATTTCTGTGACCCTGGAAATTCTTAAAGCTTGAAGCCTTTGTACAGGGGAAGTTACACACATCCTATACAAAGGTTAACCTGGCTGAGACTGACTAACAAAATGGCTCATTTCCCTTCCAAAGCCCAAAAAGGGGGCGGGACTAGGGAACCTAATGATAATTGACAGGTGACCTGCCCTGTAACTGTAAACTTTAACAGGAAGCCACCCTTCTGCAAAATCCCAAGCCTTGGGCTGCAAACAAACACTTGATACAAAGCAAATAAAGTGGGAGCTCCTGGTACAGCTGTACCTGCACAAGCACACATGTATGGAAAGAGATCTTTCTTCTATAAAGTACAAAGCCATTTCGAGGCTGGGCTTTAAATTTCATCACAAGTATCTTAAATTCACAGCAGAAACATATCAGCACCCTTTACAATTCCTTTAAAACAGATGCCAAAAGAAATAACTGTTTTGTGAGAATTCCACTTTCATTTATTTCCCTTCATCAAGCAATGTGAAAAACAACAAAACATCTGGTAATGTTCATATTCAAATATTAAAGAAGAGAGGTCGGCTTTTTGCACAGATGCTATTCACAATATAATTGAGTAAAATCTGAATATGGACTTATCACATGATGACTGCAAACATCATTGATGATTTGAATGTGAGAATGAAACATGGCAAATAGTTTCCCTGTAACCTACTGCAAAGGCAGTGCTTATCAGCAGAAGGTATTAAGCTGCCTCCATCACGTTTGTATCAGTCTTGAGCAGTAAAGTAACCCCAAAGAAGGTTTAAAACTGCCAGAATTTAGAAAATATGCCTTTTAAAATGTAATTCCCAGTATCCCTCAGTCAGCATGACAATTAAGCAATCTGATCATCATGGCTCAAAAATAAAACCTCTAAGTTCTGAAAACTAGTTAGAAACCATAATGTGTTTGAGTGAGGGACTGTGCTTGCCTGTTGGCATTAATCATGATTTCACCAAAGGGGCACATTAATGTGCAGTTTTCTTGACTTCACTACCTATACTCTGCAAATACAGGGAAATGAATCTTTTATTCAGAATTCACAAAAACTAAGGTGTCTGCATAAAGGCCCCTGGGCACATTAAAATCAATGTACAGGCATACTTCAGGCAATGATGTATTTCTAGACATTGCTCTTTTTAACAGATAATTTGCTCCCAGATGAAGAAATAACACAGAAAGAATAGGAATATATTCCTAGGTGTCTGTGACTCCTGTCAATTTATGAGAATCCCATGAATTTCTTAGGGTTTTCTTAGGCAAGGAAAACTTGGGGTGGGGGTCATTCCTCTGAAAGCCTAAACCAGCTGAGAATTTGTACATGATACTGGATACATAGTTATATCAAATAGGCATAAAATCAAACATTTATTGATCAGCAGTTGCAAGGCTTGCTAAACAGGCTGATTTTTGTTTTCATGAAATATAGCTGAAGCATTTGCTGCAGATTTCACTGTATACATTTCATGTTGTTGCTAACAGAATAGATGGCATTTGTGAAGCAGAGTGTGTTTGAGGACCGGGACATCCGTAGGGATACCAAGATGCTTGTTTATAGAGCTATTGTCCTCCCAACCCTGCTGTATGCCTGTGAGACGTGGACTGTCTACAGATGTCACATGCAACTCCTGGAATGATTCCATCAGCGCTGCCTTCAGAAAATCCTGCAAATCTCTTGGGAAGAGCGTGCTGGAAGAAGCAAAGACCACCAGCATTGAAGCGATGGTCCTCCGCCATTAACTCTGCTGGATCGGCCACGTTGTCCGGATGCCCGACCAAAGCAGTTGCTCTACTCCGAACTCAAGAATGGAAAACAGAATGTTGGTGGACAGGAAAAGAGATTTAAAGATGGGCTCAAAGCCAACCTTAAAAACTCTGGCATAGACACTGAGAAAAGAGAAGCCCTGGCCCTTGACCGCTCCAGCTGGAGGTCAGCTGTGACCAGCAGTGCTGCAGAATATGAAGAGGCATGAATGGAGGGCAAAAGGGAGAAGCATGCCAAGAGGAAGGCATGTCAAGCCAACCCCGACCAAGACCGCCTTCCACCTGGAAACCAATGCCCTCACTGCGGAAGAAGATGCAGAGCAAGAATAGGGCTCCACAGCCACATACGGACCCACAAGAATACTGGAAGACAATCCTCCTCGGAAAACGAGGGATCGCCTAAGAAGAAGAAAAGGTGGCATTTGGAAACAATTTATTGTTGCCAAATTTTTGCAACCCCAACATTGAGCTACAGGGTCCCCATTTGGGGTGAGTAGTACCCAAAGAATCAGAGGCCTAAAGTACCTGATATACATTGGCAACCTCTCATCCAAGTACTAATTAGAGCTGACCTTACTAAGCTTTTCAGATCAAATAGAATCTGATTCCAATCCTTTCCTTTCTGTCTGTAGAGAAGACCTGAGTTTAACGCTTCATTAAAACTGTTTCTACTCTAGAGGAGACAGGAGCTGCAGGTACGCACAGCTCTCTCCCTGCAAGAGGCAGTTTTCCGAGGCATTTTAAGGGGGTTTCCCACTTCCCAGGGAAGGAAGAGGGATCGACCTGGAGGTATTGTACCATCAGCTTCCTTAACCCCCCCCCCCCCTTTCTCTCTTGACTTGGAGGTGCTGGAAAGAAGAACTGGTGCCTTAGGTGCCCTTGCGCTTCAATCTCCTTTCTGCTTCCAAATCAAGGGGGGGGGGGGTTAAGAAACCTCACTTCCTGGGATCCCTTTTCCTTCTAGCAGCTGCATCCCGCCCTTCACTCCATGTGTAATCAAAAGAAACCAAAAGCAGCCAGTTTTCAACAGCCACTGTTCTGTTGCGGCTGGTAAAAAATGGTGCCAGAGCCCATGCTGTTATGGGCTTCTGAACAAGCCTCAGGCAAACATCTGAAATGAATCCATACACAAGCCTAGCCTACACTGGTTCAGATGGATGTGGTAACTGGTTTTGTGTTGTGTCATTTAAGTAGGTTTTTTCAAGTCATTAATAAGATTCCAGGCATGATAAAGGTTAAATAGTTATGGTAGGCACCATGGCACCCTCCCAGGTGGTGAAAGGTGGACTCCCACAAAAGTCCCTGTACATTTCATAAAGTAGGAGCTACCCTTGGGTCTGGATTGAGGGCTCTCTTTAAAAACTCTGTGATTTGGGAAAGAACACTCTCATGATGGTCTTCCAACTGTGATCAGCTTGGTGCATGCATGTTCTTGGAGGTGGTCAGAGGGAGTGACAACAGGTCCAGGGTCAAGGCTCACTAGGTGGCCACTAACCCATGGAGTCATTTTATGTGTTTGCAGGTTTTCCCTTTACAGGTTATTACGAGTTCTTTTCATAAATAAGTCAGGAAATGGCCCTTTAGATCCATTTACTTGTGCCTTGTCTCTTTATTTCATGGTCGGAGTTCAAACCCTTCAGAATATCCACTATTAGCATTCCCCAGAAAATTCTGGGAACTGTGGTCTCAGAGGAGTAACTGTCCCAATCTCTGAACGTTAAAGTTGGGAAAATGGTATATATGTGCTGAAGGCAAACACTGTTGCATTCTACTCCTGACTCTCCCTCTTAATTCTGCACATGAGACATAAGAAAGGTAACTTGAAAGAACATGCACTCAGTGTTTTGATTCAGCTCCAGAACATTAGCAATGACCAGAAGGTATTGTTGCTATAGTGTCTTGAGCTATTTATCTCACAAGCATCTCACAAGCATCTTTCACCAACAAGCTGTTCTCTGCTTATGAACCTTTCTGGTCCGAAATTAACAGGCTGGTTAATGCAAACCTTGGTGGGAGAGCTGACCCAAGACACGTTGATACATTGGGGAACGATAAGATGGCACCTTCTCCTGACTACTTTCAGACAGTGAATTTCACTCTGACACTTGCTTTGTTACTCTGCAGTTTCCACCTGGGGCATCTACCAAGTTTTGCTCTGGGTGGTGGGAAGTGGTCCACAGAGGTCCACGTTCTTGTTACATTGTGCGTTGATTACTGCAACGCACTCTACGTGGGGTTGCCTTTGAAGACTGTTCGGAAACTTCAACTAGTCCAGTGGGCGGCAGCTAGACTTCTCACTGGAGCATCATACAGAGAGCATACCACCCCTCTGTTATGTCAGCTCCACTGGCTGCCGATTCAGTTCCGAGCACAATTTAAAGTGCTGGTCTTGACCTATAAAACCCTATAAGGCACCGGCCCAGCATACCTGTCCAAACTTATCTCCTTCTACCTCCCGCCTAGGAATTTAACATCTTCTGGAGGGGCCCTGCTCTCGGCCCCACCCTTGTCACAAATGAGATTGGCGGGGACGAAGGACAGGGCCTTCTCCGTGGTGGCCCTCCGCCTGTGGAATTCACTCCCCGGGGAAATTAGATCATCGTCATCCCTCCTCTCTTTCAGAAGGAAATTAAAAACATGGATATGGGACCAGGCCTTTGGGTAATCTGGCAGAATGACAAAGGACAATGATGACTAAAGCTTTGGAAATGGACTATGATAAGCGGAATGAATTTATTAATCACGGACTTGGCAAAACGATGGCCACCAGGCTGGCTTTTTATTGTATTTTTATTGTATTCATGTAATGTTTTAATTGTTATAACTATTGTTACTATGTATTTTATTGTGTGAATTGTAGGCATCAACGTATGCTGGTTGGAAGGGTATGAGCTGCCCTGAGTCCCCCTTCGAGGGTTGGGAAAGGCGGGGTAGAAATACCTGAAATAAATAAATAAATAAAATAAGACAGTCAATGGTCTTATTCACGAGTGCCTTTTCCTTCTTGTTTGAGCATCTACAATGTATTTTCTATGTTTTTCCAGAGCTTTTTGAACTACAATTACTAGGATTCCCCAATCAATATGGTCAGTGTAATCCCAACTTTTCCAAGCTCTATTTTTGTCATGCATCATATGTATTAGAGTGAAGGCACTATAATAATATTTAATTAATTATTATATCTTGCCCTGTCCCTCAGGACCTCAAAGCATGGGGCTAAAAGGCATTGATTGGAATGAGTTCATCCAGTAAATAATATTACACCATATAATACATTTTTTGTTCCTGGGTTATAAATGTCATTTCCTAATTGGTTCTATCATAAAAAAAACATTGGCAAAGTTTGAAAAAGTTTATTAAACTGCAAAAAATATGTTTTGTCGAAGGCTTTCATGGCTGGAATCATTGGGTTGTTGTAGGTTTTTCGAGCTGTATTCGAGCATTTTCTCCTGATGTTTCACCTGACCTCACAACCTCTGAGGATGCCTGCCATAGATGCAGGTGAAACGTCAAGAGAGAATGCTTCTAGAACATGGCCATATGGCCCAAAAAACCTACAACAACCCTGCAAAAAGTATGTTTTTGTGGGACATCCTGCAGCACATTTTTGCTATTTTTTTCAATGGTTCTCTCACAGAGTCTCAACCAATTCAACTGAGTTTGAGGCAACCATACAAATGAAGTTTCTGGAGTATAATTTATTTTATTTTTACTTTTATTTACTGTCCTTGTATACCGCCGTTTCTCAGCCTAATTGGTGACTCAACGCGGTTTACAACAAAATATACAGTGCACAGTATACAATTAAAACCATAAAAAACATAATACACAATATTACACGAAATCACAATCCAATACATCTCCTAACTAAAATCGTGGTCCAATTGCATCATCCATATTACCAATCCGTAATCAACACATTCATTGTACCGAATTAGCCAAATGCCTGCTTGAACATCCAAGTTTTTAGTCTTCTTCGGAATACCATCAGCGAGGAGGCTGATCTTACCTCCATGGGAAGGGCGTTCCAGAGCCGAGGGGCCACCACAGAAAAGGCCCTGTCTCTCGTCCCCGCCAGCCGCACCTGTGAAGCAGGCGGGATAGAGAGCAAGGCCTCCCCAGAAGATCTTAGGGTCCTGGTGGGCTGATAGGCCGAGATACGTTCGGATAGGTAGGTTGGGCCAGAACCGTTTAGGGCTTTAAAGGCCAACGCCAGCACTTTGAATTGAGCCCGGTAGCAAATCGGCAGCCAGTGGAGCTGGTGCAGCAGAGGAGTTGTGTGCTCCCTGTGCTCCGCTCCTGTTAGTATCATGGCTGCCGACCGTTGGACTAATTGGAGCTTCCGAGCCGTCTTCAAAGGCAACCCCACGTAGAGAGCGTTGCAGTAGTCTAAACGGGATGTAACCAGAGCGTGGACTACCGTGGCCAAGTCAGACTTCCCAAGGTACGGGCGCAGTTGTATAACAACTACTTTCAAAGTAAGTACAGAAGAATTGAACAGGAAATAACACTTTCAAACCAGGAACAGATTTTTTTAAAAAAAAAAATTGCAACATAGTGTTATGGTAAAATAGGAGTGTGAAACCAAGTTTTAGGCTGCACAGTACACCAGACTAGCTCTGGAATGACACCAATGCAAATAATCTAATCTATACAATAATTAAAATAATATCCTTTAGAGATCCTCTCTTCATGCACTTGGACAATTGTCGGCGCCAATCCTTTTACAATTGCACACATCAACTCAAAAGACGAAGTCATCATGAAATCAAAAATTATTTAAACAGATGAATGGGATTACAGTTAAGATCACCTATCTAAGGTGGAGCCCCCGGTGGTGCAGTGGGTTAAACCCCTGTGCCGGCAGGACTGAAGACCGACAGGTCACAGGTTCAAATCCAGGGAGAGGTGAATGAGTTCCCTCTTTCAGCTCCAGCTCCTCATGCAGGGACATGCGAGAAACCTCCCACAACGATGATAAAAACATCAAAAATCATCCAGGTGTCCCCTGGGCAACGTCCTTGCAGACGGTCAATTCTCTCACACCAGAAGCGACTTGCAGTTTCTCATGTCGCTCCTGACACGACAAAAAAACCTATCTAAGGCTATTTATTGTTAACATTAATTAACATCTATGTGTTGATTTTAAATAACTGCAAGTTGTGTGGCCCAGTTATTATGGAAGATAGAAGGGGAAACACCTAACATTAAATACATAATGAATACAACTAACATTAAATACATAATGAATATATAGACATTCTCACAAGTCAGGTATGAATACACTACTTATATTCCTTCCCGAAACTTTTGCTTTATTTCCAACAGGGGGAAAAAGGCTTCTAGGCTTGTATAAAATCTTTAAAGCTTTAGAATCTGGGGAAATGAGAAAATAATTACATCCAAACCGAGCTTGTTTTCTAGGCAGCTTTCCCAAAAGTCACTCAACTCTAAGTCATAACAAGTAAATTTACTGTCCCATTCATCACTGTTATCTTAATCTAAACTGAGTAGTATTTCAGTATTGGCAGATATGTAGAAATGGCTACCAGATCCTTAAACTTCTAGTTAACTTCCAGACAACAGTGGAAGGTTAAAAGAGAAGAGCTCTTTTATAGCACTGTGAAATTTACCTTAGGTAAACAACACAATTTATGGGTTGTTGTGAGTTTTACAGGCTGAGTGGCCATGTTCCAGAAGCATTCTCTCCTGACTTTTCACCTGCATCTAAGGCAGGCATCCTCAGAGGTTGTGAGGTCTGTTGGAAACTAAGAAAATGGGGTTTATATATCTGTGGAATGTCCAGAGTGGGAGAAAGAACTCTTGTGAATGTTTTAGTTGGCCACCTTGTTTAGCATTTCTGTGTTCTCAAACAATATCCAGGTTGGTTTATCACAGGGGTCCTCAAACTACAGCCCAGGGGCCGGATACGGCCCTCCAAGGTCATTTACCTGGCCCTCACTCAGGGTCAACCTAAGTCTGAAACAACTTGAAAACACACAACAACAACAACAACAACAACAACAACAACAACAATCCTATCTCATCAGCCAAAAGCAGACCCACACTTCCCATTGAAATACTAATAAGTGTATATTTGTTAAAGTTGTTCTTCATTTTAATTGTTTTTAAGTGTTTTCTGCACTACAAATAAGATATATGCATGTGCATAGGAATTAATTCATATTTTTTTCAAATTATAATCCGGTCCTCCAACAGTTTGAGGGACTGTGACCTGGCCCTTTGCTTAAAAAGTTTGAAGACCCCTGCTTTATCAAGTGCTCTGTTATAGCTGACTTCTCTAGTTGACGTAATCAAAGAGTTCCAGCCCAGCTTACCTGTCCGAACGTATCTCTCCTTATGAACCGTCTAGGAGTTTAAGATCATCTGGGGAGGCCCTGCTCTCAATCCTGCCTTCCTTGCAGGTGCATCTGGCAGGGACGAGAGAAAGGGCATTCTCAGTGGTGGCCCCTCAGCTGTGGAACTCCCTCCCCAGGGATATTAGATTGGTCCTCTCCCTTCTGACTTTCCGAAAAAAAATAAAAACTTGGCTATTCAAGCAAGCTTTCGGAAATGCAGCAAAATAGATAAACAGGAAATTATGAAGAATGAACATGGAATGGCTAGGGTCCCCAGATGTTTTTGGCCTTCAACTCCCAGAAATCCTAACAGCTGGTAAACTGGCTGGGATTTCGGGGGGTTGTAGGCCAAAAACATTTGGGGACCCCAGGTTGAGAACCACTGGGCTAGACTATGCTATTGGAAGATTATTTTAACAGGACAACAAGTGATTACATGTTTTTAATGTTTTTATATGTTTTTATATTGCTGTTCTGATAATTTTTAATGAATGTATGGTATTGAATTGTTGCCAATCTGTAACCCGCCTTGAGTTGCCTTAGCGCTGAGAAAGATGGGCTAGAAATACTGTAAATAAATAAATAAATAGTCTGCAGTGCCTTTCATGTTCCTTGATTCATGTTTGAATCAAGGTAGTCCCTATGTAAACTTGTCCACAACTGCATGGTATACGATAGAGTCCTGCAGAGGTGAGAGGATCCCTTTTGTCCTTTGATGAACATAGCATTTGTTGCGTTTTCTTAGTGAGTCTGTAGATAGTTTGTATGGGGCCTCCTGGTGGTGCAGCAGGTTAAACTGCTGAGCTGCTGAACTTGCTGATTGAAAGGTCACAATTTGAATCCGGGGAGCAGCATGAGCTCCTGCTGTTAGGCCCAGCTTCTGCCAACCTAGGAGTTTGAAAACATGCAAATGTGAGTAGATCAATAAGTACCACTTCTGCAGGAAGGTAACAGCACTCCATGCAGTCATGCTGGCCACATGACCTTGAAGGTGTTTACAGACGATGCTGGCTCTTCGGCTTAGAAATGGAGATAACACCATCCCCCAGACTCAGACACGACTAGACTTAATGCCAGGGGAAACCTTTACCTTTTTAAAAAATAGTAGTTTGTAGGTTTTGTTTCTTCATCATCTTCCCTATGCGGTCAGTGGTCCCCTTGATGTATGGTAAAAACACTTTTCCTCTGGGTGGATTTTTGTCTTTACTCTCATGGCTCTTGCAACTGTGGACAAGTCTACATAGGGACCACCAAACGCAGTACCCAAACACAACTCAAGCTTTTAAAGACTTTTAATTAAAGCTGGCAAAATTCTTCATTGAGTTTTTTACATTTTTTATATTGCCACTGAATCCTTCAGGAATAAAATTAAAGACAAACATAGAGATCATTACTAAAGAAAAATAGAAATAGAAACGTTTTATTAAGGACACCATTTTTTGTTTTTAGGGAAAAGGACCAGTTTCCCAATATAATACATAAATGGTTTTTGATTCTTCGGCATCTTGTAGTGAACTGAGACATTTTCTCATCATCACTTTGAATGCTATACAGTCTCCTGCACTCACACTCACCCTGAAAAACATACTCAAAGAAGAAGGCATGTTAGTCTCTTGCAGTACAAAAAGGAGGAAGGAAGAAACAACTAGCAGCATTTTTAAGAGTTACTCACTTTTATTTTTACACTAGCTTGGGGACCCAGTGATGCCAGGGTTACTTGAGAAAGTCATTGTTTGTTTTTGGAAGTTTGGTAATATCTATGGATGCAGTGTGAACTACAACTCCTGTGCAGGCAGATCCCCCCCCCCCCCCCAATTCATCCAGTATATTATGTTGACCCAGGTTATTTGAAAAAGGCACTGTTTGTTTTGGGGTGTTAGGTAATATCAGTTTGGTAATTTGTAGCTCTATTTCTTAGAGAAAAGCCAGTCTTCTCTGTTGTTTTTTTTATGAATGTTCCCATTAGAAAATGGATAAGGATGTGGGTGAACTGCAATTCCTAAAATCATAGGCCAGTCACCCCAAACTCCACCAGTATTCAAAGTTGGTCATGCTGGGTCTGTGTGGCAGGTTTGGTCCAGATCTGATGTCAGTTGTGTTCAGTGCTCTCTGGATAAGGGTGAACTACAACTCCCAACATCAAGGTACATTCCCCCCAAACCCCTGTAGTATGTTCAGTTGGTCATGGGGCTGCAGTATTTTCAGTTGGTCTTAGGGCTTCTCTGTGCCAAGTTTTGTCCCAGTCCATTGTCAGTGGAGGTCACAGTTTCTCTGGATGCAGGTGAACTATAATACCACGAAGTTCGATTTCCCCCAAACATCTCCAGTATATTCTCTTGGTCATGTGTACCAAGTTTGGTCCAGATCAGTCATTTGTGGGAGTTGCAGTGGACTGTGGGAGGTGAATTGGTTGGAGGTACTGCATATCCCATCATTCATAGTCCATCCTCCCCCAAACCACATCAGGACATATAGTGGGTCATGGGGGGGGGGGGTGTCTGTGTGTCAAATTTGGTCCAGGCAAAGGTGGCCCTAGGTAATTTTCAATGGTAAGCAAACAGTATTTTGGTCCCCCCCCCCCCCCAACCAATCACTGATATATATTTTCTGTTCGTCGTTGGAGTTCTGTGTGCCATATTTGGTTCAATTCCATAATTGGTGGAATTCAGAATGCTCTTTGATTGTAGGTGAACTATACATCCCAGTAACTACAACTCGCATATATCAAGGTTTATTTCCCCCCAAGAACGCCTCAAGAGCAACCCTGGGCAAAATCAACTATACTGCAAATGCTTACTTTGTAATGGGTTGAGCCACCCCTGGAGGTGACACATAGTCACTTCATAGTGATTGGGAAGACTGAAGAAGTCTCCTCCTGCATGACCTATGGAGATATATGAATATAGCTGTCTAACCTTCCGTCTTTAAAGCACATCTGTTTCTTTCCCCAAGATAAAGGAAACTGTTGATTTTAGTGGAAAATAATATGATGTCACTTCTCTTGTCAACTGCAAAGCAAAACCCAATCTACTCAACTAGTATCTAAATAGTCACAAGGCCAAAGAGTGTTGAGCTGTGATGGAGATAAATAAGCACCTTACGATGTAGATAATAAACTACCAGTCCTCATTACCCACAAATGACCAGGACCCAAAGTTCAAGGTAAGTTTGTGCTTATTTCAATTACGTATACTGTACTACTAACTTCATATCTTGCCATTTACTCAATAAATGTCCTTCGGAGAGAAATATAGATGATACTCTTCACAGAGTAACCCTCCATTCTTCTTTGCCATTGCTTTTAGATTGTGCCGTGGCCTTCTGACTACTTAAACACACTATTATAAGAAGAGACAGATAATGTTAGTGTCACTCACAGTCTAGTTTCTCTCAGCTTGAATCCAATGTTTGCTTTACAGGGATAATAGCACTAGCCTATCTTAGCAGGTTGGTGTACATATTAAAGACATAGGACCCCATCTATATTGACAATTTAATGCAATTTCAATCAGTACTGAAGGAAGTACAGCCATAGTAAGCTGCTACTACATAGTGGTTTCCAACCTTCCCCATCCACCAGCGGTCTTTTTTGTTGGGGGTAAAATAACAAACAAAAACAAAACACCCACTGGGTAGGTATGTGGATTAATTTCTTCTCTCACGTCCCCTCTGATTTTCTCAAGGCAAGCAGTTAAATTGAACCAAAACACTGCAGAGTCTTTATCTGTAGTTAGTAGAGATTTATCGCACAGCCTCTGACCTTGTTTGCCACTCACCACATTAATAAGACACTTGAGCTCTGGCTTTCATCCAAACCTCTTTGGAGGCTTTAACCTTTAATCGTTGCATATATACAGCTATTTGCACATCAGATCAGTTATCAGTATATCTGAAGATATACTCACAGCAACACAATGAAAAGCCATTACTATAGCAAGACACGGACATGGCAAAAGATCATCATGGCAAGAGCACTGCATGGCAAAGGACCACATGGCAAAGAGATCATGCACATGTCTGCCACTTACTTTTATACCCATAAGCTTCTCATAATCACACAGGGACAACAAGAAATGATACAATTTTCATCATGCCTGTCACATGGTCATGACATGGTCATGACGGAGCTGTCCCTTTAGATCAGGAGGCTGCTCCCTCTACCTTATGATAGCCTTTCAAATATTTAAACATGACAATCATGTCTTCTCTCAAATTTCTTTTCTGCAAGCTAAACACTCTTTAAATCGCTCCTTATAGGGCAGGGGTCCTCAAACTTGTTAAACAGAGGGCCAGTTCACAGTCCCTCAAACTGCCGGAGAGCTGGATTATAATTTGGGGGAAAAATGAATACATTCCTATGCACACTGCACATATCTTATTTGTAGTGCAAAAAAGCAGTACAATAATTAAAATGAAGAACTATTTTAACAAATATAACTTAGTATTTCAATGGGAAGTGTGAGCCTGCTTTTGGCTGATGAGATAGAATTGTTTTTGTTGTGTGCTTTCAAGTCATTTCAGACTTAGGTTGACCCTGACCAAGGGATGAGTAAATGACCTTGAGGGCTGTATACGGCCCCCGGGCCTTAGTTTGAAAACCCATGCTCTAGATCCACATTTCTATTGTGTAACCCTTCAGTGGAATGTGCTGTGACCACCTGTCTATTAAAACTGTATTTTTCATACACTGGAGTTATAGAAAATGCATTTTTATCTAAGACAGTATTATCTACCTGACATATTCTGGGGATTCACATCTGCCAGACAATGAGAGAACTGCTCATGCAGAGTGATGCACCGATATAGGGACTTGGAAATGATTAGTGTTCTAATTAGGCTTGGGCGGTTTTGTTCGTTAATTTCGTAATTTGTTATTAATTCGTATTTAAATTAGCTTACGATCCAATATTGAGCCATGCAGGAATAGTGTGAGGAGTAATTAAGATTCGAAACATTTTTTTCAATTTATTTCGTAATTATTTCCTAATTATTTCGAAATTATTTCGTAATTATTTCGTAATTATTTCGTAATTATTTTCACATGTCTGGTGCAAGTTTTATAGTTGTTGTTTTTTTATCACACCAACAGTCAACAACAGAGGGAGAGGGAAGCTTCAGAAGTTCCTCCTGTCCCATTTGGAGATTTTTTTTAGCATATTGCGCAATCTCGTCCGCCATTAACGAATCAATTCGTAATTTTACGAAATTTCGTAAATTTCGAAAATTTTTAAAGGAAAATTTCGGAATTATTTTAAAAAACGAAATGCAAGGGCCCCCTAAAAACAAAACGAGTTTAGAACCAAATTTTTCCGTGGTTACCCAAGCCTAGTTCTAATCATATGTGCTAGGTGTGCTGTGTTCCTGTTGTTTCAGAATAAAGATTTTTGGCATAGTACAGTGCTAAAGCACTGTGTGGAATAGAACCCTCAATTCCTGGCAATACTGGGCATGGGGGATAAAAAAAAATCCTCCTTCAAATGACGCTAAATCAATCCCTTCCCCGAACAGTAGTCTCAAATGCTACATTCACACCCACTCGTCTACACACACATTCTAAAATACTTGGCAAGAAAGAATGTTTTCAAACAATACGCTTCTAGTCATTTTCCCTTAGAAGAAAGATGGATTTTTTATTCACTAATATCATTGATTTTGAAAGCCAAACTCACAGACAATTCCAGGGGGAAGTGATTGAAATTAAGATGAGGAATCATAGCTACTGTGCTGTGTTTAAAATGTCCCTTCTTCTGTTGCTGCTGTGCCTTCCTCTTCTTCTTACCCTTCTCTACCTCCTGCTCCTGGAGACATTGCTGTTTTTCTGGATAGAAAACAGATATCTGTGGCCAATCATTTCAATAGGTTGATAGCACAAGAGCTATTATTACCTGAAGATGAATTGTGTTGTGTGAGACAGGGGGAGAATGGGCATCTTTAAATAAATGACTTTAAATCTAAGGGCCTTTTAAAATCATTTCCCTATAATCCAGCAGTTGCCTGTGATATTGCTAATCCCGATGCTGGCTTTGATTCTCTACTGGTAGTGTTTCGTATGCATTATTTCCTGGTTTTTCTCTTCTCTTCAGGCGTTTCTTTTCTATACCCTTTGGTGAATTCCCCTTATAGTACAAAGCAATATACAAAATGAAGCAGTTCTTTGGATCAGCATTTTTTCCAGCAATGACCAGACAGACATCTTATTTTATTTTTTAATATAATATTTATTGAATATATAACAGTCTTATACATAAAAAAAACCTTGGGATTGGGAACAAGAGAGGAAAACGTAAGGCCTAGGTAATATGGGGAAGGTATTGTAAAAATGGGAAGGAATGGGAAGTGTGGAACTTTGGGAAAGGGCTTGACATAGAGGTATGGTCAAGGGACTCAGGGAAGGGGGAAATGATCGGGGAAGGATGGGGTTAAATTGTTGGGTATCTGTTGACTTCCAAATCTCCTTCTTCATGTTTGCCCAAGAGTACCTTCTAATCTTCAGTACCCTTTCTGATGGTTCTTCTTATCTCCTCTCCTGGTTTCTGACAAGGAATGTATCCAGGGGCTTTTTCTTCTGACTGTCTTTAATCTGGTATCACTGATATATTTGACTGTAGACTCCAGCCCTGAGTGATTGTAGCAACATACATAATATCCCAAAAACAAGGGGACCCCGATAAAAGAAATGGATTGAATGAAAGTAACAGATTATTTGAAACAAAAACAAAAAAACATATGGATATAGAAAGAAGAGAGGAAAAGATAGCTGATACAAGGATACAAAAAAAGAAAAGGAAGAACCTACACGGACGATAAGTTCATAAGTCAATAAGTTCATATATAGATTTCTTTTCTTTCTTTTCTTTCTTCTTTCTTCTCCCCCCGCCCCCCTTTGTTTCTTCTTTTTCTTTCTTCTCACCCGTTTTCTTTCTGTCTCCCTAACTATTAGGCTTGGGCGGTTTTGTTCGTTAATTTCGTAATTCGTTATTAATTTGTATTTAAATTAGCTTACGATCCAATATTGAGCCATGCAAGAATAGTGTGAGGAGTAAATTAGATTCGAAACAATTTTTTCAATTTATTTCGTAATTGTTTCGTAATTGTCTCGTTATTATTTCGTAATTATTTTCGCATGTCTGATGCAAGTTTTATAGTTGTTGTTTGTTTTATCACACCAACAGTCAACAACAGAGGGAGAGGGAAGCTTCAGAAGTTCCCCCTGTCCCATTTGGAGGTTTTTTTAGCATATTGCGCAATCGTGTCCACCATAAACGAATCGATTCGTAATTATACGAAATTTCGTAAATTTCGAAATTTTTAAAAGGAAAATTTCGGAATTCTCTTAAAAAACGAAACGCGATGGACCCCTAAAAACGAAACGAGTTTAGAAACAAAATTTTCCGTTGTTACCCAGGCCTACTAACTATCTCTCACTAGCTGCCTTTGTTTTGTTATTTAGAGATTATATATCACTGAGTTGTTGTGAGTTTTCTGGGCTGTATGGCCATGTTCCAGAAGCATTCGTTCCTGATGTTTTGCCCACATCTATGGCAGGCATCCTTAGAGGTTGTGAGGTTTGCTGGAAACAAGGCAAATGGGGTTTATATATAGAATCATAGAATCATGGGCCATCCAGTCCAACCCCCTGCCAAGAAGAAGGGGGTTGGACTGTTTCTGTAGAAGGTCCAAGGTGGGAGAAAAAACTCTTGTGTGTTTGAGGCAAGAGTTCTTTCTCCCACCCTGGACATTCCACAGATATATAAACTCTGCTTATCTTGTTTCCAACAAATTCACAACCTCTAAAACTGCCTGTTATAGATGTGGGTGAAATGTCATGGAAGAATGGTTCTGGAACAGCCCAGAAAACTCACAGAAACCCAGAGAGATATATTGAAAGCCAATGTGGTTTGGTGAATTGTGTACTAGAATATGACTCTGGAGTTCAGATCCGTATTTAGACAAATCAAACTCTCAACCTCAAAGGAACACACAGGCAACCCCCTCTGAACAATAAACTCCATCTCTACAGTTCAGTCACCAGAAAGGGAGTCAAAAGGAAGAGCTGATGTATAGGGACATTTTACCTCAAGTACAACAACAAGACAATTCCTCAAACTGTAATTTGGGGTGGTGGCAGCAAACCTACCATTACACGCACATCGTTCTCTCTCATCACCTGTAATTCCCTCGTATATTCTTTTATATTGGTGGCAGCGTTGGGATTGAAAAGAAAGGTTCCCCCCTGTCACACGCAAGAAGAGACCCTTATCTCTCTTACAGTTGACAATTGACTTCCTCAAGTAGAGACATGTAAAAAAGCCCAATTTAGTGTGTGATGAGAATCCCCCCCCCTTGCCCGTTTGCAAATAAAACAATTACATTGGCATTTGAGGGAGGAGTCGAGATAGGCAGTATTGTTTCCTTATTTCTGCCATTACCATTTCGGGACCAAGGAAGAAGGAATGGCAATAGATTTCATTTCAAATGTAAAATAAAAAGATTTCGCTTTTTAATTGAGAGATAGCTGTGCTTATAGTAAATGAATTATGCCTTATACTTCAGGGGATTATTATGTCATCTTCACCTGTCTGTTGTGTGATAGGATAAGTCTTAAAGGAAATGGAGAAAAGGATTAGATATGATGGGGTAGGAAAATCTTCCATTTAATTTCAAAATGGGGCATGTTGAAGCTTAAGGGAAAACCAACTATCTCCAACATTTTACTTATCCCATGGGATGAAGTCCCAAAGTATTCAAACACACATTTTGTAATTTAGGTAAAGTCATTTTACTACTGAAGATGCAGCTCAATGACTTTTCAGTCTGTTCATGTACTTCGTGCATAGCCACAGCTGTTGATTCTCTTATTTCACACACAGCATAAGAGAAGGAACCCAGGAACAGACTTCATCAGTATTCAGTTAACGATTACGTCTTTCCTTAAGCATCCAGTTTTGCCCATAGTTCCAAAAAGATCAAATGACAAGAATGAGAACGTTGTACTTCAATATACAGCCACCTAGGTGACATCCTTACACAGGAAGCATCGTGTACCTGGATGTCTGTCAAAGTAAAACATCTGTTACATGACTCTCCCCCCGCCCCGCCACCTCACATTCACAGAAAAGTAAAGATTGCAGACAAATTTATCACAGACTGAATGTTTCATTGGCCTAGCCTAGTCCAGGCCAACTTCCTGAAATATTCAGGTTTTCAAACTTATTAATTGATCCTTCAAAAGCAGACTGATTTTTTTTTCCTTCTCCTTACTTGGTAGACTCAAATTCCTACTCACTTCATATAGATAACAGTCTCATTCCCTTACCTAAGCAAACCAGAGTGGCATCTGGAAAATGTTATTTTCATGTTGTTGTTCTTTCGTTCAGTCATCTCTGACTCTTCGTGACCTCATGGACCAGCCCACGCCAGAGCTCCCTGTCGGCCGTCACCACCCCCAGCTCCTTCAAGATCAATCCAGTCACTTCAAGGATGCCATCCATCCATCTTGCCCTTGGTCAGCCCCTCTTCCTTTTACCTTCCACCTTCCCCAGCATAATTGTCTTCTCCAGGCTTTGCTGTCTCCTCATGATGTGGCCAAAGTACTTCAACTTTGTCTCTAGTATCCTTCCCTCCAATGAGTAGTCGGGCTTTATTTCCTGGAGGATGGACTGGTTGGATCTTCTCGCAGTCCAAGGCACTCTCAGCACTTTCCTCCAGCACCACAGCTCAAAAGCATCTATCTTCCTTCGCTCAGCCTTCCCTAAGGTCCAGCTCTCACATCCGTAGGTTACTACAGGGAATACCATGGCTTTGACTAGGCGGATCTTTGTTGTCAGTCTGATGTCTCTACTCTTTACGATTTTATTGAGACTGGACATTGCTCTCCTCCCAAGAAGTAAGCGTCTTCTGATTTCCTGGCCACAGTCTGCATCTGCAGTAATCTTTGCACCTAGAAATACAAAGTCTGTCACAGCCTCCACATTTTCTCCCTCTATTTTCCAGTTGTCGATCATTCTTGTTGCCATAATCTTGGGGGGTTTTTTTCACGTTTAGCTGCAACTCAGCTTTTGCACTTTCTTCTTTCACCTTGATTAGAGGCTCCTCAGCTCCTCCTCGCTTTCAGCCATCAGAGTGGTGTCACCTGCATATCTGAGGTTGTTAATGTTTCTTCCAGCAATTTTTCACCCAGCAGTTATTTTCATACCTGACAGCAAAATCACACAATATGTCCAAACACTTCCTTTTGTAATACATTCCAATCCTAAATGGGACCACTGTGTCAGGTTTTAAGCTACTCACCCCCACCTTCAGCCAATGTCTCAATTGCTAAACAGTTTGCCTGTAGGTATATGGTGTTGTTGTTGCTTTGCTTTGTTTTGTTTTTAAATCCAGTTGCACCAGTGGAACAATTTCTCCCTTCCTGCCTACAGCTTGCTTTCGTGTTTTATTTTATTTTTAGCTCCTACAGAAAAGCCTAATTTTTCTTGGTTCAAAAGAAGAAAGATTTTTCACTTCCACCTTTGGAACATATAGAGAAATGTTAGCTATTACAGAGCTGCCCAACAATAGCAAAGAATAATTAGTCCTGGCTGGCAAGCTTGACCAGTGAGGATATTTTAAGATGCTTTCTGACCGACTAGTCTTTCTGTATCCAAACAAAAGATGTCTCTGTAGTAATTATATAGAAATCTTCTACAACCGTGTTTCTCAACCTGGAGGTCAGGACCTCTGGGGGGATCACGAGGGGGTGTCAGAGAGGTTGCCGAAGACCATCAGAATATACAATATTTTCTGTTGGTCATGGGGGTTCTGTGTGGGAAGTTTGCCCCAATTCTGTCATTTGTGGGGTTCAGAATGCTCTTTGATTGTAGGTGAACTATAGATCCCAGTAACTACAACTCCCAAATGTCAAGGTCTATTTTCCCCAAACTCCACCATATTGGACATATTGAGTGTTTGTGCCAAGTTTGGTCCAGATCGATGGGGCATGTTGAAGCTTAAGGGAAAACCAACAATCTCAAACATTTACTTATCTCATGGGATGAAGTCCACAGTGCTCTCTGGATGTAGGTGAACTACAACTCCAAAACTCAAGGTCAATGCCCACCAAACCCTTCCAATATATTCTGTTGCTCATGGGAGTTCTGTGTGCCAAGTCTTGTTCAATTATTTATTTATTTACTTACTTACTTCATTTATATACCACTTTTCTCAGCCCTCAGGCGACTCAAAGCTGTTAACAACAGCAAAATTCAATGCAAAACATCATAAAACGATTATGGGACAGTTAAAACAATAGCATCATCAACAATTAAACATCAATATAACAATCAGCAAGCAAAGTTTATTGAATAGTCTATTGACCGCATCAACATTAAAAACAAAAACAGAAACATACACAAACAGACAAAAATCACCCTCCCAAGACCCCCACAACAGCGAACCAACAAACATTCAAACCTGATTAGGTTAAAAGATAACTAAAAATATCATCATTAAAATGTCAAGATAAAATTTCACACTACAAAATATAACAATCATTAGCGTCTCATCAGTAAAATCAGAATCCAATCTCATCATCTGTTAATCCGTGTTCCTATATTCATTACACTGCTTAATCAAATGCTTGTTCGAATAGCTGTCTTCACTTTCCTCCGAAATGCCAATAGGGATGGGGCCGATCTGATATCTATAGGAAGGGCGTTCCACAGCCAAGGGGCCACCACTGAGAAGGCCCTGTCTCTCGTTCCCACCAGGCGCTCCTGTGATACAGACGGGACTGAGGGCCTCTCCAGATGATCTTAATGTCCTAGTTGGTTCATAGGAGGAGAGGCGTTCGGAGAGGTAAGTAGGGCCAGAACCATTTAGGGCTTTATAGACTAATGCCAGCACTTTGAATTGTGCCCAGTAGCAAACTGGCAGCCAGTGGAGCTGGCGCAATAGAGGAGTTGTATGCTCCCTGAGTGCCCCTCCTGTTAGCAACCTGGCTGCCGAGCGTAGGACCATTTGACTTCTGAGCAGTCTTCAAAGGCAACCCCACGTAGAGAGCGTTGCAGTAGTCTATACGGGATGTAACCAGAGCATGAACTACCGTGGCCAAATCAAACTTCCCAAGGTACGGGTGCAGCTGTCGCACAAATTCCATCATTTGTGGAGTTCAGAATGTTCTTTGATTGTAGGTAAACTATAAATCCCAGCAACTACAACTCCAAATGACAACATCAATCTCCCCCCAACCCCACCAGTATTCAAATTTGGGCATGTCTGGTATTTGTGCCAAATTTGGTCCAGTGATTGAAAATATATCCTGCATATCAAATATTTACATTACGATTCATAACAGTAGCGAGACTGCAGTTATGAAGTAGCAACAAAAATAATGTTTTGGTTGGGGTCACCATCACATGAGGAACTGTATTAAGGGGTCACGGCATTAGGTAGGTTGAGAACCACTGTTCTACAATACCCATGCATCCTTCTCTCTCTGGCTTTAGTAAATTGTTGTGATAATACAGTGAGGTCAAGACGTCATGCAATCCTGTTCAAAATTACACAGAAAAGTGGACAGACTACTTGTTCCTCACTTTGTTGGGGTGACATTTACTAAAGGAATTATATCTACCCATGCCCAATGCAGGTAAATAATGATGTGGCTAGGGAGGGGGAAATTCCCTTAGAAGCCACTTTGTAAACCTCTCCAGTATGTGAGATGAATTTGTTCTGACTACACAAGTGTTAACACAGGCCAGGCCAGTTTAATAGATGTCTACTTTTCTTCAAAGATCCGCTTCAACTCTATGAATAAGATGGGGTATTCTACAGCTTTTTATAGCGTTGTTAAGCATATGAATTTTATGGGACTAATCCAACTGAACATTGTAGGGGGGTGCAAATCACAAAATAGAATACCTTTCAAAGATAGTAATTGCTTCATTGGGGCATTTTTTTATTATGCCATTGAAAGAAAGTACAAGAATATAAAGTATTTCGTGCTGAATTGTTAGAAGGAAGCACCACCATTGTAAAAAAATAATAATTCTGAGACAGAAAAGGACTGAACATTTTCCCCTGACTCTTCCAGAAACTCATTTTAAATCACACCAGAAATCTACATTTGAAACTGAACATCTTTTTGTTTTTCTTAACAAGTTGAGTGTAGGAAAAGAAAATGTTAATTTAGGCTACATCCTTTGCAATTATTTTATTTCATTTGGGCAATTTCCATTTAATCTGCCTTGCTTTGCTGTATACCCTATATTTCAACTGTTCCTTGAAGTATTCCAGCTACATATAAATAATTTGTAATAGTTGCCATTTTTATATTAAGAGGTAATTTCCATTGGCGATAATTCCAGAATCAAATGTCTAAGCTTATAAGAAAATAACTAAGTTTATATTTAAAAACTCTGAGCATCCCTCTCTTTTTCCTTTTCCTGATCTCTTTCACACAGATACACACACAGTGGAAGAGCAAAGAAATGTTGCTTGCAATCCTATTTAAACTTATCTAGAAGCAAGCTATATATTGAACATAATGGGCCCAATGTACAAAGAAGCAGGCATTATATCATTCTAGTGATGATTCAGAAGAAGAAGAAGAAGAAGAAGAAGAAGAAGAAGAGGAGGAGGAGGAGGAGGAGGAGGAGGAGGAGGAGGAGGAGGAGGAGGAAGAGGAAGAGGAAGAGGAAGAGGAAGAGGAAGTAGTGGTGCAGTGCATAAGGACTTTGACCTGCACTTAAAAACAATTGGTACTGACAAAATTACCATCTGTCAGCTGCAAAAGGCTATCCTAAACTGGCAAAAGAAGGTTCTTCATGGACAGTTCCTGGAAAAAATGGAGAGCAAAATTGACAAAGAAAAAACATGGATGTGGCTCACAAATAGAACTTTGAAAAAGGAGACAGAGGGCCTGATTCTTGCAGCCCAAGAACAAGCCATTAGAACAAATGCCATCGAAACCCAAATAGAAAAGTCGATGACAGATCCCAAGTGTAGAACTCTGCAAGGAAGCAGATGAAACAATAGATCACATCCTCAACTGCTGCAAGAGCGCGCAAACAGACTACAAGCAGAGGCATAACGCCTTTGCTCAGATGATTCATTGGAACTTGTTCCACAAATACCATCTGCCTGGTATTTGTGGCACAAGTTTGACCCCAGACATTTTTTACAGGTCTATCACTTCTGGTAGTAGGAACCGTCTATAAATTCATATTTCCAATCATTATTTTCACCTTTATACATTTTTGTTTGTTGAAGGTGCCCTGCATTTTCCACATACATTCTTTAATTGCTTTTTCTTTCATTTCCATTGTTATTAAAAAAAATCATACATTTTACCAATTAAATGGTCATCATTAGCACATAATTGTAACTCAAAGTCACTTCTATCCTTTTCCAAAACCAAATAGTTTTGACTTCATATTATATGTTTTCATAATTGTCTGTACTATTACCAGGTCATATTCAATACTTCTACCATGAGCTTTTCCCTTGTTTTAACCCTAACCCTATTCTTATATTGAAGTATTATTTGTCTTTCATTATCATTTTTCTTAATTCTCTTAAATTCTGCTTGTACTGTAATTCATGATGCAGTTTTGGGACATAATCAAAGTGCTAGTCTTGACCTATAAAATCCTATACGGTTCCGGCCCAGCATACCTGTCCAAACGTATCTCCTTCTACATCCCGCCTAGGAATTTAAGATCTTCCGGAGAGGCCCTGCTCTCGACCCCGCCCTTGTCACAAATGAGACTGGCGGGGACAAGGGACAGGGGCTTCTTGGTGGTGGCCCCCTGCCTGTGGAATTCACTCCCTGGGGAAATTAGATCATCGTCATCCCTCCTCTCTTTTAGAAGGTGTAGTGAAATTGATACTCTATGTTAAAGTTTTGGTGTATAGCTCTATGTTTGCATATGGCAGATGGGGAAGAATAGGCACAGACAGGGTAGCAACAGCAGAGATAGGATTCATGTGCAGATTAGTGTAGGCCCAGGATTTGAAAAAGCTGCTAGGCCAAAATGACAGTTGGGGAGAGCAGAGCTGAATATTCCAAAGGGGTGGAGCCAAGGTTCTGAAAGAGGCAGTTAGAGTGAGGGAGTTTGAAAATGACAGTTAGGAATCTGTGTGTGAAGAGGAGAGTTGGTTTTTGAGTGCCTGATAGAAATAAGCAGTTATGAAGATGTGTTAAAGACTTCTGATATAGAGAAGCAGTTAGTTAAATAGAGCTTGAGTTTTAAGGAACATAAAGAAGGCTAGTGTTGCATTAGTTCAGAATATATTTCAGCCAAGAGTGTGTAAAGCAAGTAACATGTTTGTGAATGTGAAACATTGACAGTTTATTCAGAAAAGTTAACCAAGTAAATGATACTGACTGTAAGCCTCAAGATTGGAACAAAACACAAATGTAACCACAAGCGTTGGAGCCAGATGTTATAAATAAACAGTGTTGCTTTGTTATACACAAGAGTGTTTCATTGCCTGTGATATAAAGTACAAAGGTTTAACAGCACACAGAAAGTCCCAGCCAATATAAAAGAAGAAACTGTATGAGTATAAGGCAGCAAAGAGGTTTTTAAAGAGGAAATAGTCTCTCTCCCTTGCCTCAGAAGGAAATCAAAAACATGGATATGGGACCAGGCCTTTGGATAATCTGGCAGACTGACAAGGACAATTATGTCAAGAGCTTTGGAACGGATTATGATAAGCGGAATGGACTCACTAATTACAGAACTCAGCGAAACAATGGCCACCAGGCTGGCTTTTTTTTCTATTAGATTTTATTGTTTTAACTTAATGTTTTAATTATTTATAATTACTGTTGTTGTGTATTTTACTGTGTTGAATTGTAGGCATCGAATACGTGCCAGCTGGAAGCCGCCCTGAGTCCCCCCTAGGAGGTTGAGAAGGGCGGGGTAAAAATACCCGAAATACATAAATAAATCAATAAATCTTGTCTTCAGGGACTCAATGAACCTACTATTTTTCCATGAATGTGCCAAAATAGAATGTTATCAATTCCTGGCAGACCACAGGGTATCACTGAATAGTTGGCCTGCATTCGATTTTCTGGACCATCCAATGTTTGGGAAAGTTATGCATTTGGAGAACAGAATCCCCCAGGAGTTACAATCCAATAAATTATTTTTTCTGATCTCTGGTGCTTCCCTGGTACGCTCACAAACATGCATCGAAGTTTTGCCTGTGATGATACAATAGGATGTGGAATTATTTGTATGCAGAGTGAATTATTCAGGATTGTGTTTATTTTTTGCAGATTGTCAGTACCCATACCAGGAGGACATGAGAAATAATTGCTGTTTGAAATGCTACTCAACCTTGTTTTGACGCTTTCCTATTTTTAAGACACTGTGTTTGTTTAGCAATGCAAAAACTACTGGGAGACTTTTAGAGAATATTAAATAGTAAGTGCATGTTTCAGTTCTGCAGTGTTAGTTGTTTTCTCCATGTAAAGTAGGGAAATGTTTCAAGAAGAGCATTTGAATTTTCCACTGGTCTCCAAGAGTGTCATGTTTTCTGTTTGTCATTGCCTCTGTGTGGGTGGATGTGAGCTCTATGTATCATGAGAAACTGTGACAGTTGTTCAGAGCATTTGGGCACATTAGCCTTCCACTGCTGTCTCTGGATGGGACTTAAAAAGACATTCTCATGCAAGGAACTCCCCTGTGCCATGTTTGATGAAGCAGCCCTGCTTTCCAAGACATACATTTCCAGATGCTGAGCCATAACCTGCTTTATGTGAGCCCAGAAATGTGTCAGAGAATTTATAATAACAGCACTAGTTATGAATACAATAGAATAAGGTTCCCTCCTAGAAAAAAAATCACAGCTCTGTTTCTATATTCCTTCCTTGAAATACCACTTCAATACAGAGCTTTACTATGCTGTCTATTGCTTAGGCCAGGGACCCTCAAACTAGCAAGGGGCCACATCACAGTCCCTCAGACTGTTGAGGCAGTCATACTATAGTTAGGAAAAAATGAGCAAATTCATATGCATACTGTGCAAAAACTTTGAAATAACAATATTTAAAACGAGGAAAATGTTAAACTAATATAAACTTAACAGTACTTAAATGGGAAGTGTAAACCTTTTGGGGGAGGGGGGCTGGTGAGATATGTTACAGTAAGTTGTAGCAGGACCGTGTGTGTGTGTTGAAGAAAAACCTTACGATGGTAATTATGTGCAGCTGGTAATGTAGGTCAACCAGCAATCTCGGACCCCACCCGATAGGGTATAACTGTATGAGTCTTTTAGAATACATTTCTGGAGAGTTTTTTTCCTCTAAGGAGATCTATGCTCAAAGGCTCTGCTCTGAGGAACAGGTTGGAGGGGGCTGATCTAATATCCCTAGGGAAGGAATTCCATAGCTGAGGGGCCACCACTGAGTATGCCCTGTCTCTCATCCCGGCCAGTCACATCTGCGAAGAAGGCAGGACCAAGTCTCAGATAGCAAAACTGGAGATTCTCCAGAGTACATTTCTTAAGAAGCTACTGAGACTCCCACCGGGCACCCCGGCAGCCTTGGTCCGGGCGGAGGTTGGTCTCCCCTCCATTAGATCACGTGTTCATTTTACCCTATTTAATTATTGGAGAAATGTAAAAGACTCCTCAGTTAGGATTCTTCCCAAGGGATGTTTTGAACAGCTAGTAAAATGCAAAGTCTGGAACACTAGATACTAGGCTTGGGTAACCACGGAAAAAATTGGTTCTAAACTAGTTTCGTTTTTAAGGGGCACTTGCGTTTCGTTTTTTTAAAGAATTCCGAAATTTTCCTTTAAAAAAGTTCGAAATATACGAAATTTCGTAAAATTACGAATCGATTCGTTAATGGCGGACGCGATTGTGCAATATGCTTAAAAAACCCTCCAAATGGGACAGGGGGAACTTCTGAAGCTTCCCTCTCCCTCTGTTGTTGACTGTTGGTGTGATAATTTATTTTTTATCACTGATAAAACAAACAACAACTATAAAACTTGCACCAAACATACGGAAATAATTACGAAACAATTTCGAAACAATTTTGAACCAATTACGAAACAATTACGAAACAATACGAAGTAAATTGGAAAAATTGTTTCGATTTCTAATTACTCCTCACAGTAGTCCTGCATGGCTCAATATTGGATCGTAAGCTAATTTAAATATGAATTAATAACGAATTACGAAATTAACGAACGAAACCACCCAAGCCTACTAGATACCAGAAGCTGCTGGAATTTCACCCCACTCTGTCTGATAAGCTTTCTATCTTGAACTCAAGGGAGAAGCTCCATGAAAATATTTTTAATAATTGTGCCCACCATGATAGGCAGGCCATTAATAACTCCAAATTCTCCCACTGGTTTAGACTGTACAAACTTTACCATGATAGGGCTATCTACCTGACTAGGCTCACATTTCCAAAACTTAGACAAGCCTTTACAGCCCTTCATTTTCAAAGTATGCCCACAGCAGTGATTGATGGCAGATATAGGGGCACCCCTCTGGCTCTTCGTTTATGTGTTTGCAGGCCCCCGAAAATTGAGGATCTGCCTCACTATTTGCTTTTCTGCCTTCTGTACTCTGAACCAAGAACCAAAATCCTGGGGTTATTCTTCACCTCCTTCAGACTAACACTGTGCCCGAAAAGATTTTCTATCTCTTGGATGACACTAACCCCGTTAGTGTCAGCCAAGGTGTCTCAAAAGGTGTCTCTTTTTGCCCTGGCAGCACAGAAAATCCGGCAAAACTAATCTCTGATATTGCAGTTGACTGTGCTGGGGATGCTTTCAACTAATAGTGGCTGTTTATGTAGTTCTAATAATGCTGTATCTATTTGCTTTTACTTGGTTTGTAATTATGCAGGTGTGAGTCTATACATCACGTAGTATTTTAAAGGTGCATCTTGCCATCGATATATGTAGCATTTTAATGATTTATAGGATTTTATTGTGTATTTTATATTGTATTTAATAATCTGGTGCTCATGTATTTATTTATTTGACTTGCCTTGTATGTGAAAGACCTATGGTCTAAGCATCGAATAAACTACTACTACATAAAACTTAAACGGTTTAAGGGGAAAAGTCACACTGGTTCCTGAACACATGGTTAATTCACCATGATATGGGAACATCTTAACTTTCTGGTTGGTAGTACAAATGATCTCATCAAAAAGATTCCAACTAAAACTGGTAAATGAAAGGAAATGGCTAGTATTGGTAATAATAGGAACTCAGTTATACAACAGATCTAGCCAGATAACTAGGAGACTATTTTTAATGATATAACTAAGGCAGTACTGTTAAGCACTGCCTCTTTAAGTAATTTTACCTAGTGCTCTTTTACTATAGCCGAGACAGTCTGTACAAACTCATGAAGAAGTCAACCACATGTATAGACTGACAGAGGGTAGATTTTGGGAGAAGAATTATGAATGTTGATATGACCCATGTATTATCCAGCAGAGAGGGGAGAGCAGTAAGCAATGCTGCTGCAGGGGAGACAGCTTCCCCTGGCCAATCCACCACGCCCATTTCTGCATTCAGGCATTCAAAAAGACCAGAAGTGGTGCCATGGCAGATAAAATAAAAGGGGTCAGAGCTTCTTTTAGGTCTTCCTGAGATGCATTAAGCTCTCACCTTCTGCCATTCCACTCAGAGAAAGTGGTGCTTCTGAATTTCGATAAGAGTTAAGGTACAGTACACATACGGGCCAATGGTCCTGGTCCTGTTCAACATCTTTACTAAACGGTTCCGGCCCAAGATACCTATCCGACCGCATCTCGACGTACGAGCCCACCAGGACTTTGAGATCTTCCGGGGAGGCCCTGCTCTCGATCCCGCCTGCCTCACAGGCACGGCTGGTGGGGACGAGAGATAGGGCCTTCTCGGTGGTGGCTCCTCGGCTGTGGAACACCCTTCCCATGGACATCAGACTGGCTCCTTCCCTGAGGATATTCCGCAGGAAATTAAAGACTTGGTTGTTCAAGAAGGCGTTCGAACAAGAATAATAATTGGTAATGACTATAGGAATGGAACAACGGAAAAGGATACTGGATTGTGGTTTGGACGATGAGACGACGCGGAATGGCTTTTGTAGAAATGGTGATGTTTTTTGATGATGATGTTTTTGTTAATGCTGGATTGTGGATCATTTTATATTGTGTCTTGAATTTTGAACCTTGTTCTTCTATGTTGTACACCGCTGTGAGTCGCCCCCGGGCTGAGAACAGCGGTATATAAGCAAAGTAAATAAATAAATAAATTATGACTTAGATGAAGGGCTAGAAGGCATGATCATCAAGTTTGCAGACAACACCAAATTGGGAGGGATAGCCAATACTCCAGAGGACAGGAGCAGAATTCAAAACGATCTTGACAGACTAGAGAGATGTGCCAAAACTAACAAAATGAAGTTCAACAGTAACAGATGCAAGATACTCCACTTTGGCAGGAAAAACGAAATGCAAAGATACAGAATGGGGGACAATGCCTGGCTCGAGAACAGTATGTGTGAAAAAGAGCTTGGAGTCCTTGTGGACAACAAGTTAAAAATGAGGCAGCAATGTGATGTGGCGGCAAAAAAAGCCAATGGGATTTTGGCCTGCATCAAGAGGAGCATAGTGTCTAGATCTAGGGAAGTCATGCTACCCCTCTATTCTGCTTTGGTTAGACCACACCTGGAATATTGTGTCCAATTCTGGACACCACAATTCAAGAGAGATATTGACAAGCTGGAATGTGTCCAGAGGAGGGCGACTAAAATGATCAAGGGTCTGGAGAACAAGCCCTATGAGGAGCAGCTTAAGGAGCTGGGCATGTTTAGCCTGAAGAAGAGAAGGCTGAGAGGAGATATGATAGCCATGTATAAATATGTGAGAGGAAGCCACAGGGAGGAGGGAGCAAGCTTGCTTTCTGCTTCCCTGGAGACTAGGACATGAAACAATGGCTTCAAACTACAAGAAAGGAGATTCCATCTGAACATGAGGAAAAACTTCCTGGCTGTGAGAACCATTCAGCAGTGGAACTCTCTGCCCCAGAGTGTGGTGGAGGCTCCTTCTTTGGAAGCTTTTAAACAGAGGCTGGGTGGCCATCTGTCAGGGGTGATTTGAATGCAATATTCCTGCTTCTTGGCAGGGGTTTGGACTGGATGGCCCATGAGGTCTCTTCCAACTCTTAGACTTATACATAAGTATGTAGGGTACTTAAAAGCAGTAAGCAAATCTTTTTCCTTTCCTCACCAGATGTTAATATTAGTAATTCCTTTCTCCACACACTTTTAAAGGCAGAACTCAGCAGATATTTATTTATGGAGAGATAATAAAATGCAAATACATGAGGAGAGTACTTTGATTTGCTGACAAGAAGAGCTAGGCAGATTGATTCAATTTATGTGTGGCATGAAACCTTTGGATTTAAGATAATGGATTTAGGGAATAAAGTGTGTTTCCGGTAAGTCTTTGTGGGAATCATTATTATTATGGAAATTGAGAAAACGAGGTAGGGAAACTTGGAGAATGTAAAAACATCATACTGGATTCCGCCACTAGAACAAACTGTTGGCAGATATTGTCAAAGGCTTTCATGGCTGGAATCACTAGGTTCTTGTGGGTTTTTTCGGGCTATAGGGCCATGTTCTAGAGGCATTTCTCCTGACGCTTCGCCTGCATCTATGGCAAGCATCCTCAGAGGTACCTCATAGATACAGGCGAAGTGTTGGCAGATACATTCTAGTTGTATCAGTTCTCTTTGGGTCTTCAAACGTTCTGGTTTGGCTCCTCTCTCTTTGGGGTCTTGGTCCATGTGAACTGTGAACAGTTTATATTACATATAAAAACTTCTGTACTTTGCAATGAAAAATATATTAGACTACTAGAGATGCATTTAGAAGCCTAATCCAACCTTACTTATTTTCTTATGGAGAAAATCTGATTTGCTGCCAGAAAAGGTCACCCTGGGTTATGAAAAAAAGAATATGAAAATCATTTCATTTGAATCCCATTCCCTTTTATTTACTATTCCATCTTGTCTTTGGGTTGCTTTTTACCTTACTCATCTAATTCCTTCGCTCACAGAGTTTGACCTTTTGTTTTTGTTCTTCCTGTAATATGGTCTATTTTTCTTGTGAGAAACACAAGAAAAACACAATATCTATTTCCTCTGGGAAATCTAGCATAGTTCCTCTTTTATCAACTCTGTTTTGAACCACATGTCTAATAGTAACTTTTACCACTTCTTAGGTTTATTATTCTCAAACCTTTGCTGCCAGGAGCATAGTCAGTCAGAATGGCATCAACACTCTTTGTCAGTCCCCATGATTCTAAACTACATCCCCCATGACCCCATAGCATTCATTCTACAGCATAGATGCACCCTAAGGTTTTCTTTTCCATGGTTGAAAGCTTTGATCTTCTAACACTTGTTTTTAAAGAAGGAATTATAAGCATGCAGCACTGTAATGCACATCTTTTTTTGGTCAAATCACAAAGAGTGCACATTTTTCTACTGTGCATAATAATAATAATAATAATAATAATAATAATAATAATAATAACATTTTATTTGTACCCCACTACCATCTCCTCAAGGGACTCAATGCAACTTACATGAGGCCGAGCCCAAATACAACAATACAGGCAATAAACAACAATACAAGCAATTAAAAATAAAGACATTGTTGCATCCCAGTTCAGGAAACGAGACCATAAGATTAAATCCACCACACTGGACTGTGGGGAAAAACAATCCTCTTTATTGATGAAAAATGGTTACAAAAGAAATGCAAAGTCAAAATACCCAGGGGCGGCTCATCCATTACGCAAAGTAAGCGGCCGCAGAACACTTTTTTTTGCCAGGGGCGCAGAGGCGCCTCTGTAAATGCCCCTCGACTGCCACTTAAGGAGCGCCCCCTCAGCTCACAACAGCCCTAGCAGTCCGGGGGGAGCCTCGGCTTTCTTGCCTTGCTCCTGGGTGATCCTCTTCCCAAAGGGGCCGGGCCCTGGAGCCTTGCCTCGCCCCTCTTGTTCCTGCTCCACCTGGCCACCGGGTGCATGAGCAGAGCTGGTGCTCAATCGTTCTCCACATTTGATCCCTTCCCCATGACTGGCTCCCTTTCCCGATCCCCCAGCACTCCACCCGCCTCCTCTCTTCTCCCCAATCCGCGGGTGGGCCAAGGAGCAGAGCTGCTGCGCCTGGCCCGCTTCGGGTCCGGAGGCGTGTCTGAAGACCCCAGTGTGAGCACCAAAAGTCACCTCTTCTCCTGACTTTCTCTTCAGCCATTGGGACCAAGAGAGGGAGAGAGAGCCCCTCCGGCTGGAGGTATCTCCCACCTCCGCTCCCTCCTTTGTTTTTGCACCTACCTTCAGGAAAGGTGGGCATCTCCACCTCTCTCTCTCTCTCTCTTGGTACCAATGGCTGAGGAGAAAGTCAGGAGAAGAGGTGGCTTTTGGTGCACACGCCAGGGTCTTCAGGCACGCCTCTGGACCCAAAGCGGGCCAGGCAAGGGAGCAAGTGCGGCAAGTGTAGTTACTGGGATGTATAGTTCACCTACAATCAAAGAGCATTCAGAACTCCACCAATGATGGAATTGAACCAAATATGGCACACAGAACTCCCACGACAAACAGAAAATATATATCAATGATTGGTTGGGGGGGAGGGGCGCCAAAATACTGTTTGCTTACCGTTGAAAATTACCTAGGGCCGCCTCTGAAAATACCATAGTAGAAACATAGCAGTCAGAAAAACTCTGAACTTGAGCAAAATTCCAAAAGACACAATACAGAAACCAGGAACCTGTTAGCATCACTAACTGTACTTGAAACTAGAAACCTCTGGGAATGCAGGCTATGGAACACAGGAAATCTGCCAAGATACTGCCTCAGTCTGAAACGTTGCTTGATTTGGCTAGACAGCCGGGAAGAGGCCCCTTATACTAAAGAAACTATTTCTTGAAACGCCTCCAGATCTTGAAGCCTCCCTCTCCCGTAATCTATTTGACCTTCGTAGAAACTGCGACTCACTCCTGTTTTTCCAAATCTGTTTTTTTTTTTTTTTTTGGTGCACAATAGCAACCCCAGGTGTGAGTCCCTCTGGAGAGCTATCACTGCTTGATTCCAAAACATTCTCATCAAGAAGTTCAGTTTCACTTTCCCCACCACTGGTCTCATAATCAACAGATTCAACCCCATCAGGGAAAGATACATGTTCAGAGTCCTGTTCAGTTGCATCAGGGAATATAATTAAAGAATCAGGTTCAGGTTCTGGTTCGCACAGAGGCTGAACCCCAACAGACATAGACAATAAAAATATACAACATTATCAATAAGACAACACACAATTAAAAACAGTGAGAAGACCAAATGTACAGTTAAAATTGGAAATAATGTTGGGACATAGATGAAAAGGAGATAGTGGTGTTTGTGGAAGGGCATACAAGCAGACCTAAAGAAATGCTTTGGAGTACAAAGTGCTATGGGATCATTATACCATGAAGATACACTGGAACAGCCACGTCTTCAAGCTCCTCCTGTTTTAAATAATTAAATAATAAATAAAACACGTTACTTTGTTCCTATATGCTGGTGTGGACTGCTCCAGTGCATGTCCACAATTTAAAATCCCGAAATTGGTGAGGGCTGTAAACAAATGGAGCCACAAACACACAGGTGGCTGAATGGAAGCACAACTGGGAAGCAATTCCCTTGGGAACTCTCTGCAATCTTTCTTTTGTTTTGATGTTTATGAAATTAAACAGAGCTTTAATTTGTACAGTAGGCACCAGCATAGGAAGCAAGTGACCCCAAAGGGAAGTGGGGTTCACAAGGGAAAAAGTAAAGGCAGCAGGAGGATGAAGAAAGCTAATGACAAGAAATCTGCTTGTATACACATTCAGATATCTCTCGAAGAGAATTTTTAAAAATTAAAAGTAAACTTCCACCAGATGTTCCCTAGTCCATCTTGTGGATTTCTGAAATAGCTACAAATAAACATGTCAGGGTGGCAGGGGAGCATTTACCAGGACTGACAGCTCCGTGCTTAGACTAGCTCTCAGATACCGTGATTTTTGCCCTACTTATTTGTCCAAAATTTTGATGCTGTCTGAAAGGGCCCTAAGTAATCCAGAGAGTGTAAAGTCAGACAAGTCAAGTAGGCCTGAACTATGTCTGATGTGAGAAAGAAGTTATCAGAACAGTTACCAGTATTTCAATTTTAGCTCAAGGCTATCAAGCAAGATTACCAGGAGGTATTGAATCTGTTGTCTGCAGCACCAAAATGCCCTTGGCTGTGCTAATTTATAGCTGATAGTAAATTAGTCCAGCTGGCCTCATTAACCTGGCAGTTTTACTTAAGGTATCAGTTTAGTTCCATCTAATTCTAATTTGGGGACAGAGTTTGGAAATGTTATGTTTTTGGAATGCAACTCACAGAATCTCAGTCGGTAGATTATGGCAGTATTTTCTGAAATAGATAACTTTCCTATGCTCTATTATAGCCTCAAGATATTGTTGCAGTCTTTGGTTCTCGTAACCAGAGCCTCAAAGAGACGGGATTGGAGAAAGCACATATTTGTTTTGAATTTAGAAGAGTCTGCCCTTGTCTTCAGCCTTGTTCTGACAATGATAGATTTCTACATTATCTTAAAGTCTCTTTGAGCTCTACTACTTACTAGTTGGATTTTCAACACCCTTAATGTAACCAGGATACTCATAGATATATGAATAATAATAATCAAACCTACTCAGCATTCTTAACAATCTTAAAGTCATTTCCATGCACAATGAATTTTAATAGTTTGCAGCTTGCAATCAAGACATGAAGATAGCTTTCATGCATAGGGTCTCCATTTGACTATATTTGATTTATGTGAGGGCAACAAGTTCTCCATCCTCAAACTAAGAAAAAGATGCACTCAGTTTTGATCATTTGTCAATTGGGAAGTCAGATCTGGCCACGGTGGTCCACGCTCTTGTTACATCCCGATTAGATTACTGCAACGCGCTCTCCATGGGGTTGCCTTTGAAGACTGTTCAGAAACTCCAACTAGTCCAGTGGGAGGCAGCCAGATTGCTCACCGGAGCGTCATACAGGGAGCATACCACCCCCCTGTTGTGTCAATTCAAAGTGCTGGTTTTGACCTACAAAACCCTATACGGCTCCGGGCCAGTGTATCTGTCGGTACGGATCTTCCTTTACGTCCCACCCCGGAGTCTAAGATCTTCTGGGGAGGCCCTGCTCTTGACCCCGCCTCTATCACAAGTGAGGTTGGCAGGGACGAGGAGCAGGGCCTTCTCGGTGGTGGCCCCCCACCTGTGGAATTCGCTCCCCAGGGAAATTAGATCAGCGACATCACTCCTTTCCTTCAGGAAAAAACTGAAAACATGGATTTGGGAACAGGCATTCAGACAATCGTGCAGATAAAGAAAGGACTTTGAGAATGGCCAGGAAATGACTAATGGAATGGAATTTGGAACTCTGAAAGACGAACGCTGAGCATGTGAATACTTTTTATATGATGTGATGTATATTGATTGTTATGATTGTTTTAACTGTGATAATTGTTTTAGCTATGGTTTTGTACACTATGTATAATGTTTGTATAGGCATCGAATTGTGCCTTTTGTAAGCCACCCTGAGTCCCCCCTCGAAGGTTGAGAAGGGCGGGGTAAAAGTACCCGAAATAAATAAATAAATAAATAAATTATCTGCACCCAAAATCACTGTACTGGTTTGCCTGACCAGAAATATCTGTGTCCACCTCTGGCTTCTGGCAATAATTTCAAGACAAATAATTATTCCATTTCAGAAGCAAACGATGTCAGAAGCAAATTGTCATTCATACAGTGTGTTCTTGCCATCAACTCTCTGGTTGTTCAAGCACACTTTTAAAAATGTAATGTCAGGAACTTTTACAAAACTCCGGTCTCCGTGGAACAAACAGAACATTCCATGGCTTAGTAACCAACTATATGAATGGGCTTTTAATGCAAGAGACCTCATAAAGATAAATCCCATTAGTGCCTGTGCATTACACAGCTCTCTGAGATAGTCGGTTTTATGATTTTTTCAAAATAATAACTAGCAATACTGAAGAGCAAACCAAACAATTATGCCCTAAGCATCCAGTATGACTTTGAATAGAAATTAAGGCACTACAGTTTGAAAGAGATAAACTGAAAATTTCAACTCCTTTGGAAATGGATGTCCAACTGCAAAATGTAGGAAGTGCTCTCCATGATTCTGCTTGATGTATTAGCGGTACTGTGACATTGTATTTTATTCATTCATTCATTTATTTATTTATTTACAACATTTGTTGTTTTTTTTTAAAAAAATCTTTATCGTATTGTAATACATTTAGCTTTACATTGCTTTAGTTTCAATACATTTTTCTTTCCACCCCTTAACCCTCCCCCCTCCCCCCGTTGACAAGTTGGTCCTTTGGTCATTTTTCCTAGCCATCGTTGCATTCTATCTAGTTTTTTTTTCCAATGATCGTCTTCTGGTTTAACTTCTTGTACCCAATTTTTAAAGGGTGACCATATTTCTTTGATTTCCTTCTGCTTTTCTGTCCATAGTTTTTCATTTCTTATAATGTCCATAATTTCCAATTGTACTTGTTCCCACACATATTCATGCAATTTTCCCAGGGTCCATTTCTTTTTTTTCTTTCCACTCCCATGCAATCACAGCATGTGCTGCTCTAAACATCATCATAACTAATTTTTGTTCATGCGCTTTTATTTTACTGTCCCCACAAATCCCTTTTAAGAGAATCTCCATATTTAAATCATTTTTTTATTTTTGTATATAATTCAATTTTCATGAAGATTTGATTCCAGAACTTTTGTGTCTCCTTACATTCCCACCATAGATATGAGTACAAGGCTTCTCTACTCCCACAGTGCCAACATTTCGGATTTAGACCCTGGATCATATGTGCCAATTGAATTGGTGTCCTATACCATTTTGTTATTACTTTCTGCTCCAGATCCCTATATTTTTCTATCTTTATTTTATTTAATCCATTCCTTATTCTATCTATTTTTTTCTTTCCCTATGCCTCCTTTCTTTTCCCATCTATTTTCCATCCTTTTATACATAAATTCCCTGTCTTCTAACATCCTTCCATTTATTTTACCTAACCCTTATTGCTTTTCACTGGATCTTTCTTTCAATATTCTATCTATTATATTTTCACCCATATTACTTTCTTCCTTTTTTATTTGTTCCCAAATGCCTCTTAATATTAATATTAGCCTAAATCTTTCTTCCCCTAAATTTTCTAGCTGACCCCATTCCATTAATACATCTTTTTCATTATATAAATCCTTTATTTTATAATATCCCAACTGTTTCAGTTTCTTTATAATGCTCTTATCCTCTTTGTTTCTCAAACCCCCTATTGGGGTTTCCTTTGAGAAAAATGGCATCCATTTTTTCTTCCATTTCTCCCATATTTTAAAAGCTATTTTCCTTGGACCTAATGTTTTCCCTACCACCTCTTTTAGTTTTTGTGTGAAGATTCCATATTCACCTTGACCGTTGTTTGCTTCGTTTTCTATTCTTATCCATTTCACTTGATTTTCTTCTTCTAGTTCCAAAATTGCCTTCAACTGAAATGCTGCATAATATTCTTGTAATTTTGGTATCCTCCATTCTATTTCTTTGTTTGACATATATAATTCCTTATTACTTATTCTTGGTCTCTTCCCCCCAAATATCCACTTTCTAATTTCTCCATCCCATTTTTGAAATGTTTGCTGTGAGATATCTAATGGCAGTGTTTGAAACAAATACAAAATTTTGGGAAGTATACACATTTTAATTGCCCTAATTCTCTTCGATATATTTAATTTTTTTCCTTCCAATTTTTCATTTGTTTTTGTATCTTCCCCCATATTTTCTTATTTTGTATCCCACCCATATCAGCCCGATGGCGACTCAGGGCAGCATACAAGTTGGCAACAATTAGATGCCATATATAAAAATACATACATCAATAAAAAGCAAAAAACATCACAATACATTTAAAAACCATAAAAGCAACGAATAATAAAAATTATAAAAACTATGTCTTCTTGTTCAAATCCTCAACCGTTCCATTGTCTTAGCCGTACCTAGTTCATTTTCCAATTTGAGATTTCTGGTCATGCTGTGGTTCTAAATGCTTGCTCCAAGAGCTACGTTTTTACTCTTTTTCGAAAGTTCAGGAGGGAGGGGGCTGATCTAATATCCCTAGGCATATTCCACAGCCGAGTAGCCATCACAGAGAAGGCCCTGTTTCTCATCCTTGCCAAACGTGCTTGTGAAGCAGGTGGGATCAAGAGCAGGGCCTCCTCAGATGATCTCAAGTTCCTGGAGGGTTCATAGGGAGAGATGCATTCGGATAGATAAGCTGGGTCGGAACCATTTAGGGCTTTATAGGATAAAGCCAGCACTTTGAATTGTCCCGGTAGCAATTTGGCAGCCAGTGAAGCTAATGCAACAGCAGAGTTGTATGCTCCCTGAGCACTGCTCCTGTTAGTAACCTGGCTGCCTCACGCTGGACCATTTGAAGCTTCTGAGCAGTTTTCAAAGGCAACTCCACATAGAGCGCATTGCAGTAGTCTATATGGGATGTAACCAGAGCATGGACCACCGTGACCAAATTGTATGAGATATGCTATACAGCCAGGATCAAAAGCTAAATGAGTTGTGTTTCTTCACTTTGTTGGGTTCTTATACTTCTTGCCCAGTTCTCTCCATGACCATAAGGGTATTCTCCTGTCTGTCTGAATGCTGTCTCTCCAGTTTAGTGAGGTTCATAACAAAAATGTTCCTACCAATCACTGTGAGGTTTAGACCATCTTTTGCCAGAAGTTCAACTTCATCAAACCTCAGACCATGATCCAGGAAGCCAAATCATTCCTGGCAGCAGAACCAGTTATTCGTTTCTGTTATCTTTCTATCCCTTCCAGGGCCATGCCCTTAAACTGGGTAGATAGATGACATGATGACCTGAGCATCAACTCTTCAGCTTCCTGTCCATAGCTTCAAAATCCTGTGTGATCTCTTGAAGACTTTGCCTTGCAATTTCCTTCTGTTTCCAGTGTTGATGCTTCTACACTTCCAACAGTTTCCTGACATTTTAAAAAACACATTCTATCAATTTTCAAATATTATTTTCATCCCTAGGTAAGAATAACAAAATGTCATCTGAAAAAAAGCCTTACGAGATATATATTTTTCTGTATGAATTTCCTACAGTTAATGGCATTGTGAGATCATTTCAGTTTTCGTAGGGATTCTGTATCAATTGCAAACAGGAGCAGAAATAAAGGACACCCCCATTGTTTCCTTTGTTAAAGTCTACAGAATTCAATACAGTCAGAGCTGAGGCACATTCTTGTTTGATAATAGTTACTATTTTAGATTCCTCCCAACTTTGTGAGTGGTCTTTTCCCTGAAGAATATCATAATGTGGTGCTGTGAGCTTTGATATCCTGTCATCCTTAAGTGATTTCTTTACAAAAAAAATTGCTCCATCTCACGGTTTGTAGTTGGGAGCTTTTCTTGAAATGAACATAAGCAAAAAAGTTAAAACCCACCTCCTCAGCCATGGCTTCTACATTGCTTAAAATTCCCATATCGCTGCTTTTTACATAACTAATAGAAAACCTTTGAACACCAATTGAATTCACACAATTCTAAGTTAGTTCAGTAGATTCAGTATTCTTGGGACCTTAAGTCTTTATGACATTTGCATTTTCAGATAGCCACCAATACAATTTGGTTGTACTTTATACCCTCAAAGGTATATGAAAAACAAAACATATTTTGATTAAGGTTTGTTTTTTGTTGTATAGAGTGTACAGTTCATACTGAAGAGTTGAATTCACACATTCAAAAACTAACATTAATTTATATTGAAGGTATCCTTGGAGTTTTGGTTCCAAAGACTTCTGTATTTTCAGGCTTCCTGTAGATGAAATGTGTGGGAGCAGCTAAGAATATTTAAAGAATATGTTTTGTAATCTTTATAAAACACTGTCATGTTCTTTGGAATTCACATCTATGGTCCATCTGTTAATAAATCTTACATATCTATACTTACTAATAACTATGAGGGGTACTTTTAAAGTAAGGTCCATTGGAACGTAAGTACACAACGGAAGTTTATTTCCAAAAAGTAAATTTATTTTCAGAAAGTACACACTTCACTCTATTTTTCAACATAGTTGCCAAGTTTGTTCAAACACTTATCATACCTCTGAACCAATTTTAAAATACCCTCTTCATAAAAACTTGCTGCCTGCTCCGATAACCAAGATTCACTGCCGTCTGTAATCAAAGAAGGGCGACCGGAGTGGTCCTCATCATGGACGTTGTCATGGCCATCTTTGAATTGTCGTACCCACTTATGCACTTTGCTTTCACTCATAACAGTATCACCGTACACTTCACAAATCTGTCAATGAATTTCTGCAGCAGGCAGGTTCCTTGCTGACAAAAACCGTATCACTGAGCGAACCTCACATGCGGTGGGTGAGTTGATAGTCTTAAACATTTTTAAAGCACAGAACAGAACCGTACAGGTTAGCTACAGAGCGGAAACTGAGCACAGTTGTTCCCGGGGCATGCCGGTACATGACGCACGCGCTCGTTGCGGCATGCGCACGAACTACTAGTGTCTACAACAAAACGGGCCTTACTTAAAAAATACCCCTCGTAATTTGCATTATGGTTGCCTGTTGTATTCTTGTTTTACCCCTATCTTTTGCATCACTCTAAGCTGCAGCCATTTTCTTCTTCCTCTCCTATTAGACTATGTGTTTCACTATGAACAATCAATTACAGTAGTAAGTGAAGTTACGTCCTATTTTTAGAAAAAATATTAAACTTATTTTTTTCTCTCAGTTCTTGTGGGTTTTTTCGGGCTATATGGCCATGTTCTAGAGGCATTTCTCCTGATGTTTCGCCTGCATCTATGGCAAGCATCCTCAGAGGCGAGGTCTGCTGGAACTGGGGAAAAAGGGGTTTATATTAGGGCTGGGCGGTTTCGTTAGTTAATTTTGTATATCGTTTTTTTTCCGTTAATTTCCCATATACGAAACGATATCAAACTTTTTTCCAAACCCGGAAGTGTATTTTCAAAATCGAAACAGCATGCGCCAAATATTTTTGTATTTCCGTCCATTTCGGAAATACGTAAGATGCTTGCTGGGAGCTCTCCTCTCTCTCCTCTCCTTAGCCAGTCAGAGCCTGAAAGAGGAGGAGGAGGAGGAGGAGGAGGAGGAGAGGGCGGGGAAGGCGCCGGCTGAGCAAGTGAGCGAGAGGGCGAGCGACCCTCAGCGGGAAGGCGGCCCCGTCCCTCCTTCCTCACCTTTGCGGTGGGTGTGCTTCGGAGGAGCCGGGCCCGACTCGGCGGCAGTGCTTGAGGGCCCGCCAGAGTGAGTGCCTGCCTTCCCTCCTTTCCCTTCCTCTTTTCTTTCTTCTCCTTTCCCTCCTCTTGGTGGAGAAAGAGAGAGAGAGAGAGCCCGCAGGACTCAGAAGGGTGGGACGGAGCTGGGAGCAGTGGGGAGGCTCAGTCTGTTTGCCCTGTGGCTCTTTTTGGCAAGCATTTTCTGCCAAATATTTTTTTTTATTATTAAAAAAATTAATAATTAAATTAAAAAAATATTGAAAAAATGTTGGAAAAAAATTCATTGATGCTTTGCGCATGCGCAACCATGGGCGCCATCTTTACAAAACGTTTTGTAAATATTAACAAAATTTCGTAAATACCAAACTTTTTTTTATGGAAAATTTCGGATATATTTTTAAATACAAAACGCTGAGGCACCCTAAAAACGAAACGATATTAGAAACAATTTTTCCGTTGTTACCCAGGCCTAGTTTATATATCTGTGGAAGGACCAGGGTGAGACAAAGGGCTTTTGTAAATTGGGCTAGGTGTGAATCTTTCAATTGACCACCTTGATTAGCACACAATGGGCTGACTGTGCCTGGAGCAAACTCTTCTTGAAAGGTGATTAGATGTCTCTGCCTGTTTTTCTCTCTGCTATTTTTGCTGTTGAAATTTTAGAATTTTTTAATACTGGTAGCCAGATTTTGTTCATTTTCATGATTTCTTCCTTTCTGTTGAAATTGTCCACATGTTTGTGGATTTCAATGGCTTCTCTGTGTAGTCTGACATGGTGGTTGTTTTTTTCTCCTCTACACTCTCTGTGTATATGCATCATGCTTCTGAATTGGCCATTTCCAGTTCAGAAGTACAAACTTCCAGCAGTTGTGATAGCTTTATCCAGGAATCAGAGCTGATCACAGCACACAATTATTATCAGAACTGATAAACTTTTGGAGGACTTAGTGGACGAGAGTGCACATTCTCTCTCAACACATCTTGTGATGAGGGAGAAAGCAATTTGGGGGGGGTGGTTTTGGGGTTCCAAACTAGCAAAAATCAGCTACTTCTGAAGAGAGTGGCTGACACAGAGCAGTCAGACAATCTGCAGCCTTCTTTTTGCCCCTCAGTGAACTTGCCTCAGCTGTAAGCTGCAAAAACTCTGGATGAAAACACCCTTCCATCAACAATAAATCAACTTAATGAAGTGCAAATATTGAGAACCTCATCAAAGATAAGGCAAGTAAATTACTTCTCATCTATTTCTGCCTAAGTTCGATTAGAAGATGAAAGGACCAGCTCATTAACTGGAGAAGACTTTCTCCCCTCTTCCCCCTGTTTTATGTTGAAAACAGGTCTCTTTTTGTTCAGGTTGTCAGAGGGGATAAAATTTGACTTGGGTAGAAAACAATTTATTATTATTAATTGGATGGTATTTTAAATTATGAGGACGGTGATTGTGAATAATTTATCACATTTCTTGCCAGTAAGTAACATTCTTATATTCAATGTGTTGTCAAAGGCTTTCATGGCCGGAATTATTAGATTGCTGTGCATTTCCCAGGCTGTATGGCCATGTTCCAGAAGCATTCTCTCCTGAAGTTTTGCCCACAATTATGGTAGGCAATAGGCTTGGGCGGTTTTGTTCGTTAATTTCGTAATTCGTTATTAATTCGTATTTAAATTAGCTTACGATCCAATATTGAGCCATGCAGGACTACTGTGAGGAGTAATTAAAAATCAAAACAATTTTTCCAATTTATTTCATATTGTTTCGTAATTGTTTTGTAATTGGTTCAAAATTGTTTCGTAATTGTTTCGACATTGTTTCGTAATTATTTCCGTATGTCTGGTGCAAGTTTTATAGTTGTTGTTTGTTTTATCAGTGATAAAAAATAAATTATCACACCAACAGTCAACAACAGAGGGAGAGGGAAGCTTCAGAAGTTCCCCCTGTCCCATTTGGAGGGTTTTTTAGCATATTGTGCAATTGCGTCCGCCATTAACGAATCGATTCGTAATTTTACGAAATTTCGTATATTTTGAACTTTTTTAAAGGAAAATTTCGGAATTCTTTAAAAAAACGAAACACAAGGGCCCCCCTAAAAACGAAACGAGTTTAGAACCAATTTTTTCCGTGGTTACCCAAGCCTACTTTGGCCACATAATGAGAAAACCGGAAAATCTTGGAGAAGACAAGCTCCTTCAAGGTCAATGCAGTCACTTCAAGAATGCCATCCATCCATCTTGCTCTTGGTCGGCTCCTCTTCCTATTTCCTGCCATTTTCCCCAGCATCATTGTCTTCTCTAAGCTTTCCTGTCTTCTCATTATGTGGCCAAAATACTGGGAGGGGAAGGAATAATACCATTGTATTGCATTTTATCGTGATCAAAAGTGTAACTTACAAAATAGAAGTGTGAAAATTTTAAAAATCATTTAACAAAGAAATTGTGCCATCAGTATCTCACTTTTCAGAAAATCCTATGCATCATGGACTACTTTTTCTGTTAGTATTCCTGACCATAGGATCACACTCAGTTTTTCCCTAAATTTCTCTAAGGTAGCTTTTTTAAAATCTCGAGTGTGAGTCTCACTATGCCTGCTGTACAACAAACTCTATTGCACTAAAGGATATAATCGTGCCACAAAGGATACAATACATTTATAGAAAACTGTGTCAGAGTGGGTTAGACTTCAAGCGCAATTTGCAGGAGGGCTTCCAGGAAAAAGCAGGTTATTACAGAAGGATAGTTATTTATGTCACATTTAAAAATATATTGATTCATCTTGGTGAGAAAAAAGAAAGCAAGCATTAGAACCCAATCTTGTCGATGGGAAGTCCTAAAAAATATTTTCCTGGAAGGCTTATCAGTAAAAGAAATGAAAGATGACAGATAACGCTGTTGTTTGGTGAGAGCTTTGCATTATTTCTAAATCACTTAAAGGTAATGGAATTTCTGGGAACAACTGGCCCTCTGAATATTGACAGATGGCATGAGGAATAGCAGCAAAACCTGTCATGGATTCTACTGCTACTTCATTTGCCCTTTCTAAAAGAGCACAATCTCATGGCTTCCTTGTGATGCCAGACTGACTTACCCTCTTTCATGGAGAAAAGTTATTATTTTTTACTGGAAATATTTCATTACACCACCAAAGTCCCAAACAGAGTGTTCGGAAAGGGGAAATCGGCCTGTGCTGCTTGCCACCAGTTAGCACAGCTGTTCTCAACCTGGGGGTCGCAACCCCCAGGGGGGTCACTGGGCCATTTTTTGGGGGTCGCAAAGACACCTCGTTTGGCCCCGCCCCCTCTTCCTCCTCAAAATGGCTTCCAGCCACTGTGCCAGGGAAACAGCCAAGCTTTCCAGGTCAGCTCCAGCTGGCGTGAGGCTTCCTTTGCGCTGCCGCTGGCCAGCAAGGGCGCAAGGAAGGTGAAGTCCCTTTGTGCAAGGCCTTGCCTTGCACGAAGCCTCTCTCACCATCCTCGCACTCCCACCGAGCAGAAGGGACGTGGGGGATGGCGAGGGCCTCTTCACGCAAGGCCTTGCCCTGTGCGAAGCTTCCCTCGCTGCCCTCGCGCTCCCATTATGTTGGTAATGGGAGTTCTGTATGCCAGGTTTGGATAAATTCCATTATTGTCAGAATTCAGAATACTTTCTTCCTTTCCCTTCCACCCTCCCCTAAATCACTGTCAATTCCTCACAAACCCCTCCAGTATTTTTTGTTTGACATAGGAATTCTGTGTGGAGGTCTCAGTGTCACAAAAATATTATTGCAGATTTGAGAAATGTGAATTTAATAATGATGTGTGGGAATGAATGGAAGAATGGAAGGAGCTAATAATTTTAGAAACACCAGTATAATATTAAGGCCTGCAATGACTAACTACCTGCTTGCTGGACTTGCTAATGAGAAGCTGTGATAAGAACTGGGACAGTGATAACAGAAATGTTTGCAACATTCCTTATGCTAAGAAGGAAGTCTTGTGTAAGATCAACACCAAGCCTTGTATTTGTTAACACCAATCAAGAAGATCAACACTGAGATGGATCCAGGATGGAAGACGTCTATCATTAATTTACAACTTTGGGACTACATCAACAGAATATTTCTATAAAAGACTCAGGCTAATAATGCTCAAATCGTGGCAGACCGAGGAGTCTGTTCTACCCGCCATGCTCTGCTCCATGGAAGGAGAAAGATAGTGTATTCAGATAGTGGCAGATCTGCATGGGAGCAGTCTGGTCACTTTGAGGCTTCTTTCTCAAGGGAAGAGGAAGAAGTGCGCTTTTGGAGTCTTGGATTTTGGGCAAGGAGTCAGGTTCTGCTGTATGGAAAACAGAAATCTGGTCCTTGGCATTGTTCTTAGGGAAAGACGTTTTGGCATCTCAGCGTTTTGAAGTTTTGGCGTTATGGAAGTTATGGCACTATGCATTGGCAGGCTGCAGGAAAGCAGGGTCTGGCCTAACAGGTGCTTCTCAAAGGAGGGAGAAAAGGATATGGTAATATTTGGAAGCATGTGGATGAATGCGTGTACATGTGTGTGAATGTTGAGTGAAAACGTAACTCCCCTTTGTTCGTTTGTTAACCAATGTAATTGTGAATCCAATGTAGTTGCATAGAATCTGTATGTATGTCCAATGTAATTCTTTGTCTAAATATTTTTTGTAATCTTATATACCTTCTCACACTGGAAATTGCAATAAAAAGAACGTATGCTTTAAAATCATTGAAAAGTCATTCATGACATCAGTGGTCTGTGGAAGTCAGAGCTGAATCGCTTGAAGGTACTGCAAATCCCATCATCTGTTTTCCATACTCCCCCAAACATATTTTTTCTGATTAATTACAATGCTTTAATTATGTTGAATTTGTAACAATGAAAGCACATCCTGCCTATCAGATATTTACATTACAATTCATAACAGTAGCAAAATTACAGTTATAAATGAGCAACAAAAATAATTTTATGGTTGGGGGTCACCACCACATGAGGAAGCACATTTAGGGGTCCCGGTGTTAGAAAGGTTGAGAACCACTGAGTTAGCATGATGAAAATATTTACCATTGCCGGACCCATCTCCCCATATTTCTTTAGCAATGCCACTTTTACTTTTCCAATGTGCTAGACTCCTTTCCCCCCACCACTATGGTTCCAAAGGATATAGTACGGTGTATGTACATGTATAAGTCTAGAAATTTTACTGAAAACATCAACACATAAATGAATTTACCCATGGGCCAATATAAGTACTGTACCTTAAAAAGGAAAAGGTTTGTGAGTAAAGTAGTGAAAGGCAAAAATTTAGTCTGCTTCTGGAGAATCTAAAAGAAGCACTGTCGTCCTCTTCTCTCTCTGCCAGGGTGTTTTGACTTTTTTGAATGCCTAGGTGGGGGAATGGCTGTGGTCACAGCTAGGGGCACTCCTTATACATGAGATGAACATCTACACAAGTATGTACAGTATTTGTTGGTGGATATTTTACATACCATGTTACCATGTTATCCTCCGCCTGCTCCGCCGTTGAGGTCTTTGGGTCTTCAGACTGTGCTTGGTCCAGAACCTCCCCTGTGGCCACTCCTGGGAGTGTCTGACTCCAGTCGTTGTGCCCATAGGTTCATTGGAACACGCAACCCCCTCACCACAACAAGGTGACAGTCCATTGAGGGGGAAGAAGGCTGCAACAGATTGAGAAGCCACAGTCATTGTGTTAAACTACACTACCAGTGGAACCTCACTCTGTGAAGTCTGTATGTTGATCAGTTGTGCACTGACCTCCACACATTAAAATAACCCACGCACAGGTGTCTTCCAAAGAAAATAAAAACAAACCAACTAGCTGTGACCAGCAGTGCTGCAGAAGGAGGAGGCACGAGTGGAGGGTAAAAGAGAGAAACATGCCAGGAAGAAGGCACGTCAAGCCAACCCCAACCGGGACCGCCTTCCACCTGGAAACCAATGCCTTCACTGTGGGAGAAGATGCGGGTCAAGAATAGGGCTCCACAGCCACCTACGAATCCACAAGGAACCCATCATGGAAGACCATCTTACTCGTCCAACAAGGGATCGCCTAAGTATTTTACATAACCCAGACTTATCACTGTCATACACCATCCTTGATTTTCTTTGCTAAGTCCATGGGATATAATTTAGTTTCAGTTTAAATGCAAGTCCCTGTCTCTGCTGCCTGGAGAATGTTACCTTGGAGAGTTCTTTAAGCAACCTTCTTTTTAGCAACTATAGGAATGCACGTGGATGATCATATAGTGTTCTAAAGAGACTAAATAACCTGTCTGATGTTGAAACCTAAGCAGGTTTACCTTGGTTAGTACCTTGGTTAGTACTTGGACAGGCAACTTCTAACAAATCCCAGGCACTGGAGGCTATATTTCAGAGGAGGCAACTGGCAAACTCACATCTGAATATTCATAAGAAAAGTGTATGACTTTCACAAGATTGTCACAGGTAAACAGGTAAACAAGCAACTTGAAGACACATACACACAGCATTGCCAGGATTCTCATGCTTTAAACTCAGAGTTGATGGAGGCACAACATGGGAAATAAATAATAATGTGTTACAGATTAGTTTATTTGTCGTGTCAGGGCATCCAGTCAATTGTATTACATTTCTAACAGAACAAAGCAAACAAACAGAAAAAATACAAAATTTGCGAGTTTGGTAGTTGATTAAATGTCCTTTGAGTGCCTCTGGTGTTGCTGCAAGAAGGTCCTCCATTGTGCATGTAGCAGGGCTCAGGGTGCATTGCAGCAGGTGGTCAGTGGTTTGCTGTTCTCCACACTCACATGTCATGGATTCCACTTTGTGGCCCCATTTCTTGAGGTTGGCTCTGCATCTCGTGGTGCCAGAACGCAGTCTGTTCAGCGCCTTCCAAGTCGCCCAGTCTTCTGTGTGCCCCGGGGGGAGTCTCTCATTTGGTATCAGCCATTGGTTGAGGTTCTGGGTTTCAACCTGCCACTTTTGGACTCTCGCTTGCTGAGGTGTTCCAGCGAGTGTCTCTGTAGATCTTAGAAAACGATTTCTAGATTTAAGTCATTGGCATGCTGGCTGATACCCAAACAGGGGATGAGCTGGAGATGTCACTGCCTTGGTCCTTTCACTATTGGCTGCCACTTCCCAGTGGATGTCAGGTGGTGCGATACCGGCTAGACAGTGTAATTTCTCCAGCGGTGTAGGGCGCAGACATCCCGTGATAATGCGGCATGTCTCATTAAGAGCCACATCTACTGTTTTAGTGTGGTGAGATGTGTTCCACACTGGGCATGCATACTCAGCAGCGGAGTAGCACAGCGCAAGGGCAGATGTCTTAACTGTGTCTGGTTGTGATCCCCAGGTTGTGCCAGTCAGCTTTCGTATGATATTGTTTCTAGCACCCACTTTTTACTTGATGTTCAGGCAGTGCTTCTTGTAGGTAAGAGCACAGATGGTTTCTCTTCAGATCGTATAAATCTTTGCCTTTTTTATTTATTTATTTATAACTTTTATATCCCGATATTCTCTATCTCCATAGAGGGACTCAGACCGGCTAACAGCAAGGATTCAATGCTAACAATAAAATCTAAAACATCATACATCAACAATGAATTAAAAAATACATATAAGATAAAATACTTATAAGCCATTAGCCAAGATGAAATCATGTCCAATTTTGGTCAATTACCGGTCTCAGCCATCATTCTGCAAATGCCTCGTTCCACAGCCAAGATTTCACTAGCTTCCTAAAGGTCAGGAGAGAAGGGCAGATCTAATTTCATTTGAGAGATAGTTCCATAGCCAGGGAGCCACCACAGAAAAGGCCCTGTCTCTCGTTCCCACCAGACGCAACTGCAAGAGCAGGGCCTCTCCAGAAGATCTTAACAGCCTTGATGGTTCATAGGGGAGAATACGTTCAGACAGGTAAACTGGGCCAGAACCATATAGGGTTTTGTAGGTTAAGACCAGCACTTTGAATTATGCTTGGAAGCTAATTGGCAGCCAGTGGAGCTGGCGCAACAAGGGAGTTGTGCCCTCCTTGTACCCCGCTTCCGTCAGTAGCCTGGCTGCCAAACGTTGGACTAATTGCAACGTCCGGACAGTCTTCAGAGGTAACCCCGTGTAGAGAGCATTGCAGTAGTCTATATGGGATGTAACCAGAGCGTGGACCACAGTAAGTAGTAAAATGGTTTAAAATGAAGGCTAAAATGTATGTCTCTTTCATATTGAGATTCTATTTTTACCACCACAGACACAAAGCACGAGGCTAAAAATATTAACCAGAACCCTTTTGACACTCTTACCTCATATCTCTTCATCATCACTCCATGCATCCTTATCTCTGCCTGTAAGTATCACAACACCCTACAGGACTCTGAAGAGTTATTCAGAGTTGAGCTAAATCATCAAATGTCATGATGTCCTGAAAACTAACTTGTAACTCATAATCCACTGGGGTGAATATATTAAATATTATTGGGAAGACCGAGGATCCATTTAGCAACAACTAGTATCCACTGGGTTTGAGAATTTTGCTCAGGCAGTTCCTCCCACACACTTACAAAAGTCTGCAAACTTTTTAAACTCTTTAAACCTGCTGCTCTCTCAGGTAGGATACAGTCAGACTTTTGGCATTAGCTAGTAAAATATTTATGCTTCCTATATTTTGTGAAAAAGAAACAACTCTGTTCTTTATTATGTTCAGAGCCTTTGTCTGTTTTTCTATCTGTCATGTCCATATCCTTTTTGGGTTCATGCCCTGATGGATATACCAGCACTGTTGAAGAGGATGAAGGCCAGCTCCAATTCAATACAATTTATTCAAGTGAAAGTTTTCAGTATATAAAACATGAGCGTATCAACAAATAATGAAATGATAGCTTCCAAAGTACTCTTGAGTTTCATTCCTATGCTATGATAACCCTGTGTCCTACTTTACAGAGATGAATTCCATGTTTCAAAGGTTGTCCACTCCAAACCCTCTTCCACAACAAAGATACATAAGAAAGCCAATGAATATAGTAGAAGACTCAAGAAGGTTCAGATAAAGCTACAAAAAGCTGGGCTTTTATTCATGGACAGCTTCCTTCTTCATGTCTCCTAATTTATTTATTTAAAAGTTTTATATACCGACCTTCTCACCTCTCTTGAGGGACTCAGACCGGTTTCCAACCATAATATCACATACAGTCAATAAAAAATCATACTTCATATTGCAATAAAACATTAAAACAGCAAAACAGCAATCACATTCAATAAATACAATGGTCAGTTGTCCCACTAAATTTGATGTTCATCATCCTCCATCCATATCTCAGGGTGTTGGCTCACTCATCGAATGCCTGTCTCCATAACCACGTCTTCACCTGCTTCCTGAATGTCAGGATAGAAGGGGCGGTTCTGATCTCCGGTGGGAGAGAGTTCCAGAGTCAAGGGGCCACCACCGAGAAGGCCCTATCCCTCGTCCCCACCAGACGCGCTTGCGAGTCTGGTGGGACCGAGAGCAGGGCCTCTCCAGACAATCTTAATAATCTTGATGGTTCATAGGGGAGAATACGTTCGGAGAAGTAAACAGGGCCGGAGTCGTTTAGGGATTTATAGGTTAACACCAGCACTTTGAATTGTGCTCGGAAGCTAATTGGCAGCCAGTGGAGCTGGCGCAACAGCGGAGTGGTGTGCTCCCTGTACCCAGCACCCGTTAGTAGTCTGGCTGCTGAGCGTTGGACTAACTGCAGCTTCCGGGCAGTCTTCAGAGGCAAACCCACGTAGAGAGCGTTGCAGTAATCTAAACGGGATGTAACCAAAGTGTGGACCACCGTGGCCAAGTCAGACTTCCCAAGGTACGGGCGCAGCTGGCGCACAAGTTTTAATTGTGCGAATGCTCCCCTGACCACCGCCAAAACCTGGGGCTCCAGGCTCAGCGATGAATCTAGGAGAACTCCCAGACTGCGAACCTGCGCCTTCCATGGGGAGTGTGACCCCGTCCAGCACAGGCTGTAACCCTATACCCTGTTTGGCCTTTCAACTGACCAAGTGTACCTCTGTTTTGTCTGGATTTAGTTTCAATCTGTTGTCCCTCATCCAGTCCGTTACAGCGGCCAAGCACCGGTTCAGGACTTGGACAGCCTCCTTAGTAGCAGGTGGAAAGGAGTGACAGAGTTGGACATCATCTGTGTACAGATGACAACATACCCCGAAACTCTGGATGATCTCTCCCAATGGCTTCATGTATATGTTAAACAACATAGGGGACAGTACTGAACCCTGCGGGACTCCACAGTACAATGGCTGAGGAGCAGGAGTTCTCTAGTGACACCTTCTGGGAGCGACCCTCGAGGAAGGACCGGCGCCACTGCAAAGCAGTACCCCCCAAGACCCATTCCTGCGAGGCGTCCCAGAAGGATACCATGGTCGATGGTATCGAAGGCCGAAGAGAGGTCCAGCAGAACCAACAGGGACACACTCCCCCTGTCCAGTTCCCGGCGAAGATCATCTACTAAGGCGACCAAGGCTGTCTCAGTACCATGTCCCGGCCTAAAGCCAGACTGTGCCGGATCTAGATAAGGCATGCCCATCAGAATGTTTTAAGTCCTTAATCATGTAATTGAACCCTCTGGTTCCTTAAGGCTCTGAGGCTCATGCAGTTTGTTTCCTGGATGCATGTGTCAACAGATCCAACTAATTAAATAGCACTAGAAGATGCACAGCTTTTGAAGTGCTAGCTCCCTTCTTTTGTTCCATTTTGTTCACCAAATTCCATGTTTTTGGTATTTGGATGTATAGTTAAAATGCACTTGCTTTGAAACACAGCAATAGCTGGTTTCCTTTTTGATTTCTCTTTTAGTTGACATTTCTTTCATATTTTATAGATCTGTCTTCAAGATAATTGATAAAGATGTTGAACAGCATTGAGCTCAGGACAGAAGCCCATGGCACCCAATGGGCCTTTCCAGGATGATGAGGAGCCACTGATAAGCACCTTTTGGGTTCAGCCAGTCAACAATGTTGGAGCATGCAAGAAATCAGTGAGTGTGCGTGTGTCAACTGCAAAATAAGATGCATGAAGCAGATGAAGCAATGCCCGGGGAGATGCCTGAGTCTGAGACTTTTGGTTATTGTTACATTTTTGTTCAGGCTTGAGCTATGCAGGTGCAGATAGATAGATAGATAGATAGATAGATAGATAGATAGATAGAGAAAAGTTTTGGAGTGTTCTCTCACTTCATGAGCTACTGAAAGTGTTTATCCAAATGGACAAAGAAAGACTATTTTAAAATTGGGTTGTTGTAGGTTTTTCCGGGCTATATGGCCATGTTCTAGAGGCATTTTCTCCTGACATTTTGCCTGCATCTATGGCAAGCATCCTCAGAGGTAGTGAGGTTTGTTGGAACTAGGAAAATGGGTTTAGATATCTGTGGAATGACCAGGGTGGGACAAAGGACTTTTGTCTGCTGGAGCTAGGTGTGAATGTTTCAACTGACCACCTTGATTAGCATACAATGGCCTGACTGTGCCTGGGGCAAACTTTTGTTGAGAGTGATTTGATGTGCCTGATTGTTTACTCTCTGTTGTTTTGCTGTTGTAATTTTTGAGTTTTTATTTTAAAATTCTCATAAAAGGACATTATGTGAGTTGATGCAACTGATTATATTGTACATATGTTGTTCTGAACTAAAAAAGAGTAAATTACTTGTTCTTTCACCTGTGTGACATATTTTCTTTCTTTGGCAAGGCAGTATGTGGGCTGATCAAGCGTGAACTACATGTGGTTTATTTTACATTATACCACAAACAATTCCCAATCCACTTAACTGTTGCACTGTCAAACCCACAATTTACTATCTTCTCTGTGAGAATGTTTTGGAAACTTTGTTGAAGCATTCCCTTTATCTATCAAGTTTGTAACTTTACTAAAAAAAGATAAGGTTAATCTGACTTGTTTTTGAGAAACCTATGCTGACTTTTTATAAGCATGGCATTCCTTTCTAAAGGCTACTGTCTGTTTAATGATCTTCTACAGAATCTTTCATGGCATTAGTGTCAGTCTGACTGGACAGTCATTATTTGGGTCCCTTTTTTGAAGGGGAAAACATTTGCCTTCTTTCAGTCTGCTGCAACTTCTCCTGTTCTACAGGAATTCTCAAAGATGATTGCCAATGGTTTTGAAATTACTTCTGGCAGTTGTGTTAATACCTTTGGATGTAGTTCTTCTGGCCCCAGAGACTTGAATTTGTTTAGATTACTCAAATATTCCTGTACTGTCATTTTGCTTATTTCTGTCACTCCATCATCTGCTTTGTCATCCCACCAGGCCACTGGTGAGCCTAATCTTTTGGGGAGAACACTGAGGCAAAAAAGGTGTTGAGTAGTCCAGCTATTTATTGTTGGATTTCATTAACATTTTATTCCATTTTGGGGGAGGGGGGAATCAAAACTAGTTTGGTGGGTAGAGAAAATATTTTTGAAGCTCCACTCTATAAAGTTGAGTTATTCATATTTATAATAGTTTGGTATCTGAAAAACTCCATTTGAGTAATATACAAGCAATCTGAATATATTTGTTCAAAACATTTACCTGTGTTGAATGAATCTGTTGAACAAATATACATATAAACATATAAAACATTTCCGCACATTTTTCCAAAAAATTTTTTTATTTTTAAATGTGCACATTTTTGTACATGATTTCACAAATGTATTCAGTATTGGAATGGCTTTCCAATGAATAAAGATTTTTGTCTGCATCTTTTCAAATCTCTGAAAGCCATGAAGCACACTCTGTGACCTTGGACCCACTCACTGTTTTGGCCAGCAGTATGTAGAAAATAAAGGGTAAGGAGGAATGTTTTGCATTTTCCTTTCATCTTTAGTGTTAGGTTATTTTGGGATGTTCACTATAAATGGAAGTGTATCCAAGGTGGTTGCCTACCAGTTTTTTCTTACCTGAAGCAATAGGTGTAAAAACCTGAATTTCCTGAAAACTAAATAAGTTCTATAAAACCTGAAGATTTCAGAATTTCCATGTTTTAGCCTGTATTGGATTTTATTATCAATGATTTGAAGATGAGATTTGAAGCTGCAGAAACCATATTTGAAATATCCTCACCCCTGTTCAGGCCCGTAGCCAGGATTTCGTTTCGGGGGGGGGGGGCTAAATTTTTTTCAGGGGGGGTTTCGGGGGGGGCTGAGTTTCGAGGGGGGGGGGCTGAGTCTGAGTGAAAGAGGGTCTAGCCTAGCAAACCTTTTGTATCGTTACCCCAATACCCCCATGCATATGGGATATATTGAGTATGGTGATCAGATCATGATATGAATAAACATAACAGTTTAAATAATGCACCAGTAAGACCTTTTCGCGAACCACCATGAGAATTTGGGGGGGGGGAGGCTGAAGCCCCTCAAGCCCCCCCCCCCCCGGCTACATGCCTGCCCCTGCTGAAATTTCATATTTTAAATGATGGTCACCTTATTGCAAAAGCTGTAAAAACTTGTAAACATGGGAAAGAGCTGTCAGAAAACTTACTACATTAAATGCTTTACCTTAAAAGTATTTACAAGAGTTTTTGGCACTAAAAGATGCCCAATTAGACTTCTGAAGATTATTTTTTTAAAAAAAAAACCTTCAAAGTATATTTTCCAATATCTACCTCACCATTAAACTGTTTTGTACAGTACTAGTTATGGTTTCTTGGGCTGAAAGATTGTTTAACAGATTGGAAAATTCAATGAAAACATGGCAAAGAAGCACAATTAGTCAAGAGAGATTTAATTATCTGGCAATTTTGTGCATCACAAATAATTTAGCTGTTGACTTTTCTGGAGTTATTGAAAAATTTGCATCAACAAAAGCTAGGTAAATAAATAGATTTAAATTTTATTATGTATTTTTTTAAATAAATATTGTGCCATCATTTAAACTGTGCTATTTTATCCTAGATCCTGTAGGACACTTAACCTTAGTGATAACTAGAGGCATCTACCAAAGAGTAGATCCCTGGGAGCCTACTTCAAGATGTGGGTGCCAAGCTGGTTTGACTTTTCTACCACTGTAACAGAGATCATCTCCAAATGCAGAATGATCTTTCCATACCATCCCCACCCTCTTGGATCTGGAAAAAAGATTACTCTTTTAATAAACCATTTTAAAAAAATTGTCATGTCATGAGCGACTAGCGAAACTGCAAGTCGATTCTGGTGTTAGAGAATTAGCAGTCTGCAAGGATGTTGCCCGGATGTTTTGATGTTTTTACCACCCTTTTGGGAGGCTTCTCTCATGTCCCCGCTTGAGGAGCTGGAGCTGATAGAGGGAGCTCATCCGCGCTCTCCCTGGATTCGAACCTGTGACCTGTCGGTCTTCAGTCCTGCCGGCACAGGGGTTTAACCCACTGCGCTACCGGGGGCTCCATTTTTAAAAATGGAACCCTCACTATTGGAAAGGCGAAATAAACTGTTTCTTCTTGGGGGCCTAAAACACTGCCACTATTTGCCCCGGCAGATCCTCGCTTGATCTGAGGCCAGAATGAGGCAACCTTACTTACTTACTTAGGTGATCCCTTGTTGTCCGAGTAAGATTGTCTTCCAAGATCGGTGTACTGGCGGTGGGTATGTAGGTGACTGTGGAGCTCTATTCTTGAGCCCATCTTTAAATCTCTTTTCCTGCCCACCAACATTCCGTTTTCTGTTCTTGAGTAGATTAACTGCTTTGGGAGACAGTGGTTGGGCATCCAGACAACGTGGCTGGTCCAGCAAAGTTGATGGCGGAGGATCATCACTTCAGTGCTGGTGGTCTTTGCTTCTTCCAGCACACTGACATTTGTCTGCTTGTCATGCAATGAATGATGAGAGGGTCTGGATCTAAAAGTTTCTGCTTTTCCTGCATGGCAGAGAATTGGATTTGATTGTCCATGGTCTCTTCCAATTCTGAGATTCTATTATTCTACCATTGATCTCAATCATGGCTAGGCTTAGCTGTGGAGTAGATGCGGTGGTTGCCAAAAAGAGGAGAAAAACATGCTTTCCCGATCTGGATAGGGGAAATGTGTGACCATTAATACCATGTCAGTGTGTTGTATTGCGAGTAACCATGGTGTTAAGAGGAGGGGGGATCTTGGGCAGCTCCAGGGCAGAATATTCTGTTTGACAGATGGAATATTTTACTGGTGTAGACAATCCCTGAGAGGATAGGAGACACTCCACCCCTTCAGATGATACTTTGGCAATTGCTTTTGTGAACTTCGCTGGAGCTACTTTACAGATTTACTGAAATAAATTTTAGAGTGAATTTGGAAGAACAAACAACTAAACAACTGTGAGGACTATGGTTCAAATTTCTGCTTGGCAGTGAAAACTCACTGGATGAGCAAGGGCAAGGCACACTTTCTCACCCTTAAAGAAAGGCCATGGCAAACCTATTTTGAACAAATTTTGTCAGTAAAACTCCTGCACTGGGTTCACTTTGCAATCACCAAAGGTCAGGAAAGACTTGAAGAGACACAACACCATCAACAAGATTGTGTAGGCATGAGATGAGGTGTCATTGATGGTGGCATCTCAAGATCTTAAATCTAAATCCAGTTGTTACTCCCAGCTTAAGAAGACCCTTTCCATCTCTTTCTCTGTGCCGTCGTGCCTGGTGGCTATTATTCTTAATGAAGGAGGGATGGACGTGGCATCTTTCCCCCAGGGGATTGCTTCTTGCCCTCCTATAGGAAACTGGAACTCTCAAAAACCCAAAACGCTGTAAATAACTCAAAATAAGTTTTATTGATCACAAAGAGTTATTTCTTTAAAGTAATAAGCTGGAAACTTCAGAGGGGTGAAGGAAAATATACGTTACAATCTCAATTAGTCCTGGGTCCAAGGTGTTTGAAGCTGAGAAGCCTCACCAAGTTTTCTCTTTACTCAATGGCTGTGAATGCCGGAGCAAACCACAACCCCAGTTCAGATGGCCTATGTTTTGAAGACTCGGGATCTTCCTTTGGTGCCAAAAGAACCAGTTTGAAGGCGCTTGAGTCTTCCAACGTCGTTCAGGTTGGTCTGAACATGAAGTCTCAAGGGTAAAAAACTTCAGAACTGGTGCTAAGAGGTAATTTAATTCAGGGTCTTTTAGAGTCAAGTCTCTTACTCACGTCCATATGGTAGGAACTCTGGTGGCAAAATAAAAAGAAAAGAACCACTCCCCTCCTGCAGGAAGAGGTGGAGCCAAACAGTACTGATTGACAGCTATAAGTAACCAATCCATACAACTATACATAAGCAGGGTAAAAGGGGCAGGATTAAGCATGATACAACAGTTTAAATCTTGCAACTAACAGTTCTATACATAGATGGCACCACTCGCGCCATCACATTCTCTTCTCCCTTCTTATGGGACATTTGATCAATAACGGTAGGCTACCGGGGCAGCAGCAGTAAAGAGAAGCAGGACTTGACTGATATTGATAGGACTGTTAAGTAGTAAAACTTAGCTGATGCCTGAGACAGGCTAGCTGTGACAGCATGAACACAGATAAGTGTGATGTTGGTCAGTTTAAGAAGTTACCATGGTGATAATAGCTGAATGTGGGTCAAATACATTTTTTGGTCTACCTTTTTAAAAAAATCAATTTATCTTTTGGTTGTTAATTCAGAAAGTTGCATTTGCATTTCTTTATTTTTTATTTTACTGTTTTATTTATCTTATTCTCTCACTGAGATATATTTATTAATGGATTTTCAACTATAGCTGAATGTTGTAACCTATTTCCTAGTGGAAAAGGGAAGGAGAGAATGCCTACATGAACTGTTCAGCAATTCCACTGGCTGTCAGCTATCTGTCTCTATGCGCAATTCAAATCACTAGTCCCTTTTCACGGCACTCTGTGTGCAGCCTAACCTCTGCATGATGCTTTCCTTACAAATCCACTTATCACTTAAGATCACTAAGGAATGCGTGGTTCTTCCCCATCCAGGGAGACACTGTGTAGCAGGGCCTTTTCAACTCATGTCCCAGTAACGTGACATCTGCTTTTAAGCTCACCAAACACTCTTATAGTCATTACAAACAAACAAAAAAACAGCTTTTCTTTTTTTCAAAAAAAAACCCAGGAGAAAGCAGGCTTTTCAGGTTTGATGAGGGAATTATAAGGAAGCATTTCTGTTGCCTTAAGCCGCTTGACTTTGATTAGAGATTTTAGGAAGAGGCATTTATTTGCTCAGTGTCAACTGTGCAGGGTGGCTATAGCACTTCAGGAGGAGATCTGAAATCCAAGCATTTTATCTCCTCAAGGCATCTCGCAACACCTAAAAGCCATTTGAAGTGTGGCTTGGTTCTTTTTCTGGATATACAATTGAAAGTCCTCTTCAGCTTACAAACCTGAGATGACTCCATGTGCTGTTTAAGAGCAGCAATACTAGCATTTTGCTGTTCAACTGTTTTTCTCCTGCTGAGGTTGCTGCTAATGTCAGCAATTTGGAAGCAAATATGGACTATTTTTGTATACATGTTTATGAGTTGCCATTTTTTTAAAAAAAATCAAAGCTTATTTCTGGTTATTTCTAAACTTCGCAAGGCTAGGACTTAAAATTAGCATACCATTATCATAATGAACATAATTATTTCCTATAGCGGTAAGTTCAGCACCTTGTACAGGGGTGCCTTGTGCAATTATATGTTTTCTTTTTCGAAGAATTAACTTGAAAAAGAAAAAAAACATTCAAATCATCATTAAATCAAGAGCTTGACTACCCATATCAAATATTTAAAGGAAGAAAAATAAAATTATTGGTGATTCAATGTTTCTGAACATCTTTACTTTGAAAAATCAAATCTGAGTTTTAAAAGTTGTGGGATTTTGTCTGAATCTGCAGTAATAATAATAATAATAATAATAAGTCAAGAACCAACATGGAGGGAAGTCAATTGTAGTAAACTGCTTAAAGTGCAAAAGACAAAGAGGGAATACCGTAAAAACACAATCCAGAGCAGAAGAGAAAACTGGCAAAAGAAGGCTCTCCATGGACAGTTCCTGGAAAACATTGAAAGCCAAATTGACATAGAAAAAACATGGCTGTGGCTCGCAAATAGAACTCTGAAGAAGGAGACGGAGGGCCTGATTCTGGCAGCCCAAGAACAAGCCATTAGAACCAATGCCATCAAAGCCAGAATTGAAAAGTTGACAACAGATCCCAAGTGTAGACTCTGCAAGGAAGCAGATGAAACAATAGATCACATCCACGATTGCTGCAAGAAGATTACGCAGACAGACTACAAACAGAGGCACAACGCCGTAGCTCAGATGATTCGTTGAAACTTGTGCCACAAATACCATCTGCCTGTGACAAAGAACTGGCTGGAAAAAGTTACAGAGAATGAACACACCAAACTTCTCTGGGACTTCCGGATAAAGACAGGCAGAGTTTTGGAGCATAATACTCCTGACCTCACCATCGTGTTAAAAAACAAAATATAGATCGTTGATGTCACAATCCCAGGTAACAGCAGGATTGCAGAGAAACAACTGGAAAAGCTGACATGATATGAGGATTTCAAGATCGAACTGCAAAGACTGTAGCACAAGCCAGTAAAGGTGGTCCCAGTGGTGATAGGCACACTGGGTGCAGTGCCTAAAGACCTTGGCCTGCACTTAAACACAATCGGCGCTGACAAAATTACCATCTGCCAGCTGCAGAAGGCCACCTTACTGGGATCTGTACACATTATTCGCCGATACATCACACAGTCCTAGATACTTGGGAAGTGTCTGAAGTGTGATCCAATTCTACAGCCAGCAGTGTCTGCTGTGGACTCATGTTGTTGTGTTTCAATTTTTTATTATTATTATTATTATTATTATTATTATTATTATTATTACTATTATTTATTTGACCAGTCATATGACTGGTCAAAATAATAATAATAATAATAATAATAATAATAATAATAATAATAAATAGAACATGAGTAAAAAAGAAGGCAAGAAGGTGATGACAGCAGCTGACCTTCTATTTACAGAGTCTTATTTTCCTGGTTCTTCTTTCAGGAAATCTGCTCTTTTCTTGATAGCTTTCAGAATAAAAAGGCTTACTCTGATTATGTTGGATCTTTCCTGTCCTTGCAAGAGGGATGTCAGAAGATCATTTCTATTAGGGGACCTGCAGTTGGGTACTATTGGATGTAAATATCTGTCTCACAATTCATTGCATGCTGGACAATCAATTAAGAAATGTTCAATATCTTCCACAGTTTGTTCTCCCCATATGCAGAATCTCTCACTTCTTGGGATGTTACAATAGTGCCCAGTTTCCATCATAATACCGAGTTGTTCAAACCTAGTCCTAGCACAGGGTGAGGCAGCATAACTTCCTTTTTTTTAAATCGGCGCCATTCAGTCGGTTGAAGACGTGGCAGAGCGCAAGTGGTCTCGTTCGAGAGGAGGGAATATAAAGTTTTGTCCTGACACAGTTCAGTCGCCATCATGCGTTGGAACAGTGAAGAGTGTGTTTTTGCACTGGATCATAGGCTCAGGGACATAACACAGATAAACTACAGACACCTTATCAATATTCTGGCTCTTTGGCCTAAGTCCTGTTAGTCCTACGGCTATTGAATCGATTCAATTTACCAACATGTTAACTCACAATTCAACAACCGATTGAATTGGATAGTTCTATTTGGGACTAACTAACCTGATTCCAATTAGTGACAGGGTGGGGAGGGCATATCACTTGCCTCCTTTCAGATGCTACTTCCCCTCCTTTTTAGTACCAATACATCACAACCATTTTATAAAATACCCAACATCTTTCCTCAGAGCTTGGGAAAATCAAGTTATTTGTAATTAGTTTATTTCCTAATATCTAAGATATAAGTAACACCACATTTGGATTGTAATTCGGTGAGAGGCAATTGCATTGTTTTTATGAAATTGGTAGCTTTTGGTAGTTATTTTTACATTTACAGAGGGATGGTTTCATTGAATGGTGGAGAAATGGTATCACAGAATTCATGTTATGCCTCATGCTGTTGCCTCAAGCTGTGCGTGAGTGCTGAGATGATAGTAAACTGGACAGGAAGAATGTATGTTTTCTGTCTCAGACCAGTAGATTCTCTCTTTTTTTAAGAAATTAAAAAGTAAAATGTAGTTTCTATCACAAATGCAACACTAAAGATTTCAAGGAGAAAGTCTATTTATAAGAAAAAGAAAAAAGGTGTGTTGCTTCAAAAAATAAGCTTTTCAGATTCTGCTATGTGTGTGTGCACATGCGTGTGTTACAAAAAAAACAGCTATGGAAGCAAGGGGTGTGTGTGGTTTGTTTGTCTTTTCCTATTAGGGTAGTATGTAGCTTTCAGTGAATATATATTTAGTGAAGAAATGGTACAGAAGAAAATTGTTAAACCTTCGCATCATACCAGTTTTGGCTGCTTCACAGCTGTAACTGTAAAATATTTATTTACAGTATTTATATTCTGCCTTCTCACCCCGCAAGGGACTCAGGGCAGATTATAATGTACATATACATGGCAAACATTCAATGCCGTAGACACACAATATATATAGATAGACACACAGAGGCCATTTAACATTCCAGCTTCATGAGGGTATTCTAGCCACCAGGGGAGCTGTCGCTTCACTGTCCCTTTGTGACACTAATGGAGTACTTCCTCATTCTTTGCATGCTTGCTGGAGATTTTTATGGCATTGCAAATTAGTTAAATTAGCCACCCCGCATAATGGGTAACTAAATTTCCTACTTCACAGATGCAACTGCCTTTCGGGCTGCAAAGGTTGACAGCGAGCTACACAATGGTCTGAAGCTCACTCCGACCCTGGCTGACTTCGAACTCATGACCTTTCGGTCAGTAGTGATCTAATGCAGCTGACTCCCACAGTCAGGAGTTCTAGTCAAGGGAATTCTATGTGTTTTTATGTCTCATTTGAGTTTAAGTGTCAGTCTGAGTCTGAAATGGCAAATGTCCAAAACTCTTGATTTTACTGTGAATGGTACTTCTATAGCCAAACCAAATTGAACTGATACAGTATGAATCTTTTTCTTTTACTTCTATATAATTCTGCAATTATAATGTACAAAACCAAAAGACTTATTTTCTTCCTTATATCACTGAAAAACACAGGATTTTGAAAAAGAAAACTTTGCTTTGAAAGTTGTACAATCAGTTATAGATTCCCTGTATTTGAATACTTAGGATGTTATCACACACATCTCATAACATGGATACTCCCATGGTAAACGCATCTCTGCATGTTTGCATAGCTCCACATCTTACTGCTGAAGTAGTTTTTCTACGTGTTTTGAGCGTGCTCACTCTATTGCACATGCAGAGATGCAACTCCTCCCCATCCATGCTGCCCCTGCCTTCCCCTTAAACGTATTTTAGGTATGGAAGACATTGGAAGATTATCCACATGAGCTATTAATCCAATTTAAGTGATCTGCTAGTCCAGAAGGGAGTACCAGTCACAGATAAGGCAGAGTTTCCCTTAGCTCTCCTGCAAAGATTACCTCAGCTATAAGCTGATCAATTCCAGGACAAGATACTCTTCCATCAAGAGCAAATATTGGGAACCTCCTTAAATCAATGCAAATTTTGTACTTCTCACCAATCTCTGTTTAAATTTGATTCAAAGATTTAAGAGCCAACAACAATTGGCATTACAACATCTATCATGGCACCCACTGTGCATGCATGGTATTCAGTTGTGGCTGCACTGAAAATGCCAAGAATTTCTTTTCTTTTATTTATGTAGGTAGCTATATTCTATTGTGTCTATAAACTGACTTCATATACTATATTAATGCCAATGAAGATCTAGTATACAAGTCAGTGCAACAAAACCAACAGTCATTGGTAATAATCTAGTTCCATATAAGTGCAAAGGTTTTATAGAGGCACCGCTATTAATATGCTTCTACAGCCATCACCTATTGGATCATAGTGAATGGCAGCAGCTCCAGTGTTGAACTCACAGCTCAGGAAGAGTCATATCAGAGTTTGTGTGAAAGCAGATAATTTCAGTGGCTCTCTTCTCTCACACCCCACCCCACCCACATTTTCCTCACTGAATGACTCAAAACAGCATTCAAAACTGTTGTAAAATTTATTTGCTTCTGCAGACTTCTGGGGTATTGAACTGACATTAAACTGGGAGAATGAGATTTAATGTGACAATTATATTGGATTTGCTGTATGTGGTTTTGTTATTTGATCCAAGCCTTCAGTATGGAATGGATTCAGCTGGAGAAAGGGATATTATTCATGCAGTATGTACCTCTGACTTGGGAAATGCTCAAGTATTTTTGCTTCTTTATTAGCTGTGAAAAAGTAACTTCTTCATCAACAAGAAGGCTAAAGGTGACAAAGGACCTCATCAGATGCAGGATCTCCTCTGTTTCTATACACTTCTGGCACAATTTACAGATGGTGTCCCACAGAGTACATCATACAACACAAAAGTACTTTTGCCAGGTGCCTATGAGATTCTGTCTATAAACTATGTCAAAAATGTGTAGAAATGGAGGAGCATGGAGTCAGGGATCAGTCGCTGAATGAGTTTAATTTAATTTGTGATAGAATCTGCTAGATTCGCCTGTTGTTGCGACCCAGAGTAGGAAACTGGACCCTCTTGACAACAATCCACCACACTCGACTGCAGGAATACTATCCTTTCTATTGAAGAACGTTGAATGCAAAGCAGAGGAAGAATCAGAGGTAAATAAAAACCATAGCAAAACAGCAACAAGCAATGTCCATGAACAAGTCCATAAAAAACCACAGCAAACGGTGAGTTACCCTTGATGAATCATGAAATCTGCTAGCTCCCAGCTAACAACACTTTTAACAACTTGAGAAACTATGAGAAACCCAGCCACTTGAATCAGGAGGCCTCCACAGGCTTGCACTTGGAACTGGAACAATGCCTGGTCTGAAGGCAGCTTCAGACTCGGCACTCTTAAAGGAGAGAAATCTATTACGAGCCTGAAGTTTTGGTTTGCATTTCTCTCAATCTTTCTGACCTTCGTAAACTTTGTGCTTCTCCCCTGCTCTGCCGAATCTGCCCCCTCCTTCCCTCATTAGGCTGACCAGGTGTCAGATTCTCTGAGGAACTAAGGCTGGGAGAAAAGGGGAGTGAAACTTCTCCGCAAGGGAGTGAAACTTCTTCGCTCGGTTCGGAATGAATGTTCTCATGGGAACTTTGACTTTCAATTTCCAAGGGTGTAGGATTTTCACTATTCAACCCATCATCAGTATTAACATCTACATTGGCCTCAGAATCAACATTGGCATCTACATTGGCATCAGGAAATACAATCAAAGAATCAGGTACAGGGTCACACAGAGGCTGAACCCCAACACCTGTGTTAAATCACTTTAGTGACATTGAAGAGTGTGTGTTCCTGTGAGCAGTCTCCAAATAAGCATTGATGCTCCTTGTCTCACCAGAATTGTCTTGCACAATTCTTGTATGGTAATTTTTAAATTAAATTATTCTTTAGGAATTGCACAATTTCGATATATCACCACTTAGCTGTTGCTATATTTCCCCCCTTTTAGACCTAGATTTCACACTTCCACAATTCTAAGGTTTCCCCTTTTTAAATATATATATATAGCAGAAGGGGTGGGGACTACACTCATCCATGTGATAACTTAAAATGCAGAGGATTACTGTAGAAATTGACAAAAGTATATCGCATGTGATGGGGGTGAATATATTACCTGCTTTCATTATAAATACAATGGAATGAAATGCTGTGGTAAAGGCAACCCCCCTTCTCCCACGGGAAGAGGTCCAAAGGCTAGAGATTAAGAAGTGAACAGTTATGCTCCAAGCAGATACAGAATTTTCATGTCTTTCCTGTTTCGAAATATGCTATACATTCTGAAATAGCTTGCAAGAAAGATACTGCTAAAATGTCTGATACTAATATCTTCACTGAGGGGCCAAGACAGTTGGCACAATCATTTCAAATGGTCCTGTTTTGGGGTCATGAAAAAGAAACGTTTTTGAATTTATTAAAGTATTTATTTCCCTCCTTTGGTAGTCATTTCTTGAATCTGTTGAATTAAAAGGTATTTTAACTAGTGGGGTGGGATATATAATCTCTAGTCAAGAAAATTTGATCTCATAACCTATTGTAACTGGATCATGAGTTGAGAGAAGTGTCTGTTCCCCGTGATAAATGATTTCATCACAGATATTCTTTCCCCCTGCCACCACCCCCTTTTTAATACTGTTTAACATTCTGGTATATTCCCTGGCCTATTTGTTGGATTAAATATATAGCCTTAAGCAATGAAGAAAAAGCTGAAACATTTCTCAGCGTAACCTTAAGATGTAATGTGCATTTATCCAAAATCAGTACCATTTTTCTTCTTTACCTGAGACATTTGTCATCAATCTTTTGAAGTAAGTCAAGTGGAAATCTAAGGTGTCATTCATGCATAATATTATACCCACAGTTTAACAGCAGCAAATGTTTCAAATCAGCTAAAGGAAGCCTTGGGCATCTTGCTATTACTAATGAAACTTTCCTTTTGTGCCAAACTTGTCATGTTAGTAAGGAATAAACTGAAAAATATATCCTCCAGTCCTATTGTCCCCATTCTAAAAAAAAAAAACAAACTAAGTAATATGCTAATCCTAGAACTGCTACTTCAACAACAACAACAACAACAACAACAAAACTTTATGTATATACCGCTCTATCTCCCCAAAGAGATAGAGTATAAAGGGACTCAGAGTAGTTTCCAAGTAACATACATACAAAGGAAACAGCATAAACATAAAATTAACAAGACAATATAAGCATTAAAAACCACAATAGCACATATATTTAAAATAATCCTGCCTGTTCAAGGCAGTTTAAAAGGCCGGGCTGGGCTAGTACAATTTTAGAGGGAAATTAGATAGAATCTATGGCTGTACATTTCCGTGGCCTAATAGAAGAAAATGACCTGGGTAATTGGTAGAAAAAGATATGGCCAATTTCAACAGTATCTGGGGCAGAGCTAGAACTGGTCGTGCTTAAAGATTTGTTTAAAACACCAGATCTTCAGGCTCTTAGGAAAGGAGGGGAGGGATGGGGCCAGTGTTATTTCTCCAGGAAGGGTGTTCCAGAGGTGGGGGACAACCACTCGTCCCCACCAACCATGCTTGTGACGGTGGTGGGAGTAAAAGGAGGGCCTCCCCGGAAGATCTGAAAGTTCATGCCAGTTCATAGAGGGAGATGCGATCACGAAGATAGGCAGGACCCGAACCATTTAGGGCTTTATAGGTCATAACCTGCACCTTGAATTTGGCTCGGCAACTTATCGGCAGCCAGTGAAGCTGTTTTAAAAGGGGCGTTGTATGCTCCCTATAGTTTGCTCCAGTAAGGAGCCTGGCTATGGCCTGTTGTACCAGTTGGAGATTTCGGGCTGTCTTCAAGGGCAGCCCCACATAGAGCTCATTGCAATAGTCCAATCTGGATATAACCAAAGCGTGGACCACACTTCCAAGTCATACTTCACAAGGTATGGTCACAGCTGGTGCACGAATTTAAGTTGTGCATGCTTTGGAATACTAATAATGACAGAGCGCCTTATTTCTTTAAATAAGAAATTACAATTCATCTTTAGGAAAGTATAATATTGTATGCATTAAAACTCTATCTGCTTCTAATTGGACAGCTAAGCATGGGCTTGGTTGCTCGACAATGGATATATAAATACACAAGCAATCAGTAGGAATATGGCTTTCACTCTTTCATTTGGATGGTGATGGAAACTTTCTTTATGTTTGAACAATCTTATCGCTATCATCCCAACAGCTTCCTTGTATTTCCTTTTCATTGTGTTCTGTCATATTTCTTAGAAGGCTTCTATGACCTCGACTTCCCATAATTTCCCAAATATCTGTGCTCCTTGTCTGTAATTCACTCCTCTGTTCTTCTGAATTTGCAGAGACTAAAGAGAGTGATGTGCTACAGACTTCTGAAAGGAACAGATTATATTTGTATCTGACAGATGTAACTTTCCAGACAGCATGTATTTTGCCATCAATGGCAGATAATTTTGATAGATGCTCCTGTGGGTAAAAATGCTTCCCATAGTACTGCTAATATCAGACCTCGCTGTATTTTAAATATACTACTTCTCTTTGAATGACACTAGACCCACTGTGAAGCAAGAGGTACAAGCATGCTTACTGTGTGACACATACGTTTTGTTGCACTTCCAGCACAAAAGAGCTTTTATCTTCTCGAGTAAACAGCACTTTTTGCTCCATAAAAATGTAGAATGATCTGTCTTTAAACAAAACAAAAATACAGAGGGATAAAACCACAAGCTTTGATTAAGAACTACTTTATGAACACTTTTCTTCTTTGTTGTCAGTTAAAATAAAGGTTTTCATAGCAAAGCAGATACAGAGAGAATCAGACCCTGGGATTTTTAAAAGTATATGTTCTGAGAAGTGTGAATTATTCTAATTGAGCCACTGTGCACCATAATAAGCATTACAGTATCGGAAGAGACAAAAATCTGCTTCCATATTATGCATTTATACTGTCAATGAAACAGCTGGTGTTAATCTGCTTGTTCTGAGCCATTCTGAAGATATTATTATTAATAAAAAGTCTGACAGCATAAAGGGAAGTATACTCTTTATATAATCATAGATCATTATAAATAAATTGTGGATTGGTAGTTCTCCTGGGGCAAATTTACATGTTTTCCTCAACATGGAGGTGCCAATGAAAATGTCATCCAATCCCTATAAAGAATTCACCACAATGTCCTTGCTAAAAATGAGGAGGGGTTAATGCAGTGTTTCTCAACCTGGGGGTCGGGACCCCTGAGGGGGTCACGAAGGGGTGTCAGAGGGGTCGCCAAAGACCATCAGAAAACACAATATTTCAATGTGGGTTCGATGTGGGAAGTTTGGCCCAATTCTACCGTTGATGGGATTCAGAATGCTCTTTCATTGTAGGTGAACTATAAATCTCAGCAATGACAACTCCCAAATGTCAAAGTCTATTTTCCCCCAAACTCTACCAGTGTTCACATTTGGGCATATTGAGTATCCATGCCAAGTTTGGTCCAGATCCATCATTGTTTGAGTCCACAGTGCTCTCTGGATGTAGGTGAACCACAACTCCCAAACTCAAGGTCAATACCCACCAAACCCAGAATTTTCTCTTGGTCATGGGAGTTCTGTGCGTCAAGTTTGGTTCAATTCCATTGTTGGTGGAGTTCAGAATACTCTTTGATTACAGGTGAATTATAAATCCCAGCAACTACAACTCCCAAATTACAAAATCAATTCTCCCTCCAACCCCATCAATTTGGCTTATTGGGTAAGGTAAGGTAAAAAATTTTCCCCTGACATTAAGTCCAATCGTGTCCAACTCTGGGGGTTGGTGCTCAATTTCTAGGCTGAAGAGCTGGTGTTCTCCATAGACACCTCCAAGGTCATGTGGCCGGAGCTCTGTTATTGGGTATTTGTGCCAAATTTGGTCCAATGAATGAAAATATATCCTGCATTTCAGATATTTACATTATGATTGAGAACAGTAACACAAGTACCGTTAGGAAGTAGCAATGATAATAATTTTATGGTTGGGGGTCACCACAACATGAGGCGCGGTATTAAGGGGTCGCAGCATTAGGAAGGTTGAGAAACACTGGGTTAATGCTTTTATCATTTATGGCATTGCCCTATATAACAACAAGGATCACACATACGGGAAAGAGATCTCCAAAATACTACAGATCCCACAACTATCAATCTGGAGGGATAGGTTACTTGGCATGGAGCGATGTAAATGGTTGATGAGGTAAGGTGTATGGACTGATTGTAGTAGCTGCCACCACCCAAGGGAACTTGGGAAACTAAAGATGTTGTTGTCTCTGAGGTAAATCCTCCTATACACCAGCTCTTCCTTTTGGCTCCCTTCAAATGACTGAATTGTAAAGTTGTTGATAATCACTGGAACTAATCTTATAGAATGAATCAATGCTGAGGCTGTTTAAACAGTGAACTAGAGAATAAGTTTATTAAGATATTTGAAACAAACAACTGTCTTCTTACCGAGGCACACAAGCTTAAATGGTTACAGAGCACAATAATCTTAGTGGTTACTAGAATAGGTTCCTGAACTTAAATGTGAATTAGATCACTCACTCTACCCTGATCCAATAGCCGTGAGTCCCTCAGACAAACCAAGCCCGGTTGTCTCCAGAGTAAATAGCTTCCCTCTTAACAGAGTTCACTAACAGCTAAACTACTCTGATCCCCAGAAAGTAAAACACTTGTGTTCTCAATCGAACACAAGCCCCCAGGTGTCTACTTTGACCCTTCTGGCCAAATAGATGTAGAATCACCTGCCCTAAAACTCTCTGTCAGTAAAAATCTGTGCTCACCCAAAAATCTGTCACCCTCTCCCTTCAAAGCCAAATTCCTTCTCCCTTTGTGACAATCTGACAGCCTTTTTTCTCCCTGGGCTAAAACTCCTTCCAGCCTGCCTTAGCCAATCCAAAGTTAGCTCCAGCTCCACCCCTCTGCTGTTCTAACACTCTCAAGATGTCTGCCTCCTAGGATTACCTTCACAAAATGGAGGCCGGCTTACTGACATCTTAGGCTCCTACTGCAGCCCATGAGGTAAGGCTCACCACACCCTACTATATCTTTCCTTCTACTTATAAGCATTGGCTTCTGTTGTCAAGGCAGAAACATGCAGAGTTAGCAGATGAAGATTCAGTTGAAATTAGTTCTGATTGAAATTACCGGGAATTAAATTATCACCAGTTTCTATTAATTTTTGTGGAAGTGTGAAGTAACTTAGTCTAGATTCAACCCAATGCTATAGCCAAAAAACCTCACAAGAGAAAGGAAGACAACATGGCATTTTAAAAACAGGGATCCCCATAAATCATGTGGTTCTTACTTTAGTGTTTGATTCTGATTTACATCTCTGACGCTTTTATAGAATGGCTTTTATTCTGCAGGAAAAAAGGTAAATAATAATAATAATAATAATAATAATAATAATAATAATCTGACAAACGTTAAGTAGTTTGTTTCTTCAAAGGACAGGCACATAACATTTCTAAAACTATTGTTTTAGCAAGTTGGTTATATTATGTGCTCTGTGGTACAACTGTCATACCTTGGCCTATAAAGCCCTATATGGTTCCGGCCCAGCTTAACTGTCCGAACATATCTCCCTCTACCTCTTGCCTCATAGCTTAAGATCATCCGGGAAGGCCCTGCTCTCAGTCCCGCTAGCCTCGCAAGTATGCTTGGCAGGGACAAGGGACAGGGCCTTCTCGGCGGGGGCCCCACACCTGTGGAACTCACTCCCCAGCGGGATCAGGTTGGCTTCTTCCCTCCTTTATTTTAGGAAGAAGATTACATCATGGCTCTGAGACCAGGCCTTTGGACAGCAAGCATGACAGTGTTGCACTCCAGGACAGGAAAAGCCCTCTGATTTTAAAACACACCACACATTGAGTGAAGAAACAAATCCTTTTTTTAATTGAAGCTTAATAAAATAGCCAGTAGAAAGAAATGCTTGTAAGAAAATAGGAACGTTTTAAAAAGCAAAAGGTCAGTAAAATGCAGTAACTCAACGCAATGTCCCTAAAAGATATTAAAGCAATCCAAGGCAGTATATATCCAATAGGAATCAACAGGATGCAAAGACAATCCAAACGCTGCTAGTCAACACCAAAAGGTTAGAAGCATCCACTGGAACAAGACCCCTTAAACAGGATTTCCATGGCACGTGAACTTGATTTCCAAATGATCTAACAGGTTTTCCCTTGAAGCAAACCTTATATCCCAAAACCCAGAAACTGGTTTTGTTTTCCCCCTCCTTTGGCTCTTATCTGACGAAGCAACATAAGTCTTGAGTTTGTTGCCGGTCTTTGCTAAACTCCAGCCACCTGTTTTTCAACTCCGTTTCTGGCTGCTCATTAAAATTTCCAGGTGTCAGATTGTTTTCCAGTGTTGACAGTGTTGACGTAGAGATTGTCTGGGTTGCCTACTCTGGAACAGGCAACATATAATTGTCCATCTTTAGGAGTCCCTTTCAAATCTATAATACTTTATCTCTGTGTGTCAATCATATATATCTATCTACAGGGGCGGCTCAACCCATTACGCAAAGTAAGCATTCTCTGTATAGTTGATTTTGCCCAGGGGCCCTCTTGAGGCACTCTTGGGGGAAAATAGACCTTGACATATGTGAGTTGTAGTTACTGAGATGTATAGTTCACCTACAATCAAAGAGCATTCTGAACTCCACCAATGATGGATTTGAACAAAATATGGCACACAGAACTCCCACGACGAACAAAAAATATATATCAATGATTGGTTTGGGGGGGGGGGGGCATAGTACTGTTTGCTTACCATTGAAAATTACCTAGGGCCGCCTCCGTCTATCTATATCTATGGCTGGATGGCTCTCTGTCAGGAGGGCTTTGATTACGTTTTCTTGCCCTGCTGAAGGGAGTTGGACTGGATGGCCTTAAGTATTTTCTGTTGGTCATGGGGCTTCTGTGTGGGAAATTTGCCCCAGTTCTGTCATTCATGGAGTTCATTCATAATGGTCTTTGATTGTAGGTGAACTATAAAGTCCAGTAACTACAACTCCCAAATGCCAAGGTCTATTTCCCTCAAACTCCATCTGTGTTCATATTTGGGCATATGAAATATTCGTGCCAAGTTTGGTCCAGATCCATCATTGTTTGAGTCCACAGTACTCTCTGGATGTAGGTGAACTACAACTGCCAAACCCAAGGTCAGTGCCCACCAAACGCTGCTAGTATTTTCTGTTGGTCATGGGAGGCCTGTGTGCCAAGTTTGGTTCAATTCCATCGTTCAGAATGCTCTTTGATTGTAGGTGAACTATAAATCTCAGCAACTACAACTCCCAAATGACAAAATCATAATTTTTTGAGTGATGGTCACTCCTTGTGTAGTGAGACATTTTGTTGCCAAATTTGATGTGATTTCGTTCATTGGTTCTTTTGTTTTTAAGGTACTCATTATGCACAGAGCATTTTTTTATATATAGATTGAGGTTTCGAATTGTGGCCGGTTTGTAAGCTGCCCTGAGTAACCTTTCGAGGGTTGAGAAAGGCAGGATAGAAATATTGGAAATAAATAAATAAATAAATTCTCTGTTACATCAAAACTTTTGCTTACCTGGAGAAGTCCACATATTGTTATCCCACATCTTGACATTCTGGGCCCTATGACGCAAAAATCCATCAGGACAGAACGAGTCTAACTTTTGATCAGACTGTGGGGCTGCCACCACCCAGATCCTCAGGAACTGCATGTTGAAGCAGCAGGAAGGACAGCTCTACTTCCCTTCAACATATGAGTATCCTCTCCGACTCTAGTTTTGTGAATTTCTGTACTACAGCCTGAAACAAAATATTACAGAAGTCCTCCCTTTCACCATAGGTAAAGTGTTACCACTGAAGCAATTACCTCATCCTCCACATTTGATGGCTAGTTACATGTTATTTTATCTGCCACTTTTTATTAGCTTTTTTGGAAGGGCATAGGAGAAAAATGTTCAAAATTATTCTAAAATGCCTTAAAGTGACCAGTAATTTGAAGTATTTAAAAGCAATTAGAAGATTTTACATGGAAAGGAAAAGCACTTTGATTCCATTTATGTGTTAGTTTTGGTCATGAGGCTTGGTTACAGTCTCATTAATCTGACAACATTCTTTAGCATTCAGTTGAACTTTATTTTTGAAAATCACTTTCATCCGTAAGTCCAAAAATATAGTACTTTTAAGTATAAAGTTGTGCTTTTACAGTTATAACTAGCCTGATAAAGACAACACTTAAAGCATAAATCTCTATTGAAGACAAGAGAGGACAAATCCGAGTTCTTTAAATATATTATCCTCAGTAAAGATTTATTCTTGAGTCACATTCTGCACTCTGTATCCATGAATTCAACAATCCATGGTTTGAAAATATTTTTAAAACATCAAAAAGCAAACCCTGACTTTGCCTTTTTATAGAAAGGATACCATTTTAATACACTATTGCCTATATCTGGATTTGACCATCCAGCGATATTGGTATCCACTAGGGCTGGGTAACCACGGAAAATTTTGTTTCTAAACTCGATTCGTTTTTTGGGTTTCGTTTTTTAAAAGAATTCCGAAATTTTCCTTTAAAAAAGTTCGAAATATACGAAATTTCGTAAAATTACGAAACGATTTCGAAACAATTTCGAAACAATTACGAATCGATTCGTTAATGGCGGACGCAATTGCGCAATATGCTAAAAAACCCTCCAAATGGGACAGGGGGAACTTCTGAAGCTTCCCTCTCCCTCTGTTGTTGACTGTTGGTGTGATAATTTATTTTTTATCACTGATAAAACAAACAACAACCCTAAAACTTGCACCTGACATACGGAAATAATGACGAAACAATTACGAAACAATTACGAAATAAATTGAAAAAATTCGTTTCGATTTTTAATTACTCCTGCATGGCTCAATATCGGTTCGTAAGCTAATTTAAATACGAATTAATAACGAATTATGAAATTAACGAACGAAACCGCCCAACCCTAGTATCCGCACTAGGGAGGGGAGGGGTTCCACTGTATTTAAATTTAATAACAGATCATGGATCAATTACATTTTATTTGTCTATAATTCAGTATTAATTGGCCCACAACCTGCTATCAACTCTTAGTGTACCTAATTTTTCACACACTCTCGAAAATCAATTTTTAATGACACAAGAAATGAAATATCCAGACTTGTGTGACTTTTTAAAAATGCAGACTTGAGTGAATAGTTGGTATAATATATCCATAAACCATGTTTATTTTCACTCTCTTTTAGATGCAATTCCAAGCAGATGAGCAATTTCTGAAAAGCAACTGTTGAAGATGCACTTTTGCCTCTTGATCAAGAACATATAAAAAAGCAATATATTACAATATTTATTGCAATGTATTACAAACATCCACTGTGATCCAGTCGAAGTATCTCATCCCTCCATGATACCGACCTTCAAAAATGGTGATGTGAAAAAGCTCTAGATTTTATGACAGCCAACTCTGAATATATTACAGCCTTCATATTAATATGTATTTCGAACCCTACTATAAACTGTGAATATGAGGAGATGCTCTGTACCTTGTGCTCTGCAGTAAACTTTGAATATAAAGAAAAGATGTTCATATAGGCTGAAGCAGGTTTTGACAATATTTATAGGCAAGTGTGTTCCTTCTTCCTCTTCATCCAGCAAAGGCATAATTCATTTTGTGTGTTCCATAAATTTTGCACTTCCTAGATTTGTAGATCTAATCATTCACAATCTAAAGACCATTATCAGCAAAGTGATATATTAGGGTATATTATCATATAATCACTACCACCTCACAGTTCTGCAGCCCATTGGTATTTTGTCAAATTTGTAACTATTGCTGCCTCTTGTTCCAGCATTATCTCTGTTCAAATTTTATTTAATTTAACTGGACCTAGTTTTTTTTAAAAAAATATACAGTTTTTATATATATTTCTGAGCAGCCTAAACATGTAGTTAATGTACTCCTGATAGTGTACATACTCTTAGCATGCATGGGTCTATTTGGAAGTTGGTATTTAGTATTACAATTTTGTGGACAAGTTTAGGGACATTGTGTGAATCTATTCACAGACCAGAATTTATCATCATCATAGGTCACCTGGCAAAAGAGTACACTAGGCCCTGCCTGCACAGATTATCAATAAAATAAACTTATATAACAACGGCAGCAAGGATTTACTACGCCAGAAGGTGGAAGCAAAAGGAAATACCAGACAAAAATGAGAGACTGACAAAAATTTTGGAAGTGAAGAATATGGACAGACTTACCTTTTTAATAACAAGAAGCAAAGGAATGAACATGAAAGAAACGAACTGGGAAAAAGTGATGGAATACTTCAAGCAAAGGGAAAAAAGGATGCTGATATAATTAAGGAAGAGAAGGAGGGAAGGAAGAGGAAGAGAAAGAATAAGAAGAGAGAAGAAGGAAGGAAAAGGAAGAAAAAAAGAAAGAAGGTCAGAAGAGTGGCAGAGAAAACCTCGGGAAAACCCCAGGAAGTCGAAAGCAACTGTTACTCTTTCTTTTTAAGTTGGTTTTGGGTTCTAAATCTATACTCTTTTTTTTCTCTCTCTCTCTTCTTCTTTTTAATTCTTCTTCTTCTCTTTCACATACTATTTCTTCTTCCTTTTCGGGGCTATATTATCGACACACACTCTATATCTCCTTGTAGCCTTGGCTACATATCTATATTTTGAATGTATATTGGAAACTGAATAAAGATTATTAAAAATAAATAAATAAAATAAACTTATATTGTGACGCAGCTGGCTGAGTGTCAGCTGCATTAAGATCACTCTGACCAAAAGGTCATGAATTCGAAGCCAGCCCGGGTTGGAGTGGGTTTCCAACCAATTATGTGTAGCCTGTTGTCGACCTTTGCAACCCGAAAGACAGTTGCATCTGTCAAGTAGGAAAATTAGGTACCATCTTAAAGTGTGGGGAGGCTAAATTAACTGATTTATGAGGCCATAAAGAAGACTCCAGCAAAGCATTCCAGTGGGGAAGCATGTGGGGAATGCGGAAGTGCTTCATCAGCGTCGCAGATGGACAATGAAAGCGACAGCTTCACTGGCGGCCAGAAAAAAAAAAGTTAAATAGCCTCTGTGTATGTCTGTATATGTTTGTATGTCAAAAGTTGGTATTGAATGTTTGCCATATATGTGTACACTGTAATCCGCCCTGAGTCCCCTGCAGGGTGAGAAGGGCGGAATATAAAAGCTGTAAATAAATAATACCTCCAACAAATCATTTTCTCTTTTTCTTTGCAACTCATTTCTTCTTCTGTGTTCCACCCAAAACATTGTTTCATCTCTGCTCAAAGGGTTATTTACAAGTTTCACTAACATGTAATTAGTTCAGAGTTCCTTGTTCCTCACTTGTCTTTCTTACACTTACGCTGTAAATAATAAATTACACTTTCTCTAACTCTTCACCGCACAAAGAGAGTTCTTGGAGCACAAACACCAGAGGCTCTACTTTCAATAATAGAAATTCATAGTGTTATTGATTATTATCCCCCAATTGTTAATTGCCTCCTACAAATTTGTTGCAATATTCTGCTTCCACAACTTTACAAACAGTAAAAATGATTTTTTTAAATAAAAATCACGAATGCAGACATGCCAACTCTCCACTATTAGTCATTTTTTCTTGTACCTCATCACATTAAGACCAGGTGGCCGTGATCTACATGGAGCCCTGATGGAAGTAGATCCATTGTGGTGAATCCAGCGGGTGTGTAAGCAACCTGTCACCCCATGCACCGCATTACCTGGCTACCGCCTCACCCCATTCCACAGGGGAAAGTGTCCACTGCTCGGCTTCCCCCTGTGTTGCCGCAGCAGTGGCTTCTGACACTGCCTCTTCATTTGCTCCATGGAGCCCTGAATGAAGTAGATCTATGACATGGGGTGGGAGCTAGTGGGTTCATGCCACAAATGAAGAGGGAGTATATGATGGGTACACTATAGTAGTCCTCAATGACCTTATGACAGCTGTTACTTTTTTTAAAAAGAAATATTAAAATAATATTTTAAATGGTCTTAAGCCATAGAGAATGTTGTGCTTAGATTGCTATGAGCCCCTAAGTGGAACTAGGATCCATGCTGCTAGTCTTGGCTGTTGCATATAGTTTTGTTTTAAGTTTACATTGCAGTGAGTTATATTTATAAGCATCAAACATATTGCATTTTCCTTCATGTATCTTTAATGGCTTCTTGCCTTAAATGAATTAATTTGGTTTAATGACTTCTTTGTATCTTCTTTTTTGTCATCTTGCTATAGATATGAATCTCCAAGATAGCAGAAATCACAGTGTGAAGTGAACCGAGAAAGCAGCGTTTATCATCAAAATGACCCGGCTACAGTCAGGAAACCTGCAGCAGTTTGTTTGAATGAGATATTTAACTAACAGAGGTCTCATTTAAAATACATAGTGTTAATGAAATAATTTCACTCTCACCATCAGATAATCAACAAAAACAGCAGGGAAAGAATGGAAGAGGAAGCTATAGGAAACTTAAAGGCCTTCAATTCAAATTAAACTCCCAACAACTTTCTCTTTTACATGCAACACTTTATTGGTGTCAGAAAACACTACTTAGGGTCCTCATCACATGGGGCTTTTTGCTCGTCCTGGGATGCTGCCAAGACGCAGCCATGACGGAGCCCACAAGAACTCATTATATGATGCAGGGCTACTTCCAGTGGGACTTTATCCTGGCTCCATACATGCTGAGTCTCAGCAATGTACTTATTTATTTATTTATTTATTTATTTATTTACCTGACTTATATACCGCTGTTCTCAGCCCGAAGGCAACTCACAGCGGTTCACAACAAATACGAACAGCAAAAATTCAGTGCTACAGTATAGAAACAGTTAACAACCTAACACATTACACAATTAATAAACAGTTACTACAATACCCATTCACTGTCGTCTCGTCATCAAAAACATGATCCAGATTCGTCATCCATTGTTCCATTCCAGTGTTCATTAACCAATCATTGCACTAATTATTCGAACGCCTGCTCAAACAGCCAGGTCTTCACTTTTTTGCAGAATACCATTAGAGATGGTGCTAGTCTAATGTCCGTAGGAAGGGCGTTCCACAGCCGAGGAGCCACCACCGAGAAGGCCCTATCTCTCGTCCCCGCCAGCCGAGCTTGAGAAGCAGGCGGGATCGAGAGCAGGGTCTCCCTGGAAGATCTCAAAGTCCTGGTGGGTTCATAGGCAGAGATGCGGTCAGATAGGTAGCTTACTAAGTGGAAGCCCTGAGAATATGGGTGGCTACTAGGCCTGGGTAACCACGGAAAAAATTGGTTCTAAACTCATTTTGTTTTTAGGGGGTCCTTGCGGTTCATTTTTTTAATAATTCTGAAATTTTCCTTTAAAAAATTTCAAAATTTACAAAATTTCGTAAAATTACGAATCGATTTGTTAATGGCAGACGAGATTGCACAATATGCTAAAAAAAACCTCCAAATGGGACAGGAGGAACTTCTGAAGCTTCCCTCTCCCTCTGTTGTTGACTGTTGGTGTGATAAAACAAACAACAACTATAAAACTTGCACCAGACATGCGAAAATAATTATGAAATAATTACAAAATAATTACAAAATAATTACAAAATAATTACGAAATAATTACAAAATAATTACGAAATAATTACGAAATAAATTGAAAAAATTGTTTCAAATCTTTATTACTCCTCACACAATTCCTGCATGGCTCAATATTGGATCGTAAGCTAATTTAAATACGAATTAATAAAGAATTACGAAATTAACGAACGAAACTGCCCAAGCCTAGTGGCTACCCGTGTTCTCATGGACCAAGCCAGAGACCATGCCGGACCAATCCAGGGACAGACAAGAAACTGTGTGTGATGGTAAGGAGGCGATGTGGGGAGCTGTCCGGTGGATTCTCCTGCAGAGTCCCTGCTTAAGGGCATCCACGTGATGAGGTTCTAGATCTATCCTGCACCTTTTCAATTGGACTCAACTGGGACTTTTCATCTGATTTATATAACTAACAATAACCTCTATAAGAGGAAGGAAGCAGTGAATTCAGGCAGACAGATCAACATTTTTCAATTGGTACAAAGGAATAAATGAAGATATAACTAGATTATATTGTTTCAGGTATGACAAATGTTACATAAAATAAATAAATAATAAACAATAGGCTGGTAATGGAGACAGACCTGCCGTTCTGTACCCAGAAATAGGACACAGACACAGAAGTTTCATAGCACAGCAGCAAGTCATAGTACAGGCAGTCCTTGAGTTACAAACACCCAGCTTACATATGACTCCTAGTTACAAACAGGGTTGAGGCAACAGGAAGTGAGAGAAAATCTACATCTAGAAAGGGAAATTCACTCCTGTGAGAGTTGTCATGGGAAAAGGTGTCTCCACTGAAGCTTTAACACCAATCCTTGTTTCCATGATAAACCAAAATTTTCAAAATCTAAACGTCACTGGGAAGGAAAGTGAGGTGAAATCTGAAAAGGAAGACTGATAGCAAAACAAATGTTACAAGGACCTTTCCTTGTGCTATCCAAAACTATTTTTGGCTGAGGTTATACTTTAAAAAACTATGATGTAACTACTTTAATTTTGTTTCAGGAACTAGAAAACACAGGTCACTTTTTAAAAATTGTAACTATAATGGTGATTTTTTATTTTATTTTGTGGGACTCCATAAGTACAATTATAGCACAGTGATTTTCCAAACTGTTGATAAAAGTAGACTATTTCTACATAGGACATAAATAAATCTATATGTAAATGGATATTAGGTTTTAGTCTGGCAAGGATGGACTGATTTCTACTGGGACTTGCACCATTCATAATAGAACAGTAGCTATTGCTACAGCAAATTCAATATGGCTTCCAACAGAAAATGAGCTGTGACTAATTTCCACTGCAGAATTATAAAACATTACTTTAGAAAATAAAGTCTTTGAGCTGCATACAGTCTCCTAGGAGACCCATTACTGATCTCTTTATTTTTAAAAGTGAAAATGCCAGTGGTGTTGTTGTTTAAAGGGGAGATTATAGCAGCAAAGGGGGAGAAATGAGATGGTTAACCTTTTCCCTGGTGAGCCGTTTTGGGAATTAAGTTGGTTTCCTTCCCATTTTACAGGAGTAATATAAAAACCTCTGTGGACAGAAGAGCAGTTGTTCAAACATGTTTAATTGCAGAAATGATTCACTGGAATAGCCCTAACCAAGTCTCACTGCTGAGGTCAATTTTGCAATCCCTAAGCCAGTATTCTCCTTAAAAGATCACTGGGATAGTATGCCAAATAATGGATCATATGAAAGTGAGCTTGATTGTCAAAGTCCAGTCTTCTCCTACTTGATGCCCTCCCTAAATGCTGGACTACAACTCATATAAGCCGTCCACCGGAATAGTGATGATACACCGGTTTAATTAAGTAACAATGGGTTCGTCTAGACCAGGGGTCATCAAACTTTTTAAACAGAGGGCCAGGTCACAGTCCCTCAAACTGTTGGAGGGCTGGATTATACTTTGAAAAAAACATGAATTAATTCCTATGCACACGGCACATATCTTATTTGTAGTGCAAAAACACTTAAAAACAATACAATAATTAAAATGAAGAACAATTTTAACAAATATAAACTTATTAGTATTTCAATGGGAAGTGTTGACCATGGAAATACTAATTGTTGTTGTTGTTGTTGTTGTTGTTGTGTGCTTTCAAGTAGTTTCAGACTTAGGTTGACCCTGAGTGAGGGCCGGGTAAATAACCTTGGAGGGCCGTATCCGGCCCCCGGGCCTTAGTTTGAGGACCCCTGGTCTAGACTGTCAAATCAATGCAATTTGGCACCACTTAAATTGTCATGACTTAGCCATGGGATATTTGCCCATAATTTTCTGAACAACCTTTATTATACAATATCTATATAGATAAAAATGTAATGTTCGCTTGTGGGATTAACAGAACTCAAAAACCACTGGGCAATTGACACCAAATTTGGACACAAGACACCTAACAACCCAATGTATGTCCTTCACTCAAAAATTTTGATTTTGTCATTTGGGAGTTGTAGTTGCTGGGATTTATAGTTCACCTACAATCAAAGAGCATTCTGAACTCCACCAACGATGGAATTGAACCAAACTTGGCAGACAGAACCCCCACAACCAACGGGAAATACTGGAAGGGTTTGGTGGGCAGTGTCCTTTGGTTTTGGAGTTGTAGTTCACCTATATCCAGAGAGCACTTTGGACACAAACAATGATGGATCTGGACCAAACTTGGCACGAATATTCCATATGCCCAAATATGAACACAGATGGAGTTTGGGGAAAATAAACCTTGACATTTGGGATTTGTAGTTACTGGAATTTATAGTTCACCTATAATCAAAGAGTGTTCTGAACCCCACCAACAGAATGGGGCCAAACTTCCCACATAGAACCCCCATGACCAACAGAAAGTACTCAAGGCCATCCAGTCCAACTCCCTTCATCAGGGCAAGAAAACATAATCAAAGCCCTCCTGACAAAGAGCCATCCAGTCATAGATATCGATAGATATATATGATTCACACAGAGAGAGATATAGTATCATAGATTTGAAAGGAACTCCTAAAGAAGGACAGTTATATGTTGCATGTTCCAGAGTAGGCAAACCAGACACTCCCCACATCAACACTGACAAAGAAACAGCAAGAAACACTGTTTACCCACAAGCCTAAAGAAATTACATATATTAGAAACCAACACTTTCTCATTACTTTATTTTCCAGACCAACAGACTGGGCCACAGCAACGCGTGGCAGGGGACAGCTAGTAACAAGCATAAAAGAGAATGGAAAGGGCAAATCAATAAAGCCACACTTTTTGTAATGATTGGTTATGAGAAGGCAATTCCCTTTCCTGGTTGGCCATTCCCTTTTCTGATTGGAATTTGCTTCAGAAGATACAGCAAAGATTCTCCTGACCCGCTCCTTAGAAATGCCTTCACCATTTGAGAATTATGATGAATGAATCCAAATGCCTTTTAAGAATGAAAGTGAACAGGCATTTGAAATCTTTGTTGGCTCTTTAAGATTAAATTATAAATTTCATTTTCATTTATGGTATGTCCTTTAAATTATTTCCTCCTTGGCTGCATACTTCACTCTTTGGAATAAGTGCTCAAAGCCCTTGACCTTTTTCGGACCCCTGGAGAACATCTCATCATTAGATAACAGCTTTCCAGTCACTTGGAGTTCTGGAAAGGCTAGAGCAAAATAACCATTTCACAAATCTTGCATGTTTCCCACTGTCTCCACTTCTCTCTTTTCATTTTCAGTGAAGCTAATTTCTCCTTTCTAATAATATAATAATAATAAACCTTTATTTGTACCCCGCTACCATCTCCCGAAGGACTCGGTGCGGCTTACAAGAGGCCAAGCCCAAATACAACAATTAAAACAGTCTGTCAGCTGAGAATATATATGAAGTGGGCTGCATTGTTCATTGAGCGTTCTCTTGGGAAGTCTCCACTTTTCTTTTTTATATCACTAACTTTGAAAAATAAAGAAGAATTTGTATTGTCGAAGGCTTTCATGGCTGGAATCACTAGGTTCTTGTGGGTTTTTTCGGGCTATAGAGCCATGTTCTAGAGGCATTTCTCCTGACGTTTCGCCTGCATCTATGGCAAGCATCCTCAGAGGTTGTGAGGTCTGTTGGAAGTAGGAAAAATGGGTTTATATATCTGTGGAATGGCTGGGGTGGGGCAAGGAGCTCTTCCCTGCTGCAGTTAGGTGTGAATGTTTAGCTGATCACCTTCATTAGCATTTGAAGGCCTGACTGAGCCTGGGAAAATCTGTTGCTGGGAGGTGTTAATCTGTGCCTGGTTTTTTCCTCTCTGTTGTTTAGCTGTTATAATTTTAGAGTTTTTTAATACTGGTAGCCATATTTTGTTCATTTTCATGGTCTCTTCCTTTCTGTTGAAAGTGTCCACATGCTTGTGGATTTCAATGGCCTCTCTGTGTAGTCTGACATGGTGGTTGTTGGTGTGGTCCAGCATTTCTGTGTTCTCAAATAATATGCTGTGTCCAGGCTGGTTCATCAGGTGCTCTGCTATGGCTGACTTCTCTGGTTGAAGTAGTCTGCAGTGCCTTTCATGTTCCTTGATGCGTGTTTGGGCAATGCTGCGTTTGGTGGTCCCTATGTAGACTTGTCCACAGCTGCATGGTATACGGTAGACTCCTGCAGAGGTGAGAGGATCCCTCTTGTCCTTTGCTGAACGTAGGATTTGTTGGATTTTCTTGGTGGGTTTGTAGATTGTTTGTATGTTGTGTTTCCTCATCAGCTTCCCTATGCGATCAGTAGTTCCCTTGATGTATGGCAGGAACACTTTTCCTCTGGGTGGATCTTCATCTTTACTCTCGTGGTTTGTTCTTGGTCTTGCAGCTCTTCTGATGTCTGAGGTGGAGTATCCATTGGCCTGGAGAGCCCAGTTGAGGTGGTTCAGTTTATCTTGGAGGAGGTGGGGTTCGCAGATTCTTTTTGCACGGTCTGCCAAGGCTTTAATGGTGATTTTCCCAGGCTCAGTCAGGCCTTCAAATGCTAATGAAGGTGATCAGCTAAACATTCACACCTAACTGCAGCAGGGAAGAGCTCCTTGCCCCACCCCAGCCATTCCACAGATATATAAACCTATTTTTCCTACTTCCAACAGACCTCACAACCTCTGAGGATGCTTGCCATAGATGCAGGTGAAACATCAGGAGAAATGCCTCTAGAACATGGCTCTATAGCCCGAAAAAACCCACAAGAACCTAAAGAAGAATTTGCTTTGAAGCAACAGTCTCTTCAGACTTTTGAAAAATGAAAAAGTGCAACAGATTTCAGTTTTATTCTTCATGGGACACCCCATTCACCTATTCCCAGCATTTAAGACTCACATGATGAGGCGGACATGAAACTTGGATGTGAGTCCCACACTAACATTGCTTGTTTGGGCGAGCTTTGATGACCACATCCTTGCCTGAGATGCTTGCAATTCTTTGTGCAATCAAGATGCTCATTAAATAGCTCACATGGTTACTTATTCTTTTTCGTTTTTTTAACAATGATTTTTATTGATAAGTATCATAAAAAAATTAAACAAGTACAACATTGAACATTGGATACACATGAAAATTAAATTATCCTATACATTCCTAAACTACTGTCCCCCACCTCCCCCCAATACAGCGAAAGTGGGAGAACATCAAAAAGAGAAAGTGTAAAGCCTAGAAAAAAGAAAAGAAAAAGAAAAAAGAGGGAAAAAAACACCTGACAAGCATACATTAATCAATTTCCATTGTTACTTCCAGATCGCTTCCCATGGTATTAATTTGCTCTTTTCCCCACAAGTTCATAATGAAAAAGTCATCATGCGCGTGTCTATAAATTTAGCTGAGATATTTCTTTATATTACATTTACAATCATTTGTATTTGTTCTTTTTTTTAAAAAAATTAATAAAGCTGCTCCAATCCATTTTATTTGTTCTTGGGCAAGTCTTTGGGTCAAAAGGTCCATTATTATTCATTATGTCCATTACTTTTTCGATCCAGGAAGTCCAGAGACACCTATTTAGGCAGGCCAAAATCCAATTGGCGTTTTTAGCTGCTGTTGAACTTCAGTTTATTTGTTTTGGCCCAGCTCTCAAAATTGTTAAGATCATTTTGAATTCTCCTCCTGTTTTCTGGAGTATTATCTATCCCTCCCAATTTGATGTTGCCTGCAAACTTGATGATCATGCCTTCTAATCTTTCTTCTAAGTCATTAATCAAATCTTGCCTCCCCTATGGCATATTTAACAAACTTAGAGGTTCCTCTTCATCGAAGGGCTTTCACCCTGGCTCGATGCCACGCTCTCCCATCAGCTGTACTCGAAGGCCGCTACCGGAAGATCCCTTTCCCAGAGAGACTCTGCCCCTGTGACTCGGGTCATGTAGAAACAATAGAACATGTGCTCCTTCAGTGCCCATTCTACAGGGATACCCGTGCCAGGCTTATCTTACCTCTGTCATACAAGCACCTAGGCCATTCAGGACAATTTTATACCTCCATGCTACTTGCAAATATTAATTCAGCTACAACCTACAATGTTGCAAAGTTTTGTGCAGCAGCATACAAAATCCGTCAGGGAATGACTAGTCCCAAAAGCTAACTGTGTGTCCAGTAATCTTCTTCTCTGAATCTACAGCTTGGTGATGGATCTGGGCATCGTATGTTTTTACCCTGTTTCCCCTTCCTTTCCTCTCCCTCACACATATTGTGCTTCAGTAGTTATATTTATATTTTAATGTACCAAACATACCAAGTTTGTATGAAAATGTGACTCTATTTCCTGTGCTGGTCAATGACCGAAATTAATGATTTGATTTGAAGTCATTAATAAAGATGTTGAAAAGAACTGGGCCCAGGACAGAATCCTGTGGCACTCCACTTCTTTCCAGGATGAAGAAGAAGCATTGGTGAGGACCCTTTGAGTTCGTTCACATACCCAGTTACAGATCCACGTAACCATAGTTTTGCCTAACCCACATTTGACTAGTTTGTTTGCCAGAAAGTCATGGGAGATCTTATTGAAGGGCATACTGAAATCCTTATATGCTGAAGCTCCCTACATCTACCCAGCTTGTAACTCTGTCAAAAAAAAAAAAAAAGAGTTCATATTAATCTGCCATGACTTGTTTTTGATAAATCCATGCTGACTTTCACAAGGATTACTAAGAGGTGGTTTTGCCACTTCCTTTTTCTGAAATATAAACTTAATTGTCCGTCTCCCATCAAAGTATAAACAGAGCTGACCCTGCTTAGCTTCAAAGATCAGTGAAGATCTGGTTCCTTTAAGGTTTTTAGACCCACATATACAAACCTGAAAAATTAAGTAGGCTGAGGTTCCAGGTCATATGAAATCATCCACGTGTACACTTGTGTATATACATAGTTCCACATGTACATATGTGTACCATCTCACCCAGATCCTACTACATGTTTATGCTATCATAAAAAATATCATAAAAGCAAAGTCTGAGAATTGCTCTTATTTTTTTCCATAATAATTACAATTGAAAATCCATTTCATTTTAGAAGACACATTTGTCACTTTTTTTCAAAAAATGTCATGTTGTTTTGCCTTTCCCAAGAGCAAGTCCTGTATTAACAGTGGCTTACAGATATCTTCTATATCTAGAACAAAAGTGAAAATATGTTAGTATGTGTGCATGCATGTGTGTATCTATGTGGGCCATTTCCAAGATGGCTCCCACTTCCAGAGTGTACTATGACTGCTACCAATGACAGATCTGGACTAAACTTGGCACACAGAACCCCCATGACCAATGAAAAATCCTGGAGAGGTTGGAGGTTAGATGGACCCATGATGGTGAGAGTTGCAGTTCACTCACATCCAGAGACTACGGTGAATCCCACAGTAGTCTGGACCACACTTGGCACACATATCTATCATGACCAATTTTAAGTACTGCTGGGGTTTGAGGGGTGGATGTGAGATGATGGGAGTTTCAGTTTACTTATATTCAGAGACCAAGGCAACCCCCACCAATGAAGTATCTGGACCAAACTTGGAACACATACCTTTCATGACTAATTTTAAGTACTGGGGGGGGGGAGTTGGGGGGGGAAGATGGACCTGGGATTATGAGAGTGGTTGTTTGTCCATATCCTTATGTATTTCCTAATTGGATCATTCATAAATTCCCAAAAGAAACAATGACATTTTCTAATAAATAGCATTGCAAATTACCAAACCCAGGCATCACCAAGTACCTAAGCTCATTTTAAATGAAACAATAAAAGCTATTTCTTCTAATACTATCACAAGAGTCTTGAGCTCTTGACAAACTTGATTATAGCTGTAAGAATTTCTCATTAATGTAATTAGCTGCAAAGGGAGTTCACTTTTAAATAATTTTTAGCTAAGTAGTCCTATATTATACAAATAAATTATAGGGGGGTTGTTACCAGAAGCTACTTTGTTTTTCAGTTTATGCAGATTAATTTATCCTTAAGGAAAATGAATCTTTCCTAACACGAGTTTGTCATTGTTTTGCCTTTCATTAACAGTTTTCATTCCTCTGTTTCCCATAGTTACAGGAGCAATAATTTAACTTGTTTAAATTGTGTTGCTGTACTTGTAGTAAACAAATACATTTTAGCTTTCCATCCAAGAAGCCACATTTGACTATATTCAAAGTGTGAAGAAAGAAAAGAATGTACTGTAACAAGATATTATGAGTATCCAGCAGTATTCAAAGCTGAAAGAGGAGTATTTATAATGCCAAAAGATCCTGGTCTGTTCACCAGAAATGTTTACCTGTATGGAAAACTAGCAATAAATTTACAATCTATAGTACGAGGGGTATTTTTTAAGTAAGGTCCGTTTTGTTGTAGACACTAGTAGTTCGCGTTCATACCACAACGAGCGCGTGCGTCATGTACCGGCATGCCTCGGGAACAACTGTGCTCAGTTTCCGCTCTGTAGCTAACCTGTACGGTTCTGTTCTAAGCTTTAAAAATGTTTAAGACTATCAACTCACCCTCCGCATGTGAGGTTCGCTCAGTGATATGGTTTTTGTCAGCAAGGAACCTGCCTGCTGCAGAAATTCATCGACAGATTTGTGAAGTGTACGGTGATACTGTTATGAGTGAAAGCAAAGTGCGTAAGTGGGTACGACAATTCAAAGATGGCCGTGACAACGTCCATGATGAGGACCGCTCCGGTCGCCCTTCTTTGATTACAGTGAACTCTTGGTTATCGGAGCAGGCGACAAGTTTTTATGAAAAGGGTATTTTAAAATTGGTTCAGAGATATGATAAGTGTTTGAACAAACTTGGCAACTATGTCGAAAAATAGAGTGAAGTATGTACTTTCTGAAAATAAATTTACTTTTTTGAAATAAACTTTCATTGTGTACTTATGCTCAAATGGACCTTATTTAAAAAAATACCCCTCGTATATCTTAAAGCTCAAATTAGAATATGTAAGTTACTTAAAAGCATATTTTCATTTGAGATGAAAAATAACTATTGAGTATACATTAAATTCCCATGTCAAGTTAAATGCCTTCATTAAAGTCACACATTTTTATCATTTACTAGCCATCCCCTGCCACACATTGCTGTGGCCCAGTCTGTTTATATGTGTTTTGTATGCCTATATGTGTGTATATATTTGTGTGTGTATATATATGTGTGTGTGTGTGTGTGTGTGTTTGCGTATATATATGTGGTTTTGCTCATGTGTTGTAATGTATTTTCTCCTTTTTCGGCTTTTCAAGCCTCTTCTGCTGTGTTTTTCAGTGTTTTATGAGTGATGGCCACTCGTTGGCCTGATACATGTTTTGTGTCCAAATTTGGTGTCAATTCGTCCAGTAGTTTTTGAGTTATATTAATCCCACAAACAAACATTACATTTTTATTTATATCATTTATAAGCTTGGTAGATGCAGAGAATGTTGTGGATGTAGCTTATCTTAATTTCAGTAAGGCCTTTGACTAATCCCCCCATGATCTTCTTTCAAACAAATTAATAAAGTGTGGGCTAGACAATACTATTATTTATTTATTTATTTATTTATTTATTTACATCGCTTCTACCCTGCCCTTCTCACCCCATAATATATGATTAAGAATACATGGTTTGTTTAATGTGTGCACTATTTCTAGGCAATCAGTTCTATTGCCAAATCACTCTTACTGTCAAGTTCTTTCTTCTAACATTCAATCAAAATCTACCATCGTTTAACTGCAAACCACTAAACCTGTTCCTATCTCGAGAGGCAGCAGAGAACAGATACCAATCCCCTGTCTTCTCTTCACAAAACTGAACATGCCCAGGACCTTCAACCTTTTCATATATTTTGTTCACCATAACTTTAATCACACCCATTGTCTATTTCTGAACCCAATCCAGCTTCTCTTTATCCTTCTTAAACTGATCCCTAATCCATCTAAAACACAGATATGTGCCTTTCACCTTAAGAATAGACAAGCATCCCGGGCTCTGAGGATTACCTGGGAAGGAATCCCACTGGAGCATTGCAGCACACCCAAATACCTGGGAGTCACTCTGGACTGTGCTCTGACCTACAAGAAGCACTGCCTGAACATCAAGCAAAAAGTGGGCACTAGAAACAATATCATACGAAAACTGACTGGCACAACCTGGGGATCACAACCAGACACAGTGAAGACATTTGCCCTTGTGCTATGCTACTCTGCTGCCGAGTACGCATGCCCAGTGTGGAACACATCTCCCCACACTCAAACAGTGGATGTGGCTCTTAATGAGACATGCCGCATTATCACGGGGTGTCTGCGCCCTACACCACTGGAGAAATTACACTGCTTAGCACCACTGCTTGCACCACCTGACATCCACCGGGAAGTAGCAGCCAATAGTGAAAGGACCAAGGCAGTGACATCTCCAGCTCATCTCTTGTTTGGGTATCATCCAGCACATCAATGACTTAAATCAAGAAATAGTTTTCTTAGATCTACAGAGACACTCGCTGGATCACCTCAGCAAGCGAGAGTCCAAAAGTGGCAGGCTTAAACCCAGCACCTCAACCCGTGGGTGATACCAAATGAGAGATTCCCCCCTGGGCACACAGAAGACTGGGCGACTTGGTAGGCGCTGAACAGACTGCGCTCTGGCACCACGAGATGCAGAGCCAACCTTAAGAAATGGGGCTACAAAGTTGAATCCACAACATGCAAGTGCGGAGAAGAGCAAACCACAGACCACCTGCTGCAATGCAACCTGAGCCCTGCTACATGCACAATGGAGGACCTTCTTGCGGCAACACCAGAGGCACTCCAAGTGGCCAGATCCTGGTCAAAGGACATTTAATCAACTACCAAATTTGCAAAATCTGTGTTTTTTTATCTGTTTGTTTGTTTTGTTCTCTTAGAAATGTAATACAATGGTATGGTTGCTGATGACACGATAAATAAAATAAATAAATCCTTCTTAAAATGAGGTTCCCATGACTCCTTCATTCCTATCACTGGATCAAGATTACGGATAAATTCTACAAACTCGAGTCAAGAGAATGATGCTAATGGTGTCAAAAATGCTAACCAACTGTATCCAGTTTAGACATCTATAGTAACACACTGAGTAAAATACCCTCTTTATTATGAACAGAAACGCATTCAGATTTTAATTCCACTGGGATGTTAATGCATGTTTATAAATTGGATCATCTTTTCTCTAGCTTCATCTTGTGCTCAGTTCAATGCATGGGCACATTTGACAGTTGCCCCTGAGTCCTACAACCATGAAGACCCTGTGTTAATCTATGCACAGACCAGAATTTAACATTAATGTTTCCATCACCCTCTTCAACATTAAAAAATTACAACTTGTAGTTGAGAGTTGGCATGTCTGCATTTGAAAGATACATTTTACCATTTTTATTGTTTGCGATGTTATGGAACAGAATATTGTAATGCATTTGTAGGAGGCAATTGACAGCTGGGCACAATTGCTGGCTATGTGCATTTCCATTATCAGAGCTGACATTGTGTGCATTTCAAGTATTCTAGACTATTTACGGGAGCAGGATATAGAGAAAGAACTACTCTGCTCCTTAAACAGCTACACTGCCATCCCCTTTGTTTCCAGGCGCAATTCAAGGTGCTGGTCTTAGCCTATAAAGTCCTAAACAGTTCAGGTCCAGCCTACTTGAGGGACTGCATTTCCTCCTACCAACCAACTTGATCCCTGAGATCATCAGGAGAGGCCCTTCTTTTGGTCCCACCACTGTTGTAAGTGTGGTTTGTAGGAATGAGAGAGAGGGCCTTTTCGGTGGTGGCCCCACGGCTCTGAAACTCCCTTCCTAGAGAGGTACGATCGGTCCCCTCCTTACTGGTTTCAATCACAAATTAAAACCTTTTTGTGGAGCCAGGCCTTTCCAGATGAATAATAATAGGCACTGCCAGATAGCTGCTGGTAATATTTACCTCTGAATGCTTTATTGGTACTAGCAACTTCAACACGGCCTTAAGAAAATTGAGTGTCTTAGGAGATTGTATAACCTCTTTTACAAAAAAAAAAAAACCTCAGTGGCCTGAGGTTAGGGAATTTTAAAATGTATTTGTTGTACGTTATTTGTTTGTTGTATATGGTGTAGTCAAATCTGGTTATTTCCTCTAAATTGGCTTATGATTTTTAGTTGATTATGTATTTTATGTATTTACGTATATGTATTTGTGTTTGTTAAACCTTTGTACATTGTTTTGAATCCCACGCATGGGAGAAAAGCAGGATAAAAATGAATAATTAATAAGAAGAAGTGGTGAAGGATTAGAGAAAGTATTAGAAAGTAAAGTGAATTAAAACTGTAGATTTATTATGTGTTCTGTCACGCGCTGGGCTTGAAATGAATTGCTTTTAAAACAGGACGTGCAACTTTAGCCCAGCAGGAAGCCAGGGGGCCCAAAGAGAAATTTGTAAGGATTTTCACCATAAAAAGTCTCTAGAGGGCTTGTAAGATATAACAAAGTCTTTTATTGGTGAACAATCAACAGAAACTTCTTTTGTCTTCAAAGGGTTAAACAAATGCTTCCTGGCTCTGTGCAACTGGTGGCTTCTAACTGTTACTTTTACTCTAAAGGAAAATCCCTTTCCAAACTTCTCCCAGGTTAACTGTGATCCTAAACCTAACTGATGTGGCCTCCACTACCGGGCTGAACTGCGTCTCAAAGCACCGAGTGGACCTACCAGCAAGGCCTGTGGTCACTTCAGCTGGAGTTCTTAGATGTTCAAAGCTGTTTTTTCCCTCCGAAATTCCTCAGATCTTTAGGGCTGTTTCCCTAGGAATCTTTGGGAATCCTTTTGCTCTTAAGCCTGTTCTCCCCCGGGAGGTCTTAAGGGTTGAAGCCTTTGTACAGGAGAAGTCTGTACATGTCATGTACATTGACTTTCCTTGCTGAGACTGACTGAAAAATGGCTCCCTTCCCTTCACAATTGTCCTGAACAGGGGGCGGAACCAAAACTTAATGATGATGGACAGGGGGCCTACCCTATAACTGCAAACTTTAACAGGAAGCCACCCTTCTGCAGAATCCCAAGCCTTGGGCTGCAAGCAAATACTTAATACAAGACAAATAAAGTGGGAGCTTCTGGTACAGCTGTACCAGCACATTATGTATTAGTGAAATTCATAAACAATGAAATGTTTTGAGTGGAGCACAGAAAAGGAAATAAGCTGAAGAGGAGAAAGAGAAAACAATCACCGATCAATTAATATACGTTTTATTTTATTGATAATTTACATTTTGATTCTCATGAGTGATTGTGTAGGTAGGACCCAGCCAGGGCAGTAGCCAGAAATTTTTTTTGGGAGGGGTTGAAGATTTCGGGGTGGGGGTTGAAAATTTCACGGGAGGGGAGAGGCTGAAACCTGCCTCCTAGCTCACGCTGAAGCAAAGAGCACAGCAGGGGCAGAGCAACCTTCAACAACCTGCAGCTCCGCCCCTGTCTACCACCTCCACCAAGTCTGGCCTCCTTAATGAGAGCATTCAACACCCCCCCCCCCAAACTTGGTTGCTTTGCTACATCGGCTATTGCTGCAAGTAATGACAGTGTGAATAAATTGTCAATATTTGCTTGAGATAGTGCTTGCAGTTCTGGAGGGACTCTTAATTTTTTGCATCTCATAGACTTAGCATGGGGATTTGATTAACCTGTTAAAATTCATGAGTAAACCAAGTTTTTTTAAAAATCTGAAAAATTTCAGGGGGTGAACCCCTCCCTCCCCCCCCCCCCCCCCGGCTACAGGCCTGGACCCAGTGTACTCCTTTGCCCAGGGGCCTATAATGAGATTAAAAGACCCCTGCTTAGAAAACGTACCCTCTTCAGCTACAGCTCCAAAATCCTTCAGCCAGCATTGGGTGATATTGAAGTTATATTTCCTAAAAAGCAATTTTCCCAGCTCTGATTTTACAAGTAGAAATACTGTAGATACAGTACACAACTAGAACAAAAAGAATCCTGAATTGCTATTGTGGACAACAAAAACATGCAATACTTCATTTGCTGGTACAAAAATTATTCTCCAGTGACAAATTTGATTAAGAAATGAAAAAACTTTTACTTCAAATATTGGTACTCTTAGTCAATCATATAGGATGACAACAACATGTCTGTGACATATACTCTTGTAACCTTGAATTCCAAGTTCTTTTAAAATTCTTTTGAATGTGTTGCACAAAGAGATATTGTGCTAACTACAAGTCTCCTTCCAGAATGCCTCCTTTTTACAGCTTGCGTCAAAAGTATATCATGATCTGGCCAAGGTGGTCCACACCTTAGTCACCTCTAGACTGGATTATTGCAATGCACTCTACGTGGGGCTGCCCTTGAAAACGGCCCGGAAATTTCAGGTGATCCAACGGGCGGCAGCCAGGTTGTTAACTAGGGCTCCTTACAGGGAGAGGTCATCCCTCCTATTCAAGGAGCTCCACTGGCTGCCATTCATCTACCGGACCCAATTCAAGGTGCAGGTTCTTACCTACAAAGCCCTGAACATTTGGGACCCGCCTACCTGCATGATCGCATCTCTGTATACGAACCCACACGATCCCTTCAATCATCTGGGGAGGCCCTGCTCTTGATCCCACCAGCATTGCAGGCGCGAATGGTGGGGACGGGAGAGAGGGCCTTTTTGGTGGTGGCCCCTTGACTCTGGAATTCACTCCCTAAAGACATCAGGCAGGCTCCAACTTTGGGAGTCTTCAGGAGGAACTTGAAGACGTGGCTGTTCCAGTGTGCCTTCCCGGACTAATGACCCCATAGCACTTTGTCCTCCAAAGCACTTTACATTTCTTTAAGTCTGATTGTATGCCCTTCCACAAACACCAGTATCACCTTCCGTTCATGTCCCAGCATTATTTCCAATTTTAACTTAACATTTGGCCTTCCCACTGTTTTAATTATGTGTTGTTTTATTGATAATTTTGTTTATCTTATTGTCTCTGGGTTTTAATTGCTTGTATTATTGTTATTATTGCTTGTACCGTTTGGGCTTGGCCTCATGTAAGCCGGATTGAGTCCCTTGGGGAGATGGTAGCGGGGTACAAATAAAGTGTTATTATTATTATATTATTATGTTGTAATGTAAAGATTAATGAGCTAGCTCATTCCAAAACAAATCCTTAAACAACCAAACCCAGAAACCTCTCACTGCAGCACACATGCCTTGCTTGAGGCAATGAGGCACAATTCAGCAATGCACAGCTCATCCAGTTCGCTCCAGTGTTTTCCTTTGCCTTTCTGGCCTTTTCTTTGTACCTCTGCACACCTCTTTGTACCTCACGTCTGCAGACCCATTGCTGCATTTGGAGCTTCTTGATCTTTTCTAGAAATTTTAATTGGAGTGCATAACACACAGCTACATTATTTATCCTGAATTTTTCATATTTGCAAGTAGTCCAACTGGATTGAAATGTATTATTTGCGGTTTACAAAGATGTCTTTGTTAGCACTGACGATATGTGGTAAACACACATCTATCCTGAATTTTAGAGACACTCTAGTCACACTTAATAAATGTGCTTCTAATGAAGCCAAAGCTGGATGTTTTTAGTATTCTTACAACAGGCGGTTTAATGCAGTGCATCTACTTTGCTTGGTTGAAAATTATCTGTCTCTTATTAAAGACATTGTTATTTAAATAAGCCCTACAGCAGTGAGAGGTTTATCGTTCTCCATACGCCTAGCAAGAAGCAAGAGGAAGCCAAAATTCATATTTTTTAAAAGTTTTTTTAAAATTATTTATTTATTTATTTATTTTGATACATCCCAACAATCAACAAAATTTTGCCGTACAGGACTTATTTCAATATTCATTAAGCATTCCTTAAATGACCTTCTGTACTTTCCTTAGTTATGTATCACCCAACAAACCCCCCCATCACCCCCCCCCCCCCCCCCGGAACAGCAATTCTAAATCATGTCATTGCATCAATTTAACTGTGCGGAAAGCCTGGTTCAAAATGTTGTCTCTATCATCTCCGTCTATTTTGTCTATTAACACAGACCATTTCCTAAACCAATCTTGTTCTATTTGACTATTTATATACTTGTTTTTCCTTTGATTGATAAAATCATTAATTATATTTTCTGATAGATAGGCCCACCAGATTTCCAAATCCCATTTTGTATCATTTCCCCATCCCCGGACTATCGTGGCCTGTATTGCGGCTGTCATATATTTTAGGATTTCTGTCCAATTATTGTTATCTTCCTTTGCCTTTATGGTGAGGGACATGAACCTATCTTTATCCCACATTAATTCTTTCCCTATTGTGTCTTCCATTACAGTCCTTATTTTACCATAATAGTTCTGGATTTTTCTACAATCCCACCACATGTGGGAGAATGAACCTATCCCCCCACACTTGTGCCAACATTTGTTTGAGATATTTCTCATTATGTGTGCTAATTGGGTGGGGGTGCTATACCATTTGGAGATTATTTTCCTTTGGGTTTCCTTGATCCTCATATGTTTAATTTTATGAATATTGTCAATCCAAGACACAATTAATTTCTCACTGAAGTTTTTCTCTTGTTTCCAATTTTTTATAAGGGTTGTTTTTGTTTTGTAAATTAAGGAGATTAATTCCTCATACAGTAGCCCAATAATCCCTTTGTCTATTTCTACTTTCCTTTTAATTATTCTGTCAAGTGGGGTTTCTGCTACTTCTTTTCGTGGCCTGAGCTTTACTGGACAGGCCTAACCATCCAGTTTCCTTGACCACATTTATCTTTTATCTTATCCCACTTTATTATTTCTCCATTGGGTTCCATGAGGTCCCCTATCCTTTTGATTCCATTTTCCTTAAGTGCCCTGATTAGATTCCTGAATGTCTTGCCCTTATTTTCCAAGGTTTCTAATGGGAAAGGGTCAATTTTGTTTATTTGTAATTTATTTTGTCATTTTTCCAAATTAACCACATTAAGCATGGGCCGACTTTAAAGTTCTTTAAGTCTTTTCTGTCTATTCTCTCCCCCATATATGTTCCCCTTTGCCAACTGTTTGCTTCCTTTTCTATTTGAACTGGTACAGCAGGTGCTGGCTCCTTGGTCAGTGGGGCATTACTCTGCTCCCAGTATTAGCCTGATTTGTGCGGGAGATATCTGAGGGGGGTGGTCCTATTTGGGGAAATAGAGCTACCTTTAATCCGGGGAGCGACGTAAACTTCTGCTGTCAGCCCCATCTTCTGCTAACCTAGCAGTTCGGAAACATACAAAATGTCAATAGATCAATAGGTACTGCTCCGGCGGGAAGGTAACAATGCTCCATGCAGTCATGCTGGCCACATGACCTTGGAGGTGTCTACAGACAACGCTGGCTCTTCAGCTTAGAAATGGAGATGAGCACCACACCCCAGAGTCAGACACGACTGGACTTCATGTCAGGGGAAAACCTTTACATTTTCCTTTAATATCTGGAACCCATTGATAGGGAAGGCACTAGCCAATACTGCTCAGAAATGAAGTAAGCTATTTCCTGCTCCCCACACGCCCAACATCAAAGGTCAGGAAACAGCATCATTTCAAATTCCCTATTGAAATTAATTGAAATTAGCCTTCTTATTGACTTCCATGGGGAGATTTAAAGAGGCTGAAGGCCCTCATATGGTTATTGGGAGATACAGAAATCTTTTGTAGACAATACTCCTGATGTGATCACATAGTTTCACAGCATGAAAATGATTTTGCTGCAGGATCTTATCAATACAAGCTTCACTTGTGTCTGTTTAAAAAAGGAAATGTGGCATAATTATGCATATGGTTGTGAGTGATTAACAAGAAATCGTTTATGTTTTGTCTTAGAAAAGTGTATGTATAAACATCAGTAGCAGCATATCCCCCAGAAAGAATTTTGATGCAGTCAAACATAAAAACACATTAAAATTACCCCCTTTTGACAGAACTATTGACTTTATCAGACTATCTTTCAGCAGAATGCGCTGCTACCTCTTCAGTTTGACAGTGGAGCCCACCAACTCCCACAATGTTGAAGTATTTCTGGCAGAGCTCAGTCATAAAACTGTACAGGAAGCAGCACATGCTGCCACTGTGGAAACACAGGAGGAGTCCTGTGTTTAATAGCAGCTAACAGGGAAATTAGGAGACTCCTGCTAGACCCCGCGGCCATTGTACTGTGGGGTCCCGCAGGGCTCAGTGTTGTCCCCTATGTTGTTCAACATATACATGAAGCCATTGGGAGAGATCATCCGAAGTTTCAGGGTGCAGTGTCATCTCTACGCAGATGATGTCCAACTCTGTTACTCCTTTCCACCTGCTATTAAGGAGGGTGTTCAAGTCCTGAACCGGTGCTTGGCCGCTATAACAGACTGGATGAGGGCTAACAGATTGAAACTAAATCCAGACAAGACAGAGGTACTCCTGGTCAGTTGAAAGGCCGAACAGGGCATAGGGTTACAGCCTGTGTTAGATGGTGTTACACTCCTGCTGAAGGCGCAGGTTCGCAGCTTGGGAGTGATCCTGGACTCATCGCTGAGCCTGGAGCCCCAGGTCTCGGCGGTAGTCAGGGGAACTTTTGCACAATTAAAACTTGTGCGCCAGTTGCGCCCATACCTTGGGAAGTCTGACTTGGCCACGGTGGTCCACGCTCTGGTTACATCCCATATAGACTACTGCAACGCTCTCTACGTGGGGTTGCCTCTGAAGACTGCCCGGAAGCTACAACTAGTCCAACGAGCAGCAGCCAGACTACTAACCGGAGCAGGGTACAGGGAGCATACGACTCCTCTGTTGTGTCAGCTCCACTGGCTGCCAATCAGCTTCTGAGCACAATTCAAAGTGCTGGTGTTGACCTATAAATCCCTAAATGGTTCCGGCCCAATTTACCTGTCCGAACGGATTCTCCCCTATGAACCATCAAGGTTGTTAAGATCTTCTGGAGGGGCCCTGCTCACCTCTTTCACAATCACGCTTGGTGGGAACAAGGGACAGGGCCTTCTCAGTGGTTGCCCCTCAGCTCTGGAACTCCCTCCCGATGGAGATTAGATCTGCCTCTTCCCTTCTAACTTTTAGAAAGCTGTTAAATCATGGCTTTGGTAAAATCATGCATTTGCAGATTGATGATTGAGTCAATAACTGTTGACCTACTGGCGGATGGCGATGAATTTGTAATTTGTGATTTCACTCTGACGAACTGACTTTTTTGTAAATGGTATGAATTGTATTTTAATGTATTTTATATTGATGATGTATATTTGCTTTATCTTATTGTACTGAATCCTCTGTTGTTAGCTGGCCTGACTCCCTCTCCGGAGGTTGAGAAGACTGGGTTATAAAAACTCTAAATAAATAAATAAATAAATAGTAAATAAATAAATTTGGGTGGGTAACACCCCACCACCACCACCATGCATGGAATTGGGCAACAAGTAAGTTGGGCAATGCGAGACATGGGGTGACAGGTTCCCCATGTCCCACTAAATTTACCACACTTTTATCCTGCCCTTTTCAGCCCGAAGGCTACTCAGGGTGGTGTACAGACTGGCAACCATTAGATGCCGAACACACACAAATACATCATTTAAAACAGGTTAAATCACATAATAAAATGCATATAAAAACCATTTAAACCTATAAAAATCAATGGCATCTGAGTTTAAATCCATGTCCTTTTGCATTGTTAAGCCATTTCATATTAGTTCACAAATTCGCCAGGATACATGGCAATTCTGGCAGCCCATCTGAAGAGGTCCTTCCTCACATATCTGCATTAGGAGAAAAACAATGGCAGCAAAAGGAAAGAAATGAAAGCTGAAGAAAACCGATTATACTTTAGTTCCATAAATTAAGTTGAGAATCTCTCCCCAGTTACATTAGAACTCGGAAGGAAGAGAATGTAGGGTAATGCACACTCAGGAAAAATGGAAAACTAGAAATTTGTTCATCATGACCACATACATAACAAATCTTTCCTGTTTCAGGATGATAACTGGCCCTTGCTTTAAATATCAGCCTTAATCTATATATATATAAATGCTCTGTGCATAATGAGTACCTTAAAAACAAAAGAACCCATGAACGAAATCACACCAAATTTGGCAACAAAAGTCTCACAACACAAGGAGTGACCATCACTCAAAAATTATGATTTTGACATTTGGGAGTTGTAGTTGTTGGGATTTATAGTTCACCTATAATCAAAGAGCATTCTGAGCCCCCGGTGGCGCAGTGGGTTAAACCCCTGTGCCGGCAGGACTGAAGACCGACAGGTCGCAAGTTCGAATCCGGGGAGAGGCGGATGAACTCCCTCTATTAGCTCCAGCTCCTCATGCGGGGACATGAGAGAAGCCTCCCACAAGGATGATAAAACATCAAAAATCATCCAGGCGTCCCCTGGGCAACGTCCTTGCAGACAGCCAATTCTCTCACAACAGGAGCGGTTGCTCCTGACACGACAAAAAAAAAAACTCCACCAACGATGGAATTGAACCAAACTTGGCACACAGGACTCCCATGACCAACAGAAAATACTGAAAGGGTTTGGTGGACATTGACTTTGAATTTTGGAATTGTAGTTCATCTACATCTAGAGAGCACTGTGGACTCTAACAATGATAGATCTGGACCAAACTTGGCACGAATACACAATATGCCCAAATATAAATACAGATGGAGTTTGGGGGAAATAGACCTTGACATTTGGAGTTGTAGTTACTGGGATTTATAGTTCACCTACAATCAAAGCACATTATGAGCCCTACGAATGACAGAATTGGGACAAACTTCCCACACAGAACCCCCATGACCAACAGAAAATACTTAAGGCCATCCAGCCCAACTCCATCAAGGCAAGAAAACGTAATCAAAGCCCTCCTGACAAAGAGCCATCCAGCCATAGATATAGAGAGATATATATGACTCTCACACACACAGATATAGTATCATAGATTTGAAAGGGACCCCTAAAGAAGGACAATTCTATGTTGCATGCTCCAGAGTAGGCCAACCAGACAATCTCTACATCAACACAAGCGTAAAGATATTACATATATTAGAAACCAACACTTTCTCATTACTTTATTTTCCAGATCACCAGACTGGGCCATAGCAGCGCGTGGCAGGGGACAGCTAGTATTATATAACATAGTTTTAACCCATTCACTTCATAAAACCAGGCTGGTGCATTGCAGGACGGAGATCAGGGGTCCTCAAATTATGGCCTGAGGGCCACTTACGGCCCTCCGAGGTCATTTACTCGGCCCTTGCTCAGGGTCAACCTAAGTCTGAAACGACTTGAAAGCACACAACAACAACAACAATCCTATCTCATCAGCTAAAAGCAGGCCCACACTTCCCATTGAAATAGTAATAAGTTTATATTTGTTAAAAAATCTTCATTTTAATTATTGTATTGTTTTAAAGTGCTTTTTTGCACTACAAATAAGATATGTGCATAGGAATTCATTCTTCTTTTTTTATTTACAAATTATAATCCAGCCCTCCAACAGTTTGAGGGACTGTGACCTGGCCCTCTGTTTAAAAAGTTTGAGGACCCCTGCTCTAGATGTTGCTGAACTTCATTCTTCTTCATCATTGGTTATGCTATCTAGGGCTATTTTATTCGAGCATAAGTTAACCACCCTGCTCACAAAGCTTGGAAAGCTACTTTCATAAAAATGAATGTAATAACATGCTGAAGCCATTCATAACTATTTAGTTGTGGATTACTTCAGCATTCCTTTATAATCATTCTTCTTAAAAGCAATTTCTGAAGGTCTGCTCTCATGTAGTGGACCGAATGTCAGATTTCAATCAGACAGAGTAGGATATCAAGGATCTCTTCAAAATAGAATAACATATATTGGGAAAAATGCTTGCTTTGAAAGGAAGAGTCCCACATACATAACAAGAGATGGAATGGGAGCAAGGTCAAATGGGAAATTTGCTGGTGGAATGTTAATGTTGAAACCTTCCTTTCTTCAGTATTTTTTCTTCATATGCACACACATATACACCTGAAAGAGAATTAGCTGGGGAATGGAGCATAGGGAAAAGCAAAGAATCCAGCAGCATTTACCCTCTTGGAACTATTTCTCCAATGTCAACCTTCACAGAAATGCAGGTGATGTAGAAACTGGGACGGTGAGGTGGATCTGTAATTGGTTAAATGGGCAAACCCAGAGGCTGCTCACTAATGCTTCCTCTTCATCTTGGAAAGAAGTGACGAGTGGAGTGCCACAGGGTTCCATCCTGGGCCCGGTCCTGTTCAACATCTTTATTAATGACTTAGATGAAGGGCTAGAAGGCATGATCATCAAGTTTGCAGATGACACCAAATTGGGAGGGATAGCCAGTACTCCAGCGGACAGGAGCAGAATTCAAAACTATCTTGACAGAGTAGAGAGAGGGGCCAAAACTAACAAAATGAAGTTCAACAGGGACAAATGCAAGATACTCCACTTAGGCAGGAAAAATGAAATGTAAAGATACAGAATGGGGGACAATGCCTGACTTGAGGGCAGTACGTGTGAAAAATATTTTGGAGTCCTCGTGGACAACAAGTTAAACATGAGCCAACAATGTGATGTGGCGGCAAAAAAAGCCAATGGGATTTTGGCCTGCATCAATAGGAGCATAGTGTCTAGATCCAGGGAAGTAATGCTACCCCTCTGTTCCGCTTTGGTTAGACCACACCTGGAATATTGTGTCCAATTCTGGGCACCACAATTCAAGAGAGATATTGACAAGCTGGAATGTGTCCAGAGGAGGGCGACTAAAATGATCAAGGGTCTGGAGAACAAGCCCTATGAGGAGCGGCTTAAGGAGCTGGGCATGTTTAGCCTGAAGAAGAGAAGGCTGTGAGGAGATATGATAGCCATGTATAAATATGTGAGAGGAAGCCACAGGGAGGAAGGAGCAAGCTTGTTTTCTGCTTCCTTGGAGACTAGGATGTGGAACAATGGATTCAAACTACAACAGAGGAGATTCCATCTGAACATGAGGAAGAACTTCCTGACTGTGAGAGCTGTTCAGCAGTGGAACTCTCTGCCCCGGAGTGTGGTGGAGGCTCCTTCTTTGGAAGCTTTTAAACAGAGGCTGGATGGCCATCTGTCAGGGGTGATTTGAATGCAATATTCCTGCTTCTTGGCAGGGGGTTGGACTGGATGGCCCATGAGGTCTCTTCCAACTCTTTGATTCTATGATTCTAAGTCAATTCACCACCACCACAAATGTCACGCTGAGATCCACTCATATTCATATCCATTCACTCATATTCATATTCATATCCATTCATATCCCTTAGCAATCATTTTCCCCACCTTATTCTTGAGTAAGTGGAGTAATACTAGAGAAATCACTAGAAACTAGCAGACTTTGCAGCATCTTCTTAATTGTAAAAGGTGCTCTGGAGAATGGTCATGAATAATTCTGTTGGGTGCAGAATTTGTAGTTTGCCATACTTGCCAACTTGAATAGGACTATCCAAAGCTTCATTAACATAAGGCAGGATATTAATTGACCTGTTGTTAGTTAAATAATAGCGTGTAATTTGCCATTTAGCTTGTAAACATATGGGGCCTGCTTTAAATCAGCTAGCCATTCCATCTTCCAGAATACTTCATTTGCTGCTCTCTTGTTTTTTATATGTTCCTCTGACAGTCAACCAATATTCAAAGACAATTGAGCACCTCCATTCTCATTATAGAAGGTTTTTCCATCTTCTGAATTCTAATAGTCATAAGGAATTTAACCTGAGAGATTTTCTCAGTAAATTTTTCACATTTGTATAAAATTGCTATCCCTTAGCCTTCTGATGCCACTACATGCACATGGGTGATGCCAATTGGGCTGTATAGGGATAAGAAATGTATACATGCAAGTGCATTAATATTTCTGTGCAGTTCTCTCTTCCTATTTGTGCATTATAAAAGTATTTCAAGAAGGTATTCTGCACAGAAATATATAGAAGCCTTTTTCTTTAAAATATGTGGTTTTTTGTGGGGGAGGGGAGTAATATTTAAAATACTTTCTGTATGCAAGAGGAAATTAAAGTATACCAGGGCTTACAATATGAAAGAAAATTGGATCAAGATGTTTTATAGATGGCATCTGACTCGACAAAAAATTAGGAAAATTTTACAAAAACATCAATACAAATTGTTGGAAATGTGGGAAAGTAGAAGGAACGTTCTACCACATGTGGTGGCAATGCAAGAAGGCCAAAACATACTGGAAAGAGGTTCAAGGGAAATTACAGAAGATGCTGAAGATCAACATACCACTTTGACCTGAAACTTTTCTATTAGGGATTACAGATGAAAAAATCAAACATAATAAGGATAAACCCCTATTTCTAGCTATGACGGTTTTGGAGAGGGCCTTTTGAATTCTCTGCCACAGGGGGCCTTGCCTTCCCAAACTCCATTTCCCAGAATGCTGTGTTCTCAGTCTCCCGCCCAGACCAGCTAGCTGTCCTTTTTTATGGCAGCCGGCAAGCAGCCTTGATCTAGCAATGGCCTCTTCAGCTTTACCGAAGTTGCTTAATGCTTATACTGAAAATTAAACTGACTTTGGGAGGCTTCCAAATGTTATAGAATCTTAACAAAAAATTATTGGTGAGTTTTTCAATCTTTAAATTTTTCTCCTTTCTTTTTTCCATGTTTCTTAATAGCAATTTGTTTGCACAAATCTAACAAATTACTAATGACTTATGGGACTAAGAATAATTTTACACAATCCTAATGCTGAATGCAGAAATGTATGTGCTGAATGTAGAAATGTATTGCTGAATGTAGAAATGTATGTGCTGAATGTGAAATGGGTATTAGATAGATTTAGACTATGAAAATAGCGCAAATAGTCTGCATTGCACTGACAGATAAGTGATTGGGAATCTGGGTATGGGAAACTGAGGAAAGATGTTACCAAGGTCATTTTCTCAGGGTAAATAGTGTGAATAATAATAATAATAATAATCTTTGTTTATACCCTGCCATAATCTCCCCAAAGGGGACTCGGGGAGGCTAACATGAGGCCAAGCCCGAAGATACAATACAGCAAAATAAAATACAAAACAACAAAAATTTCATCACAATAAAATACTGTACATAAAATAACAAGATAAAATAAACAGTGCAAAAAATCCCAATGCAAAATAACTTAATAGAAAGTTATTAAGTTTCTATTCACAATGGGTGGGCCAAATGCACGAGATAAAATGATAAAACCCTAGGTGAGATACGAGTGGAAAAAGTGTATTTGTGAGGGAGGAGCCCCAAAAGGACAAATAGCAGGGTTAGGTCTTCATTAAGGACAGGGGAAAGTGCATCATGAGGACAAGACTGTAGATAGAACAGACAGAAATGGGATGTGTGGTCATGCCAATCCAAAGGCACATCGTAAGAGCCAAGTTTTCAGATCTTTCTTAAAGGCTGCTAGGGTGGGGGCTTGCCTAATCTCACCAGGTAGTGAGTTCCAAAGTTGGGGGGCCACAGCGGGGAACGCTCTCTCCCTCGTTCCCACGAGTCGTGCCTGTGATAGAGGAAGGGGCAAAAGGAGGGCTCCCCAGAGGATTGAAGTGATCATGCAGGTTTCTGGTAGGAGATGCGGTCACAAAAGTAGGCGGATCCAGAACCGTTTAGGGCTTTATAGGTGATAACCTGCACCTTGAATTGGGACTGAAAGATGAATGGCAGCCAATGGAGCTCCTTAAACAGGGGGGTTGACCGCTCCCTGTAATGATAAAATGTTGTGATTTAAGAACCAGTGTGTTGCAACTCAGGGTAGTTTTCACCTTGCTCCCAAACACTACCACATCAAAACTGTAGATTTTGTAGTTGAGAAAAAGGCAAAATCAAAACATAGCATGAAGAATACAAAGGTTCCATAAGGCTTAAATGCAAAGACACAGTTCCCAAGATCCAAAAGCAAAAACATGAAGCATAATCCTTTAAGCAATGGTCATACAATAGTCCATGGAAAAAGAGTTGAACACAAGACCCAAAATCCCAGACGCAGGAAGGCAGAAGCGTGCTGCTTAAAGTCAAGGTTAATCCATAGAAGTTTGCATGGAAAGAGCTACGTTGAACTGACAACTCCTGCGTGTCAGAGAGAAGGCTAAATACCCTTTGCAGACATGAACACATTGCAATGACCTTTGGCAGACTTGGCTTCTCGCTTGCTAGCCAAGCGAGAGCTTCTCCGGACCCTTAATTACAGACGATCTTGCCTGCTCATTAATTCGTTATCTTCAAGGATCTCTAACCCCTTATCTTGGTCCTGCAGCTGGACCGGATCACCGTGGGAAGGCAAAGGAGGCAAAGACGTCTCCAACTGGCCGTGTGGGAATTCACTCTCGTTATCAGTCTCACTAACATTATTTTCCCCCGAGAATTGACTTGCTGTTTCCCCTTCTGCAGCCTCATCGTCAACCCTGTCTGAAACATGTACCAAAATCTATAACCCATCCTCCTCATCATCATCTTGTACGAACTCTGGCTCACAAAGCCCACAGGGCTCAGCTTCAGACTCAGAGTCAAGCTGAGTCACAACACAGTGGCTATACAGGCAGGCAAACCTAATGATTGAAAACGGTGCTAGCCTATGTACATGTTAGTGTGCGTTTTTGAAATGTTATGCCTTTATACATTTGTGTAACTGAGTTAACCTATTAGTCCTAATGAATAGTGTATATGGTTGTTTTTGTTGCCTTTTCAACAAAGTTATTCTATTTTTAAAGGGAGAGTTTATTTGAGAGACAGAGAAAGACCTACACCTGAAAAGGAACATATTACTACTCCAGGCAGATTTGGTCCCCAAATTTCCAGTCCTAACTTCAATTAAACTGGTGACTGTAAGCAGAAAGGCAACCAAGAAATAAATCAATTTCAAATTGACAAGTCTACATTCTCCATACTATTGCATTCAGGAGGTTGTCAGGTCTCCTTTGCACTTGAGAGTCTGCCAGTTTTCCAGTTCACTTCAGGATGGCCTACCTCTTTTATTTGATGAAGTCCCATAAATTTACTCTATTGCATTCATTTGAAATAGGATGCTCTTCACCTGAAATAAGAGCCTCATGATCACACTTCTCCCTGAATAATGGGAGAGGTAAACTGCATGTGATTTAGGCATTCCAGCTGTACTTTGCTATTTAGGGGAGTCCTTTGTCATGCTTTTAAGATCTGCCATTGCTCTGCTTGCCATGAGACTTTTTAAAACTTCCATTGGTTAACTTTCTACTGGCAAGTACTGCGGTGACAGACATACAGATCAGAGTTTCTCCCAGCACAGCGATTTGCATAAATCTCTCACATTTGTATTCTACAAGTAGCCTGGTACGAGATTTCTCAAAACAGGAGCCACATTTGTGTAGCGACAGCAATTGTACAGTGCTGTTTACATGGAAATAAATCATAATAAAATCCGTTAACAGTGGGTTGAAAAGAAAACAAAAATCCAATTTCTGTATTGTTCTTTTTCAATTTAGCTCCTGGCATACAATAAAACAGGCATCCAGATGAGGCAAGCTGGATTATAGAGGCCAAACCTTTGCTATGCAAGTAGTGATTTTGAAAACCCTGACAGACCTCCTTTTGTGTGGCTTTAGAAAAGGCAAACTGAAGCTATTGCTGGGCATCCTATTCTCCTCTCAGGAGAAAAGGTATTTGGTATTCCTGGAGCAGGAAAATAGGATGCCAAATGACATGGCGTAGAAAATGCCAATTGTTCGAAAGCAGATGCACTTGTTCAGACTCACAGGCACCCCTCCGTTTTCTTGGAGGAAAATGGTTGATCCTTTCATTCTTGGATGGAGCATATAGGTAGTACAGCTGGAATAAAAATATTTCAGACATTTTTCTACTGGAATATGTCGAAAAGTGTTCTTGCACATTTTTTTATTTTAAAAAACTGTTCATGTTTCAGAACTATTTAAAAATTACAAATATTGAATGCTTTTTTAACAAAACAATATTTAGCTAAATAAATTAAAAGTTATTCTTAAAAAAAATCAGAAATGTTTCTCAGTTCTTGTGGGTTTTTTCGGGCTATATGGCCATGTTCTAGAGGCATTTCTCCTGACGTTTCACCTGCATCTATGGCAAGCATCCTCAGAGGTGAGGTCTGAGGATGCTTGCCATAGATGCAGGCGAAACATCAGGAGAAATGCCTCTAGAACATGGCCATATAGCCCGAAAAAACCCACAAGAACTGAGTGATTCCAGCCATGAAAGCCTTCGACAATACATCAGAAATGTTTGTTTGAAAATTAACTAGATAGGAAAAGACACTTGGAGCCCAGCACACCGTGCTATACTTACAGGCAGAAAAAATATAGACTGAGTTTGAAGGCAATAACAGAGGATTAATTTACTTCCAGGCCTGAAAGGATGTCTTACACAGAGTCTGCGTTCAAAAGGAATTGGACATAACCATACAATACAGTGCAAGACATTTTATCACCTTTGACAGCTGTTCAAAAGACCCACTCCCTCCCCTGACCAGACAGGTCCTGTATCCCAGGATCTGATCCCAGGTTTTCTGTTTTATATTAGACTAGCTGTCCCCTGCCACGCATTGCTGTGGCCCAGTCTGTGTATATGTGCTTTGTATGTTTATATGTGTTTATATATTTGTGTATATGTGTATGTTTGTGTTTTTGCGCATGCATTGTAATGTATTTTTTATTCTTTGGCTTTGTAAGTCAGACAGATCCAGCCTCTGTTTAAAAGCCTCCAAAGAAGGAGCCTCCACCACATTCTGGGGCAGAGAGTTCGACTGCTGAACAGCTCTCACAGTCAGGAAGTTCTTCCTAATGTTCAGTGGAATCTCTTTTCTTGTAGTTTGAAGCTATTGTTCTGTGTTATAGTCTCCAGGGAAGCAGAAAACAAGCTTGCTTCCTCCTCCCTGTGGCTTCCTCTCACATATTTATACATGGCTATCATGTCTCCTCTCAGCCTTCTCTTCTTCAGGCTAAACATGCCCAGCTTTAGGATCAATCTATTGTTTTAGGTTTTGGTAAGCCCCCATTTCCCTTCCACTTTCCCTCAGGGCATTCTGATTTCAATGAAAATCTAAGTGATCCTCTCTGAAATGCTTGGATTTGGCTGGGTTAGGGTTGCTTGAAGCCCAACCAAGATCTGCTGGTTTGATCTATTTGACTGAGCTAGTAAATATGTCTATTTAAATACAAATATAATGTTCATTTGTAGGATTAACATAATTCAAAAACCACTGAACGAATTGCCACCAAATTTGGACACAATACACCTACTATCCCAAAGAGTGACCACCACTCAAAAATTGATTTTGTCATTTGGGATTTGTGGTTGCTGGGATTTACAGTTCACCTACAATCAAAGAGCATTCTGGGACCCCACCAAAGATGGAATTAAACCAAGCTTGGCACATAGGACTCCCACAACCAACAGAAAATTCTGGAAGAGTTTGGTGGGCATAGACCTTGGGTCTGGGAGTTCACCTACATCCAGAGAGCACTGTGGACTCAAACAATGAAGTATCTAGACCAAACTGGGCACGAATATTCCGTATGCCCAAATATGAACACAGATAGAGTTTGGGGAAAATAGACCTTGACATTTGAGAGTTGTAGTTGCTGGGATTTACAGTTCACCAACAATCAAAGAGCAATCAGAACCCTACCAATGATAGAACTGGGGCAGACTTCCCACACAGAACCCCCTCAACCAACAGAGATCCCGACCCCCAGGTTAAGAAATGCTTCCTAAAGGCCATCCAGTCCACTTCCCCTCCCCAGGGCAAGAAAACATAATCAAAGCCCTCCTGACAAAGAGCCATCCAGCCATAGATATAGATCGATATATATGATTCACACACACACATGTATATGACAGATATAATATCATAGATTTGAAAGGGACCCCTAAAGAAGGACAATAATATGTTCCATGTTCCAGAGTAGGCAAACCAGACAATCTCCTATAAAGGAAAGGATGCCACTTTATTTCATCTAGGGCAGTGTTTCTCAACCTGGGGGTCGGGACCCCTGGGGGGGTCATGAGGGGGTGTCAGAGGGGTCACCAGAGACCATCAGAAAATACACTATTTTCTGTTGGTCATGGGGGCTCCTTATGGGAAGTTTGGCCGAATTCCATCATTGATGGGGTTCAGAATGCTCCTTGATTGTAGATGAATTATACATCCCAGCAACTACAACTCCCAAATGTCAAGGGCTATTTTCCCCAAACTCCACCAGTGTTCACATTTGAACATATTGCGTAATTGTGCCAAGTTTGGTCCCTATTCATCGTTGTTTGAGTTCACGGTGTTCTCTGAATGCAGGTGAAGTACAACTCAAGGTCAATGCCCACCAAACCCTTCCAGTATTTTGCGTTGTGCCAAGTTTGGTTAAATTCCATCGTTGGTGGAGTTCAGAATGCTATTTGATTGTAGGTGAGCTATAAATCCCAGCAACTACAACTCCCAAATGACAAAATCAATCTCCCCAACCCCCCCCCCCCCCCCCAAATTTGGATGTTTGGGTATTTGTGCCAAAACTGGTCCAGTGAATGAAAATACATCCTTCATATCAGATATTTACATTACAATTCATAACAGTGGCAAAATCACTTACGAAGTACCAACGAAAATAATTTTATCATTGGGGGTCACCACAACATGAGGAACTGTATTAAGGGGTCGCAGCATTAGGAAGGTTGAGAAGCACTGATCTAGGGCTTAATGTCCTTAGAAAACTATAATGGGGGGGGGGTCGTGTGTTCGACAACACAATTATTACATGGAGCATAAGCCTAATAGCAATTGACTAAGTTGTTTCTTGGAACAAAAGAAATGTTTCTGTTTTGGAGGTTACACAACAAATTGTGGAAATGAGGATTTATATCCTTAAAATCCTCACTAAGAATTTAGGGATATAAATCCATATTTCTATTGTGAAGATTTTAATGTGCAAATTGAAGATTCTTGTTGCTTCATTCTTTTCTCTGGCAAGGCTTAAACAGAGATTCTGTTTGAAATATACAATTATCGTCACCTATGCCTGTTTACATCTCCAAACCAGAGCAGAAGCCAGAATAACAGCAAAAATAGATTTTTCCTTGTGTTGGATATTCCCTCCCCACCCATTTTCTTTTTCTCCTTAGCTAATCATGATATCTACTCCGTGGACTCTACAGGGTACTTACTTACTTACTTACTTACTTAGGCGATCCCTCGTTGGACGAGTAAGATGGTCTTCCATTATGGATTTCCTTGTGGGTCCGTATGTGGCTGTGGAGCCCTATTCTTGACCTGCATCTTCTTCCGCAGTGAGGGCATTGGTTTCCAGGTGGAAGGCGGTCCCGGTCGGGGTTGGCTTGATGCGCCTTCCTCCTGGCACGTTTCTCTCTTTCACCCTCCACTCGTGCCTCCTCAAATTCTGCAGCACTGCTGGTCACAGTTGACCTCCAGCTGGAGCGCTCAAGGGCCAGGGCTTCCCAGTTCTCAGTGTCTATGCCAGAGTTTTTAAGGTTGGCTTTGAGCCCGTCTTTAAATCTCTTTTCCTGTCCACCAACGTTCCGTTTTCCGTTCTTAAGTTCGGAGTAGAGCAGTTGCTTTGGGAGACGGTAGTCAGGCATCCGGACAACGTGGCCGGTCCAGCGGAGTTGATGGCAGAGGATCATCGCTTCAATGCTGGTGGTCTTTGCTTCTTCCAGCACACTAACGTTTGTCCGCTTGTCTTCCCAGGAGATTTGCAGGATTTTCCGGAGGCAGCGCTGATGGAAACGTTCCAGGAGCTGCATGTGACGTCTGTAGACAGTCCACGTCTCACAGGCATAGAGCAGGGTTGGGAGGACAATAGCTTTATAGACAAGCACCTTGGTCTCCCTACGGATGTCCCGGTCCTCAAACACTCTCTGCTTCATTCTGGGTACAGTACATTCTGGGTACAGTAGCCAGCCAATTAATAATTATTCATTCTGGGTACAGTAGCCAGCCAATTAATAATTATTCTCTCTCACCTAATGCAATGAGGAATCATTATCCACAGGCCACACAAAAATCCCTAAGCTAAATCCCCTCCTCTCTTCACCCTGCAAAGTCCTTGAAATGGGTTTTGCTCATTGTCTAAATAATATGTTAGTGATGAAAGCCAGAACTAATTCTAGAAGAGTGTGGACGAAAAGGGACAATGAAGATGACTCGGCCGGGCAAAGGTATTGAGAAACAGTTGAAAGAAATGAGCGTGCCAGATGGAAATGGTTTGTGTTTTTCAACCCTGCTCTCGTTACCATTAATAAAAGTGCCCTCTTTTGTCACCAGCTGGAGTTAAGTGAATATACTGTGAAATAATGACCAGGAATATAAAAAGCTTTCAGAAAATGGTGCAGCTCTCGTAGGGAAGCCTTTTAAAAAAATAAGAATGAAAGCTGTTGAATGAGCTGCCTCTACCGTTCTGAAATACAAGCTCATTATGAATAGGGGATTTTTTTTCCTTCACCTGCCTATCTTTTCACATTGCACAATAGGGTGAGAGATGAAGCCTTGAAAAGCAGGTGAGGAGCTTGTGAACTCTCCCAGTGGAGTTTGGAGCCAGAAAGGAATATGAGATAACATGTAAAAGTTCACACAGTGCAGAAGGGGTTTCAGACATTTCTTTATTCTTCTCCTTCTAAAAAAGACATTTAAGTCCTGTGGGCTACAAGCAAAGAACAGCCTTGGAACTCTCATACAAAGATCTACTTGTGTGTTTCTGTTAGAAATGTAATACGATGGTCTGGTTGCTGATGACACGATAAATAAATAAATGTGATATTATATGACTACCACTGTAATTTATTGCATGTATTCATTAGTGAAGAAAATGATAGATTTCAGTTAAGAGGTCAGAAAAAATAAATATAATAAGTTTTAATGTATTGTCGAAGGCTTTCATGGCTGGAATCACTAGGTTCTTGTGGGTTTTTTCGGGCTATAGAGCCATGTTCTAGAGGCATTTCTCCTGACGTTTCGCCTGCATCTATGGCAAGCATCCTCAGAGGTGTGAGGTCGGTTGAAAGTAGGAAAAATGGGTTTATATATCTGTGGAATGGCTGGGGTGGGGCAAGGAGTTCTTCCCTGCTGCAGTTAGGTGTGAATGTTTAGCTGATCACCTTCATTAGCATTTGAAGGCCTGCCTGAGCCTGGGAAAATCTGTTGCTGGGAGGTGTTAATCTGTGCCTGGTTTTTTCCTCTCTGTTGTTTAGCTGTTATAATTTTAGAGTTTTTTAATACTGGTAGCCAGATTTTGTTCATTTTCATGGTCTCTTCCTTTCTGTTGAAATTGTCCACATGCTTGTGGATTTCCCTTGATGTATGGCAGGAACACTTTTCCTCTGGGTGGATCTTCATCTTTACTCTCGTGGCTTGTTCTTGCTCTTGCAGCTCTTCTGATGTCTGAGGTGGAGTATCCATTGGCCTGGAGAGCCCAGTTGAGGTGGTTCAGTTCATCTTGGAGGAGGTGGGGTTCGCAAATTCTTTTTGCACGGTCTGCCAAGGCTTTAATGGTGCTTCTTTTTTGACTTGGGTGATGATTGGAGTTTTTATGTAGATATCTATCTGTGTGTGTGGGTTTTCTGTAGACGGTGTGACCCAATTGTTGATCTGGTTTGCGGATGACTAGGACATCTAGAAAAGGCAGTCTTCCTTCATTTTCTTTTTCCATGGTGAACTGGATGTTTGGGTGGATGCTGTTAAGATGGTCCAGGAACCTGTTGAGTTCTTCTTCTCCATGGCTCCAAATGGTGAAGGTGTCATCCACATATCTGAACCATATCGTGGGCTTTTTGGTTGCTGTTTCCAGGGCTTGTTTTTCAAAGTGTTCCATGTAGAAGTTAGCTATGACCGGGCTGAGAGGGCTCCCGATAGCTACTCCATCTTTCTGTTCGTAGAATTCATTGTCCCACTGAAAGTAACTGGTGGTAAGGCAACAACCACCATGTCAGACTACACAGAGAAGCCATTGAAATCCACAAGCATGTGGACAATTTCAACAGAAAGGAAGAGACCATGAAAATGAACAAAATCTGGCTACCAGTATTAAAAAACTCTAAAATTATAACAGCTAAACAACAGAGAGGAAAAAACCAGGCACAGATTAACACCTCCCAGCAACAGATTTTCCCAGGCTCAGGCAGGCCTTCAAATGCTAATGAAGGTGATCAGCTAAACATTCACACCTAACTGCAGCAGGGAAGAGCTCCTTGCCCCACCCCAGCCATTCCACAGATATATAAACCCATTTTTCCTACTTCCAACAGATCTCACACCTCTGAGGATGCTTGCCATAGATGCAGGCGAAACGTCAGGAGAAATGCCTCTAGAACATGGCTCTATAGCCCGAAAAAACCCACAAGAACCTAATAATAAGTTTTGTTGTCTAAGGCTTTCATGGCCGGAATCATTGAGTTGCTGAGAGTTTTCTTCAAAGTTTATGAGTCTGTTGGAAACTAGTACAAGCGAGGTTTATATATCTGTGGAATGTCCAGGGTGGGCAAAAGAATTCTTGTCTGCTTGAGGCAAGTGTGAATGTTGCCATTGGCTACCTTGATTAGCATTGAATGTTGCTGAAGTTTCAAAGCCTGACTGCTTTCTGCCTGGGGAGAATCTTTGGAAATCCACAAGCATGTGGACAGTTTCAACAGAAAGGAGGAAATCATGAAAATGAACAAAAACTGGCTACCAGTATTTTAAAAACCTCTAAAATCAGGACGCTGGCTCTTCGGCTTAGAAATGGAGATGAGCACCACACCCCAGAGTCAGACATGACTGGACTTAATGTCAGGGGACTACCTTTACCTTTACCTAAAATCAGGACAGTTTTTTGAGCAACACTCAAAAAACAGGGGAATACCAGAGGGGAAATAAACTGAGCCTGCTAACACCTTCCAACAAAGGATTCCCCCAAGCAGGAAGCTGCCAGGCTTTGAAACCTCAAGGCCATTGATTGCTAATCAAGGTGGCCAGTTGCAACATTCCCATTTTCCTCCAGCAGATAAGAGTTTTTTCTCCCACCCTTGACATTCCTCAGATATATAAACCTCATTGATCCTAGTTTCCAACAGACCTTACTACCTCTGAGGATGCTTGCCATAGATGTGGGCAAAATGTCAGGAAAGAATTCTTCTGGAACACGGCCATACAGCTTGGAAAACTGCCAGCAACCCTATAATAAGTTGATTTATTTTCCCAATTCAAGCTTATGGATGCCCTGAATTTTTTTCCATGGATTCCATGGACTCCTAGTTAAGAACCCTTGCTTTAAAGGCAAAAGCTGTTGTAGCTAATAACTACAAAAAGCAACTAGTTGCAATAATAATAATAATAATAATAATAATAATAATAACTTTATTTATACCCTGCTAACATCTCCCGAAGGACTTGGTGTGGCTTACAAGAGGCCGAGGCCCAATATATCAATAAAACAACAGCATAACAAATACAACAATAAATAAACTCATAAAACAAGCAATAAACATTAACACAATAGCAATTAACATTAGACAATAACACCATGACACATTTAAAAACTAAGGCCGGGCCAAATGTAATGATTAAAAATTTTAAAAATGCTGGGCATGACAGGTGAAATGGATAGGTTTTTGGAGATAGGTGCGGTGTGCAGACAATCTTAAATCTCTAGTAAAGTGCATTTGGGACATGATGCTTGGAGTTTCCTATTCTGGGAAGGCATACTGGAATAACCACGTCTTCAAGCTCTTCCTAAAGACTGCCAATGTTGGGGCTTGCCTGATGTCCTTGGGGAGAGAGTTCCAGTCGGGGGGCCACCACGGAAAAGGCCCTGTCCCTCGTCCCCACCAATCGCGCTTGAGACACAGGTGGGATCCATTGGTAGCCAATGGAGCTCCTATAATAATTTGTTAGAAAAAATGAAATTATTTATTGTATTGTTCACATCTTTCCTTAATAAACTATTATATTCTCTTCTAAATATTCATTACTTGCTTACTTACTTAGGCGATCCCTCGTTGGACGAGTAAGATGGTCTTCCTTGAGGATTATTTTTGTGAGTTTGTAGGTGGCTATGGAGCCCTATTCTTGACCCGCATCTTCTCCCACAGTGAAGGCATTGGTTTCCAGGTGGAAGGCGGTCCCAGTCGGGTTTGGCTTGATGCGCCTTCCTCCTGGCACATTTCTCTCTTTCACCCTCCACTCGTGCCTCCTCGAATTCTGCAGCACTGCTGGTCACAGCTGACCTCCAGCTGGAGCGGTCAAGGGCCAGGGCTTCCCAGTTCTCAGTGTCTATGCCAGAGTTTTTAAGGTTGGCTTTGAGGCCATCTTTAAATCTCTTTTCCTGTCCACCAACATTCTGTTTTCCGTTCTTAAGTTCAGAGTAGAGCAACTGCTTTGGGAGACGGTGGTCAGGCATCCGGACAACATGGCCGGTCCAGCAGAGTTGATGGCGGAGGACCATCACTTCAATGCTGGTGGTCTTTGCTTCTTCCAGCACGCTGACGTTTGTCCGCTTGTCTTCCCAAGATATTTGCAGGATTTTCCGGAGGCAGCGCTGATGGAATCGTTCCAGGAGTTGCATGTGATGTCTGTAGACAGTCCACGTTTCACAGGCATAGAGCAGGGTTGGGAGAACAACAGCTTTATAGACAAGCACCTTGGTATCCCTATTCATTATATAATCACTGAAACAGAGTCATAGTTTCAGTTCCAACCACAATGACAAAAATGGCCCAAAGTAAAATCAAGAAACCTGGGAAAGCATGTTTTTTGCTCAGGTACTACCTTTATTTCCAAACAGCTGGATACAGTTAATAGGTATACACTCCTCTGCCAGAGCAAACAAATTTAGCAATCTTCTGCCTGCTTAGAGTATGAACTACTCTTGTAACATCTGTCACAGAGCACATAATCACAGAGTGCATCCTTGTTGCTTTACAAGTATCTTTCCTCCTTGCAATATTGTACTTATTTAAGAGATGGTACTACATCAGTTGTGGATTTCTAGGCTGCAGCAGCTTGACTTTAATTGCGGTGCTCACATCTTATGGGGACAAATGGGGGTAAAAGAAAGAAACAGAATTATCTCTGCAGGATGTTACAAGGCAAGGCTCTACTTACATTATTTGAAGAGCTACTGTCAGATTAAATCTTGTTACGTGTTAAGCATCAAGATGGTTTCCAAACTGCCAAAAGGAAGCATTGAATATAGCCCTAGCATGGACAGTGTCACAATATCATCTCAATACATAGATAATACTATTGCTTCGTGGCCAGTATCAGATCTGACTGAGTTGCGGGCAAGACTCTTATCATTTTAAAAATTGCAACAAATAAGGAGTGACAAGGAGCCAGATAAACAAGGCTCACTTTGGCACTAGATGAGATCAATGAGACCTCTCTTGGAAGGCCATGCCATATTTAGAGCATCACATACGGGGAATTGATCTCATAAGATCCTTAGGAAGTATACAGAGAAGTCAGACCTTTTCCATTTTTTTATTCTAAAAAGATCAAAACAGAATAATCATTGATTTATTCAACATTAGGCTTTTCTAAAAAGAGAAAAATGGAGGAAGGGAAAAGTATTTTGGGGTGAAATAGTGTGTAGTTTACCATGCTTGGATGAGAAACGTGAGACGAAAGGGACAGTTGTAGTACTAGGAGTGACAGAAGGGAAGAAAAGGACATTTTAAAGAGGTAGAAAGAAGATTATTATTTCTTATGGCTGTGTTTGGGTATAAAACCACACAATAATGAAGAACTCACAGTTGAAGAACCCACAGCTATGTTGAAATGAAATGACTGGGGAAAGATGACAAGAGATGATGGAGGGATAAGGAGAGTAAAGCCAAAATAGAGAAGAGTGAGCATGTCCAAGGAGTTATTTTCCTTGTTGAAATCCTTACAAAATATATAGGATGGTCTGGGATAGGAAGATCATGGGTACAAAATGCCTTTTACTTAGGATCCTTCCAAACAGGCCAGAAATCCAGGAGGAACTGGGTTATTTTAACCAAGTTCCTCCCAGATTTCTGTCCCCACCCCCAACCCAAACCCGGCCTTTCCCTTGGGTGGTGGCTAGATACCATCCTGAGTCAAACAAATGTTGACCTGGGATATCATCCAGCCCTCCCCCTCCCCCAACCACCCATTTCCTCCAAAAAAAAACCCCCTTTATCTATGGGGCCTGCTGGCAGTGCCTGATGCATGGAACTGACATGTTGGGAGGTGGGGGAGGAGAGATTTTCTTCCTCCCCCCCCCCCCCCCCCCGCCACCTCCTGATGTAATAAGAAATTCAATGTGCAGATTTAATATATGTGAATTTAATATGATGTGTGGGAATGAATGGAAGATGAATCTATGGATGGAGCTAATAATTTTGGAGACGCCAGTATAATATTAAGGCCTGCAATGACTAACTACCTGCTTGCTGAACTGTAATTAAAACTTGCTAATAAGAGCTGAAAAGTAAACTCTGATAAGAATTGGGACAGTGATTTTTTTTTTGTCGTGTCAGGAGCGACTTGAGAAACTGCAAGTCGCTTCTGTTGTGAGAGAATTGGCCATCTGCAAGGACGTTGCCCAGGGGACGCCTGGATGATTTGATGTTTTTATCATCCTTGTGGGAGGCTTCTCTCATGTCCCCGCATGAGGAGCTGGAGCTGATACAGGGAGCTCATCCACCTCTCCCCGGATTCGAACCTGCGACCTGTCGGTCTTCCGACCTGTCGGGACAGTGATAACAGAAATGTTTACAATGTTAAGAAGGAAGTCAACATAAGATCAACACCAATCAAGAAGATCAACGTCTGGCCAGGAAACTGAGATGGATCCAGGACGGAAGATGTCTATCATTAATTTACAACTTTGGGACTACATCAGCAGAATATTCCTATAAAAGACTCAATCTAATAATGCTCCAAGTGTGGCAGACCTGAGGCATCTGTTCCATCAGCTATGCTCTGCTCCATAGGAAGGAGAGAGATAGTGTACGTATGGAGAGTGGCAGATTTGCACGAGAGCAGTCTGGTCACTTTTGGGCTTCTTTCTCAAGAGAAGAGGAAGATGTGCACTTTTGAAGTCTTGGATTTTGTGTAAGGAGTCAGGTTCTGCTGTATGGAAAACAAAGATCTGGTTCTTGGCATTGTGCTTAGGGAAGAAGTTTTGGCATTTTAAAGTTATTGAAGTTTTGGAACTATGTGTTGGCAGGCTGCAGGGAAGCAGGGTCTGACCTAACAGGTACTTCTCCAAGGAGGGAGAAAATAATATGGTAATATTTGAATGCTTGAGGATGAATGTGGTGTGAATGCTGAGTGAAAATGTAATTCCCCTTTGTTTGTTTGTTAGTCATGTAACTGTAAGTTGTTTGTGAATCCAATGTAGTTGCATAGAATCTGTATGTCTATATGTACGTACGTGTGGTGTGAATGCTGAGTGAAAATTTAATTCCCCTTTGTTTGTTAGCCATGTAACTGTAAGTTGTTTGTGAATCCAATGTAGTTGCATAGAATCTGTAAGTCTGTATGTCCAATGTCATTCTTTGTCTAAATGTTTTCTGTAATCTGATGTACCCTCTCACACTGGAAATTGCAATAAAAGAACCTATGCTTAAAAGTTATTGAAAAGTCATTCATGACAAATTGGTGTCAGAAGTGGGATATTATTTTCCAATGTGGGAAAGCTATTCATAACACTGATGCATCATTTTTGTGTTATCAGCAGTACTCTGCAGAGAGGAATGCGCTGCTGGAGAGGCCCCTCAAGTAACTTTTTTGGGGGAAATGGAGGGCTGCAAAGATAGTTGCCCTCCTGATCCAGGAGCCCAAAGAATCTGATGGCTATGAGGATTGACACCTCCCCCCCCCCACACACACACACACAGGGCAATCTACACAGGGCACACACCTAAAAAGATCAGGATCTTAGCTTAAACTGTTTGGGACCCGCCTACCTGCGTGAACGCATCTCTGTGTACGAACCCACACGATCTCTTTGTTCATCTGGAGAGGCCCTACTCATGATCCCACCTTCATCGCAAGTGCGATTGGTGGGGACGAGAGATAGGGCCTTCTCGGTGGTAGCCCCTCGACTCTGGAACTCGCTCTCCAAGGACATTAGACATGCCCCAACTCTGGCAGTTTTTAAAAGGAGCCTGAAAATGTGGTTGTTCCAGTGTTCCTTCCCAGAATAAGGAACCCTAAGCAACATGTCCCTCATCGCACTTTAATAATGATCTAGGATTGTCTGTTTGCTCTATTTCTCTCCAAATACCCATCCTAGTTATATGTCACTTTGTCATGCTCAGTATTTAAAAAAAAATAATCATTACATTTGGCCTTGCCATAGGTTTTTAATGTGTCATGGTGTTACTGTTATTGTTTATTGCTTTGTTTATGAGTGTATTTATTGTCTGTATTGCTGTGTTGTTTTTATTTATGTATTTGGGCTCGGCCTCTTGTAAGCCTCACCGAGTCCTCCGGGAGATGGTAGCGGGGTATAAATAAAGGTTTATTATTATTATTATTATTATTTCTGCTTTCGATCCCACCAGCATCGCAGGCGCAATTGGTGGGGACGAGAGAGAGGGCCTTTTTGGTGGTGGCCCCTCGACTCTGGAACTCACTCCCTAAAGATATCAGACAGGCTCCAACTTTGGCAGTCTTCAGGAGGAACTTGAAGACATGGCTGTTCCAGTGTGCCTTCTCGGAATAATGACCCCATAGCACTTTGTCCTCCAAAGCACTTTACATTTTTTTTAAATCTGCTCATATGCCCTTCCACAAAAACCAGTATCACCTTCCGTTCATGTCCCAGCATTATTTCCAATTTTAACTCTACCTTTGGCCTTCCCTAAGTTTTTAATTATGTGTTGTTTTATTGAGAATGTTGTGTATCTTATTGTCTATGAGTTTTTAATAGGTTGTACTGTTGTTATTATTGCTTGTATTGTTTTGTTTGGGCTCGGCCTTATGTAATCCACACCGGGTCCCTTGGGGAGATGGTAGCGGGGTACAAATAAAGTGTTGTTGTTGTTGTTGTTGTTGTTATTATTATTATTATTATTATTGTCTTTACGGGTGTTTTGTTAATTCAGTGCAAACTGGGAAATCCCAGTTTTCCCCAGATTAATTCAATCATTTGGATGTCTCAGGTAAAACCAAGACATATGATAGACAGGGATATGAGCCTATCTCGAAGGACCTTTAGGTTAACACACATACCTCAGTGCTATGGAATCATGGAAGTTTTACAAGGTTTTTAGCCTTCTAAGCCAAAGAGTTCTGGTGTTTCACCAAATAGCATTAATTAATTCCAGTTGAAGTGATCTCAAACAACTTTACTTCCATAGTGTGTAGGCACCCTAAATTTATCAAACTGTATTAACTCTGTAGGGTAGGAACTCAATCAACTACCACTGGAGACCTTCTTTTTCCAAATTCCATAGCCTAAAGGAGGAGCACTTGGGACTTCAGAGAGTGAGAAGTGAGTATGTAACATTTTCTCCAAAACCATAATCCAAAGATGTGCTGGTACTTCTGTACCAGGAGCTCCAACTTTATTTTCTTTCTGTTATCTGTTTGCAGTTATAGGGCAGGCCTCCTGTCCATCATAATTAAGCTTTGGTCCCGCCCCTTGTTCAGGGCTCTGGGAGGGAAAGGAGCCATTTTTTGGTCAGTCTCACACAAGGAAGCTAAACTATAGGACGTAGACCAGCTTGTCCCGTAGAAAAGTTTCTTTTCTCAAGAGCAGCCAGGGAAAAGGAGCATCCAGGGAAAAGGTCCCAAGGCTCTGGCTGAGAGCTCACAGCCTCTCAGCCTCACAGCAAACAGAGGGAAAACAGCCCTGAAGTTCTCAAAGAATTCTCTGAGGTAGGACAGCATTACAGATCCATGGATCTCCAGCTGAAATATCTTCAAGCCTCAGTTGGTAGGTCTACTCAATACTCAGACACATTTGGAATCGGTAGTAGGACCCACACCGATGAGGCATAGATAGTAAACAGCCTGGGAGAGGTTAAAAAGGGTTTTTTCCTACCGAGAAAGTACAGTTAATCAAAGTCAGGTACCAGCCCATTGAGGACTAGACTAAGAAAGCCTTGAAGTGTTGTTTGAATCATTGAAGATTTGTTGTTTGTTCCATAGTAAAGACTTTGTTGTATCATTAAAGACTCTAAAGACCATCACTTCAGAAAAATCCCTCCAAAGTGCCATTTGAGGCACCCCTGGCTTCCCGCTGGGCTTAAAGTATACGTCCTATAGAAAAGTACAGCTGTTACAGGCCCAGCACGTGACAGAACAAAAGAAATACAATTTGTTTTTCCCTCTCCTCACATTCCATTTGGCACTAGAAAATAGGAGGTTGCCTATATGGCTCCAAAGTGCCATTTGGATTCCAGAAGTCAGGAACGGTTGCTCCTTACTGCACTTGAAAAAGAGACTGATGAACTGGTAAATCACCACCATCCCAGAAAAGACTGATGGAAAATTATTTCCATAATCCAATTTATTACGCTCTTGGATGAGCTATTCCTGCACTTAAATTTCAGACAATGCACTCTCGGTTCTCTCTCAGGTTGCTGTTTTAAAGTTCCAATAAACCAACATTTATGGTGGTTTTATATGTTAACTTATTCCAGTCTCAGGAGACAATTGTTGGGGGAATAGCAGAAGCAAATGACTCATGGACTGTAAAATACCTGCTTTGAAACTGTGATAAATGTGTCACTCTATATGGTGGTTCAATTTTCTACAGGAACCCCGTAGTTGAGGCAAGGCTTTTATAACAGGAGACATGATACATTGTCATGGAAGCTGACCAGTTTGTTCCCGTGACTTGCAATATGACTGACTTGTTGTTTTTAATGACATTTTTATGATTTCTATTTCTGTGTCATGCTTTAAGATGTATTGCTCTTTCCTACTGAAAAGACTAAAATTAAATAAGAAAATTGTTAGCATTGGTAGTCAGAAGATAAATGGTTCAGCTCGTGGCTTTTTAAGAACATATGCTCTGATGTCACAATGACCATCAAAAACACAGTATTTTCTGTTGTTCATGGGGGTTCTGTGTGGGAAATTTGGCCCAATTCTATCATTGGTGGGGTTCAGAACGCTTTTTGAGTGTTGGTGAACTATCAGTCCCAGCAACTACAACTCCCAAATGTCAAGGTCTATTTTCCCCAAACTCCATCAATGTTCACATTTGGGCATATTTAATATCCATGTTCCACATCCATCATTGTTAGAGTCCACAGTGCTCTCTGGATGTAGGTGAACTACAACGCCCAAACTCAAGGTCAATGCCCACCAAACCCTTCCAGTATTTTCTGTTGGTTATGGAAGTTCTATGTGCCAGGTTTGGTTCAATTCCATTGTTGGTGAAGTTCAGAATGCTCTGATTGTAGGTGAACTATAAATCCCAGCAACTACAACTCGCAATTGACAAAATCAACCTCTCCTCCCAACCTCACTAGTATTCAATTTTGGGTGTATCGGATATTTGTGCAAAAATTTGTCCAGTGAATAAAAATACATCCTGCACATCAGATATTTACATTATGATTCATAACAGTAGCAAAAGTACAGTTATGAAGTAGAAACTAAAATAATTTTGTGGTTGGGGGTCACCCCCCCCCCCCCCAAGAGGACCGTATTAAGGTGTCACAGCATTAGGAAGGTTGAGAACCACTGCTCTAGTGTGATGAGATCTATAGGCAACTATTCAATGCCTTAAACAACATGCAATTAAAATAAACATTTAAATCAAGATTAAAATTAATACACATTAAAACAGTCAAAAACATTACATCCATTATTAAAACCACGCCATTCACAACTGATACTAATTGATACAGCATAATATTGAGTGGAGTGAAGAGACTGGATTAACAAGTTAATATAATGCTAGAATGTGGAGATCCATTTCCTTTGCTAGGCATCCAGGAAAGTTAAAGTCTTAGGGAGCCCCATTTACACTGCCATATAAAATCCAGATTATCTGTTTTGAACTACATTACATGGCAGTGTAACTCACAGAATCCAGTTCAAAGCAGATAATGTGGTTTATCTGCCGTAATAATCTGGATTATATGACAGTGTCGAAGGATCTGAGAGAGATTGAAGTCAGCATTTCCCCTTACAGTTATTATACATACACACACACTCACACACAGCCTTTATTGTCATACAACAACAACATTGGCGTAAAACACAGATATATACAAGAGAAAGTCACAGATAAAAGGAAAACTTACTTAAAAGTTAATAATCTCAAGGATCTCAAGAATGCATCAGAATTGTTCAGATGATGAATTTTATAACACTGTGAAAAAATGGAATGGAGCAAACAAACAACATAGACTGAGTCAGTTTTTATATAATTAATATATCGGTGGTAGTGACCATAGGTTTCAGGATTCACATCTCCTCTCTTGGGCTGGATCTAGACTGAGTCCATATTGCCATATAATCCACTTCAATGATGTTAATCTGGATTCTGAAACTGCATTATATGGCAGTGTAGATGGGGCCTTACTCAGATTTTGGCCCCAGTGAGTTCAGCTGTGAAAGCATCAGCCAGCACATGAAGGAGCATTAAAAAACAGCCTTCTTTCTTTTAAGAAGACATCAAAGTCTTGGGTATTTCCACACAGAACGTTTCCTGTGCAATTCTCCTCATTCATTGTCTGTTCTGCTCCACAGTCACATAAGGTGTGGGTTTCTTTTAGGTAGTGCCATTTGCCAGGTTGTCTTTTGTTCTGCCCACTCCACTTCTGAGTCTGTTCAAGGACTTCCAAGTTGCCCATTCTTGGTTTGCCCCTGGAGGAAGACACTCATGGGGGGCCATCCAGTTGGGATTTCCTGTCCAGAGGGATACCTTGCTGCTGCTGGGGGGACGCCAAGAAGGGTGGTAGTTCTCATAAAGCTTTTCCTTGATTTGAGTCTACTGGGAGGAGGCTGGTAGCCATGTAGTGTTCAATCTTATTTCTCTCACATTTAGCAGCAACTTTCCGTCGCACATTGGGGGGGGGGGGGCAATGCCAGCTAGCTTGTAGAGCAGTGGTTCTCAACCTTCCTAATGCCGTGACCCCTTAATACAGTCCCCCATGTTGTGGTGACCCCCAACCATAATATTGTTTTCATTGCTACTTCATAACAGTCATTTTACTACTGTTATAAATCATAATGTAAATATCTGATATGCACGATGCATTTTCATTCACTGGACCAAACTGGGCACAAATACCCAATACACCCAAATGTGAATGCTAGTGGGGTTGGGCGAGGATTGATTTTGTAATTTGGGAGTTGTAGTTGCTAGGATTTATAGTTCACTTATAATCAAAGAGCATTCCGAACTCCACCAGCGATGGATTTGAACCAAACTTGGCTCCCATGACCAATGGAAAACATTGGAAGGGTTTGATGGGCATTGACCTTGAGTTTGGGAGTTGTAGTTCACCTATATCCAGAGAGCACTGTGGACTCATGCAATAGTGGATCTGGACCAAACTTGGCATGAATACTCAATATGCCCAAATGTGAACACTGGTGGAGTCCGGGGAAAATAGATCTTGACATTTGGGAGTTGTAGTTGCTGGGATTTATAGTTCATTACAATCAAAGAACATTCTGAACTCCACCAACCATAGAATTGGCTCAAACTTCCCACATGGAATCCCCATGACCATCAGAAAATACTGTGTTTTCTTATGGTCTTTGGCGACCCCTCTGACACCCCCTCGCGACCCCCTCAGGGGTCCCGACCCCCAGGTTGAGAAACACTGTTGTAGAGTTTATCAACAGGTGTAGGTTTAAGACATCCTGTGATTATTCTGCATGTTTCATTCAATGCTATGTTCACCTGCTTTGCATGGGCAGACCTATGCCAAACAGCAAAGCCAGAAGAAACATTGGTTATGAACCTTATCCTGCTTTCTGTAGCCTCCTGGAATGGAAGTTTTCACTAGAAAAGGTTTTCTGAAGCATCGCCCTTAAAAAAAAACCCACAATAACCCTCAATTTCCTGAAATGAAAACTGAAAACAGACTTCTGGTCATTTCCAGTTTTGATTCCTCTCATTCTTGTTTCTGGGTCTTATGGGTCTCATAGATAAGATTCTTGAAGTCCCCTGACTTTCTAAAGTTGTCCACCACTGATGTCCAAGGGCAGCACACCTCTTGTGCCACATGCTGGGAATAAACAATGTGTGACACTGTTATCTTCATGTTCGGCCTGTTATTTTCCAGAGGTGACTGGCAGAGAGGTGGCTGCAGCAGCTGCTGCTGGCAGAAAGCTTTCTCACTCAACTAGAAAGATTCACAAATAGGCTATTGCTATCTTCCCAAAACATGTCAAATTTTTAGGAGCTGCTTATTATGACAGAAATCCCAGCAGTTAAAAGAACAACACTGTTTAAAAAAGGCTGTAAAAAGTTAAAAGAGAGCAGATCTCTCTTGCCAGCTACCAGTGTTCCTGGGTATTAGAATCAACCAGTTAATGGGTATAAGACTCATGAGTATAAGAATCACCCAATATAGCCAACACAATGCTACATATTATATCTCAGTCCAAATATTTCTATGCACTACATTTATTTGGATATTGGTGTATTTGCATTAGTGCTGTGAAAGTTGTTATAAATATGGAAAAGCTTATTTAAATAAAAAGTATGTAGGAAGGAAAGAATAATGCATATGCATGTAATCATACAGGTATACTCAGATGAAGTTGTAAATCCCAGGATTCATTATTTGTATTGGCTTGTGTTCGAGACTACAGGGAATGATATACAGTTGTATTTTGTATGAATTTTTACATGACATATTTCCTAATAATAATAATAATAATAATAATAAACCTTTATTTATACCCCACTACCATCTCCCAAAGGACTTGGTGCGGCTTACAAGAGGCCGAGCCCAAATACATCAGTAAAAAACAGCAACAACAGCAATACAGATAATAAATAAACTCATAAATAAAGCAATAAACAGTAACAATAACACCACGACGCATTAAAAAACCTTTGACAGGGGCAAATGTAATAATTAAAAATTTAAAAAATGGTGGGCATGACAAGGTGACATATAACTAGGATAGGTACAAGGGCGGCTCGTCCATTACGCGAAGTAAGCGGTCGCAGAACACTTTTTTTTTGCCAGGGGCGCAGAGGCGCCTCTGTAAATGCCCCTCGACTGCCACTTGAGGAGCGCCCCCTCAGCTCACAACAGCCCTAGCAGTCCGGGGGGAGCCTCGGGTTTCTTGCCTCGCTGCTGGGCAATCCTCTTCCCAAAGGGGCCAGGCCCTTGAGCCTCGCCTAGCCCCTCTCGTTCCTGCTCCACCCGGCCACCGGGTGCACGAGCAGAGCCGGCGCTCAGTTGTTCTCCGCGTTCGATCCCTTCCCCATGACTGGCTCCCTTTCCCAATCCCCCGACGCTCCACCCGCCTCCTCTCCTCTCCCCAATTCACGGGTGGGCCAAGGGGCGGAGCCGCCACGCCTGGCCCACTTCGGGTCCGGAGGCATGTCGGAAGACCCCAGCGTGCACACCAAAAGTCACCTCTTCTCTGACTTTCTCTTCAGCCATTGGGACCAAGAGAGAGAGAGAGAGAGAGCCCCTCCGGCTGGAGGTATCTCCCACCTCCGCTCCCTCCTTTGTTTTTGCACCTACCTTCAGGAAAGTTGGGCATCTCCACCTCTCTCTCTCTCTCTCTCTCTCTCTCTCTCTTGGTCCCATTGGCTGAGGAGAAAGTCAGGAGAAGAGGTGACTTTTGGTGCACACACCGGGGTCTTCAGGCACACCTCCGGACCCAAAGCGGGCAAGGCAAGGGAGAAAGTGCGGCAATGGTAGTTACTGGGATGTATAGTTCACCTACAATCAAAGAGCATTCTGAACGCCACCAATGATGGAATTGAACCAAATATGGCACACAGAACTCCCACAACGAACAGAAAATATATATCAATGATTGGCTGGGGGCAGGGCGCACCAAAATACTCTTTGCTTACTGTTGAAAATTACCTAGGACCGCCTCTGGATAGGTATTTGGAGAGAGATGGAGCAAGCAGACAATCCTAGATCATTACTAAAGTGCAATTAGGGACATGTTGCTTGGGGTTTCCTTATTCTGGAAAGGCACACTGGAACAACCATGTTTCCAAGCTCCTCTTAAAACTGCCAGAGTTGGGGCATGCCTAATGTCCTTGGGGAGTGAGTTCCAGAGTCGAGGGGCCACCACCGAGAAGGCCCTATCCCTCGTCCCCATCAATCGTGCTTGCGAGGAAGGTGGGATCGTGAGTAGGGCCTCTCCAGATGAACAAAGAGATCGTGTGGGTTCGTACACAGAGATGCGGTCACGCAGGTAGGCAGGTCCCAAACCGTTTAGGGCTTTGTAAGTAAGCACCTGCACCTTGAATTAGGACCGGAAAATGAACAGCAGCCAATGGAGCTCCTTAAACAGGAGGGTTGACCTCTCCCTGTAAGGAGTACCAGTTAATAACATGGCTGCCGCCCATTGGACCAGTTGAAATTTCCAGGCCATTTTCAAGGGTAGCCCCACGTAGAGTGCATTATAGTAATCAAATCTGGAGGTGACAAAGGCATGGACCACCCTGGCCAGATCCGCCTTCACGAGGTACGGTCGCAGTTGACGCACGAGTCTTAGTTGTGCAAAGGCCCTCCCGGCCACCGCCGACGCCTGAGTCCAGGAGGACACCCAAACTGCGGACCTGTGACTTCAGGGGGAGTGCAACCTCTCCAACACAGGTTGCCACCCTATACCCCAATCTGGTTTATGATCAACCAAGAGGACCTCTGTCTTGTCGAGATTAATCTTTAGCTTGTTCGTCCTCATCCAGACAGCCACAGCATAGAATCATAGAATCATAGAATCAAAGAGTTGGAAGAGACCTCATGGGCCATCCAGTCCAACCCCCTGCCAAGAAGCAGGAATATTGCATTCAAATCACCCCTGACAAATGGCCATCCAGCCTCTGTTTAAAAGCTTCCAAAGAAGGAGCCTCCACCACACTCCGGGGCAGAGAGTTCTACTGCTGAACGGCTCTCACAGTCAGGAAGTTCTTCCTAATGTTCAGATGGAATCTCCTCTCTTGTAGTTTGAAGCCATTGTTCCGTGTCCTAGTCTCCAAGGAAGCAGAAAACAAGCTTGCTCCCTCCTCCCTGTGGCTTCCTCTCACATATTTATACATGGCTATCATATCTCCTCTCAGCCTTCTCTTCTTCAGGCTAAACATGCCCAGTTCCCTAAGCCGCTCCTCATAGGGCTTGTTCTCCAGACCCTTGATCATTTTAGTCACCCTCCTCTGGACACATTCCAGCTTGTCAATATCTCTCTTGAATTGTGGCGCCCAGAATTGGACACAATATTCCAGGTGTGGTCTAACCAAAGCAGAATAGAGGGGTAGCATTACTTCCTTAGATCTAGACACTATGCTCCTCTTGATGCAGGCCAAAATCCCATTGGCTTTTTTTGCCGCCACGTCACATTGTTGGCTCATGTTTAACTTGTTGTCCACGAGGACTCCAAGATCTTTTTCACACGTACTGCTCTCGAGCCAGGCGTCACCCATTCTGTATCTTTGCATTTCGTTTTTTCTGCCAAAGTGGAGTATCTTGCATTTGTCCCTGTTGAACTTCATTTTGTTAGTTTTGGCCCATCTCTCTAATCTGTCAAGATCGTTTTGAATTCTGCTCCTGTCCTCTGGACTATTGGCTATCCCTCCCAATTTGGTGTCGTCTGCAAACTTGATGATCATGCCTTCTAGCCCTTCATCTAAGTCATTAATAAAGATGTTGAACAGGACCGGGCCCAGGACGGAACCCTGCGGCACTCCACTTGTCACTTCTTTCCAAGATGAAGAGGAAGCATTAGTGAGCACTCTCTGTGTTCGTCCACTTAACCAATTACAGATCCACCTCACCGTAGTTTTGCCTAGCCCACATTGGACTAGTTTCCTTGCCAGAAGGTCATGGGGGACCTTGTCGAAGGCCTTACTGAAATCCAGGTACGCTACATCCACGGCATTCCCTGCATCTACCCAGCTTGTAGCTCTATCGAAGAAAGAGATCAGATTAGTCTGACATGACTTGTTTTTGATAAATCCATGTTGACTATTAGTGATGACTGCATTTGTTTCTAAGTGTTTGCAGACCACTTCCTTAACAATCTTTTCCAGAATCTTGCCCGGTATCGACGTGAGGCTGACCGGACGGTAGTTGTTTGGGTCGTCCTTTTTTCCCTTCTTGAAGATTGGGACCACATTGGCCCTCCTCCAATCTGCTGGAACTTCTCCCGTTCTCCAAGAACTCTCAAAGATGGTTGCCAATGGTTCCGAAATGACTTCCGCTAGTTCCTTCAATACTCTGGGGTGTAGTTGATCTGGCCCTGGGGACTTGAACTCATTAAGAGCGGCCAGGTATTCCTGGACGACTTCTTTCCCAATTTGGGGTTGGATGTCCTCCAAACCCTCATCCACTCCATCTTGCTGAGGTTGAAGACTCTCTTTTTGTGAGAAGACCGAGGCAAAGAAGGCATTAAGTAGTTCTGCCTTTTCCCTATCCCCTGTCAGCATTGCCCCATCTTCTCCTCGAAGAGGTCCTATCGCCTCCTTGTTTTTCCTTTTTCTACTGACATAAGAATAGAAGCCCTTTTTATTGTTTTTAATGTCCCTGGCAAGTCTGAGCTCGTTTTTTGCTTTAGCCTTGCGGACCTTTTCCCTACAGGTGTTGGCTATTTGTTTGAATTCTTCTTTGGTGATTTCTCCCTTTTTCCACTTCTTGTGCATGACTCTTTTGTGTCTTAGCACAGTTAGAAGTTCTTTGGACATCCATTCTGGCTTCTTTGCACTTGTCCTATTTTTTCTCTTTGTTGGCACAGTTTGCAATTGCGCCTTGAGTATTTCACTCTTGAGAAATTCCCATCCATCCGTAACTCCCTTGTCTTTTAGTATCTGTGTCCACGGAATGCTGCTCAGCGTTTCCTTCATTTTTTGGAAATCAGCTCTCCTAAAGTCCAAAATGCGGGTTTGACTTGTCTTAGTTTCGGCCTTCCTTTGTACCTCAAATTGCAGGAGCACATGGTCACTTGCCCCTAAGGATCCTACCACTTCGACCGCATCGATCAGGTCCTCCGCATTTGTTAAGATGAGATCAAGAGTAGTCAATCCCCTTGTTGCTTCTTCTACCTTCTGGCCAGGCACTCGTCCAGCACCCGAGGGGCTTCCTTGGAGTTAGGTGGAAAAGAGTAGTAGAGTTGCGTGTCATCTGCATAGAGATGGCACCCAACTCCAAATTTCCTAACAGGCAGACAATTCTATAATATACATTATATTTTGGACTACACCAGCTGTGCTTGGCACAACTATATACTGATAGAAAGTGTTTTGGATACAACAAACACATGTGCATTAACTATAGGCTTCAAGGCTGAACAAGGTTTCCATATTTGGTTTGAATGCAATTGCTAATCTTAAGTAGAATTGACCCATTGGATCAATAGAAATTACATAACTATTGATAGGCCAAGTTTCCATTGACTCAATTAATCTACAAGGCTAACAATTCGATTTGGGCAACATGGATGAATACCTTTATTGAATGGTAAGACATCATCCAAAGACCTGGATGGAGAGCTCCAGAAGTTGTTGGCTGGCTTATTTTTCCATTCTCTTTGTGCATATGAATTCCTTAAATTGTACTAACGGGGAAGGCATTATAAGTAGCAAAGCCTCAAATTTGCATCACAGTTTTTACATCCACAGCAAGAGGAAATAAGAACTATTGACAATTTAACTGCCACCTCAATAAAGGGGTTCTGTATAAGCACATCCACATGTATGTGTCCAAAGGTATGATAAAAAACATGCAATTCCTAGATTTAAGTTGGAGGCTCCAAATTTATCTCAGACTTTGCAAAATCCAGGGGTATTTTTCTGAGAATTTGGGTGCAATTCAATAACCTCTCTAATTTTAAACCTTTCTCGCTTACAAACAAATTGCTCCGCAATGAGCTTCTAAAAGCTATGCCAGCAGTGAATGCACTCGATTGCAACTGTGTTCTGTGATTACTCTGCCAGTCTTGGAAACCTCAATAGTTCCACTGAAAATTAAGATTGAGAAAACATCACTGGTATACTGGTTCATTCTTGTTTTGCAGTTGTTCAACAACTTTCCACTCCTAGATGTTGATCTATCAAAGTATGGAGGATTCAAAGTAGAGAAATGTATCTTTCAAAACATGATTTAGAATCCTAGCATCTTAGGGATAGAAGGGACCACAGGAGCTGTCTAGTTCAACCCCCTAATATGGCAGGGATACACAGCAAAAACATTCCTGACAGATGACAATCCAACCTCATAATGAAATACGATATAACACTAATAATAATAATAATAATAATAATAATAATAATAAATATTATTATTATATATTTTATATTACATATCATCTATGTAAATAAAAATGTAATGTTCATTTGTGGAATTAACATAACTCAAAAACCACTGGATGAATTGCCACCAAATTTGGCCACACGACACCTACTAACCCAAAAAGTGATCATTAGGCCTGGGTAACAACGCAAAAATTTGTTTCTAAAATCAATTTGTATTTGGGGGGGTTTTTTGTTTCAATATTTAAAATAATTACAAAATTTTCCCTTACAAAAGTTCGGTATTTATGAAATTTCGTTAATATTTACAAAACATTTTGTAAAGATGGCGCCCTTTTTTTTCCAATATTTTTTCAATATTTTTTTAATTTAATTATTAATTTAGTAGAATAGGGAGGAGAAATTATTATTAAGGAGGGAAGGCAGGCACTCACTCTGGCGGGCCCTCAAGCGCTGCCGCCGAGTCAGGCCCGGCTCCTCCGAAGCTAAGGTTTCAGTGCGGAATTGGGAGAAGGGGCTCCCCAAAGGCCATCTAGTCCCACCCTCTGCTATGGTCTCAATGCAAAATTGGGAGAAGGGCTCCCCAAAGGCCATCTAGCCCAGCCCTCCGCTAAGGTTTCAGTGCGGAATTGGGAGAACGAAGCACACCCACCGCAAAGGTGAGGAAGGAGGGACGGGCCGCCTTCCCGCTGAGGGTCGCTCACCCTCTCGCTCGCTTGCTCAGCCGGCGCCTTCCCCGCCCTCTCCTCCTCCTCCTCCTCCTCCTCCTCTTTCAGGCTCTGACTGGCAAGGAGAGGAGAGAGAGGAGAGCTCCCAGCAAGCATAGCCATCTTACGTATTTCCGAAATGGACGGAAATACAAAAATATTTGGCGCATGCCGTTTCGATATTTAAAAACACTTCCGGGTTTAAAAATAAGTTTTGTAATCGTTTTGTAATTGCTAAAATTAACAAATATTTAACGAATTACAAAATTAACGAACGAAACCGCCCAGGCCTAGTGATCATCACTCAAAAAATTGATTTTGTCATTTGGAAGTTGTAGTTGCTTGGATTTATAGTTAACCTACAATCAAAGAGCATTCTGAACTCCACCAATGATGGAATTGAACCAAACATGGCACACAGGACTCCCATAATAACAGAAAACACTAGAAGGGTTTGGTGGGCATTGACCTTGAGTTTTGGGAGTTGTAGTTCACCTACATCCAGAGAGCACTGTGGACTCAAGCAATGATGGATCTGGACCAAACTTGGCACGAATATGAACACAGATGGAGTTTGGGGAAAATAGACCTTGACATTTGGGAGTTGTAGTTACTGGGATTTATAGTTCACCTATAATCAAACAGCATTCTGAACTCCACCAATGATAGAATTGGGCCAAACTTCCCACACAGAACCTCCACGACCTACAGAAAATACTTAAGGCCATCCAGTCCAACTTTCTTCACCAAGGCAAGAAAGCATAATCAAAGCCCTCCTGACAAAGAGGGACAGGGACTCAGGTGAGTTGGACAATGCAGGTGTACTGCCAGAATTGCCATGATCCGTGGTGATTCCAGAGGCACGTTTGATGAGGTCACATATCTTCATCAACAGATGCACAATGACTCATATTAAGTCCATGTTAGCATTGACTCAGCATCTTCAGTCAACATGCAAAAAGTTGAAGGTTAGTCTCACTATCATCCAGTCTCAATTTGGACACTCTTCTCTGGCAGAGAGTGATGTGGTTGAATCCGAAAGTGTTTCTTATGCTTGGATACTCTCCTTGCAGTTGAAGACTTTGGAATTGATTTTCAATCACATGGAGAGCAGTCGACAAGGGGAGAATAAGGCAGTTAGGCTAGCTTCCTTCCTGCCTTCACAGACATGCTGAAATAACTACTTCATGTAGCTCGTATTGTAGCTGTGAATTTCAGCTATGGTCAGATTCTTAATACAATGAATACTTCTTTATAGGTGGAAATCTCTGTCCAGCCTTTTGTAATATCACAAATGGAAGACAGACACATAAAATACTAAATGGCAGTTTGAATCTAGAGTAGAGTCTAAAATTGAGATTCTGCTGTTTTTCCAAGGCTGTGTTTGTGGTCTCTCTGGCATTCTAATTGGCAGTGGCACTGCCTGCTTCAGTGGCCGACTTGCTTTCTATATGTGCTACTTGTTAGGTTTGTAAAGAAAAATATATTACAAAAACAATATGAATCTCTCTTGTAATAAGAAAACAGATCCCATAGAAAAGCCTCTTCTGGCATTTGCTAGCCTACTTCCTGAAGAAATGGAATGACAGTCTAAGGAAATATTAGCAATATATGAGACATGCTGTATACAGAATGTTTTGTCTGATCTGGATAACTATTTGACTTGCTTATATAAATTCTTCCCATTCACCCTCCAAAAATCAATATCAATTTAAGGTAATAAAAATGAAATATGAATCCTCTCTATTTTCTTCCCACCCTTTCTTTCTTTAACATACTCTTCAGAAGAATATTGGCACAAATATGAGGGTTGAATGAAAAGTAATGCCTCCATCTTCGTTACTTGGGTTTGAATGGGAATATTTTAATAAATCAAACGTAGAAATAATCCTTACAATGTGCTCTTTAACTACCATTATTCACTTTTTGACAAAGTAACCAGACATTTCTGCCAACAATGAACAAGTTTTCTGAAGCCGTCACGGAAGATGTTGACACTCTGTTTCCGCAATCCATCATGATTCTCTCTGAGTGATATGACGATCGTCCTGAATCAGTCTGTCAGCCTTTTGCTTGTGAAACCCGGTGGTTCCTGTCACAGGACATCCAGAGCAAGTCAGATGCTCCCACCTCAACTTCTTTAAACTTACTCACCCAACGACGCACAGTACTCACATCAACATAATCACCATAAATATTTTGCATTCTCTGATGAATCTTCTTTGGGGTGACACCTTCTGCTGTCAAGAATTCAATGACTACATGTTGCTTTATTTATTTATTTCGGTTACTTCTACCCCGCCCTTCTCACCCCAGAGGGGGACTCAGGGCGGCTTACAAAGGCACAATTCGATGCCGGCATCAACATAACAGTAGAATAAAAACAATATAGCAGCAATTAAACAATTAACAATCAGCACTGCAATAATAAAACCAATAAAATCAATAAAACCGATATCACCTAATTAACGCTCAGCGTTCGCCATCTCATAGTCCAAATTTCAATTCCACTTTGTCAGTCCTGTTAGTCCTAGTCATCCAATTGTCTTTATCTAGTTGTCAGATTGCCCTTAAGTGGCATTGACCAATCATCTGTGCAGGGTTCCATACTTCACACTTTAATAACACAACCATTCAATGCTAAGGCTTCCCACCAAAATGGAACTGTAGAGGAGAGTCAACTGAACAAGCCAGTATCTGCTGCATACCAGTACTGACATCTGTTGAGGAGTTACAAAGGTGGAGGCATTACTTTTCATTCAACACTTGTATGTTCAGATGGACTCTTGGCAGCTTTCTTCAGCATTCTGGTAAATGTCTTTGGGACAGTATAAAAAAGATAAGAAAGTCTCAACAACTCTAGGAAGCTCAGAGACCAAATCTGATTCATATCTGGTATCAGAGACTGTGTGAAAGAGCCAGGGAGGAGTTCCCAGGCAATTAATAGCAAAGCTACAACATCCCAACTTTTGTTTTGTTTTTCTAAAACAAAAAATCACTTGGAAGAGTGTTTAGTGTACTCAGCTGTTATGTGGTCTCAATAACCATTAAAAATTGATCAATGCCTTCTTTCCATTCATGTAAGTAAGAATGAGTCACAGGATTGTTTCTCCAAGAGACAAATATGAAAATGGATTTGGTGGCCTTTAATTTTATTCCAACAGAAAATAAATGTGCTCGTCTTGAGTACAGCCAACTGTCAACAGGAAAACTTTCTAAATATCAGAGCCATGCACTTGTCATATTCCATTATCTGCAGAAATCAATGCTGTAGAAATAAGCTTCTTCTGCCCCCCCCCCTTTTTTTTGAGCCTGCCATTCCTCTTCACTTTGCGTCTCTGAACACTGGTGTAGTCTGCTGTATGCTGGCCAAATTTACAAGTTGGCTGATACCCTTGTTTGGGTATCAGCCAGCACGTCAACGACTTAAATCAAGAAATAGTTTTCTTAGATCTACAGAGACACTCGCTGGAACACCTCAGCAAGCGAGAGTTCAAAAGTGGCAGGCTCAAACCCAGCACCTCAATCCGTGGGTGATACCAGATGAGAGACTCCCCCCTGGGCACATAGAAGACTGGGTGACTTGGAAGGCGCTGAACAGACTGCGCTCTGGCACCACGAGATGCAGAGCCAATCTTAAGAAATGAGGCTACAAAGTTGAATCCACGACATGCGAGTGCGGAGAAGAGCAAACCACTGACCACCTGCTGCAATGCAAACTGAGCCCTGCCACATGCACAATGGAGGACCTTCTTGCGGCAACACCAGAAGCACTCCAAGTGGCCAGCTACAGGTCAAAGGACATTTAATCAGCTACCAAATTTGCAAAATTTGTGTTTTTTCTGTTTTTGTTTTGTTTTGTTTTTTATCTGTTTGCTTGTATTGTTTTGTTAGAAATGAAATACAATGTTCTGGTTGCGGATGACATGATAAATATATATTTTTAAAAACTCAAATTTTCTCTTATAATGAATCACAGTACACTTTTTACAATGTGTACTTCTCTTGTTATTGTATGACCAAATTCCTTAGAGATGAATTTGTGCCTCCAAAATCATTTGTCTTGAAGTGGGATTTCTTTTTCTTGCCCGAGTGAACACCTCTCTAGGAATTTCTAGTTCTTCCAACATGGATGCCTATGGATGCCTTCTGCTGGAAGCTGAACTGAGTAGCACATTGGAGGATCTAGACATTCCTAAAGAAGAGTTCTCTCTGTAAATCTCTAAGTCCTGCAACATGACTGGAGGAAGTTGACCAAAGAGTCACATTGGATGACCTAGAGCAGTGTTTCTCAACCTAGGGGTTGGGACCCCTGTGGGGGTTGCAAGGGGGTGTCAGAGGGGTCACCAAAGACCATAAGAAAACATAGTATTTTCTGTTGGTCATGGTCTGTGTGGGAAGTTTGGTCCAATTCTATCATTGGTGGGGTTCAGAATGCTTTTTCATTGTGGGTGAACTATAAATCCCAACAACTACAACTCACAAATGTCAAGATCTATTTTCCACAAACTCCACCAGTGTTCACATTTGGGCATCTTGAGTATTTGTACCAAGTTTGGTCCAGATCCACCATTGTTTGAGTCCAGAGTGTTCTCTGGGTGTAGGTGAACTACAACTCCAAAACCCAAGGTCAATGTCCACCAGACCCTCTCAGTATTTTCTCTTGGTCACGGGAATTCTGTGTGCCAAGTTTGATTCAATTCCATCATTGGTGGAGTTCAGAAGGCTCTTTGATTTTAGGTGAACTATAAATCCCAGCAACTCCAACATTCCCAATTGACAAAATCAACCACCCCCATCCCACCAGTATTCAAATTTGAGCATACCAGGTATTTGGGATTGAAAAACATCCTGCATATCAGATATTTACAATATGATTCATAACAGTAGCAAAATGACAGTTATGAAGTAGCAACAAAAATAATGTTGTGGTTGGGGGTCACCACAACATGAGGAACTGTATTAAGGGGTCAGAACATTAGGAAGGTTGAGAAACACTGACCTAGAGACTTCAAGAGATAACATTTTAAATAAAACCAGTGAATAATCAAATCTGTAAATGTCAAAATCACAAATTGTTCAGATTGTGTCACTAAACCTTTTAATTGCCCAACCCAAACTAGAACAATAAAAAGCAGTAAGTAATTTTGCAAAAATTCAAGAGAGCTGGACATAGGGTAAAGACTCAGCTAGGAAATGTAAAATATGTTGGCTTTTTGGCTATTTAGCACTATCTCTAACTTAATTAAAATGTAATTAATAAATTTGGAATTAAGTTAATACCAGAATTCAAATTTAAGTCAATCACTGTAGCTGGATATTTTTAAAACCAAGTTGTCCCTTTCACTTAGGAAAGTTTCAGCTCAATTGATAGCTTTTTTTTAGGATGCTCAAAACCAACTTTTATTGAAACGCATAAATCAAGAACTCTGTAATTCATTAGGTACAGAAAGGGACTTTTCCCCATTTGCCAAACTTTTCCCAGACTTCACAACCTACAAGTTGGACTCTCTTCTTCTTCATCTCCTGGCAAAGTCCCCCCAAAAATTCATCAAACAGGAAGGGAACCTGAACATACTGTCTTTTTTCTCTTAGGCTGGATCTACATTCACATATCATGGAGTGACACTGACAGGCTTCAAACTTAGATGGCAGTTGGGTATCTGGGCTTTGGAAGGTGTCACTCCAAAACCTCAAAAGTCTCTAAAAGTTAGCACTCAAACTTAGATGACGATTGTGTATCTGGGCAAACTTAGATGGTGGCATCTGGCTATGGAAGGTGTCAGTCCAAAACCTCAAAACTCTCTAAAACTCAAATTTAGATGGCGGTTGTGTATGTGGCTTTGGAAGGTGTCAGTCCAAAAAGTCTCTGAAAGGTAGTACTCAAACTTAGATGATGATTGTGTATTTGGGCAAACTTTGATGGTGGTGAGTATCTGGCTTTGGAAGGTGTCAGTCCAAAACCCAAAAGTCTCCAAAATTGAGATGGTGGTTGTATATCTGGGCAAACTTAGATGGCATGTGTGTATCTGGTTTTGGAAGGTATCCGTCCAAAACCTCAAGTCTCCAAAACACAAACTTAGATGGCAGTTGTGTATGTGGCTTTGGAAGGTGTCAGTCCAAAACCTCAAAAGGCTCCAAAACTTAGGATTCAAACTTAGATGGCGGTTGTGTATCTGGGCTTTGGAAAGTGCCAGTCCAAAAAGTCTCCAAAGCTTTGCTAAGGATTCACATCTTAAGGTGGTTTTTTAAGGTCCCCAAAAACTCCAAAATAGACTCAAAGGGAACCCATAGAATCCTCTTGGACTAGAAAAACATTCCCATATACTTAAGCTTGAATTGCTAAGGATTCAGCTCAATTGATAGCTTAATTGATTTTAACTAGTTATTTCCTGTATCCATCACCAGCAAGAGTGAAGTGATTTTTATATATTGCATTGTGTGTATTTGTTCACTGGTGAGTTAGCACAGCACTTTCCCACACATCTAGAAATAGCCAAAAGCACTTTGATTCAGGTAGAAAGTTTCAATGACCCTTTGAAGATTTACTTGGTGGCCTCTGTATTGATAGCCTAATCTCAGTGATGGAAGGATCACATTTTACCATCTCTTAATGTTGCAGGATCTTTGGAAATCCAACCAATACAATTCACTTGAAAAATTCCCCCCATTGTCTTCAATGGAAAGCCACACACTTTGAAACTAGTGGCAAATATAGTAGCTACTAAAAGAACACAATATTGACATATGTGATTTCAACAAAAACAATTCCAGCTCATATGGAAAGTATGTTTTAAATTATAGCTTCAATGGGATATTCCACCCCACCCCCACCCCCCCCCCCCCCCACCCCAAGACTAAAAGTAAGTGATCATGTTTGTGTATAAATAAACTAGGAGTCTGTCTGTCTCTCTGTGGGTGGGTGTATGTGTGTATGTGAGAGTTTGTGTGAATGAAGGAATGAATGAATATGTGAATTGTTGAAGGCTTTCATGGCTGGAATCACTAGGTTCTTGTGGGTTTTTTCGGGCTATAGGGCCATGTTCTAGAGGCATTTCTCCTGATGTTTCGCCTGCATCTATGGCAAGCATCCTTAGAGGTAGTGGATGCTTGCCATAGATGCAGGCGAAACATCAGGAGAAGTGCCTCTAGAACATGGCCCTATAGCCCGAAAAAACCCACAAGAACCTAGAATATGTCAATATTTATGACTGGATATCTTTCTACTTTCCAAATGCTTAAAGGCTTAGCTATGTGTGAATACACAAATCTGCCCAAATTTTGTGAATATGTCCTTTTCCCCATCCTTAAGACTTCCACAACTGAATGTTAATAATCAACAGTCACCACCAGAATATCTCTGAATACTTAAATCCCATTTCCACTGCCATATAAGTAGTTTCAAAATGCAGATTAACTGCATTGAACTGGACTATATGGCAGCCTAGACTCACTCCAGTTCAGTGCAGTTCAACCTGCATTCTAAGAGTCTACACTGATGATATAATGCAGTTCAAACTGCAATAATAATAATAACAACAACAACAACAACAACAACAATTGTATTGCCTGCCTCTTCCTCCAACTTGAGGCAGTATACAACATCATTAATACAAGGGATAAAACTATTAAAAGACATACAACAAGATACACACAGTTAAAATACAAGTTGAAATCCACTAATGCAGATTAAAATTAACCATTTAAAATGGACCAAATAGGCCTGCTGGAAAAGACGGGTCTTCAATTGTGTCTTAAATACTAATAGCCAATCTAGCTGTTGAAGCTCTTCTGGCAGGTCATTCCACAGTCTTGGGGCAGCTGATGAAAAGATCCTCTGGGTGATGGTTGCCACTCAGGTTCTGACAGGTTGGAGCATATGCCCCCACAGAGGACCTCAGTGTTTAGGAATTGATCGTACAGTAGAAGGTGATCCTGAATGTAACCTGGACCCACATTATATGACAATGTGGATGGGGCCTCAATCGTACACAGATTTCACCTGGATTTTCAGTGTTTCTAAATGGGCATCAACATTCATCATATCATACAATATCTGTTTTACTCTTTAGATCTGCCTTCCACTACCTGTTTCCTGTTTTAAAGGTGAAAACCAACATTTTGTACTTTGCCCGAAAACTAATTCACAACCAGTGACTTTAGGATAGGTGTGATATGCTCACTCATGGATGTTCCTGTGACTAATCTGGCTGCTGCGTTTTGAACTAATTAGAGTTTCTCAACATAGTACAGAGGTAGTCCAATATAAAGTGCATTGCAGAAGTCCAACCTTGAGTTTACCAGTGTGTGCCCTACCATCTGTAGGTCCTAGGATTCCAGGAAGGGGCACAACTGGCATATAAGCTAAAGCTCTTAGTAAGCACACTTAACCATCTCATCAACTTGGGCTGACATTTGGATAGACAGATCCAAGAGCATTCCCAAGCTGCAAAGAGAGTCTTTTAGGAAGAGTGTAACACCATCCAGAACTGATTGACATACCTCCTTCCCTAAATCAAGAACCTCTATGTTTTCTGGATTCAGTTTCAATTTGCTTTTTCCCATCCAGTCCATTACTTCATTCAGAGGAGATATGCTATCCTTGACTAGAGCTATTTTGGAAGGCGTGGAGAAATATATTTTGGTGTCATCAGCATACTGATATTATCCCGTCCCATGCCTACAGATGATCTCTCATAGCAATTTCATGCAAATGTTCAAAATCATTATATGGCAATGTAGATGGGGCCTCAATCGTACATAGATTTTACCTGAATTTTCAGTGTTTCTAAATCAACATTCATCATATCATACAATATCTGTTTTACTCTTTAGAGCTGCCTTCCACTACCTGTTTCCTTCCAGGATTTTTGGACTGCCAATCCCCAAAATCTTGTCTATCATAGAATCATAGTATAAGAAGAGACCACAAGGGCCATGCAATCTAAACCCCTGCCATGCAAGAAACGTACAAACAAAGCACTCCTGACAGATCAACAACCAATGTCGGTTGTAAAATCTCCAGAGAAGGAGGCTCTGCCATGCTCCCAGGCAACATATTCCACTGCTGAAGAGCTCTTACCATCAGGACGTTCTTCCTAATGTTTAAGTGGAATCCCTTTTCCTGTGTTCATTGTTTCATTTGCCTTTTTTCATTGTTATTCTGTGACAGTACGAGTGGCGCCACCTATGTATAGAACTGTTAGTTGCAAGATTTAAACTGTTGTATCATGCTTAATCCTGCCCCTTTTACCTTGCTTATGTATAGTTGTATGGATTGGTTACTTATAGCTGTCAATCAGTACTGTTTGGCTCCACCTCTTCCTGCAGGAGGGGAGTGCTTCCCTTTTCTTTCTCATTCTGCCATCAGAGTTCATACCACATGGATGTGAGTAAGAGACTTCTCTAAAAGACCCTGGTTTAAGTTACCTCTTAGCATCAACTCTGAGGTTTTTTACCCTTGGGACTCATACTTTATGTCCAGATCATCCTGGACAACATTAAGGAGACCCAAGCATCTTCAAACTGGTTCTTTTGGCACCAAGATCCTGAGTCTTCAAAACATAGGCCATCTGAACTGGGGTTGGGGTTTGCTCCGGCATTCACAGCCATTGAGGAAAGTGGAAACTTGGTGAGGCTTCTCAGCTTCAACCCCTTGGACCCAGGACTAATTGAGACTGTAACGTATATTTTCCTTCACCCCTCTGAAGTTTTCCAGCTCATTGCTTTAAAGAAATGACTTTGTGATAAATAACACTTATTTTGAGTTATCCACAGTGTTTTGGGTTCTTGAAATATCCAGTTTCCTACAGGAGGGCAAGAAGCAATCCCGTGGGGGAAAGATGCCACGTCCATTCCTCCTTTATTGAGAATAATAGTCCCCAGGCGCGACGGCACAATTCTTTCTTGTAGTTATGATTTTATTTGAAATCTACTTATAAAAGTATTTTTATCAAACAATGGCATATAATTTTTAACTACCTGACTAAATGAATGAATATTTGTTTCATCTCAGATTGGGAAATGAGAAATCTCCATTTTACTCCTTTATGTGAAAAAGTCCAAGTAATTAGGACAGCAAAAGACACCTATTTTTACCCCACAATAAAAAGCCAGATGGTTCCGTCTGCAGAATGTTTCCAAAGTATGACATATGTTTCATTTAATTCTTAAACTTTGTTCACAACCAAAGAAGAAGAAAAATGCTTTTGTTTTATTCATAGCTTCTGTCTATGGTGGATTTTTACACACTATTTTCCAAGAATAGGTGAAGTATGAAGTTATTTTTACAGTTTATTGTTATGCAGAATTTTAAGAAATGTGCAATACATTTGCTTTATTGTCAGTTGCTGGCAATTTTTTCACACCAGCATAACTGAATCTTAGTTTTATTAGTGAATTCTATTTTGCAGGAACAAGAATGGAACATATGTTGGGAACAATATTTTGCTTTTAATTGTATTTCCAAGTTTCAGTATCATATAAGGTAACTCTTTCAAACTTCAACAGCAATGACAGTTTGACCGTGTTCTCCCATTGTAATTGGAGTGCTTTATTTGAAATATGGATAACAATCATATTTTTGGGGACTCTAGAAGAGTGGCAACAATCAGCAATGCCATTTTAAAAATTATTAGATTCTATATTATTACTTCATAGGACATTGTTATAAGCCATCGTTGCTTGATTCTCCCGGAGGATGAACTCCCATCAAATCTATCAAGAACAAGCCCTATGAGGAGCGGCTTAAGGAGCTGGGCATGTTTAGCCTGAAGAAGAGAAGGCTGAGAGGGGATATGATAGCCATGTATAAATATGTGAGAGGAAGCCACAGGGAGGAGGGAGCAAGCTTGTTTTCTGCTTCCCTGGAGACTAGGATGCGGAACAATGGCTTCAAACTACAAGAGAGGAGATTCCATCAGAACATGAGGAAGAACTTCCTGACTGTGAGAGCCGTTCAGCAGTGGAACTCTCTGCCCCGGAGTGTGGTGGAGGCTCCTTCTTTGGAAGCTTTTAAACAGAGGCTGGATGGTCATCTGTCAGGGGTGATTTGAATGCAATATTCCTGCTTCTTGGCAGGGGGTTGGACTGGATGGCCCATGAGGTCTCTTCCAACTCTATGAATCTATGATAAGTTGACTTAAGACTGACCTACACAGCAAGCATTCAAACAACCCTGATGTTGATACACCTGATAGCTGCAGCTAATTAAAAGAAAGCATACAGTACAACAAACTATTTATTTATTTATTTACAGTATTTATATTCCGCCCTTCTCACCCCACAGGAGACTCTGGGCGGATTACAGTGTACGCATATATGGCAAACATTCAATGCCAATTTGGCATACAACGTATACAGACATAGACAGAGGCTATTTTAACTTTTTCTGGCCACCAGGGGAGCTGTCGCTTTCATTGTCCATCTGCGACACTGATGAAGTACTTCCGCATTCCCCGCATGCTTTTGCTGGAGTTCTTTTTTGCTAGAGTCTTTTTTATGGCCTCATAAATTAGTTAATTTACCTCCCCTCACAAGGTGGTACCTAATTTTCCTACTTGACAGATGCAACTGTCTTTCGGGTTGCAAAGGTCGACAATTGGTTGGAAGCCCACTCCAACCTGGGCTGGCTTCAAACTCATGACCTTTTGGTCAGAGCGATAATGCAGCTGACACTCAACCAGCTGTGCCACAATCCCGGTGCAAACAAGCATACATACACACATCTATTCTATGTGGGCAAAATCCCAAGCTAACCAATGTTCCTAACCAGAAGGAATACTTGTACACAACCATGAACATATAGGGCCTTTTTTCATTAACGCAAAAAGCTTGAATGTGTGGCTAATATTATCTAGGGATGTCATAAGATAATGGAATGGCACTATATTGTGGGTCTTCTTTAGTATCATATCTTCTACATTTCACATTAGACAAGCATAGGGCCCTTCCACATTGGCACCGCTAGTCACTTCTTTTCAGGATGGAGAGGAACCATTGGGTTTGGTCACTTAACCAGTTACCAATCTGCCTAACAGTAATATTGTCTAGCTCACATTTGACTAGTTTGTTTGCAAGAAGATAATTGCAGACCTTGTCAAAGGCCTTACTGAAATCAAGATATGCTACATCCACAGCATTCCCCACATCTACCAAGCTTGTAGCTGTATTGAAAAAGGAGGTAAGATTAGTCTGGTATGACTTATTTTTGAGAAATCCAGATTGACTTTTAGCGATTGTTTAAGTAATGGGAACTGGAGTTTCATTGGCCATCTACATGAGGGCATTAAGAAACCAGTCACGGATTGTGAGATATAAAGGATTGTTCTCAAAAAATTAGGACAAAGTCGGAAGAGCAAGGTTTGTTTAGGATTGTTTATTTTAAAAAGGAATTCATCTGGGCTGGGTGTCCTTCACAGAGAGGCATATCATAACAGTCCGAACATCTCCCCTATATTCCCTGACCCTGGTCACATAGCTCCTCCCTTGTATGGTGAGTTCACAATATTCCAACCCACCTATTCTATGCACCCCATTAATATGTTCCTGTCCTGCTACATGCATTCTGTGTAAAATAAAATGGTTATTAAGCCCCACCTGGGGTGTGATAGTTAATGTTAACTTATTAGAGATCGTCCAGAGAGGCTTTGCTCTCGGTCCCGCCTTCGTCTCAGGTACGATTGGCGGGGACGAGAGACAGGACCTTCTCTGCGGTGGCTCCCCAGCTATGGAACGCTCTCCCTAGAGAGATTAGATCTGCTCCCTCCCTTCTAACGTTTCGGAAGCAAGTCAAAACGTGGTTGTTTGAGCAAGCGTTTACAAACACAGAGTAACGGATATGGATGTTGTTTTTATTGCTGTTGTGGTTTATGTAATTGTAATGTTTTTAAATTGTTTTATGATACTGTATATACTGTTTTGTTGGAAACTGCCTTGAGTCGCCGACAGGCTGAGAAAGGCGGTGTACAAATACAGCAAATAAATAAATAAATAAATATTAAGCACTAGCTGTCCCCTGCCACGTGTTGCTGTGACCAAGTCTGTGTATATGTGCTTCGTGTGAGTATATATGTGTATATATGTGGTTTTGCACATGAATTGTAATGCATTTTTTTTGTTTTTTGGCTTTTTATGTTACTTCTGCTGTGTTTTTCAGTGTTTTTATGAGTGATAGTTACTCGTTGGCCTGATAAGTATCTTGTGTCCAAATTTGGTGCCAATTCGTCCAGTGGTTTTTGGGTTATGTTAATCCCACAAACGAACATTACATTTTTATTTATATAGCTGAGTATAAGGGTTTAAAGTGTTATCTAGTTAAGCAACAGTTTCTTCTTTGTCTAAGCTAGCTTTTCAAGCTTACTTTCCAATTTTAGACATCATTGTTTCTTTTCTTCAGCAAAAGCTCTTTGTAACTCACAATTCACCCCTCTTTTAACCACCATATTTTGTGAAAAATATAACCTCATGCTAGATTATCCAAAATTAGTTTTATTTTCTCATCCTCCTATTTGGATTTGGTCTTTTCTTTCCATAGAATCATCAATCTCTGTTCAATACCACCAAGGCTGGTCCTTGAACCACCCTTTTAGGATTTATTGGCATACTGACCACTTGCATCTATCTTACTACAGTGATTATAAGTCTCATAAAACAAGGAATCATTCAAAGTATAAATAATAATCCCGCCAAGGCACACAACAAGGGAAAAACACTTTCTTCTACCAGGCTCCTCCCAATAGATTATCCCCCACCCTTCCTGTAATATTGCTTGCTATTTTTGCACAAGCACATGTGCTAATTTTCTAATTCCTTTTGCAATATCTTGTACAGACTTTCCATTACCATAAATTTTTAAGCAGCACAGGAGGGTGGTCTGGGAATACCTAGCAAGTGGAATTGTTTTATCCACAGGCATTATCTTCTTTCCAAAAAAACGTCATCTTTACAATGCTCATATATATTATCATGACAATTATTCCTTTCTGGTGGGTCTAGGATGACTTGTTTTTTGCCATCCATTTTGAAATTGAGTACATTCCCTTCTGCAATTCCCATGTCTTAGATATAGGTTCTTAGTAATCCCTTTGGCAAGATAAGTTGCTTTAAACACCCCTGGATCACAAGTTCCTTGTTTTCCGAATAAGCACCAAGGATGCCATTTTTTGGGTTCATGCCTTGAGGTCTTTTTGTACCAGATTACCCAAACTCTTATTGGTTCTCCATTAGGTATAAGTAAAATACATGTCTCATAGGGCTGGGCGGTTTCGTTTCGTTAATTCGTAATTCGTTAAAAATTCGTTTTTTTTATTACGAAGCGATAACGAACCATTCTGGAGCAATTTAAAAATGAAACGAATTTTTAACTTCGTTTCATAAATGCTTCGGATTTTGTTATGTATTCGTTTCGTTATCGTTTTGAGGTCGTTTCGTTATTATTTCCACATGTCTGGGGCAAGTTTTATAGTTGTTTTTTGTTTAATTAGTGAAAAAAATTTATAATATCACACCAACAGTCAACAACAGAGGGAGAGGGACGCTTCAGAAGTTCCCCCTGTCCCATTTGGAGGTTTTTTAGCGTATTGCGCGATCGCGTCCGCCATTAACGAATCGATTCGTTATTGTTTCGAAATTGTTTCGTTAATGTTTTGTAATTTTTTTAACATTTACGAAATTTCGTAAATATCGAACTTTTTTAAAGAAAAAATTCGGAATTCTTTTAAATATCGAAACGCAAAAAACCCCAAAAAACGAATCGATTTTAGAAACAAATTTTTCCGTTGTTACCCAGGCCTAATGTCTCATTTCTAGTTTGATTTCACAATAATTACATAATGTTTCTCAAAAGATTACAGCAGTTTCAGTTCCTCCAATTTCTGGATTCAAATGCCTTTGGATTAAATGTTCATAGCTCCAATTAGGATCATTGTTGTGAGCTCGATCAGGCTGCTCATTCATGCCAAGGTCCCAAAGTTTCATTTAGAAGCATTGGCATCAGTCCCTTTGTGTATCACCTGCTCTTACAGTGGTGTTTGCCAACAATTGGTAAGGTTTAGGTTTCAATTGTGCAACAATAACAGTCTATTCATCAGCATTTCTCCTTGGCAGAATCTGTGATGGGACTCATCTTCCAACTAAAAAAGAAAAAAAAGAAAAAGTGATTTGCTCTCGAGGAGGGGGTGAACGATGCTTGTTTACCTTCCTAAGAGCATAATATCTGGTTCCTGCATCTGCATATTCCAGCTATGGCATTGTTTATACAAGTGCTGTACATGTTGTTCCCAAATTCCTACTCTGCAGAAACCATACACTGATCAGCAACAGCACATTTTATTACCAATTTTGGATTTTCTGGTGATTTTTTTAGTGTTCTGTATCAGGCTAAACACAGCAGGGATTGCATTTTGTGGACATTCCCTTCCCTTTTATCCCATTTTTCCCCCAGATTTTTCTAGCCTGTGTAGAAGGGATCTTGGGGGCCTTCTACGCAGCCATATAATCCAGAATATCAAGGCAAATAATCCACAATATCTGCTTTGAATTGGATTATCTGAGTCCACACTGCCATAAAATCCAGTTCAATGTGGATTTTATACAGCTGTGAGAAAGGTGTCTTAGAAAGCCTCAGAGTGGGGTGGTGGGGTAGGATGAACTCTATTTGAAAGTATCTAAATAGAGTTTGGATGGCCATCTCTCGAGTGCTTTAGCTTGTATTTTTGCACAGCAAGTGGTTGAACAAGATAACAGGACGTGCAACTTTAGCCCAGTGGGAAGCCAGGGGGCCCGAAGAGAAATTCTTAAGGATTTTCACCATAAACAGTCTTTGGAGGGCTTGTGAAATATAACAAAATCTTTATTGGTGAACAATCAACAGAAACTTCTTTTGTCTTCAAAAGGTTAAACAAATACTTCCAGGCTTCCAGGAAGCCACCCTTCTGCAGAATCCCAAGCCTTGGGCTGCAAGCAAACACTTAATACAAAGCAAATAAAGTGGGAGCTTCTGGTACAGCTGTACCAGCACAATAGTTCCTGTAGTCCCTGATTCAATTATATTATATGTTTCTTGTGACATGGCCGTAATACTACTAAATGCATTACATTATGCTGCTAGTGATGATAATGAAAATGAAGACAACCTATACTGAATTACAAAAAAGCAGATGGCTTTCTTCTTTGCTAAATGAGCAAATAGTTCCCTTTGAAAAGTATATGAAATATTCAGGTCTACATGAACCAAAGAATCTTTCTTATGAGTATTTATATATATATTTGAAGTTTAAATACTAACTTTTCAGGAGGAATTCTGAAGGATTTCCCTGTGATGAAAGAGGAATTGTAGTATTTCCCATTGAAAGATTTCAACAATTACCATATCAACATGGGCACAACTGGTCCACATTATTAGTACTGAACATAGCTATTGGTATAGTTGTACTTATTTATCTGCCAATTTTGACACATTATATATATGTTTAAGTGTTCATTTTGCTGATTGCTCAAGGATTTGCTATCAGGAGCATTTTTGACCCTGGGATTCTTGGTGCTTTGACCCAGTTTCATGGAACCACCATTTCCACCCAAATTGAGAGTTGTGATTAAATATAATTTCAACAAATGATTTATCCTGAGTTATGATCCCTGGCAGGAGAATGGCATGAATCTACAGTTCTGCTTTTCAGTTATAATGAGCAGTGTCCTTGCCCAGTTTAACACACCAGGTTAAAAGGTCCTAAATAATGTGTAGAGAGGAGAGGTGATGGAGGGCAGACAGGCCCAACAAGCTTTCCAAGTTTAATAAAATACAGAGCTTGGGCAATGCTGGGTAGGAATTCTTAGGCCAAGCTCTATTATGCCAGAAAACTCATGTGTGAAACAGCTCATTATCTGTGACTTTCCTATGTTTCCACTGGATTTCATCCATCAAAATTACTGAACAACTACATATAGTTTGCTTTCTTTTCTATAGGTTGTACAAGTCGATCAATTATTGATTGAAAGGATAATGTGATTTTAATAAGTGTTTTAAGGTTTAATTTGTTTTTAATGACTGCTTTAATTTATATGTTTATTTTACTATGTATGTATGTGTATATGACATCAAATCATTGCCTATATATTTGTAAGACACCTTGAGTCCCCTACGAAGGTGAGGAAAGTCCCCTATGGAGGCGGGGAAAGGTGAGGTATAAATATGGTAAATAAATTAATTAATTTTATATGACCTCCTTATCCACAAATACTAATATCCATGGTTGCCCTTACTTATGTTCCAGTAAATATTCTCTATCCCCCAAAGTATGTGTGAGTCTCTCTGTGTCCTTTCATTGTGATTATATGATAAGCTTCAAGCACATAGATATGAGGGTTGTACTACATATAATATTGTCATGTGATACTTATTTATTTATTTATTTATTTATTTCGAGTGCTTCTACCCCGCCCTTCTCAACCCCCGAGGGGGGACTCAGGGCGGCTTACAAAAAAGGCACAATTCAATGCCTATACAAAATACACAAACGTACAAAACAGCAGTTAAAACAATTATCACAGTTAAAAACAATCGGTACATAACACAATCAATAAAACTAATCTCATGCTCAGCGTTCATCTTTCAGAGTTCCTTAATCCATTCCACTTAGTCAATTCCTGTCCATCATCAAAGTCCTTTCTTTATCTGCCAGATTGGCCGAATGCCTGGTCCCAAATCCATGTTTTCAATTTTTTCCTGAAGGAAAGGAGGGAGGTCACTGATCTAATTTCCCCGGGGAGTGAATTCCACAGGTGAGGAGCCACCACCGAGAAGGCCCTGCTCCTCATCCCCACCAATCTCACTTGTGATAGAGGCGGGGTTGAGAGCAGGGCCTCCCCAGAAGATCTTAGTCTCCGAGGTGGGACGTAGCAGGAGATCCATTCGAACAGATACGCTGGGCCGGAACCGTATAGGGTTTTGTAGGTCAAAACCAGCACTTTGAATTGTGCTCGGAATTGGATCGGCAGCCAGTGGAGCTCACATAACAGGGGGGTGGTATGCTCCCTGTATGATGCTCCAGTGAGAACTCTGGCTGCCTCCGGCTGGACTAGTTGGAGTTTCCGAACAGTCTTCAAAGGCAACCCCACGTAGAGTGCATTGCAGTTATCTAATCGGGATGTAACAAGAGCGTGGACCACCATGGCCAGATCCGACTTCCCAAAATACGGGCGCAGCTGGCGCACAAGTTTTAATTGTGCAAAAGCTCTCCCAGCCACCGCTGAGACCTGGGACTTGATATTGCTTGTTCTTTCGCTTTAGAATAAAATAGTATTAGAAAGTGCCATGTCAGTTCTTTTTTTGGGAAGTGGGGGATTCCTATGAAACTTTTTCACAAAATGAAAGTGAGCCCAGAAAATAATTTGTATGTTTGTTTGATTACAGTTTGACTTCTCAGCCTGGAATACTTGTTTCAGAGCAAGGTGGAATCTTGGTATTCCACAGAATGTTAGAATGCAATTCCCCTTAGCCCTAGACAACATAGGTAAAATAAAGTAATGAGGGATGACGGATGGTGCAATCCAGTGGCATTGTTAAGGCCACATGCTGTCATCCATACCTTAAAGCATCGGTCCCAAATTGTATTTATTTAGTCATTCCTTTTGCCAAGTTGAATAATGTGTATACAATAAATATGCTAGAACATCAAATATATGTCTTCGTCCGTGAATCCAAAACTTGGATCTTTTATAATGCTAGCTATGCTTTTAAAGGTAAAAGCCACTAGATATGCAGAAAAATAATGAAATTTCTGGAATTTCCCTTATCAGACAAGCTTGAAAAAAATTAAAAGAAATTGAGCTAAACACTAGCTTCAGAGTTGGAAGTATAGCAGGATTGAACAACCTGTAGCCCTCCCAATGTTTTGGACTTCAGTTCCCAGATTTCTGGACCATTGAACAAGTTGGCTAGGGTTTCTGGGAGTCGGAGTCCTAAACACCCAGAGGGTCACAGGTTGTGGAGGCCTAGTCTATAGCAATGTGCAATGGATCACTATATTCTGCTTATTGTATTGTGCTTTCCCAAGCAATGTAATCCTCCACTGAGATGTTAAGGGATTCACCTTCCACCAATATAGAAATATAAAGTTTTAAAAAGTCAATGTAAATAATTCCAATCCCGAGCACAATTCAAAGTGCTGATTTTGATCTATAAAACCCTATAATTTTTTTATTGTTTATATGCTGATAGCATCATATGATGCTTGTGTGAGGTCACCTTGAGTCCCCCTTAGTGGGGAAGAAGGACGGGGTAGAAATGCATGAAATAAAGACTAATGAAACTTATGAATCTTCAAAAATACTTCATTAATGTCAGTCACGATTACTCGATAGGGAAAACATCACTGGCAGTGGGGAAGCTTCAGGGGCGCCTCTCTCCACCTCATTTTTAAGCTATCCTGATGAAACTTGCTACTGTGGTAAAACACATTTACCACTGTTAGCCCACCAAATTTCATGACATTTAACTTATCCATGGATTTTTGGCAAATTGTTAAAGTTTTTAAAAAGAACATTTAAAAAAACTACAAGAGCTAGCTCCTTGAATTTTCTATCCAATGACACAAGATACCATGGGATCATTCCCCCCAACTTTCAAAAATACTAATACATCTACTGATTTAAAGGAATTTTTAAGTTTCAGAAAAACAGACTGTTGAAGGAGAGGGATAATTTTCTCTCTCCTCTCTCCTGATTGATGCATTCTCCTTCCAAGGCATACTTGGAAATGTAGTTTAAGGCAGGGCCTTTTGCAATCTCTTGTTGGGGTTCAGCCTGAGTTTGAACCTGATTCTCTGTTTGTACCTCCTGATGCTAATGAAAATATATTTAATGATGCTAATGAAAATATACTTATCGATGCTAATGAAAATGTACTTCTTGATGTCAATGATCCTGAAATTAGTGACAATGCTCCTGAAATTAGTGAGGAAGAAACTTCTGTAGATTTAGAAAATGAAAGTACCAGTGTTCATGAGAATGTTTCAAAGGGAAGCAATGACCTTTCACTCCCTTCTGCACCTGGGAACTTTAATGAGAATAGAAGGGGGCAGATCTGGCAAGACAGAAGTAAATCACTCGGCTTGCGAAGGTCTTCGAGATTACAGGAAAAACAAACAAGGGCTTCAAAGCAGGGAGGCGTATCATGAAACCAATTCCCTGGCTTTAAGTGCCTTCCGCCGGGCTGACTTTCTCAGTTCAGACATCGTTTTAGATTGATGAGTACTTTGGCAGTTCTCCTGGTTTCCTTGGCCATCGTCTTGAAAGATTTCTAGGACACCAAGTACGGTTAGTGGATTGCTAACAGGTTCCTGTATTTTACAGTGTAGCTTTGGGTTTTGATCTTGTTCATGGACATTCATGTTTGCTGATTTTACTGTGGCTTTTGACTTTGCATTTTCCCTTTATTTTGTAACCATTTTTCATTAATAAAAAAGGATTGTTTTTTCACAGTCAAGTGTGGTGGATAGTTATCTTAGAGCCTCGTTTTCTGCTCTGGGTTGCAACATCTCTACCGTTGAGGGTGTGGCTTTCCCAAATTACAGTTAAGATGGCTGTAATTAGCCATGCCCATTGCCTACAGCACTTCTCTTATGGCAGCGCCGGCGAAGATTGAACCAAAGGAATGAGATTTTAAAATACTTTAAAAGCAGCTTTACTAAACTTGCTTAATAGTTATAGTGAAATTAAACTGACCTTGGGAGGCATCCGAAAGTTACAGAACATTTATGGGGGAAAATGGGTAAGTGATTCAAATTCTAAATCCCTCCTCCCACACACACACACACCTTTCCTGCATGCCTTGTAACTCACCTTTGTATGTCCAAATTTAATGAATCAGATACAAATTCTGATCTAATCCAAAATTATGCACCAGCCTAGAGCATTTCCAATACTAATAGCTCGCCCATAGCCTGCTTGAGACTGCAGATATTAGATTTACATTGTATCTTGAATTCTGATTATGAATTTAGCTGTCAAAGCTCTTCTGTAAGGTCATTCCACAGTCTAGGGGCGGCAAATGAAAAAGTCCTCTGAGTAACAACTGCCAGTCAGGTTCTGGTTGGTACTACTTTAGCATTGTTTCTACATTGTTAGTTTCTGCACTTAGCCTTTTTTTTGTTTTTTTAAACTGAGACAGAACAAAAACCTTACTTAAGGAAGGACAAATACACTCTACAATAGCAATATTATAATATTTAAGTAGTATTATCCAGCTGCAAAGCACTTTACCAACATTATCCAGTTTAATACAGCAATTAAGCTTTGTAAGCCCGAACATAGTTTTGGGGGGAAGAAACAACAGTCAACTGATTTGTGAACGCAGTAGTTCTTGAATTGTGAATTAGCATTTTAAATGTTTGCATTGCCAGCCAGGTGTTATTTCACCCACACCCACTTTTTCCCATTTCAGTTTTCTGTTTCTAAGGAAACAACAGCAAAGAATAAAGCATTCTGGACTGGTTTTGGAGACATGGATTAGGTAGGTTCATTGTGAAGGGCAAAGGTGATCTGCAAGAGACAGTTCCCAAGTCAAAGCTCATAATCAGGTTGGCAAAAGATATTTTGATACAGGACAAAAGAGAACCCACCTCTTTTCTGAATAACTCCACAGATGCTAACTGCAGGACATCTAGGAAGGGGACACAATCCAACTGGGCGACTTGGAAGGCGCTGAACAGACTGCGCTCTGGCACCACAAGATGCAGAGCCAACCTTCAGAAATGGGGCTACAAAGTGGACTCCTCGACATGCGAGTGTGGAGAAGAGCAAACTACAGACCACCTGCTGCAATGCAACCTGAGCCCTGCTACATGCACAATGGAGGACCTCCTTGCGGCAACACCAGAGGCACTCCAAGTGGCCAGCTACTGGTCAAAGGACATTTAATCAACTACCAAGCTTGCAAATTCTGTGTTTTGTCTGTCTGTCTGTCTGTTTGTTTTTGTTTAAAATGTAATACAAATGTCTGGTTGCTGATGACAATCCTAATTACACAGGATAAACTGTATCGAACTTGGAAAGGTGAAGGACCAGAAATCGTCATGGTCAAGCACTTCCACAAGCTCATAGAGTAGCTGACTTTGAAGGCAGTTCACAGGAGCCATGCTGATCACTAGTGCTCCTCTTCCTCCTGAAGCACATCAGGTTGTCTGAATGTGCAGTGGTACCTTAAGTTGGGGGGGGGGGGCTTTGGAGGGGTGGTGGCAAGCCCACAAATAATCAAATCTGCACATGTCAAGTATGCAAATGTGAAGGGTCAATTGTATTCAGTTTGGGTCAGTAAAAATTAAGGAAACTCGATGAATAGAACTGAATTTTTTGTAATGGACATTACTGGGGCTGGTTCTATAATTATGTAGACATTACAGGAGTGGTCCTACAATTTTATATCAAGCAGAATTTTCTGGTGAATAGCAGTGGCAAGGTCCAACCATTCCTCATAAGCTAATGAGATACAAATATCTCCTTCACTTTCAGGCTGATATGGGCGGGGTAGAAATAGTGTAAATAAATAAATAAATAAATATGTGTCTAATGTGGTTTTCCTTGAACTGCCTAAATAACCCAATGCCTTTGTGAGTCTCTGGACCTGGCCATTTATCTCCATTGGAGAACAAGATTTTGTGTGTGTCCTGTAGCTTTGTATGACACCCGCAACTAGTTTCCTTTTGTGGAGGGCTCTGTCCTAACACCACTGTCATGGGACCTCATCACATTAACATTAAGAAATACTAAATCAGTATGCATCTGGGATGCCCTCTTCCCATAATATATCTTCAAACCAAGGGATGGGGGGCGGAGAGATCATTTCCTTAATATTATTTATTTATTTATTTATTTATTTATTTATTTAGAGTTTTTATACCCCTGTCTTTTCACCTCCGGGGAGGGACTCAGGCCGGCTAACAACATAAAATTCAATACAATAAGAAAAACATTATATTAATATCTCTCCACTGTCACCAATTCAGGACAGTAACTTATACCAGTTCTCTTCTGAAATCTGCTGGGACTCCTCTGAGTTTCTCTTTAAATCTTATTCAATGTTTTGCGAAACAGTCTTCATACACAACTCCACATTAACTGAGTTTATTTATAGATGTCTTGCACAAAAGTTTGTTGGTTACATTTGTATATTAGCATCTTAGTTGAATATAACATTGTTTCATGACAACTCTCATCCTTATGACTTTCTACACATAGAAAGATTCACTTGTTAACCATATTAACAAGCGAACTCTCAATGGTTCTCCACTCACTATCCTGACTATTTCCTTAAATACTCTTACTTAACTTATTCTCTGACCTATATTCATGGACCCCTAACTTATCCTCATTTAACAGCCTTACTTCCCTCTCTCTAACTGACTTCTTTTCTCTCTCAGAATGTTCAGGTTTTTTTTCTTCCAACTCTCATCCTTAACTCCCTCCTTTTTAAAATTCTGGCATCTGCTCATTTAAATATGACCAATCAGACTCTCTTATGTAAATTAGCTCCGCCCCTACTGCTACTACCCCTTTAAGAATCACAGAATGGCTGGTCCCATTCCAACCCTGCAATATAGGCCACGTTCTAACATTAACTTTTACTTTTAAATTCTACCCCATAACCAGTAGTTTGCTACAGCATCCCAGTGTTTTTAAGGGCTGGATAAGTATTGTTTTTACACGGGATGCATACAAACCCCATCACAATCAGTTTCTACTAGGGGTATGTAAAACACTCTGTTTTCATTTTGAATTTTGGGTGCCCCCTTTCAATTCTGTTTTTGGGGAGATTCCAGAAGATTAGAAGGGGAGGGAGTATCCATAATTCAGGATTAGAAATTCTGTTTCTGTTTCTGTTTCGGGAAGGATCTTCTCAAAAACAGAAGGGAGGGGGAATTCAAAATGAAAACAGAACAAAAACAGATTAACTTCACAATTCAGCAGCAGATCAGTTGCACAACTTCAGCGCTTTCCAGTAGCTTCTTCCTGCACAGTATTTTCAGTCAACTGCTCCCACAGCCTGCAGTCGCTCTGGAACCTTTTACAGACACTTGAGCACATGCCCCGCCATTGTCAGTTTTACCATTGTCTTTCCCCAAGTCTAGATGATATTACAAACTTACCACAGCATACAGTTATATCTTGTCTTAGCAGACAGGTTCTTTTAATTACATATAGCCTTCGACGAACAACATCACAGCACAAGGAGAGAAATATACACTGTACATGACTTCTAGGCCTGGGTAACAACGGAAAAATTTGTTTCTAAAATCGATTTGTATTTGGGGGTTTTTTTTGTTTCGATATTTAAAATAATTACAAAATTTTCCTTTTAAAAAGTTCGATATTTACGAAATTTCGTAAATGGTAAAAAATTAACGAATCGATTTCCGAAACAATAACGAATCGATTCGTTAATGGCGGACGCGACCGCGAAATACGCTAAAAAACCTCCAAAACCTTCTGAAGCTTCCCTCTCCCTCTGTTGTTGACTGTTGGTGTGATATTATAATTTTTTTTCACTAATTAAACCATAAAACTGGCCCAGACATGCGGAAATAATAACGAAACGACCTCAAAACAATAACGAAACGAATACAATATCAAAATACGAAGCATTTACAAAACGTTTTTGAAAATTCGTTTTTTTAAATAATTGCTCCAGAATGGTTCGTTATCATTTTGTAATTGAAAAAATTAATGAATTATTAACGAATTACGAATTAACGAAATGAAACCGCCCAGCCCTAATGACTTCCTTATATACAATTCTATACAATTACACATAGCAATCTCTGATTGGTTCCCAACTCATTAACTTAACTCAGACCCAGGATTACATCATTCACAATCACCTGGACTAGGCCAGAACACATTCCCCAAATGATTCCCTATATACAGTTAATGCATGACTCAGCATTTCCAATAGAAGCCCATTAGCAGTGCATGACTCAGCTATATTACATTACAATACATTGTAAAACCTGACAATTTCTGCCATTTCACACACCACTAGTTTCTAGCTTTTGAAAAAACAGAACTTTGATTCATCACCCAACAGAAGGTTGGCTTCTCCAAATTTATTTGAATGCCTCCCTTTATATATATTTTTTCTAATATTGGACAGTGATGTAGATTGGAAGTCTCAAATTACCCTTCTCTTGAGATTATAGAACATCTTGCCTCTGCACAGTAGTAGGTTTCCTTGATTGCTAGTCTTTGGCACAAACTAGCAAATCAAACAGATGGAAGAAACTTCCAATTTTTCAATCAAAGTCACAAAAATACAAGGTCCATTACATCAATTTCTGATTTGCTAATTTCAGAGCTCTTGCCCCAGCAACCGCTGAAAGAGAAATGGTGGCTGGCTGCTTCCATCACGAAGACTCCCAGGGTCAGCAGAATCCATCTCCAGACATTCCCACAATGCAGATGTCACAACATAGCTATAGAATGCATACTGGTTTTGTGATCACAAAGGAAAGCAGTGCTGCAGAATTGTTTTAAATAAAAAAGACATTTCCAATCCCATGTTCAATTACAGATTCTAATGGGTTGCTGATGGAAGGGGAGAAATGTCATGTGATGGGACCCATTGGGAATCACGTACAAAAGAATTCAGAAACGGAGTATAACACAATGTGATAAGTACGCTTTAGCTGCCACAGTGGCTTCCTGTTCATAATGGAAGGCCTCTTCTTCTTTGCCTCAGGCAGCCAAACGGATTATGCTGACCCTAGACATTACATCAATGAATAGGGGGAAATCCCTCATTGCATTTCTTCGGAAAGCAGAATGAGCTACATCAAGAGTTTCAGACATTTGGTTTGCAAAGTTTGTTTAATATTGCTTGATAAGCTGATTCTTACTTACTCTCATCCAAATTCAGACAAACCTGAAAATTACCTTTTTCATATAATATATGTACCTGCCTTTGCAAGCAGCTGATATATGAGACCAATTTGGAAAGCTTAAGCCTATTCCAGGCATAGCAATAAATTATGAATAATGATTTTCCCTCCCCCACTCCTTTATTAGTAAATCCTTGATATGTCTTTAACCGATCACCCATCTATCCTCTTTACAATCCACTTGATGTGTGAATAAATACAACAGTGAACTACCCAGTAAATTACTTTAAACTCAAATCATCAGACCAACTAAGTCAATACTAGCAATTCAATGTGTCCAACACTTTCTCTAATTACCATGAATTTCTACCCCTTCCATGCCACCATGAAAATTCCATATTGCTGTTGCTTCAAACTGTGGATGTACAAGGGAAAGAGAAAATTAATAATGATAATGATATGTATTGTCGAAGGCTTTCATGGCTGGAATCACTAGGTTCTTGTGGGGTTTTTCGGGCTATAGGGCCATGTCCTAGGGTCCGGAAGTGGCCCGTGGGGCCTTTGGGAGTGAGCCCAGCCGGCTCTCCGAGGCGGAAAAGGAGGCGCGGGCCCGCGGAGGGCAGGATTCATGCAATCACGGGAGTGCCTTTGTTGCGTGTAACTTCTCAGAATGGAACGGGGTTTCAAAATGAATCAGACCTCACTACCTCTGAGGATGCTTGCCATAGATGCAGGCGAAACGTCAGGAGAAATGCCTCTAAAACATGACCCTATAGCCCGAAAAAACCCACAAGAACCTAGTGATAATGATATGTATTTCTTCAATTCTAAAAATAGGGTTTGTCTTAGAACCATGGGTGTATCTTATGTATTTGGTAGTGGTGGTACTAAAATTAGGTTGCATCTTCCATACGATGGCATCTTACAATTGAAGAAATGCAGTGTTACATTTCATTCGAAATCCACCTCTCCTAAGGCAGGGAGCAACAACACGGTCAAAACATATTGACATAATATATACATACGAAAAATACATATATCAAAACACACCTTTATAAAATACGAGGGTTGAATGAAAAGTAATACCTCCACCTTCATAACTCAACAGATTGCAGTACTGGTATGCGGCACGTACTGACTTGTTCAGTAGACTCCCCTCTACAGTTCCATTTTGGCAGGAAGCCTTAACATTGAATGGTTGTGTTGTTAAAGTGCGAAGTATGGAACCCTGTGCAGTGTGCAGTCATTGAATTCTTGACAGCAGAAGGTGTCGCCCCAAAGGAGATTCATCAGAGAATGCAAGCTGTTTATGGTTATTATGTTGATGTGAGTACTGTGCATCATTGAGCAAGTAAGTTAAAAGATGTTGAGGTGGGAATATCTAACTTGCGTGACAAACAAAGAGTTGGGCGTCCTGTAACAGCAACCACCGAGTTCCACAAGCAAAAGGTTGATAGATTGATTCAGGACAATCATTGTATCACTCAGAGAGAAATTTCAAGCATAATCCGCATTTCACAAGAACGTGTGGGTCACATTATTGCTTTGCTTTTGCATTGAGAGAACTATGAGACGCTGGTTGTGGAAACAGTGTCGACTTCTTCTATGACGGCTTCAGAAAATTTGTTCATTGTTGGCAGAAATGTATCCAATTGCCTGATGATTATGTGGAAAAGTGAATAGTGGTAATTCTAAGGATGATTTCTGTGTTTCATTTATTAAAATATTCCCATCGAAACCCAAGTAACGAAGGTGAAGGCATTACTTTTAATTCAAACCTTGTACATACACTAAAATACATGGTACAAAGATCAAGATACAGTATCATAGAATTATAGAATCATAGAATCAAAGAGTTGGAAGAGACCTCATGGGCCGTCCAGTCCAACCCCCTGCCAAGAAGCAGGAATATTGCATTCAAATCACCCCTGACAGATGGCCATCCAGCCTTTATTTAAAAGCTTCCAAACAAGGAGCCTCCACCACACTCCGGGGCAGAGGGTTCCACTGCTGAAGTCAGGCTCTCACAGTCAGGAAGTTCTTCCTCATGTTCAGATGGAATCTCCTTTCTTGTAGTTTGAAGCCATTGTTTCATGTCCTAGTCTCCAGGGAAGCAGAAAACAAGCTTGCTCCCTCCTCCCTGTGGCTTCCTCTCACATATTTATACATTGCTATCATATCTCCTCTCAGCCTTCTCTTCTTCAGGCTAAACATGCCCAGCTCCTTAAGCCGCTCCTCATAGTGCTTGTTCTCCAGACCCTTGATCATTTTTGTCGCCCTCCTCTGGACACATTCCAGCTTGTCAATATCTCTCTTGAATTGTGGTGCCCAGAATTGGACACAGTATTCCAGGTGTGGTCTAACCAAAGCGGAATAGAGGGGTAGCATGACTTCCCTAGATTTAGACTATGCTCCTATTGATGCAGGCCAAAATCCCATTGGCTTTTTTTGCCGCCACATCACATTGTTGGCTCATGTTTAACTTGTTGTCCACGAGGACTCCAAGATCTTTTTCACACGTACTGCTCTCGAGCCAGGCATTGTCCCCCATTCTGTATCTTTGCATTTCGTTTTTCCTGCCAAAGTGGAGTATCTTGCATTTGTCACTGTTGAACTTCATTTTGTTAGTTTTGGCCCATCTCTCTAATCTGTCAAGATCGTTTTGAATCCTGCTCCTGGCTATCCCTCCCAATTTGATGTCATCTGCAAACTTGATGATCATGCCTTCTTCTTGATGATCATGCCTTCATCTAAGTCATTAATAAAGATATTGAACAGGACAGGGCCCAGGATGGAACCCTGAGGCACTCCACTTGTCACTTCTTTCCAGGATGAAGAGGAAGCATTGGTGAGCACCCTCTGGGTTCGTCCATTTAACCAATAGTAATAGAATGCAAATTCAAAAATCTTGATTCATAGTTGACAGATCATTTAGTTGTCAGGTCTCTCCCAGAAATTCATCCCACAGTCTTGGACTGATTAATGGAAAGATCTTCTGGGTGATGGTTGCCAGTTGGGTTCTGACTGGTGGGAGTAAGCGTCCCGCAGAGGACCCTGGTTTCATAAGGGGCGGATTGTATGGGAGAAGGCAATCCTATGGGTAACCTGGACACAAATTATGTAGAACTTTAGAGAAAAGCACTTTTCACACCTCCAAGACTGATTCATCTTGATTTTCCACCAAAAAAGCAGGCCCTTTTTCAAAACATTATTCTGTGTTTCTCTTTTGCTGATAAAGCAAATAGAGGAAATACTTGAGGCCATTTGCTCAAGGCTGAGATTCCTTCCATCTTTCTTTGACTGATTTTTTTTTACTAGAAATGCATAGCTAAAAGTGTTTTAATTCAACAAAATTGAGATATGTATCCATAATAAACAATTCTACCCTGTTGGATCAGAGTTATAGAGGGCTCTAAAAAGGATAATGGTAACACTTGCCATAAACCTTCAAAAAGCTGCTTTAGCATAAACATCGGGGCATCAGTAAACTAATACACAGGGTTAATTGTCCCTGAAATGTGAAAGCTTGTACATTATGGTTGCAGGAAAGTAGGTTCTATTAGGAGGAGAATCATTTCTTGATGAAGAAGAAAAATATTCAGTGTATGAGATTTGACTCTGATCCCATCGTCGCAGCTGCAAAACTATGCATTAGGCCTGAATATTGTACTCCATCAATGCAAATGAGAAAGGGAATGTGAAAACCACAAAAATCATGCTAAAATAAATCTCAGAGTTGCTACAAGTCTCCTGTTTAGGGTTTCTTTTTTTCTCCTTCCACCCTTTCATTTTTTATCTGACTAGCATATCTACCCAACATTTCTCAATAAGCATTTTAATGCTATTTATTAGAAATACCCTGTTAGTCTAGCCACCTAAAAGGCAACTGACACAGTCGTTTCTTGGAGGTCCTATTCTCTCAGTCTCAGAGCAAGGTGCAAGCACACATACAACACAAACACACATTCTAAGCTAGAATTATTAATTAAATTGCTTGCTTCCTGATGGTGTCGACTCCAAAACTGTTTTGTGCTTTGTGGTAAACTTTATGCTAAGCTTTTTCAAGAGTCTGTCATCTGCCACTACAGAATCCATGGCAAACCTCTGGACCTCTGAAAATGATTCCTAGAGCACCTCACTATTGATGTCTTCCATTTGGCATCTTTCTCTCTCTCTCTCTCTCTCTCTGAGCTAGCCTTTTAAAAAAAAACAAGCATATATATTTTATACATGTAATCTTTACATGCACCCGCCATCAATGGGACATATATTGATCCTTAATATTAATGATAATGCTGCAGTGGCACAACAGGCTAAACCGCTGAGCTGCTGAACTTGCTGACCAAAAGATTGGCAGTTCAGATCTGGGGGACAGGGTGAGCTCCCACTGTTAGCCCCAGCTTCTGCCAATCTAGCAGCTTTAAAATATGCAAATGTGAGCAGATCAATAGGTGCCACCTTGGCGGGAAGGTAAATGGCACTCCATACAGTCATGCCGGATATATGACCTAGGACAGTGGTTCTCAACCAGGGGTCCCCAGATGTTTTTGGCCTACAACTCCCAGAAATCCCAGGCAGTTTACCAGCTGTTAGGATTCCTGGGAGTTGAAGGCCAAAAACATCTGGGGACCCCAGGTTGAGAACCACAGACCTAGGATATGTCAACAGACAACACAGGCTCTTTGGCTTAGAAATTGAGATGTGCACCACCCCCCAGAGCCGGAGATGAGCACAACCTCCATAGCCAATAGACTCAAATCAATGAAAAGCTTTATGAGAACTACTACTCCTCTTGGTGTTCCTCCAGAAACAGCAAGGGTATCCCTCAGGGCAGCTAAATCAGGAAATCCCAACTGCATGGCCCCCTGTGAGGGTCTTCCTCCAGGGCAAACCAAGAATGGGCAGCCTGGAAGTCCCTGAATAGACTCAGAAGTGGAGTGGGCAGATCAAAAGACAACCTGGCAAAATGGCACTACTTGTGTGACTGTAGAACAGAACAGACAACTCTGCATCTGTATGCTTGTCCACTGTGCCCTGCCTCATGTACAGAGGAGGAATTGTTGGAGGCTACAGACAATGCCATTGCTTTTGCCCATTTTTGGTCAAAAGATATTTAGCCACCTGCACACCTTCTATTTTATCAGTTTTATACTAATGTATGCAATGCTTTTGATACGAAATAATAATAGTGTAGCCAGACCATCACTTAAATAAGAAATTATCTATTTGAGTTTATCACGTTTCTCCCATCTCAATGGGCTCTTATGCATGTATGCTTTGGCTTTCTATTTCCATGAAACATGAAGACGTACAGCATTTTTCTCTGGTTTTAAAAAATATTTTGTTTTTTTCTCAATCTGAAGGAAAGCCAGAATTCATACATCCAGTTCAGTCATATCTTCATACACAATCTGCAAAAACCCTGACATTTCAAGCTGTGTAATTCAGTTTACTTGTTTTGATCTGTTACTGTTGATGTTATTGTTGATATTGTTGTTGCTATTGTTGTTTCTTCCATCAGTGTAAACTGATCCCCTTTGTCAGTTAGATGCACTATGACTTCTAAGCTTTGTTTGGATTCTCATATTATATTATTTACATCCTTAAAGTCTTGTTAAAATTTAAAGAGAAGAACTGATCTAGGAATGATGTATGGTACAGCCAATATAGATATATTCTAAAAATCAGCAGCAGTATAATTAGGTACCCCATTCAGCTCCATTCATCCAAGGGCCGTATGCTCACTGTCAGAGCTATCAAGAAAGAATATCACCTTCCTCTTAGCTGGAGGTGGGAACATTTGGTACTCTCTATATAAAAGTATACTATCATCACTCACCATTGAATATACTGGCTAGGAGTGGTAGCAATTTCAGTCCAATATTAGGATGTCTGCAGTCCCATTTTAACTACTCTGGTGCTTAAAAGAGCCACTCAAAACTTATCTTGTATTTATTATTTATTTAAATGAAGACTTGCATTATAAAGAAAAGGAAAGCTTCTCTACATGATTTTTGATATATAGTTCTAATATTAATAATCCATGGACTTGACAGGAGAGTGGTAGATGCTGCTTGCATAGGTAATAATAACTGTTTTCTCTGATGCCCCCAGGCCCAAAAAAGTGTTGCAGTGGCACCTTGTGAAGGCGCTTGTCCTAGAAAATTAAAGGGAAAGGATCAAATGGTTTGGAACAGAAGGCAAGATTGGTGAAAACAATCCAAAATGGGTTGCCAAAGGCTTTCATGGCTGAAATCACTGGGTTGCTGTGAGTTTTCTGGGCTGTGTGGCCATGTTCCAGAAGCTTTCTCTCCCAACATTTCACCCACATCTATAACAGGCATCCTCAGAGGTGGTGAGGTCTGTTGGAAACTAGGCAAGTGGGGTTTATAAATAATAATAATAATAATAATAATAATAATAATCCTTTATTTGTACCCCGCTACCATCTCCCGAAGGACTCAGTGTGGCTTACAAGATGCCGAGCCCAAATACAACAATAAAAACAGCAGCAACAACAACACAATAACTCAAAAAACAAAGCAATAACATTAACAACACCCAATGACGCAATTAAAAACAATGGCCGGGCCAAATGTAATAATTAAAATTAAAAGTGCTGGGCATGACAAGGTGGGGTGTTTGGAGGGGGATGGGCATGCAGATATCCTGGATCTCTGATAAAGTGCGTTGGGACATAATGCTAGGAGTTTCCTTATTCTGGAAAGCACATTGGAACAACCATGTTTTCAAGTTCCTCCTAAAGATTGCTAGCGACGGGGCCTGCCTGATGTCCTTAGGGGGAGAGTTCCAGAGTTGAGGGGCCACCACCGAGAAAGCCCTATCCCTCGTCCCCACCAATCGCGCTTGCGATGCCAGTGGGATTGTGAACAGGGCCTCTCCAGATGAACGAAGAGATCGTGTGGGTTCGTACACCGAGATGCGGTCACGCAGGTAGGCGGGTCCCAAACCGTTTAGGGCTCTGTAGGTAAGCACCTGCACCTTGATTTGGGACCGGAAAATGAAAGGCAGCCAGTGGAGCTCCTTAAACAGGAGGGTTGACCTCTCCCTGTAAGGAGCACCAGTTAACCTGGCTGCTGCCCGTTGGACCAATTGAAATATATCTGTGAAATGTTCAGTGTTGGAGAAAGAACTCTTTTCTGTCCGAAGCAAGTGTGAATGTTGCAATTGGCCATCTTGATTAGCATTGAATAGTCTTACAGACAAGAGGAATTCTCTCACCTCTGCAGGAGTCTACCATATACCATAAACCAACTTTGTGAACATGGAGTCCTTGACCAATGTTTCAAGTTCCTGAGGGGACCATATTTTCCCATCTGAAAAAGTGAGGATAATAATATCACTATCCATTTCTTCATGGACAGCTTATCTATTTAGCTTTCAGTACAGCCCAATTTGTTCCACAGTGCCACCTTATAAAAGGGATACCTTGATCTTCTCTGGATTAATTAGGTGCAGTTTTAAAAGTGATACAATATAATGAACTAAGTTCTGCAACTTGCTGGTATTGCCTGCAGAGTTTTCTTCGGCTAATGAAGCAAAGGCACCATGTGGAATGGAATGAAAGCAGCAGTGGCAGTATTCCTCCCCTCTCCCTCCACAGCAGGGCATCAAGTATCTGTCAGCCAGCCAGTGCAATGCATTCCTGAAAAGATTGGTGCTAGCCAGCTGCTTTCCCCTCCTAGCTCATACTGCACATATAATTAGCATCCCAGTGTTCTTTGAAATGTATTAGTTATTGAGGTAATTGTTTCACTACCTGTCTAAAGGGCAATGCCCAGAAAAGCAATTACAATTACAATGCTAAAAACAGAAGGAATGATAGAAATAAAAAAAATGTAATGTATGACAGAAAGTGTCTAAATGTCTCCTTTTAAATTTTAGAATTTGAAATTACGAGAGACCTAGAGTTAGTGCTGAAAATCATACTTATTTCTCATCTGTTCCTCAGATGAGAAATTCACCTAGCAACATCACATCCCTACTTGACATCACAGAATAAGTTTTTTCTACCCCTAACAGCACTAGTCAAGAAGCAGCACTATTAGGCAAACCAAGAATGGGCAACTTGGAAGTCCCTGAGCAGACTCAGAAGCGGAGTAGGCAGATCAAAAGGCAACCTGGCAAAATGATACTACCTAAAAGAATCCCACACCTTGTTTGACTGTGGAGCAGAACAGACAACTCCGCATTTGTATGCTTGTCCACTATGCCCTGCCTCATGTACAGAGGAAGAATTGTTGGAGGTGGCAAGCAATGCCTTCTGAGGAGCCTTCTAACCAAAGTAAAAGAAGAAAGGGCAAAAGCTGGGTTGCAGTTTAACATAAAAGAAACCAAGATTCTGGCAACTGGAGTGATTGACAACTGGCAAATAGAGGGAGAAAACGTGGAGGCAGTGACAGACTTTTTATTTCTAGGTGCAAAGATTACTGCATGCAATTTGCAGCCAGGAAATCAGAAGACATTTACTTCTTGGGAGGAGAGCAATGACCAATCTCAATAAAATAGTGAAGAGTAGAGACATCACACTGGCAATGAAGATCCGCATAGTTAAAGCAATGGTATTCCTCATTGTGACCTATGGATGTGAGAGCTGGACCATAAAGAAAGCAGAGTGAAGGAAGATAGATGCTTTTGAACTGTGCTGTTGGAGGAAAATTCTGAGAATGCCTTGGACCGCAAGAAGGTCCAACCAGTCCATACTTCAGGAAATATAGCATGATTGCTCATTGGAGGGAAGGATAGTAGAGGCAAAGATGAAGTACTTTGGCCACATAATGAGAAAACAGGAAAGCTTAGTGAAAACAATGATGCTGGGGAAAATGGAAGGGAAAACGAAGATGGGCAAGATGGATGGATGGTGTCCTTGAAGTGACTGGCTTGATCTTGAAGGAGCTGGGGGTCTTGACGGCCGACAAGGAGCTCTGTCGTGAGCTGGTCCATGAGGTCACAAAAATTGGAAGTGACTGAATGAATAAACAACAACACAAGCAACGCAGTTGCTGTTGCCCGTTTTTGATCAAAAGATATTAAGCCACTTGTGATCCTTCAATTTTGATCAGTTTTATACTAATTTATACAATGCTTTTTATATGAAATAAAAATAGTAATAGTAAAAATGCAATGCAACTAACTAAGGAAGACGGTAACTGAACATAGGAACGGCACAATGGCTATGAGAATGGATCTGACTTTAACGGAGGCGTTATATATGTTGTTTGTTGATTTGTCTGTCTGATGTTAATTGTTGTGGAGCGACGTTGTCGTCCCGGTTGTTGTATTGCTGTGTTTTAATTACACTGTAAACCGCATTGAGTCGCCTGTCAAGGGCTGAAATATGCGGTATAAAAGTGAAGCAAATAAATAAATAAATAAATAAATAAATAAATAAATAAATTTCCTTTAAAATAGGACGTGCAACCTTTGCCCAGCGGGAAGGCAGGGGGCCTGAAGAGTTCTCAGAGACTTGCCACTACAAATGATCTTCAGATGGCTTGTGAAGTACAACAAAGTCCTTTATTAATGAACAATCAAACAGAAACTTCTCTTGTCTTCAGTAAAGTTAAACAAATGATTCCAAGCTTTTATGCAACTGGTGGCTTCCTAATCTTGTCCATGAAGAACAGGCAACTGTCTTCAATAACTGATTCTTTACTTTAAAGGAAAATCCCTTTTTAACTTCTCCCAGGCTGACTGTAATCTAATCCTTACTGATTTGGGTTCCGCTACCGGGTCGAACTGCGTCTCGAAGGACCGAGAGGACCTACCAGTAAGGGCTTGGATATACTCCAGCTGAAGTTCTTTGGTCTTCCAAACTAGTCACCCTCCGAAATTCCTCAAAGCTTTTGGGATGTTTCCCTGGGAATCTTTGGAGATCTTTGGATGCTCTTAAGACTGTTCTCCCCCGGAAAGTCTTAAGGGTTGAAGCTTTTGTACAGGGGAAGCTTGCACACATCCTCTACATTAGCTTTCCTTGCTGAGACTAACTAAAAATGGCTCCCTTCCCTTCCCAATTGCCCTGAGCAAGGGGCGGACCAAAACTTAACAATGATGGACAGGTGACTTGCCCTACGAATGCAACCAAAGGAAGCCACCTATCTGCAGAGTCTCTGAAACCTAGGACTGAAAACAAACATTTAATACAAAGCAAATAAAGTTGGAGCTCCTGATACAGCTGTATCAGCACAAATGGGCTAACTCATATTACAATCCAATTATATAACATGGTAAGTTGCACTACATATTGCAACACAGATCCTTAACCTTTCTGATGAAATGAATTTTTGATGTTTCTCCTCCCCCATGTCTTCTTTTGACATGGGTGCTCTCACTGCATGACTGCCAAACAGCTGCCAAACAGCTGTAGCATTCAATAAATGGGTGTGGGCACTCCAAAAATAAATCAACATTTCACATATGAAAACTGGGGAATATGTGGCCAAACAACGTCAGAGTGTGATCAAGCTGGGGTAAGTTATAGAGGAATGTAGGAGGAGCTGCAGCAGTTTGTTTTGCCTGACACTGCTAGGAAAGACAGTATTCTACCTCCTCTTTTCCTCTCTGACCAGCTGCACTACCTGAATGCAAACAACTTTTGCACTTGAACTCAGTTTGCAGCAAGATTCAGTACCAGTTCTCACATTTCCCCAAACGAACTCAATCACAGCAAAAATGAGTTTGACTCCAGAACACAAATATTTTGAACTAACAATTTTTTGCTCAAACAGGTAGTTATCACAGAAAATCAATCCATTTTTTTTCAATTTGCATTTGATGCTAATTTATTCTAACTAGTTTGTTTTTTTCTAAAACAACAGGAAGGTCCACCACAAATCACACACAAGTACCACACATGGCAAACACACAAGATGTGCACACCCTATTCATTTCTGTATCATCCTTATATTCTCCCCAGCCCCCTCTATTTTACACACACCCACACATGCAAACATTCATCACAACATTAGAAAAAAAATGGAACATAAGGACATTGTTCCCAAGACAGTCTTCCACAACATCTGTTTGCATTCTAATCCCTAACAGCAGTGAGAAATAATTTGCTTTGGGAAAAAAACAAAGGCGGTGTTCTTTGAGGTGTGAATTTCAGAGACGACAAAACCACGGAAAACCCTACTGTGGATAGATGACTTAGCATATTATTGCTTTCAAGTTTATATCCTGGTGGATCTGCTCTGTAGCTTAGTGTAGTCCTATCCAAGGTGCTGATCCTGTTTTGAAAGTAGGGATGAGCAAACTATATAACCCCTTTAGAGTTCAAAATAAAACTCAGAATGCATTCACCAGCCCACTAACATGGAAGGACCAGCTACCCTGGAGAGACTTGCAGAGTGAACTTTCCCAAACATCTCAGTAGACATTTGCATTTGCCTTAGTGGAGATATTTGGGCATAAAGAATAGACTCAGGTCATTTTACTGACCCAACATCCTTTTCTTCTACAACTTAGTTAAAACTAATAATAATAATAATAATAATAATAATAATAATAATAATTTATTTGTACCCCGCTACCATCTCCCCAAGGGACTCGGTGCGGCTTACATGAGGCCGAGCCCAAATACAGCAATACAAGCAATAATAACAACAATACAAGCAATTAAACACACAATTAAAACCATGGGAAGGCCAAATGTAGAATTAAAATTAAAATAATGCTGGAATATGGGCGAAAAAAGTGATGGGGCGTTTGTGGAAGACATACAAGCAGACCTAAACCATGTAAAGTGCTTTGGAGGACAAAGTGCTGTGGGATCATTATTCTGGGAAGGCACACTGGAACAACCACATCTTCAAACTCCTTGTAAAAACTGCCAGAGTTGGGGCATGTCTGATGTCCTTAGGACGTGAGTTCCAGAGTTGAGGGGCCACCATGGAAAAGGCCCTCCCTCTCATCCCCACCAATCGCACCTGTGATGCAGGTGGGAGCACAAGCAGGGCCTCTCCAGATGATCAAAGAGATTGTGTGGATTCGTATACAGAAATGTGGTCACGCAGGTAGGCGGGTCCCAAACCGTTCAGGGCTTTGTAGGTAAGAACCTGCACCTTGAATTGGGTCCGGAAAATGAATGGCAGCCAGTAAACCAATATACTTCTAATAAACAGGTATTGATTTTCTTCTCCCAGATAATAAATGCCTCCAGAGAGGATACCTTGATTTGGTTCCAGATGTTTTCTTCAACAAATCATCTTCCTGTCTGACCAAAATCAGTTTCATTGCATTAAATCATCTTTGCAGACATTTGATCACACAAGCCAGTCTGACTTTAATTTTTTCCTATGCTTTCACGGTGACCCTTATTTGAGTATTCCATAAAACTGAAAAAAGAAAATTAGAAAATAAGTGGGCATTTGTTATTATGATAAACAGCTAGATCATATAGGATTTTAATCCCCCCAAAGGTTATCATGAGAACTTCTATAGCTTAAATAAGAGAGGGTGGGTGCGTTGTTAATTGTATCCTTGTCTGCTTTTATGGTGAGGCATTGAATGTTTGTCTCTATGTGTTTTTAGTGTAATCCACCCTGAGTTCCCTTGGGAAGATAGGGTTGAATGTAGATAAAGTTTTATTATTATTATAATATTTAAAATAGTGATTGTAATATTTTGCAAGGATATTTTAAAGGGGGTTCCATATGCTGTTTCTTGAAAGGGACCTGCATCAATAGATCTCAGCTATAATGTGATTTAATTAGGGTTAAACAGACTGGTTCAAGATTGGGAAAGGAGTACAGCAGGGCTATATATTTTCACCCTACCTATTCAACTTGTATGCAGAACACATCATGCAATGTGCAGGGCTTGATTAATCCAAGGCTGGAGTTAAAATTGCTGGAAGAAACATGTCAGGTTTTACAATGTATTGTAATGTAATATTGCTGAGTCATGCACTGCTAATGGGCTTCTATTGGAAATGCTGAGTCATGCATTAACTGTATATAGGGAATCATTTGGGGAATGTGTTCTGGCCTAGTCCAGGTAATTGTGAATGATGTAATCCTGGGTCTGAGTTAAGTTAATGAGTTGGGAACCAATCAGAGATTGCTCTGTGTAATTGTATAGAGTTGTATATAAGGAAGTCATGTACAGTGTATATCTCTCTCCTTGTGCTGTGATGTTGTTCGTCGAAGGCTATATGTAATTAAAAGAACCTGTCTGCTAAGACAAGATATAACTGTATTCTGTGGTAAGTTTGTAATATCATCTAGACTGGGGGAAAGACAATGGTAAAACTGACAATGGCTGGGCATGTGCTCAAGTGTATGTAAAAGGTTCCAGAGTGACTGCAGGCTGTGGGAGCAGTTGACTGAAAATACTGTGCAGGAAGAAGCTACTGGAAAGCGCTGAGGTTGTGCAACTGATCTGCTGCTGAATTGTGAAATTAATCTCTTCTTGAAAGGGACCTACATCAATAGATCTCAGTTATAATGTGATTTAATTAGGGTTAAACAGACTGGTTCAAGACTGGGAAAGGAGTACAGCAGGGCTGTATACTCTCACCCTACCTATTCAACTTGTATGCAGAACACATCATGCAACGTGCGGGGCTTGATTAATCCAAGGCTGGAGTTAAAATTGCTGGAAGAAACATTAACAACCTTACGGATGCAGATGATACCACTTCGATGGCTGAAAGTGAGGAGGAGCTGAGGAGCCTTATAACCAAGGTAAGTGCAAAAAGTGGTTGCCATTAAACATCCAAAAAAACTTAGATTATGACAACCAGACTGATTGATAACTGGCAAATAGAGGAAGAAAATGTGGAGAAAGTGAAAGACTTTGTATTTCAAGGCACAAAGATTACTGCAAATGCAGACTGCAGCCAGGAAAACAGAGGACGTTTGCTTCTTGGGAGGAGAACAATGAGCAATGTTGATAATATAGTGAAGAGGAGACTGGCAACGAAGGTCCGCATAGTTAAAGCAATGGTATTCCCTGTTAGTAATCTATGGATGCGAGAGCTGGACCATAAGGAAGACTGAGAGAAGGAAGATGGACACTTTTGAACTGTGGTGTTGGAGGAAAATTCTGAGAGTACCTTGGACCACAAGAAGATCAAACCAATCCATACTCCAGGAAATAATACTCGACTACTCACTGGAGGAAAGGATATTAGAGGCAAAGATGAAGTACTTTGGCCATGTAATGAGAAGACAAGAAAGCTTAGAGAAGATTATGATCCTAGGGAAATGGAAGGAACAAGGAACAGGGGCCGACCAAGGCCAAGATGGATGGATGTTATCCTTCAAGTAACTGGCTTAACCTTGAAGGAGCTTGGGGTGGTGACAGCCAACAGGGAGCTCCGGCATGGGCTGATCCATGAGTCATGAAGATTCAGGAGCAACTGAACGAATAAACAACAACAAAAAATAGGGTTATGTTTCAGATCTGGCCAAATCTTGCTAACTGGGAGAGATTGAGGAGATTCTGCATCAAAACTGGGATCGTGTAAAGTCCTAGAAATTTAGCTTTGAAGTTTGTCTCCAAAACCTGGTATTTCCTCATTTAGCTTTCCATATAAGGAAAATGGCAGAGAGAGGGGAAAAAGAAAGAATTGTATGCAATTTTGTGACAGTTCTAGCCTCTAATCACAGTAAATAGTTTTATTGGGATGATCCATTTCCAGTGCTTTTAGAGAAGAATGCTGAAGTAATATATTGCAGAACACTATTTCAGTGTCGCCTTCCCCTCTCCACAAATGCAATGGTTTTCATTTCACAAAACACACTATCCATACTATTCTGAAGTGGTGCAAGTTTCTTAATTAAAGTAACCTAAGCCACCTGTCGTTTTCTTAGCAATTGTACAGAATATACAGTTTAAGAGCATCCTGTTTTGGAAACTGTAAACACTGCTTTTACACAGAGATTCGGTCACATATTAATTTAGAAACTTGATAGATTTGAAGAAAAAGCTATTTCTGAAAATGCCATGCAGTCTGCCAAGAAATAAAAATATCTTGACACATGTAAATGTATGTAGCATAAAAAAATCCTTGTACTTTTATCTGAAATTCGTTTTTCATAATTTCCTTTTAAATTGTGATTGTACTTTCAAATTTCATCCATTTCTGTCAAACAGTGTTGGGGGGATTATAGCCATTTATACATGTCCAGTGATAACGACTGGCATTTCTGAATCAAGTTACGCAAATTAGGAAGTCTCTGATTTGATCCAAACTAAATCCTACTCCTTTGTCTGCCAACCCCCGAAGTAAGACACAAGAGAATAAAGGACACGACACCAATATTTTGGATTAAAATTGGGCAACTTTTATTTTAACGTTACCTATTTAACTTCCTTAACTAACTTAATAGTGCCAAGAATTGGTGAAACCTAACCCAGGTAGTCGCACTACCCGATAACCATAATTTCCGGGCGAAGCACCTGTGCTTTCTGGTATCTAGAACCAGATACCAAGAAGGGAAATGAATGCGGAGTCTGTTTTCCAGCTATTGCCTCCCGACTCCTTTCATTTGAGGCCATTTAACTACACTTCACCCTTTAACTAGGTGAATGCTTAACTTAATGGCCTGTCACCCCTTAAAGGGGTGCCCTAGGTGCACACCGATTAGCAGGAATTTTTCTAACTATTTATGCTAGCCTATTTAGCACAAACCGCACCTCTCTATCTAGCCCCTAAACAGTATAGGGTAGGCAAACCCCCCCCCCCCTTAAAATCAGTGAGGGGGAAAAAATTCCTACCCGGCTCCAAAGGCAACCGTAATTTATACTGTTAATGGGCGGGAGTGGTGGGCCAGACTCTAGGCGCGGAATGCGCCTGCTGGGGTTTGGCCTGCGAGCAGGCCACGCCCCCTCTTCTGGAGGGTTCTGTTCGAACCCCTCCCTCTCTCGTGGGAGGCAGACAAAGTGTTTTCTCCTCTCCCCACTTTATGGGGAGGGGAAAACTATTGTCTGCCAACCCCCGAAGTAAGACACAAGAGAATAAAGGACACGACACCAATATTTTGGATTAAAATTGGGCAACTTTTATTTTAACGTTACCTATTTAACTTCCTTAACTAACTTAATAGTGCCAAGAATTGGTGAAACCTAACCCAGGTAGTCGCACTACCCGATAACCATAATTTCCGGGCGAAGCACCTGTGCTTTCTGGTATCTAGAACCAGATACCAAGAAGGGAAATGAATGCGGAGTCTGTTTTCCAGCTATTGCCTCCCGACTCCTTTCATTTGAGGCCATTTAACTACACTTCACCCTTTAACTAGGTGAATGCTTAACTTAATGGCCTGTCACCCCTTAAAGGGGTGCCCTAGGTGCACACCGATTAGCAGGAATTTTTCTAACTATTTATGCCACGGATTGGGGTCAAATGTCTATTTCGACCCCATCCCCCACCAATTCCTCTAACACTCTAGAAATACCTTCCCTTAAATTGAACAAAAACTGTTGGTTGCCCAATTCAGAAAGATGTACCCCATCACCGCGATATAACGTTTCGTCATCACGCGTGATGCCTGGGTGTTCAATGTAATGACCCCTCAAATGGATCATGAAAAGTCGCATGGCCCGGTTCACTCGCTTCCTGGCTTTTTCCAGCTTCCGCTCGTCGCCTCCTCCTAGCCACCTGCGGCGCGGAATAATGGCAGACCATACGACGTGCACCCTGGGCCATGCTCTCCAAATTTTTCGAATGTCAGCCCTCGCCTGAATAAAGAGGGCTTTGCCTGTTAACAGGCCCAAATCATTACCACCTAAGTGGATAACCAGAACATCAGGAGGGGGCCCGCTCCTGGCATTAAACAACAAGGGACGAAGCCCGTCCCACCGAAGGCCTCTTATGCCTTTCCACTCAACCGTTGCAGTAGCCGCAAGGCCCAAGTGCTGGCCATAGGCAGTCTTGTGAGCCTCTCTCTTCGCCCAGAAAACAAAACTGTGGCCGCAGACAAGGACCCTCCATCTATGAGCCAGCCCTACGCGACCTGCAACGATAACGACAAATCATGAGGAGACATCCCGTACATAACCTCTAAATGCACCCGACTTCCATCTGCCCAAGGCTTTTATTTCCTCAGTCTTGTATCCCATAGCCGCAGCTGCTGAGGCTGCTCCAATCCTGAATGAATGAGTCCCAAATTTAAGGTGACCCAGTCCCAGGAGCTTAAGGGCCTTCGTTGTGATAGCCCAAAACTGAAATTTTGTCAACGGCTTCCCATCCTGGTGACAGAACAAGTAACCTGCGCCAATGCCCCTAAGTGTCGTGAATTGCGCCATAGCAATAACGGGACATAGCTCCTCCTCACCGCATTTAAACAGCTTGAGCACATGTCCTTTTGAGCCTTGATCCGTCTTGGAAGACCTAATTGTGATTTCCATCCATTCCTGAAAAACTCTGACGTCTGAAACTAAAAGCGCGCGGTGTGAGGTATCGTTTTTGGATAAAGCTACCAATTCACTCACCCGAAGAGCTGCGAAAAATGCAGTCAACGCCGCCGCATGAAAAAGCCACTGTTCATAAAGTGTTGTGCATAAGCTAGGCCATAATTGTTTAAGACCTCTCAGAATCGCTGGCGTAAAGGGCTGTCGGACATCCTTAAGATGTCCGCGCTGCCGAGCCCACCCTGCTATTATTTTTTGAAGGCGAAAATCATCAGTGGTGTCGCGAACGCCCTGCGCCTTGATCCAGTATGCGATCGCCGACAGTTTAGACCTAATAGATTGGGCTGCAAGGCCCCTTCTCTTGTGGTAAACGCAAAACTGGATCAAGTGTTCGTAAGGCACTGGCATTACTTCTGGCAACTCGTAGTGCTTTCTAAAATCTGTGAACTCATGGACTGCCCTGGAGTAAGATCTTTGAGAACTAGGGGCTAGTGCCCATCTCATACCCAATGTCGCCTCGTCACTCCAACCTTCCAGAGATGGCCTGGCATGCGTTCCGGATAGGCGTCCGCGGCGGGTGCCAGCTGTCTGAACCGCTCCATCTGCATGCGAGACAGAGCGTCAGCCAAGGCGTTGTTAAGACCCGCCACGTGGAATGCACGAAACAAAACATTAAATCTGAGACAGTGCAGCACGAATAGGCGGATAGCGCCCATGACCCTGCGTGACTTGGACGTGAGCGAGTTGATAACCTGCACTGTGGCCATGTTGTCGCACCAGAAGTGGACCGTGTAGTTGGCAAATCTCTCCCCCCAAAGGTAAACTGACACTAAGATGGGAAAAAATTCCAAGAAGGTCAAATCCGATGTAATGCCTTGATTATGCCACTCCTCGGGCCACTTCTCAGCGCACCAATGTCCCTCAAAATAAACCCCAAAACCTATAGAACCTGCAGCGTCTGAGGCCACCTGCAAAGCATTCTGTATCAATAACTCTTGACGCCAAAAAGAAATTCCATTAAATTGTCGCAGAAACTGCAGCCAAACACCTAAATCCGCCTTTATTTCTAAAGTCAATCTGATGTGATGATGTGGCAGAATCACTCCGGAAATGGCATCACACAGTCTACGAAGAAACGCTCGCCCAGGCGCCACTACCTTGCATGCGAAATTTAGGTGGCCAATTATTTGCTGGAACTCCCTGAGTGTGGCCTTGCGTCGTGACAAAAATTGCTCAATTTTTTCGACCAAACCCTTAACCTTTTCAGCTGGCAACCTAGAAAACTGATTTACAGTGTCTAATTCTATCCCAAAAACGTCAGCGCTGTAAGGGGACCCTCTGTCTTTTCCTCAGCTAGCGGCACCCCTAATGAGTGCGCCAACTGCTGAAAGGCACACAGGAGGGTAAGGCAGTCCCCCGAATTGCCCTCCCCTACGAAAAGAAAGTCGTCCAAATAATGCACGACCCCTCCAAGGCCTGCCTTAGTTTTCACTGCCCATTCGAGAAACGTACTAAACATCTCAAATGTGGCGCAAGACACGGCGCACCCCATGGGCAACGCTCGGTCGCAATAGAATAAACCCTGAAACTGAAACCCTAACAACTCAAAATCAGCCGGATGTACCGGGAGTAGCCTAAAAGCCGATTTAATATCGCACTTGGCTAACTCCGCTCCTGGCCCAAAACGCCTCACTAATCTCACTGCCGCATCAAATGATGTGTAACTAACAGAGCATTGCTCATCGGGAATGGCATCGTTCACTGATCCCCCTTTGGGGTAAGACAGATGGTGAATGAGCCTGAATTCGCCGATGGCTTTTTTGGGGACGATTCCTAGCGGTGAAACCCTAAATTGATGCGTGGGGGGTGCCGAAAATGGACCCAGTACCCTACCTTCGTTAACCTCTTTATTAATTTTTTCTTTGACCACGTTTTCAAAACCGCGCACCGACTTTAAGTTGGGAGCTAAACAAGGTGAACGCGGGCCTATTGCCGGAATTCTAAATCCCTCCATAAAGCCGCGCAGCAAATAAATAGCTGCCGCTTTATCGGGATATCTCTGTAGCCACCAACTGAGCGGGCCAACCTTAATTGGGCTGGGGCCCTTTTGGAACAGCAGGTTGTGTTGAGCTTTTACGGGCAAACTGAGACTCCCTAGGTCCAGGTTTCGCGGGTTTTCCCTTGAAACAGCTTCTAGCTGAGTGATTACCTTGACAAATGGTACATGCGTGTTGGAACTTACAATTTTTTCGGGCGCAGGCTCCTTGGGCCGCGTATTCCCAGCACATATTTCGTTGTTTTGGGGCCTGCAGTGCTGGGCCCCCCAGCCGAAAGGGCTGACTTCCCTTGACATTTTGGATAGTGTGGCCGCTATCGGCCTTTTCACCAGCCACCGACCTGGTCGAATTCATCACTTCCATCCAAAGCTGACTGTCAATAAGATCCCAACGCTTGTTGGGCTTCGTGGCAGCCTCTGCCCGAAAGCGGCTATCGTACACTAGCCAAGCCTGACCCGTATAATTTACATAAGCCCCGTATATTATGTTTTGATATTTAAACAGGGACTTAGCCCTGTAAGGATGAGCCTCAACCAGCAGTGAAGCGTAAATGGTATAACAGGCTATCCAGTTTTTCCAGTTCTGTTCTACTCTCCTTTTCTTTAACTTTTCTTTACGTTCCTCATCCAAATCGTCCTTCTCCTTTTTCTCTAACTCTCTAAAATATAAGGAGAAAATATCCACGTATTCGTTTCTCAGGATCTTATCTATTGTTTTCTGCGACAAATGAGAGCCCAAAGAAGCCGAGGCAGCCGTAGAGATTACTGGCAATACCCATTTGTCAGTTCCCCAGTATTGATTAGCATCACCCGTCCTCGCCATTTCTAGGGATATTGGCTGTACACTAGCTTCCTGGAGGCCGGCCTTTACGGCTTGGGCCACTGCCGCTGTCGGCGCCAAATCTGTGTGGACATGTGAAGTGATTTGTGTCTGGTCTTGAGCCCATGGCCAAACCAGTGAGGTGTTATTACCTGATGAAGTCGATGGTCCATCCACGGCCGTGGCTTGCAATGAGGGTTGACTGGACGTCGCTGGCTGTGCCCCATCGGCAGGCGTCCGACTATTCGCCACCACCTGATCCATCGCCCCAGGATTCGATATAGGCGTTGACGCTGCAGGCTGTTGAACTGACCTAGCCTCCTGAGGTCGAGGCATCTCCTGGGCTGGGCCATGCGAGGCCGTGGCCGGACTGGCCACGGACGTATGACCCGAACCCGCTTGCGGCTGCGACGCTGGGGCCACGGAAGCCCGGTCCTCCGGGTCGGGTTCAGGCATGCCGGCACACTCCCGTTCCTGACTTACCGCTCTTGTGGTGGTTTCTAAAACGGACATACGGGAAAGAAGATTTTTAAAAACCAACTTCCTGCTAGCCCGCCTTGTCAGGCGCGGCCCCGCCTCCCGTACTGGCAACCCTCTATCCCTTTCAAATCTATCCATTCTCGCGATCAACGCATCCAAATCAGCAGCTGAAATGTCATCATCATCCGATGATGACACCTGAGGAGAGAGGGGGCGCTTAGCCTGGGTCTTCTTGGCGGGGCCTTTCCCCTTAGGGCCGCCAACGTTCTTCTTCGGCGCCATCCTGTAATAAAAATTAACAATGCCTTATCAGATAACTATGAGCAGGTCAAGAAAAGGGGCGATTGACACAGGTTGGTTGCACCAGCCTATTGATCTACTCACATTTGCATGCTTATTAAATATGTATGTCGCATATATCCGTATTTCCGAAATCAATTGCCTTCGTTTTTAATTATTTATTATTAAATTATTATTTTATATAATAATAATTTTTTTTTATTATTATATATATATATATATATATATAACTGCTAGGTTGGCAGGAGCTGGGGGAACTGCTGAAGCTCAAACAGATTCATGGACCGACCATGCACCATTTTTGGCGCCATTTTCGGCATCTTAAGGCAACCTAAATTACTGTGCCCCCGGGGGCTCCAACACTCTATCTTTGTTCAAACAATAATTAATCCTCTTTTTTTTTTTTTTTTAATATATATAATACAAATTAAATCGCCATAAATATCACGGTATATATTTTGACCTCAAGCACCAGATATAGAGTGACCCTTGAACGCATATTTTTCGATATAGTAATATCTCCTTGGTTATCTAACGGAACGCCCCCAGATAACTCAAGCTGATACCAATTTTTGGGTCTGTTCAAAATGGCCCCGGCGGCCCAGAATCTAAGATGGCCGCCGTGATGCATTCTAGGCCTACATCCACGTGGCTCACGTGTCTGTCCGGCCTAGCAACGCAAATTAGCACCTAACCAAAAAACGCTGGGCGCAGAGTGCCCTCCCGGCGAGGCGGCTCGCGCCTGAACGGACCCCGCGTCCTCTGGCCGTTACGTGGCCTAATTGCGGGGCCCGGTCCCTGGCGCCACGTGCGCCCTGCCTTGCCTCGCCGCTGAGGCCCAGACCGAGGGAGGCTAACAGCTTGCATCATCCAGCCCCAATCGGTTTTTTTTTTTTTTTTTTATTACTAAGAAAGTGGCCAACATCCATCCCCTCGTCCGCTCGCGCCCAAAATGCTCCCGTGCCTTTAATCCGCCGCTGCCGGACCGGCGCTTGCAGCCCGCCGGCGAGCGGCCCGTGATGTCCGGGAGGTGGGGGGGGGATGCGCTAACCCTGTGGGCCAGCCAGAAACAGAAAGGAAAGGACCGCGAGGTCGAAGGGGCCGGTCGCGACGCAGGTAAACTGCCTGAAAAAAGGTGGGTACAGCGCGCGGACGCCTGGCGGCCTCGCTCTGACCCCAATCCCCCGAAATCGACGCTCCCATACGCGACCAACGGCCTCAAAAGTGAGTTGGGTGGGGGGGGATGTTGACAAACCCCCCCCCCCAAGTTCCCAATACCGACCTGATCCGAGGTCTACGCGTCACCTGGCGTCGTCTTCCCTTTCTTCTTTGCTTCTTCTCACCTCTCTTCTTTCTTCCCCGCGTCTGCCTCACTCTCTTCCGTCTTCTCCGATCTTCTTCAACCTCTCTTCCTTCTTCACAGCTTCTTTTTCGCTTCTCTTCTTTCTTCTCCTTTTTCCTCTTCTCCGCGCCGCTCCGCACGTCCTCCTCTTCCAGACTCTAGGCGCGGAATGCGCCTGCTGGGGTTTGGCCTGCGAGCAGGCCACGCCCCCTCTTCTGGAGGGTTCTGTTCGAACCCCTCCCTCTCTCGTGGGAGGCAGACAAAGTGTTTTCTCCTCTCCCCACTTTATGGGGAGGGGAAAACTATTCTAAATAGCCCTATACTTGGCATCAGTGTAATAGTGAAAGGGGGTTATGTTTACAAGCCAAGACACAGCAGTTCTATACTACTCTGGAAGACTCTATCACTGTTCCAATGACATTTCCCAAGGCTCTATGTTTTGTGTTCTCTTTTCATATTTTCCTCTTCCTTCACATAATCTACTGCCTTCTTTCTGTTATTAGATTCTTCTCCTTCTCCCAGTGTATAACCTATCCATACAGCTCATTGTTTCTTAGTTCATTTTAAAGGTTTTGACTCTCAAAGAAACAAATATTTTTTTCTCATAGAAGCTGGTCTGTGAATACTTTATTGTTGGCAATTTTATTTTCTGTACACTGGAATGTCTATGAACATTATATAGCCCTCCTGACCTTAGCTATAGAGAGAACATCCCAAAGCAGGAGTGGCATTGTGCTACTGTCTCTGTGCCTGGCATAATCTCTCTCTCCATATTCAGGATTTGAGTGCAATTGTTGATGAAGACAAAATAGCAGCACCCAGGCATATGAAGGTGATCTGAATCAGCAAGCTAAGGCAATAATAATAATAATAATAATAATAATAATAATAATAATAACAACAACAATAATAATAATCCTTTATTTATACCCCGCTAACATCTCCCGAAGGACTCAGTGCGGCTTACAGGAGGCCAAGGCCCAACACATCAGTAAAACAACAGCATAAGAAATACAACAATAAAATAAACTCATTGTTGTTGTTCATTCATTCAGTCATCTCCGACTCTTCGTGACCTCATGGACCAGCCCACGCCAGAGCTCCCTGTTGGCCATCACCACCCCCAGCTCCTTCGAGGTCAGTCCAGTCACTTCAAGGATGCCATCCATCCATCTTGCCCTTGGTCGGCCCCTCTTCCTTTTGCCTTCCACTTTCCCCAGCATAATTGTCTTCTCTTAAAACAAGCAAGAAACATTATTAACAATAGCAATAAACATTAGACAATAACACCATGACACATTTAAAACTGAGGCCGGGCCAAATGTAATGGTTAAAATTTTAAAATGCTGAACATGACAGGTGAGATGGATAGGTTTTTGGAGATAGTGCGATGTGCAGACAATCTTAATCTCTAGTAAAGTGCAATTGGGGCATGATGCTAGGAGTTTCCTATTCTGGGAAGGCACACTGGAACAACCACATCTTCAAGGTCTTCCTAAAGACTGCCAATGTTGGGGCTTGTCTGATATCCTTAGGGAGAGAGTTCCAGAGTCGGGGGCCACAACGGAGAAGGCCCTGTCCCTCGTCCCCATCAATTGTGCTTGTGACGCAGGTGGCATCGTGAGCAGAGCCTCTCCAGATGATCGGAGAGATCCTGTGAGTTCATATACGAAGATGTGGTCACGCAGGTAGGCGGGTCCCAAACCGTTTAGGGCTTTGTAGGTAAGCACCTGCGCCTTGAATTGGAACGGCAGCCAATGGAGCTCCTTAAACAGTAGGGGTGACCTCTCTCTGTAAGGAGCACCAGTTAACAACCTGGCCGCCGCCCATTGGACCAGTTGACTATCCAGATGACATAGACATACCACCTTGTCACCTGTGCCACTGGAATCATCAGGTATTGCCATGGATTAAGGTGATCCTGGTGGCACCTGCCTAGGGAGCGTGGGGACCTGTTGCACTGCGGTCCACTCCATCCCGACTTTCCCCGAGCTCATCAAACAAGGGGAAGCCTTCTAAATCTGGCTTGACCCATATTTCCTAATGGAAAGAAAGGGAGCCTCCCGTTGACAGGAAATTTTTGGTGGCAGTGGCAGTGGCCATGAAGCTGCCCTGGAAGTAGTTCTCTGCAGTGTGGTGGGAGCCATCAGGCTCCGTGACTGAACTACACCATTGAAAAATATGTAAGTGTGAAGAGGTGCCTAGAAAAAAAATTCTGGGGAAAGAAAATTTAAAGAATTGGAAAACCAAGCCAGCTCAAGAATAATAATATAATAATACTAGCTGTCCCCTGCCACGCGTTGCTGTGGCCCAGTCTGTTGATCTGGAAAATAAAGTAATGAGAAAGTGTTGGTTTCTAATATATGTAATTTCTTTATGCTTGTGGGTAAACTGTATTTCTTGGTGTTTCTTGGTCAGTGTTGATGTGGAGAGTGTCTGGTTTGCCCACCCTGGAACATGCAACATATCATTGTCCTTCTTTAGGGGTCCCTTTCAAATCTATGATACTATATCTGTGAGTGTGTGAATCATATCTCTATCTATCTATCTATCTATCTATCTATCTAATCTATCTATCTATACCTATGGATGGGTGGCCCTTTGTCAGGAGGACTTTGATTACATTTTCTTGCCCTGATGAAGGGAGTTGGATTGGATGGCCTTAAGTATTTTCTGTTGGTCATGGGTATGGGAAGTTTGCCCCGATTCTGATGTTCTTGGGGTTCAGAATGCTCTTTGAGTGTATGTGAACTGTGAATCCCAGTGACTACAACTCCCAAATGTCAAGGTCTATTTCTCCCAAATGCCATCTGTGTTCATATGTGGGTGTATTGAGTGCTTGTACCAAGTTTGGTCCAGATTCATCATTGTTTGAGTTCACAGTGTTCTCTGGATGTAGGGGAACTACAACTCCAAAACTCAAGGTTGATGCCCACCAAACCCTCCCAGGATTTCCTGTCGGTCATGGGAGTTCTATGTGCCAAGTTTGGTTCAATTCCATCGTTGGTGGAGTTCAGAATGCTCTTTGATTGTAGGTGAACTATAAATCCCAGCAACTAAAACTCCCAACAAAATCATAAATTTTTTAGTGATGGTCACTCCTTGTGTTGTGAGACGTTTTGTTGCCAAATTTGGTGTGATTTCGTTCATTGGTTCTTTTGTTTTTAAGGAACTCATTATGACCAGAGCATTTTATATATATAGATAATAAAACTTTATTTGTATACAGCCCTGTCTCCCTGAAGGGTGGTTTCCTACATATAAGGTGAATTGCCAGGAAGAAAACCATACAGACGGTTCATTCACATATCTTCATCAGCCATTCTTCTTGTGTTGGAATATGTAGTTATTTCCATCCCTGGGCATAGAGGTCTCAATGTAAATAATGACCATGAAATGCCAGTTGTACACCATAACCAGGGCCGTAGCCAGAAAAAAATTCGGGGAGGGTTGAAAATTTCGGGGGGAGGGGAGTTTTGAAAATTTGGGAGGGGGGTTGAAAATTTCAGGGGGGGAGTTGAAACCTGCCTCCTAGCTCACGCTGAAGCAAAGAGCACAGGAGGGGACAGAGCAGCCTTCCATAGCCTGCAGCTCCCCCCCTGTCAACCACCTTCACCAAGTCTGGCCTCCTTAATGAGAGCATTCAACACCCCCCCCCCCAACTTGGTTGCTTTGCTACATTGGCTATTGCTGCAAGTAATGACAGTGTGAATAAATTGTCAATATTTGCTTGAGATAGTGCTTGCAGTTCTGGAGGGATTCTTAATTTTTTGCGTCTCATAGACTTAGCATGGGGATTTGGTTAACCAGTCAAAATTCATGAGTAAACCAGGTTTATTTATTTTTAACCTGAAATATTTCGGGGGGGGGGGGGTTTGAACCCCTAACCACCACCCTCCTCGCTACAGGCCTGACCATCACGATCCCCTCCAATAATGTCACACTATCACCACCACTGCCATTTGCCTTTGATAAAGAGCAGTGCTAAATGAACAGTGCAGTTTGCACCCATCATCTTGCATAATGGGAAGGCTGCCCATGTGTAAATATAATTGCAATTCTTGACTTCCTGCAACTCATTTGTCCTTTCTGTTGAGACTTCATTTATGAATGGAATAGGTATGCACTGATGGGATTTCCCTGTTGGCATTAGTTGTTATGTTATCCTCAAGCTGATTTTCTGCTTCTGGGATCATCTGGAGACTACAGAGATTGGTAAAATTATAGATAATCCATTTGCATTCTGTAGGGCTTACTGCTGCTTTCTCCCTGCAACTTCTTCATCTGAGCCACTTTTTGCCGCAATGTGACACATACAGATCCAGAAAGCTAGCTGGGATGAAAGTAGCTGTGGGATGCTTTTATCAGAGAAAACCTTCAAGTGAAGAAAATCTGTAGTGGTACGCACACCTCTCCTCTCTCCTGCTTCCTTTCAGTTTATCACAGCCTCACTGCACCATGCTTTGTAGCTGTTTAACAGTGCCCCAGGTTCCCAGTCCCGGTTTTGCCACCAAGCAGAACATATAGACCAATATAAACAATAGGGGTGTTCTTAATGTTACTCTCTGCATTATTAATCACCTCCACTGGAAAGAGATTTCCAGCAGTAGCTCCAGGCGGGAATGTAAAGCCATTTATTTTCTCTTTTTTTAAAAAAAAAAACACACTATTTTTATTCTAAGGTACAAAACAAAACACAGAAAGACAAAAAGATAAAATTAAGAATACAAAGAAAAGAAAAGCAAAAGCCACTATCATATAAAAAAACAAGAACAATCTTTCATTATATATAAAACTAAACTACAAGCTAGCACGTTTTTATCTACAACATACAGCCTAAACACATTCTAAACAGATATCTGCTAAAAATAATCTACAAACCTCACACTCGTTGCCTGCTGATTTTAACTTTCTATTTGTTACTCTGTTTCAGTATCACTTTATTTCTGCCAGGCCTGTAGCTAGGATTTCGATTCGGGAGGGGGGGGGCTGAGTTTTTTTCAGGGGGGGTTTCGGGGGGCCTAAGTTTCGGGGGGGGGGGCTGAGTCTGAGTGAAAGAAGGTCTACCCTAGCAAACCTTTTGTATCATTACCCCAATACCCCCATGCATATGGGATATATTGAGTATGGTGATCAGATCATGATATGAATAAACATAACAGTTTAAATAATGCACCAATAAGGCCTTTTCGCGAACCACCATGAGAATTTCGGGGGGGGGGGGCTGAAGCCCCTCAAGCCCCCCCCCCCCCCGGCTCCATGCCTGATTTCTGCCCTTCTCCTTTTAATATCACTCTTCTAATTCAGAAAAAACAATAGCTGAAGATTGTCCTCATATTTACTATAAAAATAAATAAACCCCAATCTTTCTTACATTTACATTCTCCTTGATCAACATTGTCAATTTGTCCATCTCAGATTTATTTTATTTATAGTATTTATATTCCGCCCTCCTCACCCCGCAGCGGACTCAGGGCGGATTACAATGCACATTATTATTATTATTATTATTATTATTATTATTATTATTATTTGGCTGAGCATTTTCTCATCTGCCTGGCAGCAGCCTCAGGTTGTCTTCCAGCCCTGTAGCATAAGACAAAGATATGCCATGGATTATACCTTGGAATTTACATATACGAGGGGTATTTTTTAAGTAAGGTCCGTTTGAACATAAGTACACAACGAAAGTTTATCTCAAAAAAGTAAATTTATTTTCAGAAAGTACATACTTCACTCTATTTTTCGACATAGTTGCCAAGTTTGTTCAAACACTTATCATACCTCTGAACCAATTTTAAAATACCCTCTTCATAAAAACTTGCCGCCTGCTCCGATAACCAAGAGTTCACTGTAATCAAAGAAGGGCGACCGGAGCAGTCCTCATCATGGACGTTGTCATGGCCATCTGTCGTACCCACTTATGCACTTTGCTTTCACTCATAACAGTATCACCGTACACTTCACAAATCTGTCGATGAATTTCTGCCGCAGGCAAGTTCCTTGCTGACAAAAACCATATCACTGAGCGAACCTCACATGCGGAGGGTGAGTTGTTAGTCTTAAATATTTTTAAAGCACAGAACAGAACCGTACAGGTTAGATACAGAGCGGAAACTGAGCACAGTTGTTCCCGAGGCATGCCGGTACACGACGCAGTATGCGCGCGAACTACTAGTGTCTACAACAAAACAGACCTTACTAAAAAAATACCCCTCGTACATGGTAAACATTCAATGCCATTAGACATGCAACATATATAACATTTCAGCTTTCCGACTTCATGGGGGTATGCTTGATTCCGGCCACAGGGGGAGCTGCCGCTTCACCATTCACTTGTGACACTAAGTCCTTGATGGAGTACTTCCTCATTCTTACGCACACTGCTGGAAGGTTTTATGGTGTCATGAATTAGTTAAATTAGCCTTCCTGCATAAAGCGGTACCTAAATTGCAACTGATGCAACTGTCATTCGGGCTGCATAGGTCAACAGCAAGTTATACTATTCATGGTCGGGAGCTCACTCCAACCCGGGCTAGCTTCGAACTCATGGCCTCTCAGTCAGTAATCATTTAATGCAGTTAGCTACTAACTAGCTGCGCCACATCTCGGATCATTCACATATCTTCATCAGCCATTCTTCTTGTGTTGGGATATGTAGTTCTTTCCATCTCTGGGCATAAATAATTCTCACTGCAGTAATCATGTATAATTGTAATCTTTCATAATTATTTTCTAATTGAGATGCAGGAGCGAGCCTGCTTCTTTGGTCAGTGTAGAACAGTCTATAGAGTAGATCCATTCTGCCTAGAAATATTTTAATGGTTTTAACTGGGATTTTTTAAAATACTGTTTATATGTAATCCTGTTTTAGTGTTTGCATGTTTGTATATTTTAAATTGTATGCTGATGCTTTTATGTTGAGCCACTTTGAGTCTCCTGAAGGAGAAAAAAAGCAGGGTATAAATATAATAATAATAATAATGTTTGTTTTGTCCCATTTTTCTATCGTATGCTTGAATAAGCAAACTTAATAATGCTCCTGAAGTAGTATCTGATCTATTTTCTATAAAAATATTTAAATAGCATTTTAAAATTTCACTTTAATAGGCTTTTAAAGTAAAAGGTTTTTAAACTTTAAACGTTTATTTACATTTATTTATTTACATTATTTCTATCCCACCCATTTCAGCCCGAAGGCGACTCAGGGCGGTATACATAGTCGGCACAATTCGATGCCGAAACAAAATACATACATTAATAAAGCAAAAACATTAAGTGCAAATTAAACATAAACGACAGTGCATAATAAGCAATTTAGAAAGAGCACCTGATGAACCAACCTGGACACAGCATATTATTTGAGAACACAGAAGTGCTGGACCACTCTCACAACCACCATGTCAGACTACACAGAGAAGCCATTGAAATCCACAAGCATGTGGACAATTTCAACAGAAAGGAAGAAACCATGAAAATGAACAAAATCTGGCTACCAGTATTAAAGGACTCAAAAATCACAACAGCAAAACAACAGAGGGGAAACAAACAGGCACATAAAATCACTCTCAACAAGGGATTCCCCCCGGGCACTTCCAAGCCATTGAATGCTAATCAAGGTGATCAGCTGAAACATTCACACCTAGCTCCAACAGACAAAAGTCCTTTGTCTCACCCTGGTCAATCCACAGATATATAAACCCATTTTTCCTACTTCCACCAGACCTCACTACCTCTGAGGATGTTTGCCATAGATGCAGGCGAAACGTCAGGAGAAAAATTGCCTCCAGAACATGGCCATATAGCCCGGAAAAACCTACAACAACCCAATTTAGAAAGAACTATGTCCTCTCATTCAATCCTCATCCGTTACATTGTCTTGGCCGTTCCTGGGTCAATTTCCAACTCTAGTTTGTCTGTTTATTCCGGGGTTCCGAATACTTGCTCAAAGAGCCAGGTTTTTACTCTTTTTCAGAAAGTCAGGAGGGAGGGGGCTGATCTAATATCCCCAGCCGAGGGGCCACCACAAAGAAGGCCCTGTCTCTCGTCCCCGCTAGACATGCCTGCGAAGTCAAATCTCCAAATGCAAGTGCATTCATTTTCCTTTCCCCTTATCCATTCTAATATTACAGAATGATCTGAACAGGTAATTTACACCATGTAACACAAGGTTTATACTACTAACTGCACTGTATGAAATAAATGCATAATCTATACATAAATAATCCTTATGTCTTCCTGAATAACTTGTACAATCTCCTTGGTTTTGCAATGTAACCATTTACATTTTTGTCATGGTAACAATTGGATTTTGAAAAAATTGGCTTGTTCTGGAAACAAGGATTGGTGGGAAAGCTTCAGTGAAGATGACTTTTCCCCATGATAACTCTTTCAGAAGTGATTTTTTCTTCTGAGAGGTTGATGTCATTTGTAAGTTGGATGTTTGTAACTCAGCGACTCAGAAATTTCAATTTTAAGAGACAGTAACAACAAAACTGGAAGTGACAAAACATTTCTAATTTTCTAAAAATGTTTTTCTTTTTAGTTAAACGGCTATGAAATGTGGACCTTGTTTAGAAGCAGAATCATTACTCTTGGAAACTTCCAGGAGCAGCAATTTCCCTTGTTCATCCCCTGCCCCCCGGCCAAATGAAGTGGTGAGAAGGCTAAGAAAGCAAGATGGCCTTGATGATAAAAATGCAAGCTTTGGGGCTGCATGCAATCTATAGGACACAGGATTTCCAACCTTGCTCTATAGAATTTACTGATGATTACCAACAAAAACATGGTGGTATGTTTTTTGAATCCACTCCAGAAGACAATGTTGCAGATGTTGTTGTTGTTCATTCGTTCAGTCGTCTCCGACTCTTCGTGACCTTATGGACCAGTCCACGCCAGAGCTCCCTGTCGGCCGTCACCACCCCCAGCTCCTTCAAGGTCAGTCCAGTCACTTCAAGGATGCCATCCATCCATCTTGCCCTTGGTCGGCCCCTTTTCCTTTTGCCTTCCACTTTCCCCAGCATCACTGTCTTCTCTAGGCTTTGCTGTCTCCTCATGATGTGGCCAAAGTACTTCAACTTTGCCTCTGGTATCCTTCCCTCCAATGAGCAGTCAGGCTTTATTTCCTGGAGGATGGACTGGTTGGATCTTCTTGCAGTCCAAGGCACTCTCAGAACTTTCCTCCAACACCACAGTTAAAAGCATCGATCTTCCTTTGCTCAGCCTTCCCTAAGGTCCAGCTCTCACATCCGTACGTTACTACAGGGAATACCATGGCTTTGACTAGGCGGATCTTTGTTGCCAGTCTGATGTCTCTACTCTTTATTATTTTATTGAGAGTGGACATTGCTCTCCTCCCAAAAAGTAAGCGTCTTCTGATTTCCTGGCCACAGTCTGCATCTGCAGTAATCTTTGCGCCTAGAAATACAAAGTCTGTCACGGCCTCCACGTTTTCTCCCTCTATTTCCCAGTTGTCAATCATTCTTGTTGCCATAATCTTGGGTTTTTTTATGTTTAGCTGCAACCCAGCTTTTGCGCTTTCTTCTTTCACCTTGATTAGAAGGCTTGCAGATAGAAACCCCCATTCTCTAGATTAACAGTTTCCAAACTGTTATGGTCATGGAACCCTTCAATACCCACCCACCCTCAGCCCTCACTGGAACCATAATTCTATCCCTGGCTTTTATGAGGGTTGAATGAAAAGTAATGCCTCCACCTTCGTAACTCCTCAACAGATGGCAGCATTGGTATGCGGCAGTTACTGGTTTGTTCAGTAGATTCTCCTCTACAGTTCCATTTTGGTGGGAAGCCTTAGCGTTGAATGGTTGTGTTGTTAAAGTGTGAAGTATGGAACCCTGCACAGACAGTCGGTCAAAGCGACTTAAGCAACGTGCAGTCATTGAATTCTTGACAGCAGAAGGTGTCACCCCAAAGGAGATTCATCAGAGAATGCAAGCTGTTTATGGTGATTGCATTGATGTGAGTACTGTGTATAGTTGGATTAGTAAGTTTAAAGATGTTGAGGTGGGAATATCTGAATTGCGTGACAAACAAAGAGTTGGATGTCCTGTGAGTTTCACAAGCAAAAGGTTGACAGAATGATTCAGGATGATAGTTGTATCACTCAGAGAGAAATGTCAAGCATAATCAGCATTTCACAAGAACGTGTGGGTCACATTATTGCTTTGCTTGACTATTGGACGATCTGTGAACGATGAGTACCTAGGATGCTGATGCCCGAAATGAAAGCACACAGACTTGAAATTTGCCAGGAACTCCTCTTGTGTTTTGAGAATGAAGGTGACACCTTTCTCCATTCAATTGTGACAGGAGATGAAATGTGGGTACACCATTACGACCCGGAGATGAAGCTTCAGTCTATGGAATATCGACACAAAGACTCGCTCCTAATCTAAATACTTGATACTTGAACTTGACTATAATCCCAAAGGCTTGAAACTTGAAACAAGATTTATAACCCAAGGCGGCAAGGGTCTTAGACAAGAAAACAAGATCCAAACAGAACAGAACTCCTAACTCGGAACTCCCAAGACAGGCAACGTGACAGAGAAAAATCCAATGTTGATCTCCCCACCAAACACTGACTCCAGTTCCTTAAGGATACTTCCACTTGCCCATTACCTCACTCTTTCTCACACCTGCATTCCATTTGTTTATCTTTCAGTCTCTGGGAACACTGGATTTGTTTCTATTTCACACTATCCCTTCTGATCTGCAAACACTGGGTTATCTGTAAACCTCCTGTCTCTCCCACATTCCTTTCAGAGTCATTTCTTGGCCTATTCTCATGAAAATCACTGCCTATTTCCCCGACAACAGATCTACTCAAAACATTTCCATCAGCTCAAAAAACACTTTCACATTCCCCCACATAAATGTCAGGCTCAACCAGAAAATCCTCAGCAGTTTTCAGCAGCAACTCTGCAGCCTTTATAAAATGTAATTTTTTCTTTTTATTTGAAACAAAGCTACCAGGACATTTTTGTTAGAATGATCATTTTGTGGGATAGTGTGGTTTCAATAGGATTTTCATTTATACCTTTAATTTGGATATTTAAATATCGAAATTACTGAACATTTCAGATAAACTTCAGATAAATAGATGGAGGAAAGCTGGTTGTTATCTCTTCCATTTAGTTTACTTTCCAACATGGCTGACTTCTGTGCGTTATGTCAACAAAGTTCATTTTGAAAGTAAGCATCCAAAAATCTGTAAGCCTCTACAGTGGGGGTCATCAAACTGTTTATGCTGAGGGTTGGTTCCTCAGGCTGTTGGGGGGGGGGGGTCGGGGGTCAGACTATAGTTTGAAAAAACATGAACAAATTTCAATGCACACTGCTTTATTTTATCTGTAGTGCAAAAAATGAAAGAATAATACATTATTTAAAATGAAGAACAATTTTAACCAACATAAACTTAAACATAAACAATATTTCAATGGGAAGTGTGGACCTACTTTTGGCCGATGAGATAGTCAAGTTAATTAGGATTGTTGTTGTTGTATGTCTTCAAGTTGCTTCAGGTTTAGGGTGACCCTAAGTCTAACTTTTAGGACAAGGCCGGGTAAAGGACCTTAGAGGACTGCATCCAGCCCATGGGCCTTAGTTTGGGGACCCCTGTTTTACACATTCACTGAACTAATCTAGTATACTGTTAACCACATTAGCCTTTTGTGTGACAACTAGATTTAAATTAACACAGATAATGTGCAATGCCTGAAGAGAACCAATTTTTCAAATAATATTCTAATGTGAGAAAAATAACAGCCGTTAGAGGTTAGAAGTAGTATTTGTGTTGTCCATTTCTCTGAATAAAATGTGTTATTAAAGTTTCCCAGGGCTCTAAATATAGCATTCTGAAATTACATTTGAATAAATATTCTGAAGTAAAACAATTTTGCCAGCTCAATAAATACATGCTCTTTCAGAGGTAAATTTAACTTTGTTCAGTGGGGCTTCCTTCTTAAGTGTCCTGGATTGCAGCCTGAAAAAAAGACTGTCACTACATATGCCAACTTTTTAAAATATGTGTAAAATAAGAGATGTTCCTCTGTGAGATGCCAGCACCAGTAAAATACAGTATTCTTGCAAAAAATAACATATGTATTGTCAAAGGCTTTCATGGCTGGAATAACTAGGTTCTTGTGGGTTTTTTCGGGCTATAGGGCCATGTTCTAGAGACATTTCTCCTGACGTTTTGCCTGTATCTATGGCAAGCATCCTCAGAGGTAGTGAGGTCTGTTGGAATTAGGACAATGGGTTTATATATCTGTGGAATGGCTGGGGTGGGGCAAAGAGCCCTTCTCTGCTGGAGCTAGGTGTGAATGTTTCAACTGACCACCTTCATTAGCATTTGAAGGCCTGGCTGAGCCTGGGAAAATCTTTTGTTGAGAGGTGTTAAGATGTGCCTGGTTGTTTCCTCTCTGCTGTTTTGCTGTTGTAATTTTAGAGTTTTTAAATAATGGTAGCCAGATTTTGTTCATTTTCATGGTCTCTTCCTATCTGTTGAAATTGTCCACATGCTTGTGGATTTCAATGGCTTCTCTGTGTAGTCTGACATGGTGGTTGTTGGTGTGGTCCAGCATTTCTGTGTTCTCAAATAATATGCTGTGTCCAGGCTAGTTCATCAGGTGCTCTGCTATGGCTGACTTCTCTGGCTGCAATAGTCTGCAGTGCCTTTCATGTTCCTTGATTCGTGTTTGGGCAATGCTGCGTTTGGTGGTTCCTATGTAGACTTGTCCACAGCTGCATGGTATACGGTAGACTCCTGCAGAGGTGAGAGGATCCCTCTTGTCCTTTGCTGAACTGAGCATTTGTTGGATTTTCTTGGTGGGTTTGTAGATTGTTTGTATGTTGTGTTTCCTCATCAGCTTCCCAATGCGGTCAGTGGCAGGAACACTTTTCCTCTGGGTGGATCTTCATCTTTACTCTCGTGGCTTGTTCTTGGTCTTGCAGCTCTTCTGATGTCTGCGGTGGAGTATCCATTGGCCTGTAGAGCCCAGTTGAGGTGGTTCAGTTCATCTTGGAGGAGGTGGGCTTCACAGATTCTTTTTGCACGGTCTGCCAAGGCTTTAATGGTGCTTCTTTTTTTACTTGGGTGATGGTTGGAGTTTTTATGTAGATATCTATCTGTGTGTGTGGGTTTTCTGTAGACGGTGTGACCCAATTCTTGATCTGGATTGCGGATAACTAGGACATCTAGAAAAGACAGTCTTCCTTCATTTTCTTTTTCTATTGTGAATTGGATTTTTGGGTGGATGCTGTTAAGATGGTCCAGGAACCTGATGAGTTCTTCTTCTCCATGGCTCCAAAATAACATAGTTTATGTGCTACATACAACTCTTTTATGTCTGAATTGAGCATTATTATTTTTTGTTTGGTGTGCAGGAAGACTCTCTTGCCCACACATTGGTACTCATAGTTTCATTTACTAGCAAGTTCTCTAGGAATTTTCTAGGTTCTCCAGAGTAACTCTATGGCAACTTCCAGCAGAAGTTATTAATTTCACCTTGGCCTTGATTCCAAAACAATTACCATAAACTCACCATCACTATAGAGCTCTAGTGCCATTTTTTCTTTCTTTTACACTCCCCTCTTTGGCTCCCACTCATCTTGTAGCAGCTTCCTGTGTTACAAAACACTTCGGCAAAGTCATCCCAATCAAGCAACATCTTATCTCCCCCTACTTTTGTCTTTGGGCCCTTCTACGCAGACCCTAAAGCCTGCGATGGGTAACAGGTTTACCTGAGGCATCCAAACAATGCCTCCGGTAAACCCAGATTAATCTGGAAAAAATCTGGGATAGCTAAGGTCCGGATCTTTGCAGGTGAGGGCCCTGTGGGAATTGACCCCCAGGACTGTTTCCGCAGTCCCATAGAGATTCTGGTCCTTCGGGTTCCTGGAGACCAAAGGAGGAGGATGGTGTCCCCACCCTCACCACCTAGCCTCCCATTTCTCCCTCAAAAACCTACCTGAGGCCAACCGGCCGCACAGGCCCTTCCAGAAAGATCTCCTGATTCACAAAAATGATACGTCAGGAGGTGCAGGCCCCTCAGGGATGTTTTTGAGGAAGAAATGGGGGACTGGAGGTAGCTGGATGCCGCCACTCCCAGAACAACTAGAGAAATCCTGATGTTGTGGTAGGGTGTGAGGGCTAAATCCCAGGAGGAACAGGATTTAAATAACCCAGTTCCTCCTGAGATTTAGTGGAAAAGAGTCAATTCTTGCTGCTCCTTCCCATCACTTGATATTGAATCAGATTCTTTCCCAAAGGCCAAATGCAGTTCCTGGGCTATCCTTGGCCTAGCTCAATCTAAGTATTGGGTGTGTCACAGCTAGATGCTACACCTTCTGAAAATACAGCAGCTTTTACAGCTGGAGTCAGTCCAAGCAATGCTCTTCCAGCCAGATGAAAATGGATGAGATAGAAGACTGAGACTGGAGGCTCTTCTTCCTCATGTTATCAGCTATAAGGGGACTCCACCCCCCACCCCCACCCCACCCCCCCACCCCCCCACACACACAAACACACCTCTGAGTAGACATAGATGTAGCCAAATCAGTGCTTGGCTACATCTTTAAGAATCTCCTACACAGCATATCCATCAGTTTATGATAGTTAGGGGTTCTGGGAGATGGACTCCAAAGGTCATTGTTCCCAGGTATGTAACATGCACATATACACAATCTTTAACAGCCAGGGTTCACGAGACAGCCTGTACTACACTGTAATGTGACTTGTATTATTTTAAGAGTAAAGAGACCAGAGATGGAGAGATTAGGTTTGAAAGGGTCTTTGAGTGAAATTTGCAAATGCTAAGCAAAGGGCTTTGAATGAAATTAACAGCAAAAGGAGCAACATGTAGAAAAGGAGCAACATGGAAGAAAATGCTTTTAAGAAACAAGAAACAAGAGGTCATACAAAGTTCAAGCCTACATAGGAAGTAGTTGTGTTGTGGTTACATTCAAAGGTTGTGGTTAAGCACAGAGTCTGCAGGTACAAGAAGGTACTTTCCATCAAATGGTCAAGGGAGAGGGGCTGGAAAGAGAGTACTTTCCATGACCTATTACTTGAGTATAAAGGTCAGCAGAAAAATAGGAGGGGCGCGGCAGTCGCTTGAAGGGTAACAACTGCGTATGCTGCCAGGCTGTCCGTCTTCTTCACGAAGAAACTAAAATAAACCTTGTTTTTTTATCTGTTTTGGGACTGTCTCCTTCCTTATGTGTTCCCATGATGTGGACCTAAGAAGACCCAATTTAGGGTCTCTAACAGGTTTAAGCACTCAGATTCCAGCCCCATCCAAAAGCAGATGTAAACGTCTGGATCAAACCTTGAGCCTTCCTGTATTTGAAAAGATTCTTACTCTTAGGGACTTCACGGGTACCTCATATCTATCAGCCACCTACCAGCAGACACCATGTGATACTATAGGGCTATAGGCAGTTTTAAATTAATTCTTGATAACAAAATAGCTCAAGATATACACTTTCGATTTTCCCTCAGTTTCTATGCCCAGTTTCAGTTTCAAAGTTTCGGGATCTTGGAGCTATGGTAAAGACAGATATGCCGCAGAGTTCTGTCCTGGGCCTGGTCCTGGTCAACATCTTTATTAATGACTTAGATGAAGGGTTAGAAGGCAGGATCATCAAGTTTGCAGATGACACCAAATTGGGAGGGATAGCCAGTACTCCAGAGGACAGGAGCAGGATTCAAAACAAATCTCAACAGATTAGAGAGATGGGCCAAAACTAACAAAATGAAGTTCAACAGGGACAAATGCAAGATACTCCACTTGGGCAGAAAAAACAAAATGCAAAGAAACAGAATGGGCGACGATGCCTGGCTTGAGCGCAGTACGTGTGAAAAAGATCTTGGAGTCCTCGTGGACAACAAGTTAAACATGAGCCAACAATGTCATGTGGCGGCAAAAAAAGCCAATGGGATTTTGGCCTGCATCAATAGGAGCATAGTGTCTAGATCTAGGGAAGTCATGCTACCCCTCTATTCCGCTTTGGTTAGACCACACCTGGAATATTGTGTCCAATTCTGGGCACCACAATTGAAGAGAAATATTGACAAGCTGGAATGTGTCCAGAGGAGGGCAACTAAAATGATCAAAGGTCTGGAGAAGAAGCCCTATGAGGAGTGGCTTAAGTAGCTGGCCATGTTTAGCCTGAAGAAGAGAAGACTGAGAGGAGATATGATAGCCATGTATAAATATGTGAGAGGAAGTCACAGGGAGGAGGGAGCAAGCTTGTTTTCTGCTTCCTTGGAGACTAGGACGCGGAACAATGGCTTCAAACTACAAGAGAGGAGATTCCATCTGAACATGAGGAAGAACTTCCTGACTGTGAGAGCCGTTCAGCAGTGGAACTCTCTGCCCCGGAGTGTGTTGGAGGCTCCTTCTTTGGAAGCTTTTAAACAGAGGCTGGATGGCCATCTGTCAGGGGTGATTTGAATGCAATATTCCTGCTTCTTGGCAGGGGGTTGGACTGGATTGCCCATGAGGTCTCTTCCAACTCTTTGATTCTATGATTCTATGCATGGTCTGGTTCACTATTTTAGATTTTTTTTAAATTCATAAGCATAAGCATTGAGCTGGATTTTGTTTGTAGATTAATTACTTGGTATATTATAACAGCTCAAATACTTCCAATTAATAAACAAAAGTGATTTCCTTTAACTATCTTAATGTATCTCCCATGCAGAAATATACATTTTAACACTTAATTAGTCAATTTGTTAAGTAAATGGGCAATTGGGTGATCAGTACAAAATTATCTGAATGCTAATAGATTTTATTTATTTATTTATTTATTTATTTATTTCAAAGATTTATTTCCCGTTCTTCTCAGCCCCCGAGGGGGGACTCAGAACAGCTTATAAATGACAGCCATTAGATGCCAACAACAAACAACAATCATATTACAAATCAAATTGACATTAGATAAACACAAGAGTACAAAAATGCATTAAAAATTAAAACATCAAAATTTAAAAAAATTAAAAGATCTGCAATAGAGGCCAGTGTGAACTGATCTAAACAACAGTGCTGGAATCACAGTTATTTTTATTTATACTAGACACTGTTTTGGGAGGGGGTATAAGAAAGCAAAGGATTGAAATCTTTCTTAATGAGATACTTTCTGAAAAACTTAAAGAAACTTCTAAGAGCTGCCAAGCAAATAGTCACTAACTTCATTTTTAGATCTTTGATTTTTCCACCCTCCTTTGACTTTTTGTCTGACTCCAAAATTATTCACATAAACTACACATCCAATTAAAATTGCCCTAAACAGCCTGTTTTCCTCAAAATCCCATCTTTGACTGTCCTTTTCTCACCATTTTTTTTTTTTTGCACTGGAAAGATGAAAATCTGTGGTCCTTTAAAATCACTAACTTTAATTATTCAGACAGGATACATTCAACTATAATTCAGAATATATTATTCATAGAACTTTGAAACCAGTTTAGAATGACTTTGGGGTTTTTTAATGCCAACAATCTATATAAATAAAAATGTAATGTTTGTTTGTGGGATTAACATCACTCAAAAACTACTGGACAAATTGACACCAAATTTGGACACAATACACACATCAGGCCTACGAGTGATCATCACACATAAAAACATTGAAAAAGACAGCAGAAGAGACTTAAACAGCCAAAGAAAATTACATCACAACTCATGCGCAAAACACACACACATATATGCAAACACATACATATACACATATGCACAAATATATATATACACACATATACACACACAATATACACAGACTGGGCCACAGCAACGTGTGGCAGGGGACAGCTAATCTATATAAATAAAAATGTAATGTTAGTTTGTGGGATTAACATCACTCAAAAACCACTGGACGAATTGACACCAAATTTGGACACAATACACCAATCAGGCCTACAAGTGACCATCACTCATAAAAACACTGAAAAAGACAGCAGAAGAGACTTAAAAAGCCAAAGAAAATTGCATTACAACTCATGCGCAAAACACACGCATATATATGCAAACACACATATATACACATATGCACAAATATATACACACACATATACACACACAATATACACAAACTGGGCCACAGCAACGTGTGGCAGGGGACAGCTAATCTATATAAATAAAAATGTAATGTTAGTTTGTGGGATTAACATAACTCAAAAACCACTGGATGAATTGCCACCAAATTTGGACACAAGACACCTACTAACCCAAGGAGTAACCATCACTCAAAAATTGATTTTTTTTCATTTAGGAGTTGTAGTTGCTGGGATTTATAGTTCACTTACAATCAAAGAGCATTCAGAACTTCACCAGTGATGGAATTGAACCAAATGTGGCACACAGAACTCCCATGACCAACAGAAAACACTAGAAAGGTTTGGTGGGCATTGACCTTGAGTTTGGGAGTTGCAGTTCACTTACATCCAGAGAGCACTGGGGACTCAAACAATGAAGGATCTAGACCAAACTTGGCATGAATACTCCATATGCCCAAATATGAACACAGATGGAGTTTGGGGAAAACAGACTTTGACATTTGTAGTTACTGGAATTTATAGTTCACCTACAATCAAAGAGCATTCTGAGCCCCACCAATGACAGAATTGGGGCAAACTTCCCACACAGAACCCCCATGACCAACAGAAAATACTTAAGGCTATCCAGTCCAATTCCCTTCACCAAGAAAATGTAATCAAAGCCCTCCTGACAAAGAGCCATCCAGTCATAAATATAGATAGATATGACTCTCTCTCACACACACAGATATCATAGATTTGAAAGAGACCCTTAAAGAAGGACTATGATATGTTGCATATTCCAGAGTAGGCAAACCAGACAGTCTCGACATCAACACTAACAAAGAAACAACAAGACGTACTGTTTACCCGCAAGCATAAAGAAATTACACATATTAGAAACTAAACACTTTCTCATTGCTTCATTTTCCAGATCACCAGACTGGGCCACAGCAACACGTGGCAGGGGACAGCTAGTGTAAGATAAAACCTATTCGTTGACCTAGCTACACATAGTTTTCAATGGCCCAAGGTACTCCTTCCCAGACCAATCCGTGCTACCAATGCATCATGCTTCCTTTTGATAATACTATGTTTCCTTGGTGAATTTAATTCTGACTTCAGTCTTATGTTGAGAATCTGCTGCATTTGGTTCAAATATATTGGAAGGCAAATTATCAGATATGCTAGTTTGTTTATTCTATTTCAAATTTCTGTTTCAAGAGATTTAATTCAAAACTTGCTGCTATATTGGCTGGATGAGGAAAAGCATCCATCAGTATAGTATAGGGCCATGATGGCAAACCTATGACACGCGTGTCAGTAGTGACACACTTAGCCATTTCTACTGACACGCGCCCGTCCATCTACCCCTCCCCTCCACCTCTTCCTCGCCTCAAATTCCTTTTCCTTCCTCCTTCCTTCCTTCCCTCATCTCCCAAACAGGCCTCTTCCTCCTCGCCTCTGTCGTCACTCCTGCTTCTTCCTTCAAAAATGGTGCCGGCTGCGGAGGGGGCGGGACCTGGGTGACATCACCGGTGCCCTCTCTTCCTCCCTTCAGAGCAGAAGCAAAGGGGCGGGGCCTCTGCCGCGCTCCTGATTGGCCACCCTTCCTCCCTCCCACAGGGCTCATTTCCATGTTTAAAAAGGAAGCAGGCCTTTCCTTGGCGTGGGCCTTCTTCTCTCCCTCCGGCTTGGCCCTTGGCCGAATGGTGGCCGCTGCTGAAGAGGGCAAACCACACCAGGGCATAAAGTGGGTCATGAGAGGTCTATGTGCCAAGTTTGGCCTTGGTCAGTCAATGTATGAGGATCACAGCGATCTCAGAAAGTGAGTGATGGAACTGCAAGTCCCATCATCCATGGTCCATCCTACTCCAAACTGCAGTAGGATGTAGAGTGGGTCTTCCGGGCTCTGTGTGCCAAGTTTGGTCTGTATTGGTAATTTTCTGACACAGCCTCAGGCCTTTTCCCCTCTTCGTCACCTCAGAGTCTTGGAATTTTCAGGCTGGCCAATCCGAGACCATATGCAAATTGTACCTTAGTGGCAACCAATCAGAAAGCTGCCACATACACCTCTGCCCTACGTCCGCCACACTTCCTCCATATACAAACAATAACTTTTATTATATACATAGATAGATATAGTTATATATTACAATGATATATCTTTTGCTATTTAAATTAAATATTGCAAAATTATGGTTTTTTTCTTGAAGTGACACATCACCTGAATTATGCTTGGTTTTTTGGTGAATTTTGACACACCAAAAGGTTGCTTATCACTGGTATAGGGGAAAAAACAGTATTTACACTGTTTCTTTTCTGTGAAATGTCTTAGGGTTCTATATATTATAATACATATCTCCCATTAGTGCGTTTAAGGGAAATGCAAGGTGGTAGATAACAAGGCTAGCATTTGTGATTTAAATTTGAATGGCACAGCACTTTCAAAATTAACCTCATGAAAGATAATGGGGGTGATCCATATGTAGGATTTCAACTGTACAGCCAGTGGTGACAAGCCATTTGGTGAACAATTTACTGAGTGTCTCCTAACCATGGGCCTTGCAAGCTCATTCTATTAACCTTAATAGGTTTGCTTTCAAAGTGTTTTACTTGGAAGATTAAAATGTAAACTCTATCATATGTCAGCAAGAGGGAAACTAAGCCATTAAACTGAAAAGTGGATGCAGTATACTCATCAGGTATGCATCTGGAGGGGATAATATCAACTCCTGCAAGTGAAGGAATGCTTCCTTTGTTTACTGTAATGCAGAAGTAACATCAGTGTACATATTTCATACTTAGGAAAATAACAGGAACTCTATTGGATCAGTCCAAAGACCAATCTACTCCAGCATTCTGTTCACACAGTAATCAGATAGATGTAGATGTTCATGTTCTTCAGAAATTGTTGATGAAAGGCAACCCACCTCTGATATTGGAGGCAATGTGGCCATCATAAATAGCACCTTTTGGTGGCCTCTGTGTAGGTTTATTACTTAATTCTCTGCTTTCTTCCAGATATGTGGCTGTGTGAAGACAAAAAGTGAGGGTGTAATAGATTCTAACCTTTGCCGGCTAGGCCGAAGCCTGAGAGTCAGTGGGCTGGGTCTCCATCTTGGTAGGGTAGCTTAGAAGTAGCTGACATCTTGGGAGAGGCAAGGAGGCAGAGGAGTCAGCCAACTCCTGATTGGTTTAAGCACCAAGGGGAGGAGTTGGGTGCAAGTGAAAAAGGCTGTCACTTCTGACAGGAGAGGGAGAAGGGTCTAACAGAGACACAGAGAAGTAGGATTTCAACAAAGAAGAACTATTTTAGACAGGGAGAAGGAAGCTTTTGAGTGAGTGGATCTGATAGGGAATACAAACAGGGACAAGGGCTTCAGCAGAGCTGTGCTAGGATAGACAGTGAGAAGACTTGTTAGCTTGTATTTTGGAGATAATACAAGTGAGCTTATTGCCCTACAGTGGAGAGTAGACTGGAGGAAGTCTGGTTACTCTGTAAGACAGTCAGGGGGGACTGATCTTAGAAACACACTGTTTCAGAGAGTTGAATAGTGTGAAGAAGGGAACTCACTTCAAGTAAAAGCTATACCTTCTGTGGAAACTTTATGTCTAGTAAGCCTAAGCCTCAGTAACAGAAATACGAGTGTGTACCACTCATTTTATGAGTTGTCATCTTCTTGAAGTTCAATAAACCTGTTATTAGTTCATCGTTAACTGGTGTCTGCCTCAGTCTGTCGTACTTAGTGAAACCAAGTCAACCTAAAACTCTTTATAGTCCAGTCAGCAAGCAAAGGAGCCCAAAAAGAAGAACCAGAAGCCTGGGTGCATATTACCTCAAATACATTCACACTTTGTTTCCTCAAACAATAAAATTGAGGTGGTGGCAGCAAAAATCTACCAGTATCATCGGTCTCTTACATCAATAGTCATTCCCTCACACAATTTCCTGTCACACAGGTGTGATTAGAGACTCCTCGCCTTTCGTTCTCCCTTACATTGGTGGCAGCGGTGGGACAGAAAGGTTCCCCCCGTCACACGGGCGTTAAGGGACCCCTCGTTCCTTAAACCTGTTTACAGAGGGCTTTCCCTTATCCTTATCTCTGCCCAGAGGCGGCCCTAGGTAATTTTCAACGGTAAACAAACAGTATTTTGCCTCCCCCCCCCCAACCAATCACTGATATATATTTTCTGTTCATCATGGGAGTTCTGTGTGCCATATTTGGTTCAATTCCATCATTGATGGAATTCAGAATGCTCTTTGATTGTAGATGAACTATACATCCCAGTAACTACAACTCGCATATGTTAAGGTCTATTTTCCCCCAAGAGTGCCTCAAGAGTGCTGTGCCGTCATGCCTGGTGGCTATAGCTCTTAGTGGAAGAGGCATGGACATGACATCTTTCCCCAGGGGATTGCTTCTTGCCCTCCTTTAGGAAACTTGAACTATCAAAGACCCAAACACTGTAGATAACTCAAAATAAGTTTTATTGTTCACAAAGAGTTATCTCTTTAAAGCGATAAGCTGGAAGTTTCAGAGGAGTGAAAGAAAATATACATTACAGTCTCAGTTAGTCCTGGGTCCAAGGAGTTTGCAGCTGAGAAGCTTTTCCAAGTTTCCTCTTTCCTCAATAACTGTGAATATCGGAATAAACGCAACCCCAGTCCAAATGGCCTATGTTTGAAGACTCAGGGTCTTCCTCTGGTGCCAAAAGAACCGGTTTGAAGGCGCTTGAGACTTCCCAACATCGTTCAGCATAGGTCTCAAGGGTAAGAAACTCAGAATTGGTACTGAGAGGTAATTTAATCAGGGGCTTTTAGAGCCAAGTCTCTTACTCACGTCCATCTGATAGAAACTCTGATGGCACAATGAAAAAAGGGAAGCACTCCCCTCCTCCAAGAAGAGGTGGAGCCAAACAATTGAGTTGAGAAAGCAATTCAACTGGTGCAAACAACACTGATTGACAGCTATAAATAACCAATCAATCCAACTATACATAAACAGGGTAAAAAGGCAGGATTAAGCATGATACAACAGTGTAAATCTTGCAACGAATAGTTCTACACATAGGTGGTGCCACTCGCGCCGTCACAAGCGCCCTTGGGCAAAATCAACTATAGTGCAAATGCTTACTTTGCATAATGGGTTGAGCCACCCCTGTCTCTGCCACCAATGTAAGAATCACCTCCTGTCCTATTGCTGTGGCCACCAACTGTGTAGACTTCCTAGATGTGGTCAATATGCCTTAGTGAGATATTGTGCACCTTATAGAGCCGGAGTCAGGCATGTAGCCGGGGGAGGGGGGGCTCGGGGGGCTTCAGCCCCCCCCCCCGAAATTCTCATGGTGGTTCGCGAAAAGGCCTTACTGGTGCATTACTTAAACTGTTACGTTTATTTATATCATGATCTGATCACCATACTCAATATATCCCATATGCATGGGGGTATTGGGGTAATGATACAAAAGGTTTGCTAGGGTAGACCCTCTTTCACTCAGACTCACCCCCCCCCCAAAAAAAACTCAGCCCCCCCCCAAACTCCCCCCTGAAAAAAAATTCAGCCCCCCCCCCGCCCCCGAAACGAAATCCTGGCTACGGGCCTGGCCAGAGTGGTATAGTGATTTGAGTGTTGAACTATGCCACTGGAAAGCAGGATTCAAATCCCTTTTTAGTCATGGAAATCCACTGGACAAGTCACACTCTCTCAGCCTTGGAGGATGGCAAAGGGAAATACCTCTGATCAAATCTTGCTCATATCTTGCAGTTTACCATCTGAATTACAGTCTTCCTCTTTACCTCCTGCTGTCCATCTTGACAAGTATTATTGTTTCTTTTAGTGAGTCTCATGATATGTAAAAAGTACAACAATTTAATCATCTTGTATACTATAGAGATTTGATGCTGGTTATTGACTGTAATAAATATATGTATAGAGAGAGATCTCAGACTTGAATTGTTCCAGGTACCACTGATCTGACTTTTTAGAAGTTCACAGTA